>NC_052627.1:61894904-62554904 GCF_016161935.1 Mauremys reevesii | reverse complement strand
TATTTTCCTTTGGATTTCCGTACCCGGGCTACCCCTTCTGCTGTAGTCCTCACAAACACAGATGGCTCTGCGCTTTTCATGTAGGTCCACATTTTATCAAATACTGCAATTTTAGATCTCTGCAGAGAAAAGAAGAAGCCAGATTAACTACTCTTCACAGAGGACACTAAACATGCATGTGAGAAAATGCAGGCTATATCATTCTTGGTATAAATCACAACTCAGTGCTGAAGAATTACAAAACCAGCATTCTTTTCCAATTGATTATTTATTATTATGGCTATCATTGGATATATAGCTTATACTGCTACCAAATGATTTCATAGATTTCAGATAAAAATAAAAGATATAGTAGAACTGCAGTAAACTTTTCAACAGAGATTCCAACTCTAAAAAGAAAATCTTCATTACACTAATGAGTTCTCCACTGTTGGTTATAGTAAACAGGTAGAACAAGTTGAAAATATGTCCTCAAGCCACTAGAAAATATTAAATTGCTCAAAGGGAGATGCTAACATTGCTATGAAATCCAAAGATAACATTGACAATTAGATCACTGTATCAAATTCCTCTTTAGTGGCAATACGCAGCATGGCACATAATTTAAATGAGTCATATAAGTTGTATTCTCTTCTCTCTTTTAGGAAAAAGTGAGGGAACTGGAGCCAGTTGTTTTCCTTTGTAGCCTGCAGGATCTGTTTCTTTTGCTTTAGAAAGCAAAATTCCCGCTGGTTTAGTCGATAATTACTTTCTTGCCTGGAAAATATGTTTAGCTAAATCAAGTTTGGTATTATGTTATTAGGAATGGTGCAGTCAAAGTGGAAGAAACTTGAAAGGAAGCATGGATGAATCCCAAAGAGCACTTGTAATAATGAAATATGATCTGGTGCTGATTCTCCTGACCTTGTATAGTAATTTACATACAAAGTGAGTATAAATCACTTCTACTGGTGCAAGGGAGTGAAGAATTTGGATTGGGTAGCATTTTACACCCCACTTTGCACAGGTGGAAATGATTGCACAAGGAGCAAGGCAGTCCCAAAATTTTTGAGCACAGAACAAAAATAGCACAATGAAGGGCTTTTCTTTTCCTTTTTAATATATTACTCCACTGATGATATTTAGACTTTATTCAGTCTCACTTATTTAAGGAAATGGCCCACACCAAGACATGCAAAAATCTTCAAAACAAAAGTGAAACATGAAACCAGTTTTCCCAAATTGTAAGAGTTTTCAAAATATTGTCTACATGCTTCAAAAAGCTAATCCAGGTCTTATTCTTGGCTGATTAATGGCCACAACCAGCAACTTTCATTCATGTGAGCAGTCAGTGGGGCTTCTTTCCTGGGTAAAGATGGCAGAAAGAGGTCTAACAGTACAGGGACATTACATTTAAAACAGAAGTAAATACAGAATTGCATTAAACAGCCAATCTGCTATCACCAAATTTAGAATTATGCTGCATGTAACTCCGTTATTACTAGATTTGTAATTTGCTATCAAAACAAAAAGCAATTACTTTTATATTGCCTAGCTACCTATAAGGCCATGAATTATTACTGTAAGTACAAATATGCTAAAACTGTATTATGCATTATAACCACTTCCCCACTGGTGGTTATGCATTATAACCACTTCCCCACTGGTAACACATTGGGTGAAATCGTGGCCCCACTGAAGTCAATGGAGTTCACTCCTTATGTGCATGTAGCTCTCCTTTAACTGAACTGATATAAAAATTGATTATTAGGGGATGCAGAGACTCCAAAAGTATTTTTGCAGCTTTTCTGTCCAAATAATTTGTACAGCGGAGACCAGGTCAAATGAATACATATCATAAATATCAACCATATAGGAGTTCTTTCCCAGGGCCGCCCAGAGGATTCCGGGGGCCTGGGGTCTTCAGCGGCGGGGGTCCCCTGCTTCAGCCATAATTCAGAGGCTGGGGGTCCTTCCGCTCCGGGACCCGCCGCTGAAGTGCCCCGAAGACCCGCGGCGGGGCCCCCCACCGCCGAATTACCGCCGAAGCGGGACCTACTGCCGAAGTACAGCCAGGTCTTTGGCGGTAATTTGGCGGTGGGGGGTCCCCACCATGGGTCTTTGGGGCACTTTGACGGTGGGTCCCAGAATGGGAGGGCCCCCCGCCACCGAATTACTGCTGAAGGCCCGGCTGCACTTCGGCGGCAGGTCCCGCTTCGGCAGTAACTCCTTCCGCCCCGGAGCGAGTGAAGGACCCCACTCCAGGGGCCCCGAAAAACTCTCGTGGGGGCCCCTGCGGGGTCCGGGGCCTGGGGCAAATTGCCCCCCCCCAGGCGGCCCTGTTCTTTCCTTGCTATGGATCTTAGAATTGTATTTCTGCTTTAAATAAAGCATCATTACTCATTGCTATTAAAAAATAAAGCAAACAAGTTAAAAAGTATCGATAATATTTTGTAATAGTTTCCAAGATTTCATTCTCCCTTTGTATCGAAGTGAAAATGGATTTACAGTCAGACTCACAAAGTTCCTATTCACTATCAACTATTAGTAAAGGTCCAGTCCTGCACCAGTGCTTCTTCCTCTTATTATCACTTCTATTTCTGTAGTATCGAGAAGCCTCAACCTATGGTAAATGAGTCCCTGCCTTAGAGAGCTTACAATTTAAGGCCCGAAGTCAGCAAAGAACTTAAACATGTTCTTAACTTTGAATTGGGTTTGCTGGATTGTATAGAAAGGCCTAGATTCTGAGCAATAAATCAAATGCTCTAAGCACAGCTCAGGTGTGTGTGTTTGTGTTGGGGAAGGGGGAAATGCAAAGGAAGCTTTTTTTCCTTTGCATTTGCCACAGTCCTGAGGTTATCCCTGGCATAAACTAGAGCAGTCTTAGGGCTGCTTTATTTACTGTTGCTGACAAAGGCTCCCAGAGGGTTGTTTTGGCATCAGGGCATTGCTGGAGAATGGGATTTCCCACTGCATGCCATACCCCTGGCTATGGCCCTTAGGCCAGTGATTGTGGGGGTGCACTGTAGGAGCCATTATGGTGGCTCTGCACCACCCTGGAATGCCTTTATAATGGGAAATCTCCAGGGATGATTAAGCAGGCTTTAGGACTGTTTTGTGCCATCAGAGCGATACAAAGCAGAGGCCAACAGTCCGGCCCTAAATCCTACATGATGAGTCCCTACAAGGTCTAACTCTGCATTTTGAAGAAGGAAGCTATGAGATCTTTTTATTGCACTAATATATAAATATACAATCATTTGGATTAAAACAAATGTTCCTTATTCAAGGCACTTCATGATGTAGAACAATAAAAAAGAATTGTAGAATAATCAAAAACATCATTAGTGTTATTTAGCATTGTGTCGCGTCTTAACTATACAACACTTTACTGATAGAATGAAGGGAAGGTCCCAACTTCAAACAGCTTACAAATAGGGTCGGATCCTGTACACATTACCAGGTATTCTCCCACTAAAGGCACGCATCATGCTTTACGTTATACTCAACCTGACACAATGCAATAAGACATGCCATCAGGCAAGGGACGTGAGGGGAGGTGTACACAAAAAGTAGGAGAGTAAGATGGCTTGTTTTTGAAAGGTATGCTTCATACTGGTTCTTCTGGGGATTTTATCAAGTGATTTAGGTTGATGTGGTTGAGCCGAAGAGGCTTTTACCTTTGCTAAACTTTCATAGCTTTTTTGGACTATTCTATCTCAAAAAATTGTTTCAGCTAAAATTTTGAATGATTTGTTTGCCTTTTAGCAGACTTGCTGCCTTGGACCATTTTGGTTAATCCTGAAGTTCTGGAACTCATTTTTTTCACACCTGTGAGAACGCTGAGGTCTGTACAAACTTTTCTTCTCAAGGTGACTGGCAGAGCTAATAAAGTCTTCTGGGCTTCTTGCAGAATGTATAAATCCCACATGGTATCTGGTGGAGATTCATGTGAAATTGTGGGAGTTTAGGTTGGGATTTTAAAGGAGCCTATGTGCTAGTCTACATCGTGAGTTAGTGTTCGGCACTACAGACCACAGCTTCCAGCACACCGACTCACTGTGAAGGCACTGCTACAGTACAGTAAGTCAAACTCCAGTGTCCACCTGGCAAGTTAGTGCACGGCAAGATGATGCACTCTAGAATCACACCCTTGTTGTACACTAACTTGCCATGTAGATAAATTCAAAGGGAATAAGGCACCCAATCCCATAGCATCTCTTGAAAATTGCAGCCTATAAACTCGGCAGGAGCATAGACACCCACTGGATCCATATAGTTTAAAGGGATTATAAATTCTAGAGAACCAGAGAGACCTGCAGGGACAAATAACATTTCTGATTACCCAGATCTGAGGTACTCCAATCTCTTTCCATTGTGATCCTGAAAACCATGCACTCTTTCACCCCCTAACTGCATATCCAGAAACTTTTGTGCTCATATGCAAGAATTCTTTGCAGAGTTTGCAGTTCTCTCATTTTCCTCTTCTAGTCTCTTGCTTATTTCTTTTTTATTTTTAAAGTGGATTTTTCTGGTACTGTATGAAGCACTTAATTAAGTTTTAGCAGAATTTCAGCAATCAAACCTTCTGTTTTTACCCCTCTCCTTGTCTTGCAAGTCCCTGTTTCCTGCTGTCACCTTACTGAAATCTCAGCACGACAATTGGACAAGAGGGTGAGGAAACATGAGAGGAGTAACATCACAGATTGAGAGGAGAGGCTGAAAGGTTGGTGAGAATTGGGGATGCAGAGAAACAGTCAAAAGGAGCTAACTTTCTGATGGTCAAGTTTGAGGAAGGTACCTCCCAGCTCTCAGAGTGCTTGTGACAGAAATGAGCAACTATACACTGGAGAAGCTCACCCAGAAACCATAATGTATGTGTGAGTGTGCGTGTAAGGTGTTATAGCTATATGTATTAGAGTAACAGAATTTGGCAAGACTACACAGCAACCCTTTTGCCATTTGCAGCACTAAGAAACCATGCAGTGTAGATTAAAAGCTCTGCAGGCTTCCTGGACCTGAAAGACAGCCTCATCTAAGTCCTGGCAGCTGTCTCTTGGTCTGCAAGGTTTATAAGCTTGAAATGAGCAGAGTAGTGAGCCACCAGATAAGAAGCTTAGAGCATTTTTCATAATGTTATTTTAAATTTATATTTAAAATTATATATAAAATGTCTTCCTCAGGAGTATTCCCTCATTCACTGTACTTCTTGAATGAAATCTTGGCCTCACTGGAGTCAGTGGAAGTCAATGAGGCCAGGATTTCACTCAATGTACATAAATGGCTTCCATGATGTGTGTTTGTATGGCATAAACAGAATAGTATACAGAAGATGCTAGACATGTGTACGTAGGTTTGTAGAAAATGTATATGATGTAGTTTTTAAAAATTGTATGTACTCATAAAACTAAAGGCTATAGAGTAATGCATATGTACAATAGGGCCAAATTCAAGTAACTTTTCCCCTGGCATTTCCTGACTTTGGCAGGCATGGTTATTCAGCCTTAATCTTCTCTTAATGTAATTTGAAATGGAATATATACATATGTATCTTACTTATGTGTATAAAATCACATATACATGCTAACATTAAATACATTTTAAAAAGGAAGAAAAGCTTATTTAAATTTGACTGCTGCTGTAGCTGACTACATGTTTTATTCATATGCATATGTGAAGCAAATCAGTGAATTAAACTTTACTTGGAAGAACATAACAGCATTTAGTGGAGATGGACCAAAACATTTTTGAAAGCGGAATACATCTGAATTTTGGGTGATCAGAGGACAAGCTGGGTATTTACCCACCCATTAGGGACAGATCCAATAGTATATACTGTTTCCTTAATGCCACTGAAGAGGAGGAGGGAAGAAGCACCATAAAAGGATCTCACTTACAAAGTGGTCTGAGGAATGAACCCATTGAAGAACTGCTACATTAAAAGACAACAAAGAATAAAACTGCATTGGAACAAATCACCAAGAATATTTCTAGTTACTATAGTTCACTGCTCTAGTATAGAATTATATCTTGGTGAATATCTGAAATATTTTAATCTAACTGTAAAAAGTACTTCTGATGTTGTGATCAATCCCATTGCTACAGCATAGACAAAGCTATAGCATATACACTTATTCTCTTGTATATGATTTTTCCTTCTTGTATTAAAAAATTGTGAACTGAAAATCCCCCAGAAGCTAAAAATGCCTTTGGAATATCATGTCTTCACTGGGCAGCATAACTATCAAAATTATTCTTTTTGCTAAGTACACCTCCCATTTACATGTAAAATATTGCCTTAATTAAACAGGGCTCTTTCCCAATGATATTCATTAAGAAATTCAATTATGCAGCACTTTATCAAATTAATTAACTATCTATTCATTTTGTGGGGCATCAGATAACTTTTTCATTTTGTTCTTAAAATGGGATGATGTCATTAGTATGTCATTTACAGAAATAGCTCCATAGTCTATCAAAACTATGCTAAATGTGATCTGATATTACATGAAGCAGAACTTCAGTTGTGGAATATGGTTTGTAGAATTATATTTTTGACCTTCCATGTTACGAAAAGGATAGAAATTTCTACTGCTACCTACAGATGGTAAAGTAGAACAATAAATGAATCTTGCTCATTTGTGATCAAATATTGATATAACTTGAAAAATACCATCAAGTTATTATTCTATTTTTATTTTAATTTTTCCAAGATGAAATGTTTGGAAATATATTATTATATATTGAAAAGAAATATAGATTCAAACATAGGGAATACACAAATATGGTACAGTGCACTTCTTTTATCCATCTCAGATGATTTCTTATAAGCAGTTGACTCTTACAAGCAGAAGAAATGGATTAAATTGACCTTTACATTTTAAACAACCAATTTTTTAATTCAATCGAGAAACATCTCATTTACCATAACTAAATTCTGTAGACTTTAAACATATTCAACATGGAACAAAACCATACCAACATTCTAACTGAGCAACATGATATTGTTGTTATTATTTTTATCATCCAATCATTTAGCTGGTGCTTTTATTCAAGGCAATTATTAATACTGTACAGCATGTTATAACTTTAAACAAAGTGTAAGTTAGCAGAACTATATACCTCTTTAGGTTAAGATCCAAAGATACAAATTTTAAAAATCTCTCAAATGAACTGGAACAAACATAACATATGAAAGTGCATTACACTGACTTTTATAGCATAAATATAAATGTAAAACAACAAAATGACTGTCTAACAGTATTGACTCACATTAATATTTATTTCGGAGTATCATTGTCTGTCACGGGAGTGGAATGTCTGGCATGGTGAATGCACGATGCAGTGGCGCAGTCACTGATTCCAACTTGTCCAGTGTTTCCTGGATCAGTCATTGCATCAGGTGATGTAGGAGGTTAAAATTATTGAAGCCCCTGTACACTAGGTCTTTTGTCAAAGTTTTCATTACATCCTTCATTTGGATCAAGGATGGGATGATTACCTCGCCATCATCAGAGTCCACCACTGCATTATTTTCAGGTTTCACTTCCAATTGGCATCTGATCTCAGTTACAATGTCTTCATCAGAGACAAGTTGCATAACAAAAGGGTTGTTATAGATGTCTAGCCACTCTTCAAATTTGTGTGCATTGAGTTTTCTTGGTGGCTCAACAACAATTACTTTCTCGATAGGTGCTGTGACCAGACCTCCTTTTTCCCCCCAGCAATTTCAGATTGTTGAAGCATTGAAGTCAGACCAGGCATTTGCAAGAATTAGAATGGCATCTAAAAGACTGATCTTACTGGCAATTTCCACATCGGTAGCTTTGTTGTTCTCATCATCAATGTGGTACAATACCGTGTGAGCTATTTGCTTGTGAAAGTATGCCTTGGCAGTTCTGATAATTCCCTGATCACATGGCTGAAGGATAGAAGTTGTGGTCTTTGGTAGGAATTCAAGTAGGATATTCTTCATTGCTACATCTTTCGTCACATGGGCTGTGCAGTTGTACACAAGTAGCAAAATCTTGCTCCTTTTCTGGCCCAACTTTCAATCCCAGTACTTCAGCCACTCACCAAATAGATACCCCATCATCCAGGCAGATGCACTGACAGAATAGCAAATGGGAAGATGTCTCACATTTTTATAACACCATAGGTTTTGGCTTTTCCTGATGATGAAAAGATCATTTTATTTACCAGTCATGGAACAGATGAACAGAGCAGTAATTCTTTCCTTAGACTTTTTCCTTCTTTTTTTTTATTATCAGATTTAAAGGTTAGTGTCATCAGGCAGGGCTCAGAAGTAAATTCCACTTTCACCTGCATTCCAGATGTCTTCTTCAGTGAAGTTATATCTCATTTTGATCCACTCATTTTCTAACCATCCTTCACGTGACTTAATGTCTGTGTCTTCTGCTTCTCCATGCATTTTCTTTAAAACAATCCCCTTTCGGGTACTGGCCAGTGCTGGCCTCGAAGTCAGTAATGCCCAGGGCCACCAGTTCTTCTGCTTTCTGCATCACCAACAGTCCAATTGGGGGGGGGGGAGGGCATTTCTGATCCACTTTATAAGTGCTGCCTAAACCATAGGAGCCTTGCCTGATGATATTCTTTTTCTGTCTCCTCTGTTTTGCGTGTTGCTCTCCTGTCCTTGAGAATCTGAGATAATATAGCTTGTGGAATGCTCAATTTCTGAACTGCATCTCTTAGTCTGGTCTTTGGAAGCCTATCATAGGACTCCAGAAAGGGGTCTCTCTTTTTCCTTCCATGTTGACTCATATATAAATGGCACGATTTGTTTTCTCTACGCAGGGATAATATTTTATACGTGCTACATTACGTGATCAAATTCAAATCAGCTTTACTGGCTTATTACATGACATTGCACTTGATTGATTATCATATTACGTGTAGTCAGTTTGCCCCAAAATTATTCTTATAAGCAGATTGTTTGATTCTTACATGCACAATACTTGAGCATGGTTAGTATAGGAATGATTTTGTCCCAGAGGTTTTGATCAGGATATGCAGTTGATTCTCATATCAGTAATTCTTATAAACAGAAGGCACTGTATTATATTTTTCACCCCAATGTATCTGGAATTAATGGATATTCCTGAAAATAGGTTAAATATTCCAAGGAGACATTGAAAAGTAGAGCAGAACTTTGTGGATTTTGAAGTTATGCTGTCCTAGCTTTCCTTTTAATAAAAATCTGAAAGAGTCCTCTACAAATCAAAAAAGAGAGTCACCAGAACTGTTCAGCCATTTCCTGATTTTATACATATAAAATCCCCCAAATAATGCACAGGGCTGAGCATTACTCACTATTACCACCTGCCTGAATTACTGTCATTCTACAAAGTGACTATCTCTAGCAAGATAGAGGGGGGGAAATATGAAGGAAGAACACTCATCCCAATACCCCATTTGAGCTGCTGAGAATTTTCCCTACAAGAGCATACTCTGAAAAAAGTGACAAATGGGACAAAGGATTGGAAATATGTAAGACATGGATTGATGAAGTACCACCCATATGCTTCACCTGACTTAAAGTGGTAAACATTCAAGGAGGTATATTCAAACATAGCTGATAATGCTAAAGGTTCAAAACCTTTTAACCAGTGTTAAAGGTTTTAGTCAGTGTCCATTTCTATGAGAGTTTTGGTTTTATTGAAGTTCTGAGCCTCCTATTGTTCAGTTTCAGCAGAATATAAATTCCCCCAGATCATATTAATAGATTTTAGACCAGAAGGGATCATTCTGATCATCTAGTCTGACCTCCTGCACAACATAGGTACATAACACACAGCTTATCTCTACTCAGATACTCCAGTTCAAACCCACTGTTTTCAAAGATCTGCCATAAAGAAAATCAGCTTTCTTTTAATTTGTTAAAAACATTGACAGGACAAGATATGCTAACATAAAAATAGGCCAAATTATTCCTGCTGTAACTTTATTAAAATAACTCTCTTGATACAGGGACCTGTATATTACAGACATGTTGCATGTCTATGAATGAGACTTTGTTACACAGTTTTAATAGATATGCATGATTATTTTCACCTGTGAAAGTCTTCAAACTATGATGTTATGTGATTGTCATAAATTGTAGAGTATTTGCTCTTGTGCACTCCCTGTATCCAGCACAGTTAATTATTAAATGTTAACCACAGCACAATGCACTTTGGCTAGGATAACAGTAACGTCACACACAACAAATTTATGCTAGCATTTGCCTCCTGAATCAGACACAAACTGTGCTTAATAACAGCTGGAATACTGTAGAAAACAATGTCTGGAAGTTTGTTTTCTAAAACTTTATGAAATATTAATTAGCTAAGCATTTTGGGGATGTGCACCTGTATCATTTTGACCTTTGGGCACACAACTCTGTGCGCTATAAGTATTTGAATAACATGAAGCAGAAAAAAATCATACATGGGAAACCATATCTGAAGCCACTGATAACTTTTAGAGACAAGACACTTTACTCGAGGGAAAAAAGTACAGAATCCAATACTAAGTATTTATTTCTGATATAAAATGTGTACTTCTACATTGGGATAAATTGTCTCTCTCTGCATATTATGTAGCTGTAGCAATCTTTCAACACAAAGGAGCACAGGTCAGAATGGGACAGGTTGATTTCTCCAGTCCAAAGAAAACTCATTTTTTTCTTTACTAGCTATTAATAATGTACAAATACCAAAGCACCTCAGTCATCACACTGCTACACATCTTCCTCTTTCCTTTTTATTTCAGCAAAAACACCTTTTTATTTCCTCCATCAAACATTAACAAAACCAAACCAAATCTGCTTAAATAAATAAAAGAACATTTGAAGAGGCAGCTGAGACTGGCACTCTCCTCATCTAACATATTCTTTACTGCTGTTCCTCTTCTTGAGCTGGGTGATGAAACCCCCTTTCTAGCAAAGGGATGGCTAGCTCAAAGATCTGGTGATCTATGGTTCCCTTCTAAGGGTGAATTGGACACTTTTTCTTATTTCACTTGACTTTTCTGTAAACCACAGAAAATAAAAAATAGAAATATTATTGATCATTAACACATCTTCTGTACTCATTGGAGTCTAGACTGTACTACTACAATCTCCACATGTAGTTGTGCTGCCCCAAACCAGCCTTGGAGATTCCCAAATCTGTCTCCCAGTTTCCCCCCTGTGCCCCAGACCTATAACTGGCCCAGTGTATGTCACCCATTATCCCAGCACAGATATGCAGAATAAGGTTCCATCCAGTCCCCACCTCATCCCATGCCATCCCGCTCTTCAAAGCCTACTTCACTTCTCATGTTGTAAACCATGGTACAAGTTGTCCATGCAAGAGAATAAGGGAGTGCCTCATGCCCTCTTATTCTCTTGCTTTGTCACCTAGGACAAGAGACAACCTAGCCCTGGCAATGCATGTCCTATTTAAAATACCCTCCGCTGGTATTTCAACAGCCCTTAGAAAACATTTCTTATCTTCTCAGATTTTGGGATCTGTAAGATGTTCAGATCCTATTGTGATAAGGACAGTGCAAAGGATTAAATGAAACACAGAGAATGCCTGAAGAGTCAAAACACTTTGTTGTTGTGGATAATCAAACACATTCCCTGAGCTGCATTTCCTTACAAATTTAACAAAGTTTTTTATGCAGCATTTCTGTTTGCTATTCCATTCTGGGTACCAGCATGGAAATAATCTGTCCCTTGAATGATTGCAACTGCCAGAAGTGATGGACTGACACACACATTGGTCCTCATTTTGCCATATTGCTGAGTGAAACAGCAGCTGGTATAAAAAAACCTCAAACAAAACCTTATGTAAATGTTGGATTGTAAATTATTATTATTACTGCTGTGGGTATTCAATTTATTTTATTTTCAAAGTAACTTTTGCTTTGCACTCTACAATAAATGCAATCTCAAATAAGGAAAATGAAAACACCCACCAATTTAGTTTGCATCTCAATTGTGCACATACCTGGTTAACAGAGTGGGCAAATATTACCAAACGTATCTGTGATGAATTGGCTTTGGATATATTTGTGTCCCTTTTGTATTGGCTTTCAATGAGGGTTTGAGCAGGTAGAAATCATGAAAATGACAAAAGCTTCATGGAATGTTCAAAGTGAATGTTAACCTTAGTCATGCTTTATGTCTCTTTATGCCTCTGCTGCTGTGCTGAGGTAGACCTGGTTTATCATGATTTTATTTGTATTGCTGGACTTCAGACATGAGTTTGTTCTCCAGAGATAGGTCATCATGTCTCCTAACTAATGTGACATCAGATCCACTGACCAGCTTGGAGAAGCCAGGGAAGGGCCTCAGGCTGTTACACAGAACCCTTACATTGGATACTCAGTGGGGCACAATGAAGACTGCTATCTCTCTAGATTTCGTGGAACTTTGGAGATAAACGTGTTGTATGGCTGCAGACTGTTCATGGAGTCACTCCAACACATGGAAAGTGGAATTCCACTGCATCACCATGCCCAGAAACATCGGAGAGCATTCTCCACTTGACAGAGAGGAGATGATATGCAGTGCAAAACCACACTCCTGTCCACATTCTTATTCTAATGTAGATGAACTTCATAACTAGCATACAAATGAGTATGTTTATGGGAAACCATTGTCACACACTGCTTTCTTTGTGTTTTGCCCATTGCCACAAACCCAGAGAAACCCAGAAAAGCTTATCTGCCACTTTTCTATTATAACTGTGGTTTCACCTACATATTCCTTGCAGTGTGTTGTTTCTCAGATCCACAGATTCACATCATGTCATACAGGCTGACCTGCTAAGGCTGACCTGCGTACACTAATGGTTTCACTATTGTTCCACATGTCTGTAGTCCAGCTGACCCTGTACACTCACTGCTCTGGCAAGGGCATATTTTACTGTAGAGGCAGTGTTGCCTAGATAGACATATCACTGGATTGGGACTCAGAAGAACAGGTTATATTCTCTGCTGTGTTACTAGCCTGCTGGAACACCTTGGGCAGTCACTTCCTCTCTCTGTGTCTCAGTTTTTTTAAAGTACTCCCCCACACCTGATTTTCTGCCATTGGTATGTCTATATATTGCATTCTGTGCTGCTGCTGCTGCTGCTTGTCTTAATGCAGAAGCAGACAGCACTGTTGGAATCCCCTTCACCTAGTGACCTTCCTGGATTCAGTAACAGCCTCTATCTGAAGCTGGTAGGACTATCTATGAGAAGCCACAGGTCATGAACCTAGATTTTCAGGCAGCCTTTGCATTCCAACTGCCATCCAGCAGCCTGTTAGTAACTGGTCGACTGAGTGGCTAATGAAACCCCAGCCCTACCAGAGGCATTGACCATGGGAGTGCCCGGCCCCACTGAATGGCTGGCTGCACTTTTTAAGCTAGAAGGAGGCACAACAAATTGTCTGTGCAACTGGATGAATTCCTTGCTGGCTACTACATCAGACCCTGCCTTCTTTTCTGACTCCAAAGCCCTACTTTCCTGCTCCATGCTTTAACTTTATACATCTTAAACTCTGTTTTTCATTTGCAAACTAATCTGCACCCACACATCTAAGTTTTGGATATGAAAATACCTGGTGGTCCAAAATCACGCTCACAAAAAATTGCAAGTGCAATTTTTAGCACATGTATATAATCCTTGAGTCAGAAAAAGCATGTGCTTTAATCTATCACTATTATGCAAAGCACCTGAATATATACATAGGTACCAATGCTTGTGTGCTTTGCTGAATCAGGGCTTGAGACACAAATTTTGGAACAATGGTTCTCCAAGTCTGCTTTCTGATCTAACCATTCCTGGAAGTATTAGGGCTGCTGAATATGCTGCTTTTCAAAGGTCTATACTGCTACAGAAATTGACTGCTGGCTTGGCTAAACTAGAAAGTTGCTGTATTTAACTAAAGGTATTATTTTAATCTGGTTTAGTTAAACCAGTACAAAAGGCTGTGTGGACACTCATACACAACATCCAACAGACGAGATCAAACAGCTCATGGCACTGGATCTTCACCTCTTTTCAAACATGAAAGACCCAGAACATTGCCATCAAAGACTTGATAGAATTTAACCAAAATAAAACAAACCCCTCAAGTTATGATATTTGCTTGATATCCAACTTTTCTAAAACATTCTGCCTGTCTGGTTTTTGTCAGTCAGATAGGATGTGCCCAGACCTCTCAAAGAGTCTATTGTAGGTGCTGTTTATTTTCCAACTAATATCCACATACCATGGGACAATGCATGGAAGCTGTGAGACCACTCTCTGCCTCATCTCTAGGATGAGCACAGAGAACGCAAGCCTTGCACTCTCACTTCTGCCAAGGTACAGCACAAGGGAAGACCCTGTCCTTGTACAACCACAACCAATTTGTGCTCCCAGTGGAGCAGCTGGACATTGTCTGGCCCTTATTTTTTTTAAACTTCTCTATCATTTAATCCTACCATTTCTGTTGGACAAAACCCATGCAAGTATATTATAGGCTACAATCTTGCACACTGGATAGACTAATTTGAACTAATAGGTCTTTTATCATTGCTAATTTCGAAGATTGATCCTATTAAACGAATCTATATGCTACATGCTGCCCTTGAGCCATGTGCACAACTCCCATTGACATCTCTGAAATTAATTTGGAACTTTATTCTAATACATATTTCCAAATGAGAATTGGGTGAAATGATGAAAATCTCAAATCATTATCCCCGTTAACAGTTCCTTTTTGACCCCATATTCATCTAAAAATGAACTTGTTTACAATCTAAACTGCACTCCTTTGTATGAGGAGCTCAGGAACAGAGGAATGTGAAGGTAATATACAACTACCTTTGTTCTCTCCACCCACAGCTGTACCCAAGGACTGAGACCAAAACTTTATGGTTTAGTTAAAATTCAAAACCAAAAATTAAACTTTCCCAGATTGTGAGGGAGGGGGAACTCCATAAAAACACCACTGTTTGCTGCCTTAGTGTTGTTATCAAAAAAAAAATATCTGAAAACTCAGTCCAGTCACTATGCATTCCTTATATCCAGATATCATGCACACTTCAAAGATAAAGCACTAGTAACTAGTTTTTATGTATGAGAACTAGTATGAGTACTCATTTTAATATATGATATTCAGGAGCTAATATTCAAACAAATATCAAGAGATCTTCAAAACAATTCATTCTTAAGACAACCCAAGTGCTTAGGCCACTTCAGAAACTGACTACAATTTAGGGATACTCTTGTGTAGGACTAGATTCTGACACTCTTTCTCACACTGAATACTTCCTTACTTTGGGAATAGTGTCAATGAAGCAGAGGACTTCTTGTGGTCTAAGGAACTGCTAAGCATGAATAGACCTCTGAACTTTGGAAATTTAAGTTCAAATTCTACCTTGAATAACAAGTCAAATCAAGTTTAGTGTTCCTATCCAAGGCCTCTGTAGTATAAAACCACCACATAACTGATAGCATCTTCACAGCAGAGGTCCAGGATTGTGTTTGGTGCTCAGAATTCAGGTGCTGTACACTGGCAAATATGGGGAAGTTTGCATGGCCTATGTCTCTAGTTAATATTATTGTCTATTACATGATCCTCATCTCCATAGTGAAATAAAAAAGTGTTCTCTTTTAATTAATGAAATGATTAAAACAGGAGATAGCAGATTCCAATCTATTGCACTTGCTGCCAACAGGTTGCTCACCTTAGTTCTAGCTGTCCACACAAGGAACTTATGAGCCGCCCCCCTTCAGTTCACAGATAAAATCTGACATCTCCACTCTGACTCAGGGTCAGATTTCACAAAGGTTTTAAATGCCTAACTCCCATTAATTTCAATAGAAGTTAGGGGCCTAAATGCATTAACAAATCTGGTTCTCAGACTGAATTCCATTTCTCTTATTTTGAAGTGACAGTTACCTCACAAAACACAGTGGGTGAAATCCTAGTTCCACTGAAGTCAGTGACAGAAGTCCCACTGGCTTCACTGGGACCAGGATTTCTGGTGAGAAAGCACTAGAAAATAAATTTGGATTTTTATTCTTGAAAAACAATTGGACAAGTTTATATTATTTTTTATACACAACAAAAAAACCCTTCCAACTAAGAAGTTACATTCCAAATTTGAGCCAGAAATCAGTAAGATAAAACTCCAGGGGCTTATAACTGAAAGCCTAATTTTTACTAACTATAGTATGCTACAGTACTGCTATAATGAGAGAGGATCATGAGACACAAAATGAGTCAGACTATCATTTTCAACATGGTCTGACCATTTCCTACCTCAAGATGAATCCTGCAGTATCCTCTAGAGGGTACTGTAGGACCTGAAACTGGATGGCAACTAGGGGCTATGTGCTCTCTCCTGCCCACCTGCACACTTGTACTGCTGGTGCCGGCGGTACCGAGAGTGCCTCTGACTGCGGTGAATGCCTCTGGAATGAACTGCAATAACACTTGTGCTGTGATGGCCTTCTGATGCCAATGGCTCATTCGAGACTTGACTCACTGGAGCCTACATACAGGCCAGAGTTGATGGTGCCACCTGTGAAGCTGAGGCAGAGGAGTGGCCTGACCTATGGCACTGCTCTGCTCTCCATGCCCAGCCTTCTGAGTTGGGAATGTTCCCTGTTTCTTATGCTTTTTTCTCAACACTGGGATGGTGAGTGGTGCCAAGACTGGAGTGTTCTGCACTAACATCAAGCTACTTGGTGTCAAGTCTGACCAGCTCAACTTGGAGGAAGATCTGACTGCTGCTTCCATTAATAGGAATTTTAGACTCCTTGCCCTTCTTCATAGGAGGTTTGAAATCACAGCAGATCTGACAGCAATCTCTGATGTGAGCCTCACCCACACACTTTAAAAGCTAGATTATGGATCACCCAAAGGCATAGCCTTGTTGCATAAGGCACAGGGCTTGAAGTCCAGTGACTGGCAATGCCTCAGCCTCAGGACCAGATGAAATCTGCTAACAAACGAAGAGGTATCAACTAGACTAACTAACTATCAACTATTTACTCTATAATTATACAATATTCAGAAAAAATGAAGGAAACAAAATCCACTGAGAACAGCTTGCTCTAGCACAGAGAGCAGTTGCAGTGATCATCACAGACGGTAAGAAGGAACTGAGGAGCATGGGTCAGCTGGGCCTTTCATGCCAGTGCGCAGCACCAGAGGGTGCCAGAGTCGACCCGACGGATACCACTCAGGGTAAAAATTACAGCAACACACACACCTACAACAGAGTGGACATGTGCAAGCACTCAAAAAAAGAACTGTCTTTTCCATTTTTCAGCTAGCTCTAACTGCAGCAATAATTCACAAGAGTGAAAATACTGCACTGCTTTGTGATTTACTCCCTTCTCTAGGTTACTTGGGGTACATATGTCAGAATTTGTATTGTCTGCCTACTTAGCTTCTGGGGTAAGGATTGCGTCTCCTGTGTGTTCTACGCAGCACTGGGCACTATCATTTTCCCTCCTCTCTAAGGCAAATAATAAACTGGCGCATTTTATTGCAGATGAAGATGAAGTAGCACCATACTGAAAACTCTTCCTGGTGGATTGCTGAAAAGCAAAATCTGCAATGCATAATAATAAAAAATACCTTTCACCTTTCATCCTGGGTCCCAAAGTGCTTTACAAAGGTGTATAATAATTATTATCGCCATTTTACTGACAGGGAAACCAAGGTAAAAAAATGTCTGATTTACTTGCAAAAGGTTACACGCTAATCAGTGGTAGAATAAGGAACAGAATGTATGCCTTCTGACTCCCATAACTAACCAACAGACCTGCTGCCCCCTGTCAGTATAATCAAACCTGCTGCTTGTAAGGATGACAGACATGGCAATTTCCTCCAATATCTTTGAGAGATCTTATTGAATTACATTTAAGTATCTTTGTAGTCCTATTAAACACAAAGAATATGTATTATCGTGGGCCTTGATGATCAAAGAACTATATTGAACAATGCGGGAAACAAGAATGAGCTTTTTGAAACAATACATGTAAAGTGGATTTCCTGGGAAATATCTAGGGGGGAGTGAATGCGAATTCCTGCCCCTTGCCTCTGGTTATGTAAAAACCCAACCATCTGAACCTAAACTGTGAGGAGAGGGCAAATGTCTGCTGATTACCTGCTCCTAAATCAAAGGCCCAAACTCTATAAAGGAGGATTCACAGCTCGTTCTAAGCTAACAGCTGTTATGAACTTGTGACCACAGAAAAACCCCTTGGTATGGTTTGAAGGACTGAATCCTACCAAAGCCCTTGCTGAAGACGGGCATATAAGCTTACTGGCATGTGTGTACGTTCTTTTATTGTTTTTAATATGTTTTCTCTGTAAACTTTTCACCTTAAAAATAGTATGTGCTTCCTTAGAAAGGGCTATGTGGTACCTTATAACTATGGGCAATTATACTGTTTATAGCCTTTGGAGAGAAAGAAATATGAACTGTGACATTAAGATAAAAACATTTACTGGTACAGAAACAAATAAAAACTAAAAAATTTGAAAATTGCCAAGGAAACTCTTCAAATCTGTCCCTACCAGTATGTTGTAAAATGTGTTATCACGGACAGGGGTGGCACTGGGGAGAGGGGAGTTTGTGGAGGCTATAGCCACCCCAAAATTTGCCTTAACTGTCCTGCCCCTGTGTAGCCACCCCGTAGCAGCTGCCACTCTCCAACCACTGTGCTCTGAATGCAGAGCGGAGGGCATGGCGGCTGCTGGTCGGGTGTCCAGCTCTAGTAGCAGCAGAAAAGTAAGCCCGGGTGGGGGGGCGGGAGTGCCTGAGAGAAGTCCCCAGCCTGTGTCCCCTCCCAACAGGGCATGCTACCCAGCACAGGTGGAGGATCTGGGGATTCCCACAGCGGCTTGCACTGACCTATTCTGGTTCCGGGGCCCCGCTCTGCAGTCACTGCTCCCCAATGGCTCTGCCAGCCCTGGAGCTGGGTCCTCCCCACCTGTGTGGCTTTTACTGGTTGCAAGCAGCCAGCGCTGCACACTGCATGGTTCCGGCTTCCAGCCTGACCAGAGGGCAGGTCTTTGGGGTGGGGGAAGAGGAACAAGAGGCAAGGCCATTGAGAGGGGCATGGCCTAGTGGCAAGGCAGGGCCAAGGCCCACCTTAGTGCCCTAACCAGGAAGAAATGCTGCCCCTAATCACAGGCTATTAGCAAGCTGGTAGTACGTATGGCTGACTATGGACCTACAAATGATACATGCAGGTGCAGTCACATATCCAGAGAAAACTCATACTATCC
The DNA here is from genome assembly GCF_016161935.1 of Mauremys reevesii. Classification (NCBI taxonomy): domain Eukaryota; kingdom Metazoa; phylum Chordata; order Testudines; family Geoemydidae; genus Mauremys; species Mauremys reevesii. The sequence goes on along the minus strand of NC_052627.1, from coordinate 62,535,652 downwards.
TGAATAAGCTCATGCAGTTTTACTATTGTGCCATGTCACTCATGAAAGCCTTGAGGAAAAATCCCTCCCCATGATTTTTCTACTGCCAGGATCAGAGAGAAACAATCTTCATATACAAATGGCTTTGTATGGCTTTCTCATGAGTTTCTCAAGTGTCTGTTTTGGGAGCCAGAATTTGCCCCTTCTCCTCCAGTAGGATATTAATACTAAATTCAATTACATTCTTATTTGAGAGCCTTAATTTAAAGAATTAAGATAACAAGACAACGGCTTCTTCAAAGAGTAGTTCTTCAAATCCACTGCCACCTCACAAGCACAGCCATGTCAAAGAGAGCACAGACACAACACAGCACACACATTCCTCATCTGAGCAAAACTCGTATCCTGTTTGTTTGATTTTCTGGGGTGCCCACCCTACAAGCTGGGATTTTAAGGCTGCTGGGAGACTGACTTTTGGAGGGCTGACACAGTAATAAAAATTGTATTGTACGTTCTGAAACAAAAATATAGTATGGTATTAAAGGTTCAGCCTGGATGGGGCCTCTCAGGTACTACTGTAATACAAATAATAACTTAAATATATTTTGCTGCTGTGCTACTCAAATGAATGGAATAAGCTGTTCTGTACTCTCAGGCCTTGCTTTTTTTCCATGCTGTGGAATACTATATAGGTAAATCTTCTTTTAGCCACGTTTCACTTTAAATTTATTTTAAACAAGATTGTTAAGTTTTTTTAGATAAAGAAATGGCGGAAGCCCCATATAAACAAGGAATGCCCTACTTTTGTCATATAGTAGAGATGTGCATAACATTTTCATACAAACCTTTTAAAAGAACCTAAGGGGGAAAAAATTAGATAAATGAATGACTAACTAAGATCAAAACAGAAAGCTAGGAAAAAATAAATTCTTACCCTAAAAAACTCTTTTGTGGAGCCAGAATCTAGTGTCCCATAAGCAATTTCTGTTTGCTTAGAAAGATCCTCTGCACTTTCAATAGGAGACACCATCCTCTCAACCGTCAGGAAGGCAGCTAAGTTAGCCGTGTAGGATGAGATTATGATCAGGGTAAAGAACCACCACACACCTCCAACAATGCGCCCAGACAGGGATCTAATAACAAGTATGAAATGGATTTGTAAAATGAAATGAATGTCCTAAAAGGAACACAAGTTATCAGTTTTATGCAAATGATGCATTATAATACAGAGAAGTACTTCAGGTTATCCTGTACTGCTGCTCTGCATGCTAATCAAGCAGGAAATTAATTCACTGTAAAGTTGTGCTGGGTGAGACTGTAAGCGTCACTAGATCTGGTGGACTTCGCTGAAATCAGGACTCCAGACTTGAGATTACTTTATGGAGAATTAGTGCCCCAATCTTCAGAGATGTGAATATCCTGAAATGAAACTGCTCAGATCACAGTGAGCCATAGAACAAATACACTTTTCATGCTGTCTCATTTCAGATCCTGTGTGTGACACATGAAAACACAGACAAGGGAATCAAACAACACCAACGAAACAGCGTTTCAGATAAACTAGAAATGTACTTTAAAAATTGAATGGCTGAAAATTGCTTATTTTCATGAGACATTCAGACAAAGACTGATATCCACAAAACAATGATTTATATTACTGTGGATATACAGTAATTAGAAGGAATTAATCTATGCTGAGAAACGGGCAGCGCTACTTGAAATAGGCTTTGGCCAAGTGAATTCTCATAAACTAAATAATAAACATAACTCTTTTTGAAAATACAAGCATTTAGCAAACTGGGGAATAGACATGAAACAATCAAACTGACACTACAGTAAAATGGGTGAGAAAAAGTACAGGTTTTAAATAGTAATCTGACGCTTTAACTGCAACAGGTGGGCTCTTATGGGTCTTTGTTTTGCATCTCCTGCTCAAGAAAAGAAAAGAGGTCTCAAGAAAAATAGATCAAACAATTTAGAGTTCACTACTAGAGAAATTCAGTGATTTTCGAAACTGAGAAAATATAATAAAATTGCTGATGCTGACATCATAGTCAAACGTCAGTCTACACTTTAAACTTTCCAATTTATTACTGTACTGTTTCCTAGAAATACATTATACTGGGATATAAATAACCTTTGGAGATGTGCTTAATAGAAATCTGAGTATATTTGAGCATAGGAAGCCCATAAATCCAGTGAAACCACAGCTCAGATATTTTGCTAATGTATCTGCACTACATAATGTATAAAAAAATTACGTCAATCACCCAACCTAACAGTGTAAATACAAATTTAAACTAAGTCATGAGAACTGTTTCAAGTCAGAAAAAAATTCTGAGATTTTTAGAAACTAAAATTATTTCTATAAAGCTGATTTATTAAACTAGGTACAAAAATAAAGAGAAACAATTCTAGCCAAATCATGTTTGTGATTATTATTGTAAAAAAAAAACCAATGGCAATAAAGACATATTCTGAATGTCTATCTTCATGCAGGACTCTCTTACTGGAAGCCCTACATAAAAATCAATGGCAGGATATGGCCCAGAATATGCTACTGAAAAGGACCATAGATGAGAAATTCTGAAATCCCATCCTATTGTTCCTAGACTTTACTATGCTCTGCAAACCCTCTTTTTTCTCAGTTTTGAAAAAAACATTTTTGGGGGCACGGCCATCATCCCAGTGCTCTTTGTTTGCATGGTAATAATTAAACAGTTGATTACATGATAAGTACTATGTTTTTGCAAGGTAAAGTATGTGTCTTTAAAAACACTAGTGATAATTATAGGCTAGTTATGTTAAATTCACACTACATGTAATTGGCAATAATTTACTGAAATACGAGTGTAATCTTTCAGTCCTCAGGCAGGCAAAACTCCCATAATCATTGTAAGAAGAATCAAGCCCAAAATCATTACAACTGTTTCTTTAGCTGCCTGGTATTTTCCATCTAAAAGCTATTCAGTTATCATTTATGTTCAGAGTTTTCCCATAATATCCATCCCTAGTAAAATAAACAATTTCCTTTTTAACATACATTTTGAACCAAAATTTCAAAGTGGTGCACCAGCAATAACTCACATTTATACAAGCAAATGAGCATTAACAGCTACATATAAGGTAATTCTGCACCCAATTCTCAATTGTGTACACAGTTACCCAATATGCACACAATGCTTTGCATGTACAAAGGTAGGAATTTGCGGTTAGAAAGGGTGCGTGTGCATTTTGAAAATCTGGTCACTTCGGTCTTTCCTGTGCTAAGAAAGTTTTGCTAAAATTACCCACCATTGCTACCACTCTTTCAGCTCTACCTGTAGTACCCATGGGAGGAGCATTAGTGTAATCAAGGCTCCAGGGAGATGCCAGTGTTTTAGGCCCTATGTGATCTGATCTACTCAGAGCAGGTCACAGTATTTACAACTCCAGGACCCATTGGCAATTTGTCTGCATTAGTGCTCCCACTGGTGGAAATGAAATGGTGATAACAATGGTGTGAACTGTGAGCAAAAATAATCCTAGTGCAGACAGAGCCTAAGTCATCCTCCCTACAGTTTGGGGGAAGAAGAACAGCACAGAGATTTTTTTTTGTCATTACTTTAATTAATTTGTTGGCGGTTCTGTAACCACAGCAATGGGCTTGGTATAAGAACACAGATTGACAGAAGAGCTTTCAGCCGTATTATTTCTATAGTAATACATAAGTAGATAGACAAAGAGATAATTGTAAAATTGAACGTTTTCATTATGAATTATGACTAGAAAGAAAATTGGGGAATCTCAAATGCTGTACTGACACTGCATCTTCCAAGTACATCTCCAAAATAATCTGAGTTTTATATACCTTTTGTGATGATAATATGCTAATCTTCCTTTTGACGAAATTATTTAAATTTTAACAAACCAACGCATAGCAATTCTCATGTTTTATTACCCAGCAGTGAAAAAAAATTAAATCAACCTTTCACGTTAAGCTACCAAGGGCTCGATTCATTAAAAACAATTTTGCAGCTATTGATTTACTTTACATGCAGATAAAAATTCATAGTGTGGTGCCTGATAAGAGAAAAATATTGAAATTTATACAGTTGCCTTGTTATTAGAGATGATGAGCATCATTGCCATATATCATTTTGCTGAGCAGGGTCTGTGATTATATCCCTGGGAAGAGCAGCCATATCCGGCCACCAAAAGCATATTGTCCTCCAGAATCAGAAGTAGCTACCTTATTTCCATAGAATAGAAATGTGAAAGGCTGCCTTTTTCCTTTAGCAAGCAAGCCCAGGCCACGGGAAATGCTCCTTTCTAGAATGGAGGACTGATTGCATGGTCACAAATAGTATTTCTGCAGGTATTTATTCAACAAAATATTTAATAGCCTACATGTAATATAAAGAATAGGCTTTCCGTGGTAAAAAGTAAATGTGCTACAGCACATGGGAACTGCCATATCAGCGAGAGGTTTTCCTGCTACCTTCCATTTTGTTTTTGCTCAAAAGTAATTATTCATACATTACTGTGCAATTAGACACAGTAAACTCAGAGGACACAGACACTTCCCCTCTCCTACATTAGAATGTTGAGAAGAAGGTGAAATCACTGAGCATGGTTAGAAGGCTCCTCTGATTTAATTCCCATAAACCCAACTGCCATATTTCAATTGTTAATGTAGGGTCCCCATTCAGCAAGGTAATTACGCATGTGCCAAACTACTTTGCTGAATCAAGGCCCCAACCGCTTGTGCACAAAGGAAATAGAATATTTAATGAACTGCAAAAGAAAAAAAGTGGGGCAAGTAAAGTCCTTACTTTGCTCCCAAATAAACCATGTGAAAAATCCCTCAAGAAAGGCATATGTATTTTTAATGAATCGGATCCTCATTTTCATTCTAGCAATTTACTTCACATAAAACTGAGCCATACAAAACCATAGCAGTTGTTTGTAACTACTTCACATGGTTTAAGAGGAAATGGATTACTTTTATTTCATTTCTCTGTGGAAAAAGATAGGTTAATATGTATGTGAGATGGTATGTAAAGTGGTCTTTGGAGGGAAAGTGCTGCTTCTGTAGCTAATTAGTGGTGAGTTACCCTTTTTTCCCATTACAGTTGGTGTGAACCAGATGCACAGTTGACTGTAAAATGGGAATATGCAGCAAAAACACGGTACCCCTCCAAGAAGGCATGGAATGACAGGAACCTTATGCATTTTACAGCCTCTGCATGGTGTATATAAGTTCACTGGGGAAATGTATGATCGACGTTAGGAGGATATCGATCAAATATTTCACTTGCCTGCACTGATGGCAATTGTTTTCATTTCAAGGACTTTTGAACTCTTTGGGAAAGAAGTCAGTAACCAGTTTCCTTTTGAAAGTGAATATATATGCACCATGAAACTCCATCTGAGACCAAAAATGCACAAAGCTGAAATGGGCAAGTAACCAACCTTGGCGAAATATCGCATCCTTGCTGCATAAAGGCACCCAGGGAAAACCAGAGACTATTAAATATCCCAAATTCATTAGTTGATTCGTTACTTTGCGTTTCTCTTCCATCTTCAAACTCCTCAGTGTGCCACTCGTATGGGCTAAATCTGCTGACCAGGAATAAAACTACACTGACCCCAATGTAGGCAAAAACAATGCACATCCAGATCTCATATGCTAAGGGATCAAGAAACGAGAACACTCCTGGCTTAGACTTCTGTGGCTTCTTGATCATTATAGATATCCCGAGGCTCATAAAGGGCTTTGAGAAGTCAATCACCTCTTCTCTCACCAATGTTATAGTTAATGGAGCGATTGCAATGTCGGCTTTCTGTAAAGGAAACAAAGCATGGTAATAATAACTGATGTGATCGTTAACAAAGAATGGCTTCATTCCTATTGCATATCACAAATGAAGAATAGGACAGCAGGGACATGGATAATAGTCATTTCACTGATAGTGCCCTATTGAGGGTAAACTAATTAGTAATTTATAGCCAAAAATCTTCTTACTGACATATATACAACCATCTGATTGGACTATTTCAAGCCTTCTCCTTACGTATGTATGTTATATTGCATTTACAGTTTTTAGACATACTCTTTCAAAGTTTATGGCACTTAAATATGTTAGCAAAGCATATTGTCTTGTATCTGTAGGGAAAAAAGATAAAATACAGACTATCTCCTCATTTAACTTTCATATTTAAATCAAACTTCATGTTTTAATCTTTAAATTTTTCATATCAAAACAAGCTACTATCTCCCTAGCAAATATAAGTCAGACTAGTTTCCTGCATGACAGGGAGAACACCTCCACACACATCAGTACCATCAGTCATAGTAGGTATTATTAAGATTTTCTTACCCCATAAACAAGTTCTCCAACCATCCCATTCCAGATTTTTGTGTCTGCATCCCGGGCTCCATACTTGCCATCCCCAACAATTGTGAGCTTGTACTTGAATCCACAATGTTTAGCAATCTCTGCAGCTAAGTCCACACAGTAGCCCTCATATCGCTCATTTCCTTCAAGCAGTTCATGATTTTTCTTCATCATGACATATGGGGACTCCTGCACAGAAAGACTGAATTTTAGCTAGCCAATGAAGAGATAACTGTGATAACTGTGCACTTATTATACAAATATATTTGATTTTAGACAGGGGGAAAAAAAAGAAAATCCAACCCATCTTATTCACAAATGATCTGGGTCATTAGATTTGTCATTTTGATTATTTGTTCAACGTGTCTTCTATAACATTTAAAATTATATGCTTCACAGTCAGATTCAAATGCCAACACTTACAGGTATACCCAGTCCCAGATATGTTTAAATAATGACTGTGAGTGTAATAGGAATTATGTATACACTGTGGAGAGAAGAGGCTCCAATATATTGTTTATTTTACTTGTTTGTTTGGGGGTTTGAGTGTGGATGGTGGGTTTTTGTTTGTTAAAACTATAAAATTCGAGTGGGTTCTTCCCTATTCTGCAGCCACCTCTCTCACCCAGCCCCTCAATATTGCAATATCTCTAGGTAATATATATATATTCAGTTACTGCACAGAAATACTTAGAGGGTCCAGACAATAAACTATAGCTGTGCAGCAAAATTCTCACCACCAGCAAAACTAGTGACAAATAATAGGTTCACAATAAAAGGGGATTTTTCCCCCTTCTTGCCCCCAGTTTATTTTCCCCCAAAAATATTGCAGCCAGAACAGCTAGTTGCTCATCCAAGACGTATCTGTGATTAAGCAGCTGTGTAAATTAGATGACATTGCTACTATACAAACAGTGTATGATGTTCTCTTAAGATGACATAGAAAATTAAGTTTCTTGTTCATTCCTCCATTTTGGCACAGAAGTTCAAAATGGCTAGAAATAAAACTCTGAAACTCCTAAATGCTCTTATTTTCTGATTTGGTGAACTCCATTTGCTTACAAGTATGGAGAGTGGATTTTAAAAATAAATAATACAATTTTGCCATTCAGACAAAGAGTTCTTCGAAAACAGGCTATTGGTTCCTTGTAGCTGGCATGGATTGTTTTTGAATAATTTATCAATCAAATAACTGTTTTTTACAAAGTCCATGTACTGATCATCCTTTCTTTAACAGCAATTGGATGATATCACTCCTCTCATTCATATTCCATAAAAAATAGCATTTCAGAGTCTTCTGTCTTACAGGTATGAATTGGCATAACAGTTAACTAATATAATGTAGCACAACAATTCATTATAATACTAAAACATAGATTGCCTTCTCACGAGAAATGTGTTAAATTAATTACCAAAATAGTGGTGACAACAATAGTCTTATTTTCTAGTCCTGTGGATTCATTCCCAAGAGGACCGTCAATGGGATTCACAACCATTTTGTCCACTTCACTCCAATATCCGATCTGAAAAAGTTTGTAGGATGTATGGACATGGATGAATATGAACGATCATATGTAAACATCTTATTACATTCAAGCATACCATACCCACTCCACATATGCCACAGAAAGTTATAGTAGCTGCAGCTTCACCTATATAAATCTGCAAACATTAGACAGGAATTGACAGGAACTTGGCACATGTAAACAAATTTTAATATTAATTTTCCTACTACACAGGTTAAAATTTTCAGCCACATATCACCTGATTTTGGTATAAAAATCATGCTGCAGCATTATAAAGGTTATACGAATTAGGAAGAAATGTTCACTGCTACTGCATTTGGCTTTTCTCCAAATGGCTAGGGACGTAGGGGAGAAAAAAAATCACATTTAGAGAACCGGTTAATGAGAGTTATTCTCTGAAAAGTTGTATTCTGCATCATCATTTCAGAAAGTCAACATCAACGTTTATTTGGATTAGTTGCTCCCACTTATCTGCTCTAACCAGAAAATAAAAGAAAAACAAATCTATACAATTTCTTTAAAATAAAATAAGCTATAGTTTCACATGGTACTTACCAGAAATAAAAGCTCGTATTTATTAGAAACAAACAGGGCACATTTTTTCTTTGCTCTGCAAGACCATTAAAATATAATCATATGAATAAACTTAATTGCAACATGGCCTTTAGTTGACTATACCTTTCAGTCACCTACCTTTCCATATCACTTAGTAGGGTACAACTTTAAAGGGCATTAGAATTAAAATTACCTTCCGGGGACCAGTATTTTTGAGCTCCATGATGTTTATTGTATAATTTATTCTCTTTCCATTCTGGTCAAATTTTATATTTCCTGTTAGACCTTCCACCTGAACCTATGTGAAGTAAAAATGGAAATAATGGTAGCATTAAATTCGTTTATTCCATGATTGCATATTGATACCAAAAAAAAGACTGTATTTAGGTTTATCCTAAAAATTATATATCCTTAATTACTAAGATGTTTTCCTGGGGCATTAGATATAATTGACGCTGGTCTTGTAAATCTCTACAAACGAAGTCCAGTTTAGGAGGCAGAAAGATTCTTTCAGAACATTCACAGAGTATTTCATACAGACATTAATTCCAGAACTTATTCTAGAGAGACTACCTGCTTTAATGCCCTTTCTATTTCCACACCATGACCCCAGGGCACTGCTGGATTTGCAAGACAGTCTCCAGCATTTCCTCGTCTGGAGATCTCAATCCTCTGTTTACGCAAATTACGGAAAGCTTCAGTCATCACTTGAACAGCATCATAGGTCAGAGCAGATGTATACTGAAAAGGATTAAATATAATGAATTAAAAAGTGGTAAGGAGTTAAAACTTCAACACATTTTCCAAGGCTATCATTATTAATCCATTAAAGACAAAAATACATTAAAAATAAAAAGGGTGATAAAATATTCTTTGGGATTAGACCATTTTCTTGTCATTTGGGGCTCTATTTTCCCACAGGAGTCCATATATTTTAATAGAAAGTGCTTATGTACTCCATCAGGAGGAAGTGTCACTGGTACACTAATGAGTCCAAACTAGGGGTTTACAAACTTTCTCACCTTCCCTCCTAATTGCAACTGTGCAGCATCCCTGTTTGCAGCTACAGCAAGTGTTCCATAGAAATGTGATGTTTGGAAAATATTTGTTTTAGGATTTTTGAGTGATTTAGCAGCAGGAAATAAGGATGAGATCCCCCTTTTGATCACAGTCTTCATAAGAATCCATGTATAACTAGTTTATATAGGGTTAATAAATGACTACTATATGTTATAAGCTTGTCTAATGTATGCTATGGAGAGTTATAAGCAGGGCCGGCTCCAGACCCCAGTGCGCCAAGCAGGCGCGTGGGGCGGCATTGTCCCGGCAGGGAGGCATTTGGCTCTGGCAGACTTTCCGCAGTCATGCCTGCGGGAGGTCCACCGGAGCCCCGGGACGAGCGGACCTGCCGCAGGCATGACTGCGGAGGGTCCCCTCTTCCCGCGGCTCCGCTTGAGCTCCCGCAGGCATGACTGCGGCGGGTGCGCTGGTCCCGCGGCTCGGACGGAGCTCCCACACGCATGCCTGCAGATGCTCCACCGGAGCCGCGGAACCAGCGCACCCACCGCAGACACTTCTGCCCCGGCCGCGGGACCGGGGAAGGGCGGCGAGCGCGCCGCCCTGCTTGGGACGGCGTAATTTCTAGAGCCGCCCCTGGTTATAAGCACATCATTAGAAGGTTTTATAGCTACATTCCCTGGTTATATTGATCTGTTGGCCTGTTGGAATCTATAATAATTGATTAACCATTTATTAAAGCAGCTATTAATATTAATTAACCCTTTGTAAACTATAGTTAAATGGAACTCCGGTATAAAATGTGAACCATTGTTTAGCCAGACAGCTGGTCCACAGACCACCAGTAGACCATGGATCATAGTTTGGGAATCTCTGGTCTAAACTGTATTGTTAATTAGAATGTTAGCTCTCTGGGAAAGGTTTCCCCCCTATATCAGGTGCAGCAGTGAGCACATTGACAGCATGCAATAAACAACAAAAAAAATAGCAATAATAATAAGTAGGGCCCTACCAAATTCACGGTCCATTTTGGTCAATTTCATGAGCATAGGATTTTAAATCAACCACTCTCTGGCCACCCAGCTCTGAAGGCAGCACAGAAGTGAGAGAGGCAATACTGCGACCCCCTAAAATAACCTTTTGATGCCCCTGCAATTCCCTTTTGGGTCAGGACCCCATGTGAGAAACGCTGATCTCCCCTGTGAAATCTTTATAGTATAGGGCAGGGGTCAGCAACCTTTCAGAAGTGGTGTGCCGAGTCTTCATTTATTCACTCTAATTTAAGGTTTTGCATGCCAGTAATATATTTTAACACTTTTGGAAGGTCTCTTTCTATAAGTCTATAATATATAATTAAACTATTGTTGCATGTAAAGTAAATAAGGTTTTTTAAATTTATAAGAAAGCTTCATTTAAAATTAAATTAAAATGCAGAGCCCCCCAGACCGGTGGCCAGGATCCAGGTGGTGTGAGTGCCACTGAAAATCAGCTCGCATGCCACCTTCGGCACATGTGCCATAGGTTGCCTACCCCTGGTTTAGAGTAAAAGCACACAAAAGACCAGATTTCATGGGGGGAGACCAGATTTCATGGTCCATGACATGTATTTTCATGGATGTGAATTTGGTAGGGCCATAACAGTAAGATAACTTAACCCCTTACTAGCAAATAAATGAGTGCTCTGGAGGCAGGTTTATGTAAACTGAAATGGATTTACTACAGCTGAATGCAGTATTCAAGATGAGCGCATATCATCAATTCATATCTGTTATAATACTTTGATTTTACTTTCTATCCCATTCATTATACATTCTAACAGTTTATTTTTATTTTTTACCACTGCTGTCACTGAGCAGAGGCTTCCTTTTCCTTTTTTAATTTTATTTCTGTATAATTCATTTCATTATCAAGGTCTCTCGAGCATGCAGTGAATTCTGCACTATGCCATTAATACTTTATGACAGCCCTAAGTTTCATGGGATATAATGTTTGGTGTGCTTCAGGGAGTCATGTTACCATGTCCATTACTGACGGATCTTAGTTTTCATTGACTAGGAAATACAGGTAGTGTTTAAATCTCAACTCCATAGCATTATGCTATTATTATTCCTTAATATTTATACCATGATAGCAGCTAGAGCTCACAAGCCGATTTGGGTTCTATTATACTAGGCACTATACGTATGAAAATCTGTCCATTTTCTGTCCTGAAAAGTTTATAGTCCAAGAAGACATTGTTATCCAAAGAATGGAGGGAGAAGGATGCAATTGTCACTCTATATCTAGATATATGTATATAAAACTGTATCTATTTATTGCAAAACTTTTTTCTAGTAGTTATAAATATATAAACTAAGTGCCTGCTCTCCCCATCTGCCTCTCAACACATTATGAGTTGGCTGATAACCTGTAGGCAAATTGTAAAGGTGGGTTTTGAAGGAGGAGAGGGTGGTGGCCTTATAGGTCAGTTTAGGGAGAGGCAGCATAAGTGTGTCACATGTTTTTAGCTCAAGACAAAACAAAGAGTTTTGCACAGACATCTTTTGAGAGATTTGGGGAGAAGTCTGCTATCACATGCATGTATTTTATTAATCTAGGGGTAAACATTCACAATGGGTTATCTAAACTGAACAGGAAAATTCACATCTGCATCCATTGCATGGACAAATCCCACAGATTTCCTAAAGGTTTCATAGGTCATGGTGTATGAATATAAAGAAATATTCAAGTCATCGGAGTAGATTCAACCCTAGGTTCTGCCCAAAGGGTAGGTCTGGAGCAGAGAAGCTCCTATTCTTCTGGAAGATGGAAATAACTTGCAGTTCTTTAACGCCATGCCAAAACCTGCCAAGCCTAACTAATGAGGGAGTATGGTCATGGCAGGCTGGGGATGGACTGGTTCAGTCTCTTATATCTGGGCTCCTGTGGGATCCCATATACAATTTAAAGCTTCTTCCTCTTGGTGGGACTTCCAAATGAGCACACTGGTGCACACTTGCCCTCTTCAGGAGATGAATAATTCCTGGATTTTAGTGGCTCAGAGATGTGTAGTATGAGTACATTATATGTTACTCTACTCATTTCTGTCTTCATTCCACAAGCCATAAATCGAGCTGGAAGCTGATTTAATAAACTAAACTGATAGTTTTTAAAGGTACTTTCAGGAATAGTTTCTTCATCCCAGAGGTTAAGGGATGGTAAGTGGAATCTCTCTCCAAGCAGCCAGCAGGGAGTCCTGCATTTTTGCATGTGCATTTAAGGTTGAATTTTGAACCTGAAATGAGCATCCTCATAAAAGCTCAAAAAACAAAAGTGAAATACAAAAAGAACTACTTAATGGTTTCAAGCCAATCTCGTGATTTTTAGGTATCTGACACATTATTTGGAGCCCCTGAACATGGCAATACTCTTTCTGTGCAGTTTTTCACAGTAGAGGAAATGTGATATGCAAAGTTTTTAATGTAAGGAATTTTGGTTAACAACATTGTAATCAATGGCTGCAAAGGGGGAATAAAAGCTTATTAGCATTTTGTACCATCCTATCATTATTTATTCCATTCATTTTACTTGCTCTTAGCTGTATGTTTAATCTTCTATCCCTCAGAAGTATAACAAGTACTCAGGGAAAATTATGTCATTATTGGGGAGAAATGTAGTGATATCCACGAGCTAAGTGTAAAGTCCCTTTGTTTAAAACATTGCACATATACATCATTTTTAAGTGGAGGGGCTCAAAGTGATATACAACATCTTACCTCCCTGTTACATATGGAAAATTGAGAGATGGTGATCTAGTGACATTCCTATGTCGAGTTAACGGTGGAGTCAAGAACAGCACCTAGGTTTCTTGACTCTCAGACTATTTCTAGTGTTATATACTTATTTGAAATTTAGATTATGATAAGTGAAATACAAGTGTTTATGTGATGGTTACCATGATTATAAACAGGATAAGGAATATATATATAAGTACAAAAATTGTGTAAGTAGTGTCTTGATTTTCCTCTATATTGGAGGCTTCATCCTCCTCTCATTTAGGAGAGCACCCAATGGGAGTTTTATTTGGAACCAGCTTCACTGAGAGAAGAGTCAAGGCATGAGAGCAGGTCTACACTACAAGGTTAAGTTGACCTAAGTTATGCAACTCCAGCGATGTCAATAACAAACATACCTGGATTCAACATAGCTTAGGTTGACTTACTGCGGGGTCTACACTGCGCTGGGTCAACAGGAGAAATTCTCCCGTCAACTTACCTTACGCTTCTCGTTCCGGTGGAATACTGGAGTTGACAGGAGAGCGATCTGCAGTTGATTTAGCAAGTCTTCACTAGACCTGGTAAATCGACCCCCGGTGGATTGATTACCACAGAGTTGATCCCCAGTAAGTGTAGATATACCTTTATACACCAGTATAACTTCACTGACATCACTGCAGTTACTTCTGATTTGCACTGGTTTGACCACAGACTCAGGGCCTGTTTCTCTAATAGTGGTTATTTTCTTGGGTACAGTGGTAGATTTCTTTAAAAATCTTCATTTCCATGACCTCATTTGGATATTTTTTACTTTAAAAAAAAACATGAGGAGGATAACACAGACTCACAAAACATTTTCTGATGTGCTGCAGGGCACAATGACTAGATGCATTGTCCTGTACATAGGTTTCTTTCTAACTAAAGACATAAATTCACTTTCACAACTATTATTAATTCTCTCTAGCCTACATCTCTTTTGATATGGCCCCAAGAAAGAGTTATGTAGCATTCTGCCAAAATGTTTTCTATCTGCCTATATGATGGAATTATTTCCTTTGGGTAATAATGAAATAGAGAATTTTAGTGGAAGTTAAATGTTAAATAGACACCAAAATGTACACTATTATTATATAAACAGTCCATAATAATTGGAACTGGACAAAAATGGCAACTTTTTACTTCATCATAATTTTCATGAAAAAATTAAAAATAGTTGTGAAAACAGCAAAATGTAATAAGCATTATCCCAATGAGATCTAACATGCAGGAAACTCTACTGACTGTATCTTATGTTTTTCTATGAAATATGACGTACACGTACATGACATGAAGAGTGAACAGAAATATTTCTATCTACAAAATGAAAGTCATCTCTTGCAAAGAGTCAGCAGATGGTCTCTGCACCATTTAAATCCAACTTACGCTCTATTTTTAAAAAGTGTAAGTACATATATTAGACAGGCCACATATTAATAAACATTTTGATTATAGTCAACCCAGATGAATCATAAAGTGAAGATAATATGAAGTAATCCAAGGCTCCCATGTTGAAGATAAATAAATGTGCAGTCTCCAATGCAGAAGCCAACATTGTGTGAACCTTCATAACTCTAATGCTTGCCTGGTCACTCAGAAGGTATAGATAATTAAATAGTCTATTATAGACTAATTAATTTTATTTATATGTTTGGACTTCCAGCCTAGTCAGGCATATACAATTGAAAAGGACACATCCACTTAATAATCATACTTTGACATGATATTTTTATCTAGTATTATTATATGGCACACCTATGATTACTGAAAATGAAAGATTAAAGAAACATAATATGTTTCTCTATTTTTTCCAGTATATGTACTTTGTGAATTTGACAGCACTTAGTGTATAGTGTGTTTCATAGTTTCCCCTGTATAGTTGATTACTCAAAGTTCCCTGTTGTTCATGTAGGTCTGTCACATAATAGGGAGAGAAAAAATATTTTTAAAATAGTAAATTGTGATTGTAAACCTCAAAAGCTGGCAGCAGTATTCAGGGACAGGTGATGTATCTGAAGCTCTTTTCGTCTTTAAATTCACTAGATTTCAGTTTGATGGTGTTCCTTTATATACATTGCCCAATGATGTTTTCTAATTCAAGGTGCAGCATTTCCTTTCCTTTTTCATAGACTCTAGGATTGGAAGGGACCTCGAGAGGTCATCGAGTCCAGTCCCCTGCCCTCATGGCAGGACCAAATACTGTCTAGTCTTTTCTACATAGTTAACATGGAATTCATTAGGCTAAACAAAACCATCAGTCTATCAAGTTTGGTATTCTTCTTCTAGAAGTGACCAATACCCAAAGCTCCAATGGAAGGCAAAACCTCATCATAAATCCCCATGAATACATGGTGGGTTGTCTGTTTTAATGTTCATAGATTCATAGTTTTGAAGCCATATAATCTGATGGCTTGTATAGCAGAGGCCATAGAAGCATCCAGTTATTCTTGTACTGAGTCCAATAATTTGTTTTTGACTAATGTGTATATTTAAAGGCATCTAATCTGAAGACCTCAAGGGATGGAGAATCCATCAATTCCCTGGTAGTTTGTTCCAATGGTTATTTACCCTTACTATTAAATATTTGTGCCTGTTTTCCAATTCGAATTTTAAACCTCTATAAGATGTAACTAGGTAGCAAATATTTTATTTTGTTATTAGTGCTCACATTTAATCTACATATATGTTAATCAGATGGCTCAAAGGGGATAAAGAAACACACATTCATAGAGAACAGGTAGGTCAGGTCAATCTTTTCCAACATGCTGGGATGTAATGAGTCTACTAAATGTTTCACAGTAAATTTAAGAAGCACACAGAAATACAAACAAGCATATATGAAAAGGAAACAAATGCAGTGAGCAATAGAATTCTGTGTTCTTGTGTCTCTGGAGGTTGTCCTGGGTATGTGGTCCTCCAGCTTATTGCACAAGGCTAGCTATTTTTTCACTGGACTATTGTATCTTCCATTGTTTTACTTCTAGTTATTTGCTAAACTAGACAAATTAATTTGAATAGAAAAGTTTGACAGTATAATGGGCTCCTGCTTTGATAATGAATGCTTCAGCTTAGCCTTGCCTTTGGGTTTATGTTCTATAAAATCCCTCCGCTGAGTTTGGATATTTATATTTCAACAAGGGACTATTACACTGGTGCAATGTTATATTTCATTTGGCAAAAGCTGCAAAATGGTTGTGTTATAGTACTTTGCACTTCTATGACACTTTTTCATCCAAGGATCTCAAAGCACTATACATATGTGGGTAAGTTTCCAAACAAGTTTTATATTCACTAGACACAAAAATGTTACGCAGACAAAATCTCTGCCAGTATGACTACACTGCAGTAAAACAAACTAATGATAAAAAAATAATAAGCCCCAACCAGACAAAAAAAAAACCCAACCCAAAATCCTGCAGCAGTGAGTCTCAGAGCCCAGGCCAATTGACTTGGGGTAGTGGGACTTGTGATATAGGCTCTCAGACCTTGTGTGGGGGGAACATCTCAGAACCAGGGCTCCAGCCTGAGCAGGAACATCTCCACTGCCATTTTTAGCCTTGCAGCAGAAGCCTGAGGCAGATGACCCAGGCTCTGAGACTCATTTCTCATTTTTCTCATTTTTTGTCCTCTATAGATATATCCTAAGATTAGGGTTCACATGTTTCAGGTTGAGATTTTCAAAGGAGCCTAGAGGAGTTAGGCACCCAACACTCTCTTTCTGTGGAAAATGGGTCCTTAGCTCCCTTAGGAGTCAATGGGGGAGTCAATGGGAGCTTGGTATCTAACCTCTTTAGGCCCCTTGGAAAAGCCCACCCTTAATTAACAGATTCTTGAGGTATTTTGGAAATGATGGTGTTACTGAAAGATGCACATATAACTTAAACAGACATGGGCACGTTCAATAAGCCTGAAATGAAAACTAACCCAATAGGACTTACTCAGATTTAAAAGACACCTCCTCTTTTTATCATCTAGACACATGGACTGAAATTCTTTTCTCCCTTGCAATAAACCTTAGAGAGCATTGGAAAGCAATCTGAATGAAAATAAGATCCTATTAGATACTCCAATTTATATATTGCATTTTGGGGGGTTAGTCTGTTCTCTGCTGCTCTGAAATGATTCTTTCAAGCTCATTTGGATTCTGCTTTAATTGTTCCTGCTGACCTATATTAATTTAAGCCAGGAAAAATACACCAATATATGTAAAGTTCCTAACCCTCGCAAGTTCCCCTGTGATACCCTGCACAGTGTCATGGCAGGGCTTGGTAATGTAAATAATTATTTTAAATATAAACAATAGAGCTGGTCAGCTACTGCACTAGCAGTGTCACAAATGCTCAATGTTCATATTGCAAGCGGCAGTTTGATTTGATCATGATCATACCCCTTTTCATTTGCTGTGTGTCAGTATTAGCATTAATGAGTTTGTGTTCCTATGGGTGTTTGGCAACAGTTGTACTTTGTATGGAATATGGTCGGGGCAGCTCCAGGCCCCAGCATGCCAAGCGCGTGCTTGCGGCGGCATGCCGCGGGGGGCGCTCTGCCGGTGGCTGGGAGGGCGGCATGCCTGCAGAGGGTCCGCTGGTCCCGCAGCTCCGGTGGACCTCCTGCAGGCGTGCCTGCGGAGGGTCCGCTGGTCCCGTGGCTTCGGTGGAGCCGCGGGAGTAGCGGACCGTCCGCCTGCGGGAGGTCCACCGGAGCCGCAGGACTGGCGACCGGCAGAGCGCCCCCTGCGGCATGCTGCCATGCTTGGGGCAGCAAAATGTCTAGAGCCGCCCCTGAATATGGTTCTCCATCCAAAGTGTAAAAAAGGCTTTATGCAAGGGAACTATGGGAATATTTGGGGGAAATCGTGGTGCAAAACACCTATGCATCTTGGCTACTAATGGGCAAAACTCAAATGCCAAGGAAATTTGGTGTAGTTACATAAGCCCCCAAAAGGTTGACGGAATTCCATTCCTCTTTGATCTGTAAATTGGGATGGAGCTCTTGTGAGAACACACATTCAGGCGTTCTCGCTGGTTTGTAAATCCCAGGGCAGCAATTTTTCAGGCAGAACATCAATATTTCCATTCCCAGTCCCAAACAAAAGCAGAAAATAGAAATGAATAAAAATCAAAACATAATACTAACTGAAAAAATTTCAAGTATTAAAAAAGTTTCAATTCTGGGGATGGTCAGAGATTCAGGTCAATACTTACTTTATCTGAACTGATTCATCTAGCCTTAATTAATGCTAGTTTCTACGGGGAGAAATTCAGATCCAGACTGATTTTCATTAAAAGTGTTTTTTCTAATGGAATTACAGCTGACCTTAAGCTACAGAGATACCAAAAGCAGCTGTAATGTGGTTATTACTATTTGCTTATATAACAACATGGGTACACAGAATACTGCAGGATAGGAGAACTGAGTGCCAAACACATAACAGGTACCCTGCTTTGAAATGCTGACATATTCTTAAAGGCAAAAGCTGGTAGAGAAGAGCAAGTAATGTGCAGAAAGTAGGGCTATCGATTAATCATAGTTAAATCACCCGATTAACTTAAAAAAATTAATTGTGATTAATCAATAAACAATAGCATACTAATTGAAATTTATTAAATATTTTGTATGTTTTTCTACATTTTCATATATATTGTATTCTGCGTTGTAACTGCAAAGTGTATATTATTTTTATTACAAATATTTGTACTGTAAAAATAATAAACAAAAGAAATAGTATTTTTCAATTCACCTCATACAAGTACTGTAGTGCAATCTCTTTATCGTGATAGTGCAACTTACAAATGTAGATTATTTTTGGTACATAAGTGCACTCAAAAAAAAAACAACAGTGTAAAACTTGAGAGCCTACACGTCCACTCAGTCCTACTTCTTGTTCAGCCAACTGCTAAGACAAACAAATGTGTTTACATTTGTGGGAGACAGTTCTACCAGCTTCTTATTTACAATGTTACCAGAAAGTGAGAACAGACATTTGCAAGGTACTTTTGTAGCTGGCATTGCAAGATATTTATGTGTCAGATATGCTAAACATTCGTATGCCCCTTCATGCTTCGGCCACCATTCTAGAGGACATGCTTCCATGCTGATGACGCTCATTAAAAAAATAATGCATTAATTAAATTTGTGACTGAACTCCTTGAGGGAGAACTGTATGTTCCCTGCTCTGTTTTACCCGCATTCTGCCATATATTTCATGTTATAGCAGTCTCAGATGATGACCCAGCAAATGTTGTTCATTGTAAGAACACTTTCACTGCAAATTTAACAAAACACAAAGCAGGTACCAATGTGAGATTTCTAAAGATAGCTACAGCACTCAACCCAAGGTTTAAGAATCTGAAGTGCCTTCCAAAATCTGAGAGGGACAAGGTGTGGAGCATGCTTTCAGAAGTCTTAAAAGAGCAATACTCTAATCCAGAAACTACAGAACCCAAACCACCAAAAAAGAAAAATCAACCTTTTGCTGGTGGCATCTGACTCAGTTAATGAAAATGAACATGTATTGGTCCACATTGCTTTGGATTGTTATTGAGCAGAACCCGTCATCAGCATAGACGCATGGCCCCTTGAATGGTGGTTGAAGCATGAAGGGACATATGAATCTTTAGTGCATCTGGCACGTAAATATCTTGCGACGCCGGCTACAACAGTGCCATGAGAATACCTGTTCTCACTTTCAGGTGACACTGTAAACAAGAAGCGGGCAGCATTATCTCCTGCAAATGTAAAGAAACTTGTTTGCTGAACGATTGGCTGAACAAGTAGGAGGACTGAGTGGACTTGCAGGCTCTAAAATTGTACATTGTTTATTTTTGAATGCAGTTATTTTTGTTCATAATTCTACATTTGTCAGTTCAACTTTTATGATAAAGAGATTGCACTACAGTGCTTATTTTAGGTGAATTGAAAAAATACTATTTCTTTTGTTTTTTTACAATGCAAATACTTGTAATCAAAAATAAATAAAGTGAGCACTGTACACTTTGTATTCTGTGTTGTAATTGAAATCAATATATTTGGAAACTTAGAAAACATCCAAAATATTTAAATAAGTGGTATTATATTATTGTTTAACAGTGCGATTAATCATGCAATTAATTGCAATTATTTTTTTAATCGCGTGATTAATTGCGATTAAGTTTCTTAATTGCTTGACAGCCCTAGCATAAACAAAGAGATATTTCTTTATAATATTTGGAATGTGTCACAGAACAAAATACGATGTGGGAGGTGGTCAGCAGAGAAAAGGAAAATAAGAATGGACATGTTTTAAAAAAAACAAGGAGTTGAGATGATCCTAGAATGCATAAAGTTAAATGGG
Organism: Mauremys reevesii; assembly: GCF_016161935.1. Classification (NCBI taxonomy): domain Eukaryota; kingdom Metazoa; phylum Chordata; order Testudines; family Geoemydidae; genus Mauremys; species Mauremys reevesii. The sequence continues at coordinate 62,515,071 of NC_052627.1, read as the reverse complement.
ATGTGGATCCACCAAAACTTCAGATCTCTTTGCACCCAATAGACTATGCCTTTCACCCTCAGCCTGCATGCAAATGATGGAATTTGTTTTACACCTGTCACCAGTTATGGACTTATTGGAGAAATTGATGAGTGAGGATCTATGGTCTGAGTGATGCAGCATGGCAGATTAGAGGATCACCATTTTAAAAGCCTTCTGGCTTTAACATCTATGAATACCATGGTATCCGAGTACTTCCCCCCACAAGCATAGAAAGACTCTTGTCTTTTTCCTACTCCTAAGTCCTTGATTTTCCTTTCATAGAAGCACCTATGCTTACTTACACAGATAGGTGGATGAAATTATTCAAAAGTGTGCAATGCCACTTCCTGCTACTGTGGATCCAATTTACTGCTTTGTCCAAGCCTTCCCTGATCATGGAGTAAGGATCTCAAACATCCAGTCTTAATCAGCAGGTGAGATGATTTAATGATGTTTGTTCAGAGAACTAAGTTAAATTCCATTCGCTGCTGAGATAGGCATTTATTTTTCTGCTGCTACAGTAAATCATTTATACACAATCTAGAGTCAATTCAATCTTGAAGCAGACACGAAGGTTTACAAGACATCTACTCAGTGCAGTTAAAAATAAATAGTATCTGAACTTTGCTATTAAAACAGTGCCTCATGTCTATGACCTTTTATCTAAATGTATTATACGATACAGGACTATAACAATATTTTTATCCCTTGATACACTTCTTACTGAACAAGAACAATGTGTCAAGTGTTAAAATAAAGCAGTGCACAGGTTGTTACAGTTTTTAACGCAACTCTTTACTCAGCATCCCCTTTTCTACCATATAACTACAACACACTTATATTTAATACAAAAAAATGTGTTCTCCCTTGAGGCTCCTTTCCCTTTCCCCAAAATTCCCCTTATCGTAGGTCTGTTCTAAAGCAAGGACATGAAACAATGAGCAAAGCATGAATTTACTGTAGCCTTGCAAACATGTAAAAGATGTAGCTAGCAGAAAAGAGATAGTAGGATAGTAAACAAGGTGTGATAGCTTGCAGCTGTGGTCTAGCAGATAGAGAAGTGTGTGAACAGCTCATGATCTAGATGGGGATGAGCTACAAAAATCAGTAGACCAACCATAAAACATGTGATGTACTAACCAACAGTATTAAGTATAAGTGCATATATAAGATGATTCATGATTATGTACACTGGAGTGGGGTATACCCTGTACCCACCCTACACTTGAGCCCGATCAACTCAAGTGTGGTTTGACTGTATGCCAGTAAAGAAACCACAGTGAGTTCAGAGTCAAGCTGAGTTCGTGGTGACCGATTGGATAAAGCAGGGGTGGCCAACCTGAGCCTGAGAAGGAACCAGAATTTAACAAATGTACATTGCCAAAGAGTCACAGTAATAGGTCAGCAGCTCCCATCAGCTCCCCCACCCCCGATCCCAGTGCCTCCCGCCCACCGATCAGCACCTCCCCCTCCCTCCTTGTACCTCCCGATCAGCTGTTTTGTGGTGTGCAGGAGGCTTGGAGGGGGGGAGAGGAGCGAGAGCACTGCAGACTCAGGGGAGGTAGCGAGAAGGAGTGGAGTGGGGGCAGGGCCTGTGGCAGAGCCAGGGGTTGAGCAGTGAGCACTCTCCAGCACATTGCAAAGTTGGTGCCTGTAGCTCCAGCCTCAGAGTTGGTGCCTATACAAGGAGCCACATATGAACTTCTGATGAGCTGCATGTGGCTCCAGAGCCACAGGTTGGCCACCCCATGGATAAGGTCTCAGAGGCTACTGAGTATATAAGGTCTCAGAAGCCACCACATCATACTCCTGAGCCTCTAAGGCCTCAGAGGCTACTCCAACAATTATGAGGTCTTGCAAGGAATTGAGCTTCCTCCCACCTCCCCAAAAAGTCTAAATAGTGTAAATAATAACAAATAGCACTTTTCATGCACTGATCTCAAAGCACTTTACAAAAGGAAGTATGTGCCATTATTTGCATTTTCTAGATGAGGAAACAGAGTCATAGAAAGAGGAAACATCAGTAGCAAAGCCAGAAAAAGAACAAAGGTCAACCCTAATTTACTGTAAACAATAGAGAACATATTCTTTTGGATCATCATTGCATGGATGCATAAAATCTCCTTCCTGAAACACAAATTCCTGTACAAGAATCTGACACATCAGAAAATGGCAGACAAATAAACAGTGACAAGTTTTTAAAGTGCTTGTACACAAATGCTAGAAGTCTAAATAATAAGATGGGTGAACTAGAGTGTCTCGTATTAAGGAGGATATTGATATAATAGGCATCACAGAAACCTGTTGGAGTGGAGACAATCAATAGGACACAATCAATCTGGGGCACAAAATATATTGGAAGGACATAACAGGTCATGCCAGGGGAAGGTAGAGAGGGAGAATGGCACTATATGTGAAAGAAAATGTAGAATCGAATGAAGCAAAAATCTTAAATGAATCCACATGTTCCATAGAATCTGTATGGATAGTAATTCCATGCTCTAATAAGACTGAAACATTAGGGATCTATTATCGACCACCTGACCAGGACAGTGATAGTGATGATGAAATGCTAAGGGTGATTTGAGAGGCTATCAAAATATAGAACTCAATAATAGTGGGGGATTTCAATTATCCCCATAATGACTGGGTACATGTCATCTCAGGACGAAATGCAGAGACAAAATTTCTCGATACTTTAAAAGACTGCTTCTTGGAGCAGCTGGTACAGGAACCCACAAGGAGGAGAGGCAATTCTCAATTTAGTCCTGAGTGGAGCGCAGGATCTGGTCCAAGAGGTAACTATAACAGGACTGCTTTGGAAATAGTGACCATAATATAATACCATTTAACATTCCTGTGATGGGAAGAACACCTTAACAGCCCAACACTGTGGCATTTAATTTCAGAAAGGGGAACTATGCAAAAATGAGGAGGTTAGTTAAACAGAAATTAAAAGGTACAGTGACTAGAGTGAAATCCCTGTATGGACACTTTTCAAAGACACCATAATAGAGGCCCAACTTAAATGTATACCCCAAATTAAAAAATACAGTAAAAGAACTAAAAAAGAGCTACCATGGCTTAACAACCACGTAAAAGCAGCAGTGAGAGATAAAAAGGCATCTTTTAAAAAGCGGAAGTCAAATCCTAGTGAGGTAAACAGAAAGGAGCATTAACACTGATAAATTATGTTTAAAAATGTAATAAGAAATGCCAAAAAGGAGTTTGAAGAACAGCTAGCTAAAAACTCAAAAGGTAATAACAAAATGTTTTTTAAGTATATCAGAAGCAGGAAGCCTGCTGAACAACCAGTGGGGCCCCTGGACGATCGAGATACAAAAGGAGGACTTAAAGACAATAAAGTCATTGTGGAGAAACTAAATGGATTCTTTGCTTCATGGCTGAGGATGTTAGGGAGATTCCCAAACCTGAGGCATCCTTTGTAGGTGACAAATCTGAGCAATTGTCACAGATTGAAGTGTCACTAGAGGAGGTTTTGGAATTAATTGATAAATTTAACAGTAACAAATCACCGGGACCAGATGGCATTCACCCAAGAGTTCTGAAAGAACTCAAATGTGAAATTGCGGAACTATTAACTATGGTTTGTAACCTGTCCTTTAAATTGGCTTTGGTACCCAATGACTGGATGATAGCTAATGTAATGCCAATATTTTAAATGGGCTCTAGAGGTGATCCCAGCAATTACAGACCAGTAAGTCTAATGTCAGCAGGCAAATCACTTGAAATAATAGTAAAGAATAAATTTGTCAGACACATAGAAGAACATAAATTGTTGGGCAAAAGTCAACATGGTTTCTGTAAAGGGAAATCATGTCTTACTAATCTATTAGAGTTCTTTGAAGGGGTCAACAAACATGTGGACAAGGGGGATCCAGTGGACATAGTGTACTTAGATTTCCAGAAAGCCTTTGTCAAGGTCCCTCACCAAAGGCTCTTACATAAATTCAGTTGTCACGGGATAAGAGGGAAGATCCTTTCATGGATTGAGAACTGGTTAAAAGACAGGGAACAAAAGGTAGGAATTAATGGTAAATTTTCAGAATGGAGAGGGATAACTAGAGGTGTTCCATAAGGGTCGGTCCTAGGACCAACCCTATTCAATTTATTCATAAATGATCTGGAGAAAGGGGTAAAAAGTGAGGTTGCAAAGTTTGCAGATGATACTAAACTGCTCAAGATAGTTAAGACCAAAGCAGACTGTGAAGAACTTCAAAAAGATCTCACAAAACTAAGTGATTGGGCAACAAAATGGCAAACAATGTGGATAAATGTAAAGTAATGCACATTGGGAAAAATAATCCCAACTATACATACAATATGACGGGAGCTAATTTAACTACAACTAATCAGGAAAAAGATCTTGGAGTCATCGTGGATAGTTCTCTGAAGACGTCCACGCAGTGTGCGGCGGCAGTCAAAAAAAGCAAACAGGATGACAGGAATCATAAAAGGGGATAGAGAATAAGATGGAGAATATCTTATTGCCCTTATATAAATCCATGGTATGCCCACATCTTGAATACTGCATACAGATGTGGTCTCCTCATCTCAAAAAAGATATACTGGCATTAGAAAAAGTTCAGAAAAGGGCAACTAAAACGATTAGGGGTTTGGAACGGTCTCATATGAGGAGAGATTAAAGAGGCTAGGACTTTTCAGCTTGGAAAAGAGGAGACAAAAGGGGGATATGATAGAGGTATATAAAATCATGAGTGGTGTGGAGAAAGTAAATAAGGAAAAGTTATTTACTTGTTCCCATAATATAAGAACTAGGGGCTACCAAATGAAATTAATGGGCAGCAGGTTTAAAACAAATAAAAGGAAGTTGTTCTTCACACAGCACACAGTCAACTTGTGGAACTCCTTGTCTGAGGAGGTTGTGAAGGCTAGGACTATAGCAGGGTTTAAAAAAGAACTAGATAAATTCATGGAGGTTAAGTCCATTAATGGCTATTAGCTAGGAAGGGTAAGGAATGGTGTCCTTAGCCTCTGTTTGTCAGAGGGTGGAGATGGATTGCAGGAGAGAGATCACTTGATCATTACCTGTTAGGTTCACTCCCTCTGGGGCACCTGGCATTGGCCACTGTTGGTAGACAGGATACTGGGCTGGATGGACCTCAGGTCTGACCGAGTATGGCCATTCTTATGTTCTTAACACTATATCACAGCTTACAAACAGCATTTTAAAAATATAAACTATTGACAAGATGCCAACAACAGCATTTCAGCCTATTATTGCAGCAGTGAAAATAGACAAGATGAAAAAATATAAAATAGAGGATGAAAATTAGATGTATAAATAGAAAACCAAAGTCTCCAGCAGCGCTGAAAATGGATTTGAAAGGACTGATGTAAATGTTAAAGTGTAAACATGATTGATATGTAAATGAAAAGTGATTGCTCATCCTGAAAGGATTATTAGATTAATATTTTGGTACTGATACACATGTACAGGAAATATCAAACTGGTGTGAAAAGGAGATTTAAAAAGAAAAAACAACAATAACATGTCTCAGTGAATTTAAAGGTGTTCCTACCTATTTTTCTTTTTTGGTTGTGGATTTTTGTTGTTGTATGTTTTTTAATGTGACTATGTGGCAAACTCAAAATTTAAAAAAGTCACAATGTCACCTTTGTTATTATACAGGCAAAAAATTGTAAGAGCTGAGAAGCAAAGGACTAGTTTTTAATTGCTTCTGTTAGCATCCTATATTACTATTATTAAATGTAATAAATGATATAATAAATGATATGACCTGTTGCCACTGTGGACAGAAGAATATATATTAGACTAGCTTAGTCTTGCCTATTGTTTCACCATTGCATTCATACCATAAACAAATAAATATTTACTCTTCTCCACAGCCTGTCCCTCCCCACACGAAAGAAAAAAGAAAAAAAATCTCTCATAAATGAATATAAAATGTTATGTAAAAGCCATTACGTTTCTGTGACTTACAGCAAAGGTATTCCATATCCTCAATCAACATTCCTTTTTCATTAAAATTAGTAATCAAAGCACCATTAAGTATGATTAAAAATATCATTAATGATTCTGGGTTATTAGTCAACCAAGATGAAGTTATTGAGATGATCTTAAAAATAGTTTCTTATAATTATTTTGCTGGAAGAAATTCAACAATACTTCATGGTAAGATGATTGAAAACTGCATTTTATAGGAAGTAGGAGAAAACAGAATTTTTCATAGCAGCATAGACTAATAGCCCAGTATCTTGTCTTCAAAAATGGTCAGTGTCAGATGAATAAAAAGAGCTGTTAAAACTCCATTAAGCGCCTTAAGTGTGCTATTTTTAAACATACCCTTATGGGAAAGTCCTACACAGATTAATGGAGATAAATCCTAGGGATAAGCTACTACAAAAATTAAATAACGTTCTATAGAAATGACTCTAAAGCCATATAGAATTTCATACTGAAAGGTATCCTTTCTACAGAATTTTGAGCTCAACCTCCAGAATATAACAGAGAATGATAGCCTTGCTATAAGATTATTTATCATCTTTTTTTTTAAACTGCAGAAATGGTCTCATTTTCTATTATGATGTGTAGGAGTGCTCCACCAGGAATAAAGGAATTGTCTTGCAATGTGCTAATCACTCAGCATGGCAATAAAGTCAATAGGAGCTGAGGGTGCTCAAGGAAGAGTTCAGCATCTAACAGGCTCAGGATAGGAAGGAGCATACTAATACTGCAGCAGTGCCATTTAAAAAAAAAATATGTACAGTACATCCCCAAAACATAATATGTGACAAACCAGCATCATCATTCTATGGAAAAACTCCCACCGAAAATATATAAAAATCCAGCATCGACTTCCCCTTCAATACTGTCATATACCCCCATGAGAAACAAGCATTCATGCTGCCCCTCCTCCTCTTCGTCACTCAGCTCCAACTTCTGACCTTCCTCATCTCCTTTGTCTTATGATCTCTGAGGACCTTTCTTCCTCTGCTGTTTCAGCCTTGTGTCTCATTCCAATACTATAAGCATTCTTCTCTTATGCCACACGGCCCCCAGCCTTCCTTTTTCCCCTCAACTTAGAACTTTCAGGCCTGTTCTTACTCATCTTTGCCCCCTCTTTGAACCCTAAGGTTCTTTTCTGCTTCACTGCCCCTCCTTTATAGTCTGGTGGCCCTTGTTCTATTTGAGCACATGAACCTGTCCTGCCCCCTATCCCACATTTAGGGTTGGGATTTTTTTGTTTTTTTTTCTTTCTTTTTTTCTTTGTTTTTTCTGCTTTGGACCAGTGGAGGGCCTCTGCATTGTGTGGTCAGATGTATGAATGACCCTCCTCAGGGGTGTGGAGTGCAAGGAGCAGGAGACTTAAAATGTTCAGATTAGTTGTATGCAGTCTGGGCTGGTTGCTGCCTAACACAGCCCCTCCTCAAGCCACAAAAATGTGAAGAGGAAGCTCCACTGGGGTGAGCAGGAAATGGAAACAGTAGTTCTGCTGCTGCTTTTTCTGTGTGCCTATACCCTGCAGACTGCAGATCCTACTGGTGCCACTTGACAGAGTAGGTCAGACAACGAAAGAAGCTGGGCAACAAGCAGGGGCATGTCAAGAATCAGTTATATAGTGAAGGTTTTTGGCCCGCTGTCCTACAAATGCTTCCTTCCACAGAAGTGGAGTCTTTGATCTGGACTTTGTGGGTCCATGGGCACCCAGGTACCATGTTACCAGATCTGTGGCTCTATGGATCCTGCATTAATTCACCTCTGCTTGCACTGATCATTCGTTCAACTTTTTCAAAAATTTTGAAGCTTTTTGGATTAATGATCATTTATGCCCAGGAGCCTTAAACTGTTAATATGGTATATTCAGATTTATATTTGCAATTTTTTGTATATGCATTTTTTCCACACCTAAGTTTTTGCAAACACAGAAACTTAAATTTGTAGTTCCAATGCGCATTTGCATAATTAAATCAGATAATAAATCAGCTAGCTATCAGCTCTGCATCCCAATATTTTGTGCACACAAATCTGACTGGGTAAGCAAAATAATAGGCATGAAAAAATGCATGCACAAAAAATTGCAAATGCAAAACTGCAGGCACAGTTGTAAAGGCCACTTTTGAAAACATGGCCCCCAATTCCATCTCAGTGTTCTGGGTACATAAAGTCATAAATCCTAAAATTCATTAACTCAGCCTTTATAAATTACTTTAGTCTCTGTGGAATTACTTGATTGTCAGCCTAATCAATCATGCTTTTCCCATTAACACTGTTGCAGGTACAAAAGAATAGCACTTATATAACCCTTATTAATAAGTTTGGCATTACTGAACAATTTTACAATGTGATGTAAACATAGGAAACATATCTACTAATGGCAGTCATCTAACTCATAAACTGCACATTCATTTTCACTTAATGGATTACATCTAAGATGCATGTTCCGAAATTCCATTTTAAACAAGAGTTCTCACTGTTCTGTTCCTCATTATTTATGAGTTTATTTAGTCCTTTCTTCAGTTGCAGAAATAAATGAATTATTCTACCTGATATGTAATCTACAGTAAAGTACCAATGCTACAGTCAAATTGTCAGCCTTGCATTACAAACCTCATTTTTTCTGAATTAGCAGTTTGGGATGGGGTGAAGTGTTGTCAACTCTCACAATGTTATCATGAATCTCACAGAACTGTTGGGTATTTTTCTTAAAGCTGCAGCTCCTGGTACCAGGTGATTATGTCAGAATATGTGCTTTCATTTTTTTTAAAAGTGTCCAGCTTTCATGGTTCTGGAGAAAAGCTTGAAAATATGAGCCTCTGAAGTCTCAAAAAACAGAAGACAAATAAAAAGAACCCAACATTTATTATTTTATAAAATGTCATGATTTTGGGGGGACCAATCTTATGATTTTTCAATGGTGCTGACAATATTGGGGGTAAGAAATTCACTTGAAGTGGTCAGTCATAAAAGATCTCAGTCTATGAGCAAATTTTGTATAAATTTTTATAAATGTTAACAACATTGTACTAACAATTGTTTAGTTAGTTACGCAAGGTAGGCCTAGATTTGCTTAATAGTGTGTACATGGATCGAGTGTATGTGATCATTTAATGACTGACCACAGTCACTACAGAGCCTACTATTGCCTTGACCTCAGCTTTCCTTTTGGTATTGATAGTCCTGTGTTCAATCCAGGCTGATATACTTGCTTCCTGGGTGGGTACATATGGCCCTGGTTTGTTACAGAATGAGAGCCGAACTACAGTGGGCATCCAATGTTTGATATGAGCTTGTTAAATGGGGACTATGTAATATGTTGGCCTTGTCTGTGTAATCATAACTTCTTCTAGTTCCAGTGACCATCCAACCTATTACTATCATATACATAATGGCGTTCAAGTTGTAGAGGCTTGAGTTTTTGCTGCAGCAGGTCCCAGATTTGATGGCAGCTGATGTCAGTTGTGTCTTTATGTGCATGATGTGGCCATGATTTATTACATGTGCAGGCATCATTTGGATGTATAGTTCTTCAGGGCATGGACTTTATTTTTGTGTTCTGTATAGTTGTAGGTGCTTCACAGTAATAATGTATCTGATAGTGCTTTGAGATTTTTATTGTTTTATTATTTTGCATTTTCAAAATTAAATGTGACTTTTGCTTTTGCTGCATGACAAGGAAAATAACCTCAATTCCAGTTCAGTGGGGGCCTAAAGAGGGGAGTCCAAGAACCACAGGCCACTGGCTGTCTTAGAAATGTATGTGGAAAATGAGAACAACCCCACAATTACAATTAATAGGATAAATATTATAAGGAATATACCTTATTAGGTATCAATCCTGAAAGACGCTGAGTCCCAAACCAGTAGAGCATGGACTTCATTATATTAAAAAGTATATATTAAAAATAATTAGAGAAAACTTCATTTAGCCTCAGTTACAACAGGTATACCTAATTATGGTGTAATTGACTAAACAGATTTCCCAATCCTGCATCATTTATGCTATAAGACTCTGCAATCCCCAATTATTTTAAAATTATATATTAAAATTGTATTAAAAAGAAAGTGATTCACTAGTGATATTGTTGTGGGTAACTTCTGAATTGGGCTTCAAGAATTTTTATTTTTCTTAAAAATAAGTTCCCCTTTAAATGCACTTTTTTGCACTACATTCCATTTTATCATGTAAAATGGCCCTTTGCATTTCCATCTGGATGTTAAGAAGAAGAACACAAGGCAGTAGTAGCACCATTGCCACCAACCAGAGGGCATCTTCAGTGACTAGTCTGGGGGCATGTAACCTCCTTTAATTTACATATCCATAATAGAAAACTCCTATTAGCTCATGTCCATTTGATACAGAATCTGTGATGTTATCTTTGGAATTACACTTGAATAATGTGATTAAGTATTAGTAATACTTGCCACCTTCAGACAAAACTGTGCCATATAGGCACAACCCATGGTAAGGAAGGCATTCTGCTCTGCCCCTATCTCCCTTGTGTAGGGAATGGACTATGGCATGTCTCTGTCCTTCTATATACTGAGAGGCAGGGCTGTCTGGCTGTGTGTGTATGAAAAGGGTAAAATGCAATACCAAAATAATGTAGTAGTGGGTATGTAGGATATTGCCCCTAGAAAGTAGGATACCTCCAGAAGCTCCCAAGTGTACCCAGTATAATACACCTCACAATGGTGTTTGAATGCCTTCTTGCATTTGTAAATTGGTTTAATAATTTTAACATACATTTTAGGTAGCTGTTGTTGAACATTAAGTATCATTCATTGGACCATTCCTGCCCTCCTTGCTCAGACAACATAAAAACTCAAAGAATGCAAGTTCAGACCCAATGGTTGTTATATAATTAAAATAAAACTAAAGCTATTCCTTAAGATTCAGTTCGGTTTTTATTCTAATCAATAAACACAGAAGCATCAGTAGCAGATGACTTTGCTTCCATAAAAGACAAAACTGTTCCCACTCATGCCTTTCAAACAATAGCAGAGGTGAAAGCTGCAGATGGATAAATTCCTCTGGAAGATTTAGAAGAATTACACATCAGAGCTTCATAGATTTTAAGGCTACAAAGGATTATTATGATAATCTAATGTGACCTCCTGAAAAACACAGGCTACAGAAGTTCATGTAGTAACTTCTGCATCAAGGTCATAACTTTTGATTCAATTAGAGTGTATCTTTTAGAAAGACATCCAATCTGATTTAAAAACTTCTAGTCATGAAGAATACACGAAATCCCTAGATAAGTTTATTCAGTGGTTAATTGTCGTTACTGTTAAAAATTTGTAAACTGGAAGTTTATTTCCAGTTTGAATTTGTCTAGCTTCAACTTCCAGCCATTAAAGCTTATCATGCATTTTTTATGAAAATGTATGCATATTAAATTAATTAGCCTACTGTACTTGATTCACACTGTCACAATTTTCTGCACAGCATAGTTAAGAATTCAACAAATTTCCAACACCCATAATACTTAAACAGTCAAGCTCCTTATATGGGCAAAGGAAGTATCAACAAAAGATGGACTAGAGTATATTGCCACATTCTACATTGCTGTTATTTTGGGGATACTTCAGTATGACTCTTCATAGATACATAGAATGAAATCCAACCCCCCCATTAACTTGAGTGAGGCCAGGGTTTCACCCATAGATTTTTAAGGGCAGAATGGACCATTGCAATCAGCTATTCTGACCTCTCTCATAACATAGATCATAGCTTTCTTTCATTTAGTCCAACATTTTGTTGTTAGTTTGTCTTCTGGAAAGACATCCACTCTTGATTTAAATACTAAAGTCATGTGCATTTAGCATATCCCTTGGCAATCTGTTCCAATGATTAATTATTCTCACTGTTAAAAATTTGCATCTTATTTCCAGTTTGACATTGCTGACTTCACCTTCCGCCTCTGGATCTTGTTATAACTGTCTCTCCTGGATTGAAGAGCCCACTAATATCACATTTCTTCCCTATGTAGGTACCACTATACTTACAGATAAGGTTGGCAAGATTTGATTTCTAATATAATTTTGACAGATAATATTGATGTTTATTTTTAAGCATTTTTTATTTTTATCAATTTAAATTTTCATGGGCAAAATTATCAGTTTTAAGGGTTTTTTTATTTTTATCAGTTTACAGTTGTGGGAAATTATGGACGAATCAGACAACAATTATTTAATGATAGTAGACATTGAAATTCTAAAAGTTAAAGCTTTATAACTGCTAAAACACAAATTAGAGAGACAAAGTGGGAGAGATAATATCTTTTATTGGACCAACTTCTGTTGGTGAGAGGGACGCCGAAGCTGGCCCAGTAAAAGATATTACCTCACCCTCTAATATCCTGGGACCAACACGGCTATAACAACACTGCATAAAACACAAATTATCAACATCACACATCAAACTATACAAAATAAATATCCTTAAACTCTAGTAAGTTCTCAAGTAGCATTTTTCTTACTTTGTTTATCTCTAAATTTCAATGATTAATGAGGGAAACATTTTTTCATCAGTTTGCATGTGTACGGTGAAATAGACCTTTACTGACATTTACCAATAAAAATCTACTCCTTCCTTATAAACCACAATGATCAAATGGCCTCTCAACCTACTTCCTGATAAGTAAAATAGCTTGAGCTCCTTTTGTCTTTCATTGTAAAATATACTTTCCAGGCCACAATCAATTTAAATTGATTATTTGAGGAGTAAGGGGAAAAATGGGGCTCTAAGGAAAGCAGCAGCCTTCAAAGAACTCAGAAGAGAACAACTTATAGGTTGTATTCATCATTCACAGTCAAGCCAAACCTTCAATCAGTGCACTAGTGCAAACTGCACATGCAAACTGAGGCAGGATGCAGTCCTAACCTTGTTCTGTCACGGAAATAGGATAAGGGATTCTTGTGCACATAACGTTTTTAACCAATCATATGCGCAAAGGTAACTGCAATAAAATAATGTCATTGACTGAGTCCCAAAAAACTGTCACATTTAAGTAACCAGCTATATTCATTTGTACTTTACATTATATTATGGTTGTTGCACATTTTTTGTTTGTTTTCTGCAATTCATAGTCCTGATGAGAATTTTTATCGTCAGATGAGAACTGTTATATATTTCTTTATGGTTAGTATAATATAGAAAAGATAACATGCTACTTATGTAAACACATTTTAGTCCCAATACATATTTCCCCTGATGCTTCTGATTATTTGATTTAATTGTGCTAAATCTATAAATAAATACTAAAATAATTAAGTATTAACTGAGCACTGTTCATCTTCAATATGCCTTACTAACATTAATTGATCCTTACAACACCCCTGTAAAGTATGAAAGTATTATTATCCTGATTTTCCCAAGAGGGGAAACTAAGACAGAAATTAAATGATTAGTTCAGAGAGTCACTCAGGACTGAAATCAGACCACACCTCTCTTTTAGTATAGTGCAGTTTATTGTGAATATTTTAATTTTAAAACAGACTTTGTTCGACTTAAACATCTCTCTCAAAATACAATGCTTTTCTACGCATTTATAAGCCATTTATTTTTCAGGATATTGCAGGAAGAAGATGATGCTATATCACAAAGGGCTGTGGATGTGTGTGCTCACACGTGTTGTTTGTGAGTGTGCATGTATGTTTTCATCTAGAAGATTTAAGGAAGAGATTTTAAAATAAAGAAAAAAAATAACCCCCAAAAATGTCAGTGCCTATATGGTCATATCACAAACAACTGCACAACATGCTGCCAGGCACAGCTTTACAGTGGTACAAAAAATTAAAGTTATCTTGAACATTTGTGACAGTACAGGATCTCTGTTAACCAGTCCTAAGGGAAAGAATGTTAAAAGTGGCTTGAAGGAACATAAAACGTTGTTGGCATGGCTGATTTCATATGCCTTGCTCTATCTTTTGTCTTTCTCCCCAAACCCACCCCATCTTCTCTTCTATTTGAGTTAAAATAAATAAAAAATGTACCTTGATTGTACTGGTGTGTGCTCCTGGATATTCTTTTTCTTCCAACGTTGACCAGCGCTGTACAAATTTTGATACCAGGGGATCATCATAGTCCACTATCTGAAAGCCTGAGACATTAGCTCCTCCAAACTGGATTTTTGATAAATCTCCATCAGTAAATCCCTGGGCACAGAAAACATGTGTCAGTTATTTCACCACGTCTATCAGATCAGTAGGTACAAGTATTGCAGAGATGTAACCCAACATTTCCCTTTCTCAGGGATCTGGGCTCAGACCAGAGCTCTGAGGGCCAGCAGTGGTTGGGAACACTGTGAAGATACAGAGAGTGTGTCTTGTCACTCACCTTTGCCAATTAAAAGCTGAATTTAGGAGTCCTTTTTAACGATGAGCATTTACTCATGTGAGCAATCCCATTTGTTTCAATGGGACTACTCGTGTGAGTAAGTGCTCACTATCATGAAAAACAGCTACCCAATCTATCCCTAATCAGTGACATTGAGTCAGCCCCTGTCTCACTGAAGGATTTCTATGATTTGCCTTCACAGAGATTATGTGGGAAGACCCTTATAAGCCTCCCTGTAATAAAATATTATTTTTGCTGATATGAATATTCTTATTCTGTCATGGAAATAAAGTTGTTCTAGCCTAGAGAATGAAGCAAGTCATTTTCAGACAAATTGTTAGGGCCAAATTCCACCCACAGATACATGGGAACAGGGCTCCCACTAAAAATTTGTGGAAGCCAAATACATGAATCTGAGGGCCTAGCTATGTCCCTGCTTCACGTATATGCAGAAAAGAGAAAATGAATTACAGTGAAGTGTCACTTGCCCACATTAAATGAGGGGAATTATGTTATTTTTGACAAACTAGCTGTCAAATAAGCAGGTGATTTTTCAATTACATCTCATTTTTTCTTTATGTTTCATGAAGAAAAGACAAGTGTAGACAGCAGGGAGGAGCCAAGCTGTGAAATAGCCTTGAAGCCAAAGACCTTCTATGGCAGAAAAGGGGAAGCAAATGAAAGGATTCAAACAGGTGGTCAGAATGACAGGCAAGAAATACAGGATGATTTTAGCAGCTGCTCTGTGAACAGACTGGGCGGGGGAGGATAACGTGCATGTCAGAAAGAGCAGAAAGGAGGTTATAGTAATTAAGACAGAAGATGACAACAGCCTGGATAGGTTTTCTCTGTAGTCTGAGTTTCTGATTTTCTCAGGGCACTGTTATAGGTAGTTTGGGTCCCTACGCTGTGTCCATACTTTCAAAGTATTTTCATTTCTTGTAAGTTTAATGTTAACTCTGAATTTCCTGATTTTTTTGTGATTTTTTATTTTCTTAATTTTGCTCTCGCTACAATATTCTTGGTAGGATTCTTAGTGCTATGTACCCTCACCTTCACCTTTAAGATTTTCTCTGGGAAATTCCATTTTTTTAAATAGTCCTAACATGGGACTGGTGAGAACAGACAGCTGGAGAGGCAGAAGAGATGGGGGTATCCCTGTCTCCTTGAAGCTGATATGAGGGAAGCGCCACAACTAGGGATATTCAAAGGTCACCCAAGTGCGTTTCTAACCAAGCCAGTAATATCAGTTCCTCACTTATTCTTAGGAGCCTGTCAGCCCTCCAAAAGTCTGAGGCAATGATGACCCTTATCCTCATCCCTTCACCCTAATGTGGCTCTTCAACCTCTGACAAGCCTAAACAGTGCCCTCAGAGGAGGAAGACTGTGGGAGGGAGAGGGAGATAAAGAGCCTTTTAGATCAAGTCTACGTGGAGCATTAGTCTGGTGGAAATTCTAACGTATACTAACATGTTGCGCACTAACTGGCTCGTGAACCCAGCTGGCATGTACTAAGAGTCCCCTAGCACATGTTAATGCAGTCCCATTTCAAACAGCACTATGGTAAAGTGCACTAGGCAACTTTTAGTGTACACCAGTAGGGTCTATCATGGGCCAATTAATGCACACAATATGCTTCAGAAATCACATTGCTATAGAATGTTTCACCCCACCATGTAAACAAGACTCACTGTGGGTTCTCCTCTCCTGCTGACCACAGGAGAACCCTAGGAAAGGGGGAGAGAAGCATTCCTCAGTCTTGTTCCCAAGCCCCATGTTTTCTCCAGAACCCTCAGTAAATACCATTTTAGTAACTTGCGTATACTTTTAATTAGTGTGTATGTAGATATAATAGTTACTGTATGCTAAACATACACCAGTAGCCAAATCCTTCAGTCCTTTTTCTTACTGAATCAAAAATATAATCTGATTTCAATAGGAGTTTTGCAATTGTAAAGACTAAGGTTCCGCTCCCGCTCCCACTGAGGTCAATTGGACTCTATGTCAGAACTGAAGGATTTGGTCCCAACTGGTGTATATTTATCATTCAGCTGTACAACTAAAATAAAGATGTTTTGATTTTAATAATCTGTCACTGCTAAACCAACATAGATAATAATGCTAATTAATTTCAATGGAAACCTTAATCTGAGACACTTAACTTGAAGTGCACCCAAAATGTTTTCACAATGAATACAAAAAAGAAGCAGCAACACCAACCGCCATGACCAAAAGCTGTCACAATTGCTATGGTAATGCATTTTAGCTGCTGTGCTCACAGTGGATGCCACACTGCTTGCTAATATGAGCATTTACATAGGAATCATGCAGTCTTTCTGAATCTGATCTTAACCGCAGGTTGTTTTGATATAAACATGCAATACATAATGCACTGTATTAACTATATGTCATCAGGAATCCTTCAAAGTCAAAGATGATTGTCGTTCATGGAATGCCCATTTCAAATTAGCTATGGGTCCGCTGATGGCTGATAAAATGTACTTGCCTTATATATGTGTAGAACATTATAGAAAGATCTGTAATATTTGCATTTGAATTTTTACTGTACCATTTTGTAGTATGCAAATGTATTATTAAAAAGGAACCTCCAGAATATTTTTGAGACAGTTTGGTTCAGCAAATTACAATCACACAGGTTCTCTGCTGCAAAATGAGAGCAAATGGCTGAAATATCAATCCGCGTATTGAAATGGACTAGTCACACTTTTTAAACAAATATATTTGCTGTCCTTCAAAACTAAAAATTTATTTGAAATTAAGCAAAGTTTTGTAGTTCTTCAAATTTCATAGGCATGACATATTTCTCTGTTGTTTAATAAACCTGCAGTAAATGGGGGTTGGGTCTTTTATTCTCAAGAAAGATAAAAATGAAGTTAATACCCAATATGTTTCCCTGCTATTCTGCTTTTAAACAGACATTCAGGATCTGATTCTCAGTTAACCCAACACCCCTTTACATCACTCCAGCAACAGAAAGGGGCCTCAAAGTGGGTAGAAATGGCCCCTACAGAATATGTCCTGCACATGCGAGTTGGGGAGGCTTTTTGATGTTCGATCGAGGATAGATTGGGAGCAGACAGTGGCATGTCTGGAGCTCTTCTGTTTTCCCAGAGCCCTGGGGAACGACCAGGGGAAACAGAATGTAGGGGTACATCTACACTACGGGACTATTCCGAATTTGCATAAACCGGTTTTGTAAAACAGATTGTATAAAATCGAGTGCGCACGGCCACACTAAACACATTAAATCGGTGGTGTGCGTCCACGGTCCGAGGCTAGCATCGACTTCTGGAGAGTTGCAATGTGGGTAGCTATTCCGTAGCTATCCCATAGTTCCTGCAGCCTCCCCCGCCCCTTGGAATTTCCGGGTTGAGATCCCAGTGCCTGATGGGGCAAAAATCATTGTCGCGGGTGGTTCTGGGTAAATGTCCCAGTCATCCTCCTTCTGGAAAGCAAACGGCAGACAAGCATTTTTTTTTTTTTTCCCTGGATTGCTCTGGCAGATGCCATAGCATGGCAATCATGGAGCCTGTTTTGCCTTTTGTGACTGTCACCGCATATGTACTAGATGCCGCTCACAGAGGCAATTCAGCAGCGCTACACAGCAGCATGCTTTTGCTTTTGCATGACAGCAGAGATGGTTACCAGCCATACTGCACCATCTACTAATCCATAAATTGGTAAAAAGATGATCATGGCTACCAGTCGTTTTGCACCATTTGCTGCTGTCATAAGTGCCCCTGGCTGCTCTTAGCCAGGGGCGCAAAAGCCAAAATTGGGAATGACTCCCTGAGTCAATCCCTCCTTTTTGGTATCTAAAAATAGAATCAGTCCTGCCTAGACTGTGGGCAAGTGTACTAGAGAACCACTGTATCAGAGAGCACAGCTGCTCTGTGTCAGATCCTGCAGAAATTATGAGCTGTATGCTATTCACAGGGGGTGCTCCTGCAACAACCCCACCTGTTGATTCCGTTCTTCCCCCAGCCTTCCTGGGCTACCGTAGCATTGTCCCCCCACTTGTATGATGAAGTAATAAAGAATGCAGGAATAAGACACACTGACTTGTTAGTGAGAAATGAGTGGAAGGCAGCCTCCAGCTGCTATGATAGTCCAGACAGGACAGTAAGGAGTGTGGAGGAGAGGAGCCCAGCATCCCTCTGCTAGTCCAGGGGCAATTGAATCTTTTTTTTACACATGAAGGGTGGGGGCTGACAGAGCTCAGCCCCCTGTTGCTATGATGACGATGGTTATCAGCCATACTGCACCATCTACCAGGAAAAATTAGGGCCAGGCGCCCTTGATCGACCTGATGGATGCTAGTCAGCATGGTTACCAGCCCTTTTGCACTGCCCCATGTGCCAATAGGCTGATGATGAGGACGGGTACCAGTCATTTTGCACCATCAGCCACCCATGGCGGGGGGGGGAGCAAGGATGTTGGTGTTCAGTGCTGCAGCATCGCGTCTATCTGCAGCATTCAGTAAATGTAGGGTGACATGTAAAAGAGTCAAGAGAGGATTGTTTTCCCTTTCACTTCTGGGGATGGATGGGGGGTGCGTAAATTGCCGAGCTATGCCCTGACCCACCGCGGACACTGTTTTTGACCCTAGAAGCATTTGGAGCTCAGCCAAGAATGCAAATGCTTTTCAGAGAGACTGCAGGAACTGTGGGATAGCTTGAGTCCTCCAGTCCATGAGTGTCCATTTGATTCCTTGGCTTTCCGTTACGCTTGTCACGCAGCAGTGCGCTGAGTCCCTGCTATGGTGTCTGTCTGGAGATTTTTTAAAAATGTTTTTTAATTCGTCTTCTGTAACAGAGCGCTGATAGAACAGATTTGCCTGCCCTTACAGCAATCATGTCCGCATGGTCCATGCGGGAGCTCTTTCTTTATTTTGATTTTTAACTGCATCGCCACACGTGCTGATCGGAGCTCCACGCTGGGCAAACAGGAAATATTCAAAAGTTCGCGGGGCTTTTCCTGTCTACCTGGCCACTGCATCCGAGTTCAGATTGCTGTCCAGAGCGGTCAGTGGTGCACTGTGGGATACCGCCCGGAGGCCAATACTGTCGATCTGCGGCCACACTAACCCTAATCCGATATGGTAATTCCGATATTAGCGCTACACCTCTCGTTAGGGAGGAGTACAGAAACCGGTTTAAAGAGCCCTTTATACCGATATAAAGGGCCTCTTAGTGTGGACGGGTGTGGTGTTAAATCGGTTTAATGCTCCTAAAACCGGTTTAAACGCGTAGTGTAGACCAGGCCTAAGTTAGAGCAGCCCTAAGCCAAGCCAAGCACCTACAAAGCACCACAATACAGGAAACATAACAGTGGCTTAGAGCTACTTTGCCCCCATGTTCTGTCCCTGCCCCAAGCACAGGAACTGAGTAACGAAGAATCAAGCCTTCAGAATCTGGCCTTTGGGCCAATTTCTCTACTGGTGTAAATAAGCATAGCTACATTGAGTTCAATGGCTCTTCATTTTCAAAAAAGGGAAAATAGCAGTTCAGATCATTAACCTTAAAACAGTGTAAAGAGTTTGCTAAATCTCTTTTAGATAGGCTATCAGATATCAGCATGGAGGTGAATTTGGAATAGGTTGGTTGGATAGTGGCATATTACTTCGGTACATCTGACTTACTTTACTTTTTGTTGTTTCATTTTAACCACACATATAACATCCAAGGTAAGAAAGACCTGCTATGGCTGTCCTGTTACATTCCATTAACTTCAGTGAGAACTGCATGCATCGACTAATTACAGTAGCAGCCTAAATGTAAAACCGAGGAATTTTGAAAAGAGAAGATGCACCAAGAACAAAGCAGAAGGACACAAAAAACTGGTTCCCCCAATTGATGGCACAAATAATTTGCAATGGTAATGTTTTTTTTCCCTAACTGAATGATGTGGTCTACTTGGAGGGCAATGAGTGTTCTAATTCCCACATATACTCGGACTGCTCTCATGCATATAGTTTAAAAGATTGATCCTGCAAAATGCTGAACATCTTCCTGGAGGTGATGAGCACCCTCAACTCCCATTGAGGGGAACCTGATAGAAAGCATTCAATACCTGAATGCACCAGCCCCAAAGACATTTTTGTAAGAAATAAAATAGCAAAAGTTTAGCAAGGAGGAAGAAATTTAACATCTCCCCACACCAAAAAAAATCTATTACAAGCTCATAAAACATAATACTGTCCTGGTATGTTACTATAAACACTAAAAAGAGTAACACAGGCACATGGTAATAATGAAACCACTTACCAGATTTGCAATGATGTAATGGTATCCTTTCACATGTTTACCAATCGTAATAACCTGTAAAAGAAAAGAAAACTCATTTTAATTGAAAATGAACAGTTACTATATGGGTTTACCCTAAGAGAGTAAAATACCCCCAGATTAGTTCTATTCACTAATCTTTATTTATTTATATTGCACTTTTTCAAAATATGTGCTTTTATTATAGCCATACACCGTGGGCCAGATCCTCAGCTGGTGCAAATCAGCTCACGTCCATTCAAGTCAACAGAGTTATGCTGATTTACACCAGCTGTAGATTTGTCCCCAAGACACTGAGAGAGGTATATTGAATTCCAAGGACTAGACTGTATCTTTAGGCATACTCCGACTGTAGTATCAGCAGGCACTGTGCCTCAGACACACCTTCTGTAGCACAGTTCCCTCCCTGCTTCCTCCTTACTCTGGAAGAGCAGTAATTTACTGTTGGCAGTACCAGCAGCAAATTATGACACCGTCTCTGCTGGCTCAGCTGTCCTGGACACTAAATGGTGGAGGCAAGGGGAAATGGAGCCAAGGCTTTGTCCATCCCTGCCATGCTGCCCACTCCCTACTTATCGGCTCTCAGGGGAAGGGAGGCACAAGTGGCCATGCCTGCATCCAAGATCTAGGTAGTCGATCTACACTGCCACCCATCAAAGCTGCACCTTTTTTCTATAAATTCAGGCTTTTGTTTGATAGAAACTTTAGCTTCATTCAATTCATATAAGATTTTATATTTTTACATCTTAGCAGGTATATTATTATAAAAGATTTAGGGCTCATTATCACTGTATTTATATTTGCTCGCAGAGTGTTCTTAGGTGAAAATTAATGTAGCAGTCAGCTTGTAATTATATATTTTTTAAAAAATTAATTAGTTTCTGTGAAGTATTGGATAATAAACTAAAATTTGGAAAATGATCACACTCAAAATTGTACATGAAAGTTATTATGGACCCCAAAATACTACTTAGGCAACAAAAAGTTGCCACTCCCCAAAGCAGTCATGTCTACTCCAAAATGGCAACAAAATATCAAAAATTTAGACCGCAGAATGGATTTACATAGATAGTAGTTTTGTTTGCTTGATTTTGAGACAATTTTAAAGATATTATTTTTCAGTGAAACTAGGGATGAATGAATACATGATTAAATTTGGTCAGAAAATTTGCAATTATTGATATAATATATCTATGGCATTTATATCTTTTGATATGATCTCTTCTGTATTGTAGCTGTCATACCATATGTATTCCTTAAAAGCTTGATTCTTCAAACACTTCCTGAGTGTAGGGCTTATTAAGTGAGCAGTCTCATCATCACTCTGCACTATTGACTTCAATAGGACTATTCATGGGCTTCAAATTATGTATATGCTGAGGTACTTTCCTGAATCAAGATCTATACTTGGTATTTAAATTGGCCTGACAGAAATAAGCACTATGCTTGGCAGAAAGTGTTTGCAGAATTAGGGTTTGAGAGTGATGCTGTCAAGTTAAAAATCAAAATGTTGGCTGAATGTTTTTCCACCTACTTTGTAAACACCTCTAAAAAAGATAGAAAATAAAAATCTCTTTTTTCTAGTTTGTTTACCCTGTACATTTGACAGTACTTTGTGTGTAGTCAGTTTTACTGATTCCCTAATACAATCATTTGTTAAACAATTTGCATTACACGGACACTTGCAACAGTCTCTTTTCTGGGAAGTGACAGTGGCATCAAAGACTCCACCCAGTCCAATAACTGTACTGAGAGGAAGGCACTCTGGGTCTGCACTATTCAGTATACCTCCCAGTCTTGGGGTCCTAATGCAGGTGCTGATCTAAAATAATTTACAATCAATCCAGAGTTTTAAGGGAGTCATGTGGTTCAAAGATATTTGCATTTCCCTGCCTAGCAGGTGACGCAAGGGACCAATAGAGCCATCTGCTTTTACACTGCCCTAAAAAAATAAAGACCGGAAGAAGGAGGGTCTCTTCAGGTCTCCCCACATCTTTCAAATAAGTGAGAGTAGCAGCAATTTGAATAAGGAAGGAGATTTAGTTGATTCTCTCATTTAGTTTCTGACAAATTCAAAGAGGCAGGGATGGGCATCCTGTAATTTACATTAAACCAAGAATTAGTTGGCCAAGTTCCACACACTGGCTTCAGTGGAGTATATGGGTATAAGTAAATGCAATATCTAACACTAAGTATTGTAAATGTTAAGGCCAGAAGGGACAATTAGAGCATTTAGTCTGACCTCTTGCATGTCACAGGCCACAGAATTTCATCCAGAAACTCTTGTGTTGAGCCCACTGATGACATATGGTACATGAACATAATTAAATGAATTACTAGTTATATGTATTACGTTATTTAAAGCCTATTTGGTTAGTAAATATTTTTATTGCGGAGGTTTAACAACTATGCATATATGCATGTAGTTGCTGCTCCAAGAGACATTACAGTTGATTGAGTAGATTAGTTACTCCATATTAAATGATTATCAATTATTGGTTTGGGATTTAATAATTGGTAATTGCAAATCTATTTATTGATGAGTAGCCACTGTATTGGATATAGGAAAAAATAATAATAAACCCACATTAAGCAACACACTTACTTCCTTATCGGAAGTATCTTTTTGCTACATCAGCATCATAGAAACACATCTATTATTGCTCCTCTGGCACAATGGAACTCTCAAAAATAAGAGAGGGGTGTGGGTGTGTGTTCGTGTGTGTGTGTGTGTGTGTGTGTTCATGTTCCAAGACTGTGGAACAAACTTTCCTATGAGCTAAGGAACATCACCAACCTCACCACACTCCACTCTGAGAGCAAGGTGCATATCTTTGACCTTGCCTTCTCTAACATAAACACATTGCAATACGTATATATATTTTAAAAAACCCTACCAAACAAAACACTCCACTAGGGAGAGGATGAGAGAACAAACATGTGACAATATGTAGTCATATTGCTTAATACACTACTGAAAGGCACTCAGATACTACAGTGATGAGCATGATATAAAAGCCTATATAGAATAGAAAAGATTCAAAGGGTAAAGTAAGGGATCATCAAAATAGAATCATACATAAATAAACACTGCTGATAAAGCAGCACTATGGGAGCACTCATTATGTATCCTTATACACCCCAGAAGTCTTCCATTTCTGCTGTCATTTAAAAATTGAGTGTAGCAAACCTGATCAACAATGTCGTTCACTTTATCCCGCTCGCAGTCCAGAATCACTCGTCTTTCCTTTTTCACCTCCAGATCTTGAAATAGTGAACGGTAAGTTTCATCTTTTCGGTCATTGTTAATATTTCCTACATTGATAGCAGTCACTTGCCATTTCTTTTCAGCAGCAGAATCCAAGACGGCTTGCAATGTTGATAAGCCTGGTAAGAGGGGAAAGACGACAGATAAAGTTGCAAGAATAACACAGGCCCATAACATGTGAATTGTAGCTTATTTATTTTAAAGACCACTCAGTAACTTGTGCGGCTGACAAACAGAAAAAGACAGCTGTGACAGAACTCTCCTGAAAAGGTGATGCACTTGGCCCTGATCCTCCATGCCTTGTACACACACAACTTCCATATAGGTCATTGCAAGGAATACAGGATTGGACCCTATAAACAATTACATTTTGTTTTTGCTTCAGCTGGCTTCAAAAAGAAATTCTATCACCCTACAATAAAAGCTTCCAACGCATTTGGGAGATACTCTACTTTTCATAAGAGGCCTTTTAGGAGAAAAACGATCCAATTACAGCAACACCATCTCTTGTTTATTACTAAATGCTATTGAACTGTTTACTTTCCCATGCTTCAGCGTCAATGCATTTAAAGCCTGATCCTGATCCCAGTGCCACTGAGGTCAAGGCAAAACTCCCAATTACTTCAATGGTGCTTCTTGAGCCATTATTTCTGTTGACTACAGTAATAACCCCAGTTATAGAAGATCTGATTAAATGCTTTTCTTTCTAACCCTAAACAGTTTCATTACTATTACCTCACAAGCAATTTTTACAGATGTCTGAGGTTATTTTATTTTATTTTGGAAGGACATGGAATCTTGATAGCGAGATGGATTCTGAGTACAATTTTAACAGCTAACGATATTCTGTAAGATCAGTAGAAATGTTACTGGTCTACATTTCCCTTACACAAAGTAAAGGAGAACAGAATAAAGATGTGATTCGGTGCCAGTAATGAAAACCTACCCTGAAATAAACACTACTTCTCCAACTGCCAGCAGTGAGTGAGAATTATCAGCTATAATTTTTACCCAGAGAATCCCAAAAGGAGTGTTTCTAGGACGGCATATAGTATTTATCCCAAGTCAGTAGATTTTTCAAAACCACATTGATGCCTGTGTATAGTTTATCTACCATAAAACCTGAGTAGTCATTTCTGACTTGTGTAAATAAACTGAGCCGTGCATTTTCCTTGAGACAAGTTTCTGCCACAATATGTAAAGAAAGTTTCACACATTACTCTCATTAACAATAACAGCAGTTACACACATAGTTGGACAAGGAACACAATGAGAATTAAATTTGAATTGTAATTTGCAAATGGTTCATTAAACTAAGACCAATAGACTTTTAACAATTAATTTTGACACTTTGAAAATGTTAATGATATACAAGATTGGTCACCATCATTTCAGGCTTATACCTTTACATTCATTGTCTCTTGAAAACAACTATGGATCTTTACATTGTGTGTGGGAAATCTTTTATTTTTTGATGACTGTTGGCTTTTTTTAAAAGATATAGATATCTTATCTAAAAATCAAATCAATAGACTAAAACAGATCAGGGCAGGCCAGCAAAACCAGAATCGTTGTCCTAGCTCACATTTTTAAGTTTGCAGTCCTTCCACGTCTTTAAACTATACACTTTCTATGAGCTGGCAAGAATTTTAGTTGGGCATGGTTTGAATATATATTGTTATTTACAATATATTCCCATGCATCTTTTCTCAGAAAGGCCTCTATGCTATAAACTTAGGTGTAGGCTTGTTAAATCTCCCTTAATAAATAGAATCTTCCTTGGGAGACTCCCTCTGCTGTTTAGTGCCTTCTCCATGGATTCCAAGTGGCAGCTTGGATCTCTTGGTTTTTTATGGGCAGGCTCAATAAAGGGCCTCATGCAACAGACTACATCCTTAAAGAACCACAGAGTAAAGGTGGGGAAGAGAGCAGCCATAGCGAGGTCCCTACACAATTAGGGGTAGCAGGAACAGCAGACCCTGGTGGCGGGACTGGGTCACTGCACCTCAGCAAATTAAAGCAGCAGTACCAGGAGTGCAACATGGTTTTCCAAGTGGGAGTTGGTCAACAGGGAAATGAAAGTGGCTCATTCACCTCAGAGCAGGACTCATGGTCCAAAAGGATTACATGACGTTATGGGAAAGGCAACCACAACTGAAAGAACAGAGGGAATTTTAAGACAGTGGAGGAGGGCAGAATTTTCCTGGCTGGCATTTGGCCAGGAAGACTTGGGTTTACACCCCAATCCTTTCTGACCTCCTCAGTGAAACCCCATGAGATATTTAACTTCCTCCCATACACACACTGCATAGCATAGTTTTATGGATAGATTATACTTATATATATTTTTTTTAAAGTTTGATCCAACTTTAGTGTCTTTTGCACTGGCCTTGATTTGCACATGAGAGATGGCTACGTGCAACAAGGGACACAAAGTTCAGCTCCCTCATCATCAATAGCTGCCTCCAAGGGGCTTTCAGATTGTTATAAACTGATGTAAAGAACTGCACAGATGAAGCCATTTGCAGTACACAACAAGACATTTTACTTGTCCTGCAAAATTCAGGAACCTTATCTATTAACTGTGTACCAAGAGATTTAGACTTCTCTCATAAGAGAAGTCAATCCTATGGCCTCCTCTACTTTTAAGGAAAAATCATAGAGTATTTATGATTGACCTACAGAGAAAGAAAGAGGGGAGAAAAAAGGGTGGTGATTTCTGAATTCAAATGGATAAATGATTCAGTTTGTTATTGCATAGTCATCAAAATGCAAATTAGGGCATTGATTCATTTACATTAAATCTCCAGATTTCTGTCCCTTCAGCCTTAAGAGGTGTTTGATAACCCACTTTCATGATACTTATACATGTAGAACATTATCACCTCTGATGGGACTCAGACAATGTTCATTCCATGAAATCCTTCTGAGTAAATGACTTTTTCATTAGTGAGTTTAGTTTTTGGAGCAAGGAGATGATTACGTATGGACATGTATCTGACATATTGTCCCTATTACTGGACGTGTTTACATTGACATTTCATAGCTGTTAGGGTGGCCCAAGTGCATAGAAAGAATGCATGAGGCCTAGTTCTAGTATATTAAATTTTCAAGTACTAATTCAGAACTTGGGGAAAAACACTCCTGATCCTCAAGTGCTCATAATGAGCACAGATAGTCAGTTCAGTGATCTTTTGAATGAGAGGACTAAATGGAGGCAATTGCATAAAATGTCAGATTGGCATTTTCTTTTTTGAATTAGTAATTTGGCTGCAGACAGAATTCTCTAACACTGTCTCAGTTCTCCCTATAACCCAGGCAAACTCTAGTTGCTACCATTCGGTATTATAGACGATGCAATTAAAAAAAAAGGGGGGGGGTAAGAGAAGGTAGAAAACACTAAAAAACAAGATGTGATTAAGCCGTATGAGAGCAAGTACTGTACTAAATAATGGCCTGATCCTTAAAGTTGAATGGAATGGGATGTGAGAGAGCTCAGCACTTCACAAGATTGGTCCCTAACAAAGGTACTGGAGCTGTAGTAATAAACTCACTGTTGCAGAATAGTAATTGAATTGTAATTGCTATTAGTTCACCTGATTCAACTTTATTAATGTTTTATCTCTTTCCACAGTAGAAGAAAAAAAACATGCTGAATCGTATATACTTTTTATAAACACCTCCTTGGCACTGGTCACTGAGGTGATGGTGTTTTGAACTGAAAAATGAATTCTCCTCACTTAAGGTCCAATTTTGCCACCTTTACTGACATTGAGAAGTACTTGACTCTGCAGGTAGCCCCATTGAAATCAATGAGAGAACTCCAGGAGTAATACATTTTGAGTAGTGTTGCAGATTCATGCCCCTAGAGATTTACAAATGGCACCTTCCCTACTTGAGTGCCTTAGGGTTTGGGTGAAAAAAACAAACAAAAAATGGCAAAACCAAAATGTGGCAATATATAACTATTTCATTTAGTTATTTACTCCTTTCAGTACAGTTGACAGTAAGATATATTGTAGAAATGGGTGCTCCGAAGAATTTTCCTAAATAGAAATCACATGCAGTGTATTGGCACACACTGCAATGCTAGCTGATTGATGGAGCATTGAATAAGCTATTTGCCCTTTCTGCAAAGATAAAGAATGTTTCTGATTCAAATATGAACTTGAAGAGAAGCTGAGAGAAGTCCAAGTTCAAGGATCATACTGCATGACACACAGTCATTTTTAGAGGTCATATGAGAGCTTTAGTTTACCTAACTGCAGGGCTTAAAAAACAACACATAAACGTGCCTTGAAGAAGCCCCTTTTGATTTTTTTTGAACAACACAATGCAGACCAGACCAGTGGAAGGTGGTGACATCTGAAGGTGAGTAGGCAAAACCCACTGCACTGCTTGATGGAAAATGGTGTACCAGGGTAAATCTGAACCATCTTTTAAATTTAACTACATCTTGACCATTTTCTGCACATTTATTTACGGCAAGGCAACCCTAAGCAAAGTTTTTGGTCCATGAACATACTGAAGAACCACCACACAATTGCTTTCAAAGATAGAGGACAAAACGAAAACAGAAAGATAAAGAAAAAGTAAGGAGCATTTGGAGACAAATAAAAAAATGGAATTCCAACAAAGATAGTCAAAAACCTTCCCCCTTTCAACTTTGTATAAACCCCCCAAATACTACTAATTAACACATTTGCCACCTTCCAACTTTGCAAATTGTTTGTTTTGATTGTATAAAATAATATGAGTACTGCAATAAAAATAATCTTGAAAGGATATAGGAATTGTGCAGGACATGCCTGGAGTGAGTGGGTCATCTGAGCTTATGCGTAGTGGACTTTTGATTTGGTACTGTAAGCCAAATTCAACAGAGGGGGAGAGGAAAGGGTTGTGTCTAGAGTGCTAGAGCTTTTTCCTTAGTTCCTGTTTTACTCTGGGATCCCCACTTACAGATTCTGCACCCTGTGTGAAGTAACTCTGTGGGACTGAACCATCCCTTGATTACCTTGACTACCACCAACTCTAATTGGACCTATGAGTGGTGTTCTAGGTGGATGGGATTTGTGATGAGATGAAGTTCTGGATCCTCATAAATTGGACAACTATTGTTTGGAACTATGAGACTGCAGCAGTGAACTATATGTTGGGGGATTTGCATTTAAAAGTTGCTGTTTGGTAGAAGAAATGAGCTGACTGAAATTTGGTTTGGTTCTCTAACTTTAATTGGTATGGCACTTGTAACCTTAATGTTCTAAATGTTTAAAAAATAGATAAATGTTAAGATGCATTTTTTTTCTAAAACACTTACGTTTTAAAATAAATTTTCTATGGGAACTATCTTCCAAAGACCTTATTATACTTGCATCAATGCTTATTAGCACATGTCCGTAATTCTATTAAATACTGCAACTATTTCATTCTCAATTAAACACATTTATTCTTTGACCATATACAGCAGTCAGATAAGCTTCTCTTCCTGAGACCCAAGTTTTATATTGTTAAAGTGGAACAAGAGGGAAAACATTTCTCCTTGCTCTGCTTGTCTTTGTAATACTGCTTTAGCATTTCAATTAGGTACATCTAGCAAAAACTATACTGATAAGTTGTACTGTATCTTACCTCTGTCACTGTCATATAGATATGCAAACTTGTTCCACTGATAGTATTCAATCAAGCTAAGAAGAGCTCCTTTGAGATCAGGTCTCATCTGAATGACAAATGGGTGTGTTCCATCAGTCGGAAAACTGGGAGTTATGAAGGAGACATGAAGAGTTCCACAAAATGATGTTATAGTATTTACTGACTTCTTGTCATAGAATCCAAAAATTGCAAAGACGCCTCTTGAAAACTGGGAGCAGACTAGAAGAGATAGAAACAAAGAGAGATCAAATTGTATGAAACAACACAGATTTGTAAAAGTTTGTTTGAAACCTATTACATATTTATGTTCTACAAACATGTATACTCACACACTTAAATTAATGGAGAAAGACAATATTTCTAGATATAACAATATATCTCATATTATTAATCACTAACAAAATTTGATATACCAAAAGCTACCTTAATACATGATACAATGTAATAATGTATTATATGGGTTACATGCAAAAAATAATTATTTCAGAAAGAAAACATAATGGCTGATTTATGAATTCCATGTATATTTTAAAAAACAGTATTCCAAGCACAAAAGCAAGCTGGAATTTCTTTAAAAATTGATAATTTCATGTCTGACTATAGCACAATTATTTAAATTGCTACTTTTTATCCTATTAAATATAATCTGGTTTTGGTGACAAGGCTTTTTTAGACTTTTCTTTCTTGAAAAATACCTTC
The DNA here is from genome assembly GCF_016161935.1 of Mauremys reevesii. Lineage (NCBI taxonomy): Eukaryota > Metazoa > Chordata > Testudines > Geoemydidae > Mauremys > Mauremys reevesii. The sequence goes on along the minus strand of NC_052627.1, from coordinate 62,484,781 downwards.
AACAAATACATTTTCCATGTGTACTGCTTGAGGAAATTGCGAATTCAAAACTACACACCAAACACACAAAACAGCAAACAGAAAACAGGAGGATAGAGGTAGTGGCACTGTATATTGTTGCGTTCTAGTGCATTGTTTAATTAAATGTTTAATATCAGCTTTTTAGCACTCAGCAAAAACAGGTCTTCTGGATAACACTTGAGGTCACATACAAGAAAGAATAATCTCTTGATTATTCTTTTTATCAGTGCTACAGACAATTCAAGCCAATGACAATGCTGATCACTGCAGCCTGGGTAAACATCTATGCTTTCTAGGTCATTCTGTTCATTGACACTGCAAATCATAGATTATTAGGGTTGGAAGGGACCTCAGGAGATCATCTAGTCCAACCCCCTGCTCAAAGCAGGGCCAATCCCCAAATGGCCCCCTCAAAGATTAAACTCACAACCCTGGGTTTAGCAGGCCAATGCTCAAACCACTGAACTATCCCTCCTCCTCGATGTTGCACGTGTAGAAGAATATATGGGTCTGTTTACTAAAACTGGGGGGAGGAGGAGAATAATTGAAATATTCACTCTGCTTCTGCTGTGTTATCTCTGAACATCTGTGTTATCTGACTCACATTTCTCCTCTCTGCTTTCATAGTCTGTATGTAGTCACCTGAAATAGTAGGCAGATCCATCAAGAGCATATGCCCATTAATCTTGACTGCAGTCCTTCAACACAACGTGCTGAGATCTACTCTCAACTGAATTGATGTAAATCTGGCGTGTAACAGAAGATGATGTTGCCCAAGTATTAATTATGACAATAATTGACCACGGAGACTATATTTTAGGGCATTGATACTCAAACCCAAACCTCAGTGGTTCAGAAGCCAAATTAGCCATCAACATTACCCAAAAATAAGAGTAGTGTGAATTCATTGTTTCATTTTCTATAGTACTATATATTCATATGTAAAAAGTATGACAGGGGAAATATTTAATTAAATATATATATATTTAGTAATAATAGTACTTGGTCAGTCATTTATATATTTAATTCTCACAGCAAAATGACTGACCAAGTACTATAATTTTATCAACTAAAATCGGTTAATAACATAGTAAAAGCATCCTGATTGGTTAATAATTAAATCACACAGTGTTTTAATATCATGTGCTGCAAAGAGTCAATGAAGCCACATTAAAGAGCCACTTGGGTCTGGCGAGCCTCAGTCTGAGTATCACTGGTTTGGGGCATATGTAGAAGGTTAGAATTAAGGTTGAGTTAATTTCAGAATTAACTGACTTCTCATTGATTTGTTTCTCAGACTTTGACTAGTATTAATGACATGTTTTCAATTTTTAATTTTCTTGGTGTCACGAGTTAAGGCAAGCCAGGCTAACCTTTGCCTGTGACCAAGCAGCTAACCTCTATCTGATGGTAATATGACAACTTAATGATAATTAGTGATCCAATCTGTGAAAGGGTTAGGAAACGATTATACAAACAGAGAGGAGAACTCAGTTAGGGATTATGTTGTATGAGTTAGGAGAAGGAATATTGAGGTGGCAGAAAAGACTTAGGAAAATACACGGGGTTACAAGTTCTCCATAGCTAAAACCAAAAGATTGATCTTTACAAAAAGTATAGCTACAAAGGAATGGAAACTGTATCTGTATGGATAACAAATAGATACAGTTAAAAGGTTTAAATACCTAGGACTAATACATGATACTAAATTATTTTGGAAAGAGCATATAGACTATGTTAAAGATAAATGCAAAGGAAGGGTCAACCTATTTAAAAGTATTGCTGGAACTAACTGGGAGGCAGATAAGAAAAAAAACATTACTGATGGTATACAGAGCCTTAATCAGACCAGTTATCGACTATGGCTGCCAAGCTTTTAGGGTCGGCAACAAAATCAGCACTTTAAAAATTAGATTTAATACAAGCACGGGAACTATGAGTTGTGTATGGTGCATTTATTACAACACACACATGTGCTACAGATAGTTGCTAGTGAAATGCTAGTTACACCACAAATGAAATTATTGGACCTAACTTTCTGGGCCAAAGTTAATGGGAATTGCAAAGATGGAAGTACCAGATAAATATATGAAGATTGTTGGGAATTCAATAGGCAACCTATAGCACACAATGTTGGAGCTCCAGCTGCCGTTTGAGTGAAAATGTGGAGTTCAAAGACAAGGAAAAGCTGAAGGAAGTCAGAACTGTTAGTCACGGAAAAAATAGTTATGGATGGAAATTAACATGTCTAAATGTGGATTTAGATTTATTTTATAAACTTGTTGGTAAAAAGGAGACAATAGGTATAAAAAATAAAGTATACCAGTATATAGATCAAAAGTGGGGTTGTTTTTGTCAACTATATATATAAGTGGGTCCAAAAAAGGGAAAAAAACTATGAAGACTAGGGACAGCATATTGTTTATGAAAATTAGGAATTAGGACATCCAAAAGAACATCCAATTTTGTAGCTGTCATGACAGCTGACCTAGTAGTAATAATGCTGCTGTTAAACTGGATCTAGGATGTATGCCTAGAAGTAGTGGTCATTTTTTTTTACAGTATCAGTATCAGGCCTTATGGCAATAAAAAAGGGAGTCTCTGTAAGCATAAGTGATTTACTCAATTAAATTATATTTCTAATAACAGTACAGATGGGAATACATGTAGCATTAGCCTGCATCCCAGCACATACTGGGATAGCAGGAAACAAAATGGTGGACAAAGTAGCTAAAAAGACTGTAGGAATGGAAGGATTGATAGTAAACTGGAATTCAAAAACCTTAGTACAAAAAAAATTGAGAGAAATGGCAAAAAAAATTGGATCAATTAAAAAAAAGAGGAAGTTTTTTTTTTAATTTTGCTCTGGAGTTGAGGATAACAACATACTTCAGGCCTGCATAGGAAAAATGAATTGATTTTGTTTACAGTACTAACTGGCCATTATGGTTTAAACAAAAATATTTTTGAATAAACACAAAGATGGACTATGTGCATGCTGTAAGATATAAGAGAAAATTGAACATCTTTTATGCGTATATGAGGGTTGAGAAAGAAAGGGAAAATTTAAATGGCTCAAGGTAACAAAAGTTACATTATGTTATTTAGGGTATGTCTACACTACAAGACTATTTCGAATCAACTTAAGTCGAATTTGTGGAATCGACCTTACGAAGTCGAATTTGTGTATCCACACTAAGGACACTAATTCGACTTTGTGAGTCCACATTAACGGGGCAAGCGTCGACTTTGGAAGCAGTGCACTGTGGGAACAGTCCCCGCACTCCCCGCTGCCCATTGGAATTCTGGGTATAGCCCCCAATGCCTGCTGGGGGGAAAACTGTGTCAAGGATGGTCCTTGGTAACGGTCAGCATTCAACCGTCACTCCCGCCGGCGGGAAATCAGTTCGCGCACTTTTCCTGTTATAAGTGACAGCGCGGACGCCACAGCACTCCACTGTGATCATGGAGCCCGCTGCGATCATCGCTGCACTTATGGCCGTTGTCAACTCCTCGCACCTTATCGTACACCTCTTCAACAGTCAGATGCTGAGAAATCGGGCGAGGAGGCTCCGGCAGCGCGGTGAGGACATGAAGTCTCAGACTGGCACAGACCTGTCAGAAAGCACGGGACGCCGCGCCGTGGAGATCATGGTGGCAATGGGTCATGTTCATGCTATGGGACGGCGATTCTGGGCCCGGGAAACAAGCACGGACTGGTGGGACCGCATAGCGCTGCAGGTCTGGGATGAATCACAGTGGCTGCAAAACTTCAGGATGCGTAAGGACACTTTCCTTGAACTGTGTGACTTGCTGTCCCCTGCCCTGAAGCACAAGGACACCCGCATGTGAGCAGCCCTAAGTGTGCAGAAGCGAGTGGCCATAGCCCTCTGGAAACTTGCCACGCCAGACAGCTACCAGTCAGTAGCGAACCACATTGGCGTGGGCAAATCTACCGTGGGGGTTGCTGTGATGCAAGTAGCCAACGCAATCGTTGAGCTACTGCTCTCGAAGGTAGTGACCCTGGGAAACGTCCAGGTCGTCATAGATAGCTTCGCCGCGATGGGATTCCCAAACTGCGGTGGGGCTATAGATGGGACTCACATCCCTATCCTGGGACCGGACCACCAGGCCAGCCAGTACATTAACCGAAAGGGCTACTTTTCAATGGTGCTGCAAGCACTGGTGGACCATAGGGGACGCTTAACCAACATCAACGTCGGGTGGCCGGGCAAGGTTCATGACGCACGTGTGTTCAGGAACTCTGGTCTATTTAAACGCCTCCAGGCAGGTAGTTTCTTCCCGGACCACAAAATAACTGTTGGGGATGTGCAGATGCCTACAGTGATCCTTGGGGACCCAGCCTACCCGCTAATGCCCTGGCTCATGAAGCCCTATACAGGCGCCTTGGACAGTCAGAAGGAACTCTTCAACTACCCGCTGAGCAAGTGCAGAATGGTGGTGGAGTGTGCTTTCGGACGTCTCAAGGGGAGATGGCGGAGCTTACTGACTCGCTCGGATCTCAGCGAAAACAATATCCCCATTGTTATTGCAGCTTGCTGTGTGCTCCACAATCTCTGTGAGAGCAAGGGGGAGACCTTTATGGTGGGATGGGAGGTTGAGGCACATCGCCTAGCTGCTGATTATGCTCAGCCAGACACCCGTGCCATTAGAAGATCCCAGTGGGAAGCGCTGTGCATCCGGGACGCTTTGAAAGCTAGGTTCCTCAGAGAGCAGGGTAACCTATGACTGTCCAGTTGCTTTAAAGAGAAGCTGAACCTGGCCATGTTTCTTTACCCATTTACTGTTGGCTCTCCTCTGCAGTTTCATACCCCGTTCGCCCCCTCCCAACACACGTGTAAAAATAAAGTTAATGGAGCATTGTTATTTAAAACCCTTTTCTTTAATAATGATTTCGTGTTAAAGGGTTGAAACAGGGACGCGGACTGTGGTGGGTAGGGTGTGCAGTGATGTAGAGACCGCTTCTAGACTCTAGGAATGACAGGGTACTGCTCCTACAGCGGTCTCTGGGGGGAGGACGGTTACAGGTGGGTGTGCAGGAAGGGGTGAGGGGTGTAGGCTTTGGGACGGAGTTTGGGTGCAGCCTCTGGGCTGGGGGTGGGAGCGTAGGAAGGGGTGAGGGGTGTGTGGGAAGGGGGGAGGTGTAGGGTGTTGCGTGCTGTGGCTGGGGCTGAGGGTTTGGGGCATTGTAGAGGCTCAGGGCTACGGCAGAAGGGCAGGGTGAGGGCAACCTGCCTTGCCATTTGTGGATAGCAGGCGCTAGGACCCTGGGGCAGCAGACAGCATTTCTGCCGGTAGCCGCTCTACTGTCAGGTAGGGACGCAGCGCGGGGGGGGGGGGGGGCACGACACACCGGGGGAGGGGTGGCAGGTGGGCGCTGGGACCTGCTCCAGGCAGGGAATTGACGGGGCGGAGGGAGACCTGCGTGGGCCAGGGCCCGATCCAGGCAGGGCCGGGGGAGAGACCCACTTCCAAGTATACCTGGAGCAGGGCACCTGCTGCCTATGAACAGAACATTAAAAACACCTCACAGACTGACCAGGGTGCCTAGTGACTGCACTCAGTGAGTAACCTGCTGTTGATCCTGCCCCCATGTCTGGACCCTGTTCATGGTGACTGTCCTATGCAATTACCAAACCCCTATCCCCCCCTTCACAGAAAGTCTTCAGAAAACAAACATGACAGAAACAGTAATTAACAGCAAACTACTTTTAATACTCGACAACACAGTAAAGGTGAGAACTTTTCAACATCTAGGGACTGAGAACTTTTGGGTAATTTAGCAGTCCACTGTGGTTCAGTGACAGTTTTCACGGCCCTTGGTGCCCCTCCTTCTTGTTATTCTGGGTGAGGTGGGTATTGGAGTGTGTGGCGGGGAAGGGCGGTTGCAGACACAGTGCAGGGGGGCTCTGTCCTCCTGCCTGTGGTCCTGCAGAACATCGACAAGGCGCCTGAGCGTGTCCGTTTGCTCCCTCAGTAGTCCAAGCAGCGTTTGAGTCGCCGGTTGGTCCTCCTGACGCCATCTGTCCTCCCGTTCGCTATGTGAGCGCTGCTGCTGTGTGAGGTTCTCCCTCCACTGGCTCTGCTGGTCCGCCTCTGCTCTGGAGCAGCCCATAAGTTCAGCAAACATCTCGTCCCGTGTCCTTTTCTTATGCCGCCTAATCTGTGCCAGCCTCTGTGAGGGACATGGTGGAGCAGGTCGGGATACTGTTGCAGCTGTGTGATGGGGAAAAGGGAGAGAATTGCTTACAAAAATACATTTTCTCAAAAATGAAACATAGTCTACTCATTGTCTGTGAACCAGACCATGGACGGCACCTATCTCATGCGCACTCACTCAGGGAAAGTTCGATTTCTCTGCATTTGCTTTCATTGCCTGGGGTATTGCACTGCAGACCAGACAAGCGGGGCAGGAAAGCTGAATCCGTGGAGCAGCCAGGCATGGTAAGCCAAAGGCTTTTGGCTGCTTAAAAGTGAATGTCCAGCTCTGTCCTCTTGCTGCAGGCAATCCTGAAAGCTAACACTCTGCCCCTGTTCCACCCCCTCGCAGTTTTCCCTTGGAAAAGATCCCTGTATGCTGCCACTTTGTAGCCTCCAGCACGTGGCTCTAAAGTGACGCTTCTTGTTGTTCTAAGGAACAGTGAAGCACTACCAATACTAATAGTACACAAATCACTCTACTTACATGCAGGAGTCTGCGCGCGAGATCACCCTGAGGAGGGTGTCACGGAGAGACAGGGAGCGCATGCTGAATGAAAGCCAGCACAAGCCAGGGCCCTATGCTGCGATGCTCGTCAAGGCACTGGTCCCGGAGTACCAGCTGAGAGCGTGGCGCGGAAAAGTGTGCTACCTCGGAGCACCCAATAAGCCAGCTCTCCCCAGGAACCTCCTCCATAGGCTTTTCGACTACCTCCAGGACAGCTTCCTGGAGATCTCCGCGGAAGATGCCTGTTCCATTCCCCTGTATATAGAACTTCTGTTCGCCTAGTGTATTTTCCTGTTCTTTTAAGAAATAAATGTTAACGTGTTTAAAGCACTTACCCACTGATCCTTCTCCTGATTCAGGGTCCGTGGTAACGGCTGCGGAGGGTTGGTAGGGGATCTCAGTGAGGGTGATGAAGAGATCCTGGCTGTCGGGGAAATCAGCGTTGTAAGCACTGTCAACTGCCTCCCCCTCCTCATCTCCTTCCTCATCTTCCCCATCTGCAAACATCGACGAGGAACTGGCCGTCGACACTATCCCTTCATCAGAGTCCATGCACACTGGTGGGGCAGTGGTGGCAGACCCACCAAGAATGGCATGCAGTGCCTTGTAGAAGCGGCATGTCTGGGGCTGGGCTCCGGAGCGTCCGTTTGCCGCTTTGATTTTATGGTAGCCTTGTCTCAGCTCCTTGACTTTCACGCGGCACTGCATTGCATCCTGGCTGTATCCTCTGTCTGTCATGGCTTTGGAGACCTTCTCGTAGGTCTTCACATTCCATTTGTTGGAGCGCACCGATCAGATCCAAGACTTCCCGGTCAGTCCATGCTGGGGACCTCTTTCTATTCTGGGATTGCCTGGACTCCTCTGCTGGAGAGCTCTGCATCGTTGCTGGTGCTGCTGAGCTCGCCCTGATGTCCAACCAGGACATGAGATTCAAACTGGCCAGACAGGAAAAGGAATTCAAATTTTCCCAGGTCGTTTCCTGTGTGGCTGGTCAGAGCAGCCAAGCTCGGACTGCTGTCCAGAGCGTCAACAGAGTGGTGCAGTGTGGGATAGCTCCCGGAGCTACTAAGTTCGATTTGCATCCACACCTAGCCTAATTTGACATAGCCATGTCGAATTTAGCGCTACTCCCCTCGTCGGGAAGGAGTACAGAATTCGAACTAAAGAGCCCTCTATGTCGAATTAAATGGCTTCGTGGTGTGGACGGGTGCGCAGTTAATTCGAATTAATGCTGCTAAATTCGAATTAAAGTCCTAGTGTAGACCAGGCCTTAGTGAAAATATGAGGGAAATGCGGTAGTATTAGAAAGCGGTTGCTACATGACCTGAAAGACACAGGGCAGAACAGGAGACTATAAACTGCCTAGTATTTAGGAATTATAATTGGTGGTCGCTCTAGACTATCCAGTCAAGTCTGCTTCACCATGGGCAGGAAAAAAAACAAGGAAAAGGGACGGAGAGGCTACAGAGAAGTAGGGTTGCCAGGTGCCTAGTCAAAAAGGGTGCTGGTGGTGATGACCGGAAAGCTAAAAGTCCAGTCAGCACAGCGGAGCTAAGGCAGGCTCCCTGCCTGCTGTATCTCCGCACAGCTCCCAGAAGCAGCAGCATGTCCCCCCTCTGGCTCTTAGGTATAGAAGCAGCCAGGGGCTCCGCATGCTGCCCCCACCCCAAGTGCCAGCTCCACAGCTCCCATTGGCCAGGAATCTGTGAATGGGGCAGTGTGCAAAGCTGTGGCTAATGCCTAGGAGTCAGAGCGGGGACATGCTGCTGTTTCCGGGGGCTGCTTGAGGTAAGCGCCGCCCGGAGCCTGCACCCGTGACTCCCTCCCATACCCCAACCCCCTGCCCATATCTCCTCCCACCCTCTGAACCCCTTGGGTCCCAGCCCAGAACCCCCTCCTTCACCCCAAATCCCTCAAACCCAGTCCCACACCAGAACCCACACCCCCAGAGTCCCTGGGGAAGGAAGACCATGAGGGAAAAACTGCTAGGACAAGAAGCAATAAAGGAAGAACTTTGCAGGGAGGCTCTCAGGGAGGGCCAATAAGAACACTTCAGTGGAGCCTGAGAGGGGTGTTAGAATTATTATTTAGATATTTAGCTTAGACTGTCAGTTGGACCTTTTGTTACCTCAGAAAAGGACAGAACTTTGTGACTTGGCTGGAGGGCCGAGCTACAGAAGACCTGCAGAGAAGAAGATGGCTAGCAGGAGGCACCACAGACGTGGACTGCTTACAGCCTCTCATCCTGACTTAAGTGCACTGCCTTACAACTGTTTTCTAATCAAAGAGAAAATAAAAGGGAGTATCAAGTAATTTTTCCTTTATCGTTCTGCCTATCTTGCCTGCCTCTCTCTAGTACTGAGAGTCCATCTCTGAACTCTAAAAATGTATACCACTACCATCACCACAGCATCTGAACACTAACGCTATGTTTACACTGCACACCAATGGTTGCTGCAAGTACAGTGAAAGGCTTTGGCGGAGGGGGGAGGTGGGAAGGGAGCAGGGAAAGGCTCTGGCAGTGAGGAGCCGCTGGATTTTTCCCCCACTGCCTCCCCTCTGCCAAAGCCTTTCTCAGCTGCTGGAGCCTTTCCCTGCACTGAGGAAAGACTCCGGCAGCAGGGAAGCAGTGGGACACTACGCTGCTAAAAACAGCAATGTAGATAGGGAAGGCACTGCTCGGGCATATAGAGAACTATGCAATACCCACAGGGTTCAGACATGCCTAAGCAGTACCTCGCTGTCTGCACTGCTACTTCTACTCATGCTGAGGGGTGTGCAGAGTATGTACTTGATATACCACTATAAGGGCCGTGCAGTGTAAATGTATCTAAAGGGTGAAATCCTGACCACATTGACTTCAGTGGGGCCAGGATTTCACTCCAAGTGTACAGATCTCAGATGTAAAAGTAGAAATGAAAGTAATTAAAGAAAAAAAATATTAAGACTTCTAAGTATCCCTCACTACAGTAAGATGCTGCAGATCTACCAGGGCTAGAACTAAATATATTCTAGTCAGGAATCCCCTTTTCAATGCTATAGCATTAGAAATTTCCCATTTCTTCTTCTGAAGGGCTATAAGCTATGGTCTTTAAGCCTGTTATGGGTATAGAACAGGGGTAAGCAACCTATGGCACGTGTGCCAAAGGCGGCACGTGAGCTGATTTTCAGCGGCACTCACACTGCCCGAGTCCTGGCCACTGGTCTGGGGGCTCTGCATTCTAATTTAATTTTAAATGAAGCTTCTTAAACATTTTAAAAACCTTATATAACTAAACTATTGTTGTATGTAAAGTAAATATTATAGACTTCTAGAAAGAGACCTTCTAAGGACGTTAAAATGTATCACTGGCACGCGAAACTTTAAATTAGAGTGAATAAATGAAGACTCAGCACACCACTTCTGAAAGGTTGCCATCCCCTGGTATAGAACTTAATATTGGCACGTGTTGGGAACATTCCACATTTGGGGGAAAGAAGGATCTCTCTCTCTGGCAGGTTATTTTGTTTCAGACTATTTTTTTTTATTTTTTTTTTACAAATTGGATTTATCTAATGGATCTGCAATTTATCACATGCACATCAATACCACCTGTGGATAGTATCTGTATGTGCCTAAAATCTCCACAACTGCAGTTCATTTCTCAGTAGGTCTCTCTGCAGGTTTCTAAGAAAGGCTGTATTCTCTCTGAAATTGTCTTCTTATGTTTTAAGCTACTGAAAACTCCCAGTTCTAGTTACTACTTTTCTACTCTTGGTTGAAAAGAATCGACTGTCAAAAACAACTAGCTGCTTCCAACACTCCCAAGAACAAAGAACCCCTTAAACTCTGCCAAGTGATGGGACTGCAATCCTGCAATCCTTGCATGGGCCGCACAAAGGAGTGGGGTTGGGAAGCTTCTTTAAAGGTTAAAATGTTCCCCACTCCCTAACTCCTCTACTGTGCAGCTAAGCAGGCAGCAGGCAGAGTCCAGCCTGAAAGAAATAAAGCTAGGGAAAAAAAGTATTCTGATATCTTCAATGTAGTCTAAAATTATCAGTCACACATTGTGTAATGATGTTTGCTCTGCTGTTAGAACTGCTTACAAACGTTATTTAAATGAGTGATATTTAAAGACAATAAAAATATTCACTTTGAGGCTCATTTACTTCTAGAACGTTGCACAGATGGGAAAACAGAATTTGCTCCTGATAATCTATATAAACTGTCAAGCAGTAGGAAACAGCATACAATTTCAAATGTTAAACTATCTGGTCCAGTCAGAATACAGGTGTCAATTTTAAACCTGGACTACATTTTCCCCCACCCACAACCATTAATCTTATAATTATATGCTGAAATAGCCCAAGCCTGTGGTGCTTTCATGCGCAAAACTCCCGTTAAAGATCAATGGGAGGTCATCCATCGAATGCCAGCAAGAGACACATTTACAATATGCTCCTAGACTTGTCACAAGGCAAATGGTCTCAATGATTCTGGGGCATTTGGCCTCTTGGGAGCAGGAGGGAAGAAATGAGGAAAGATGCTCATATGTATATATAAGATGAACCAGTGAATAATGTAAAAACTCTAACTCTTTTTGGCAGAATTCCCACTCTGCAAATGTCTACAGTGATACTGCTATTGCTGGAGGACATTAGTTTTACAATGGTGAATCACAAGCTGTTCACTGTTATTAGGTTAAATAAATCATGATGATTAGGACTCACAAACCACTGTAACATGAATGATATATTTAATTAAAAACATTATAAGCAACTGCCAGAGTTAATTTCTTTCAATCTGTTTTATTTTCAAGTGTTTTTCTTGTGTATATACTGTCCTTTTTGTTAGGACTGGAAAATGGCCTACCTGACAACAAAGATTAGCGGAAAGCAAATCCATTATATAACATTCGTGGAGAATAGTTGTCCGCTCTGACACATAACTGCTGATCATCAAAAATGAGATAAAACAATACAAGGTACTGGAGAAAGAAGAGACCCCAGTAGGTTTTGCTCTCATTCAGCAAAGCATTTAAGTTTGTGATTTAGTTCCATGGAAGTCAATGGAACTTAAGCACATGCCTAAACTTAAATGTGCTAAAACGCTTTGCTCGATTGGGATCTGAAACACTTGGTTACTCCATTATAATCTCTTGCCTTGACAACTGTAACCATCTCTTCTTGGGCTCCTTGCTATTATCATATTGTTCCCCTACAATCTGTCCCAAAATACAACAGCCAAAATTATCTTCTTTGACTTTTGGCCAGATCATATCAACCCTCTTTTTAAAAATAATTCCGAAGGCTTCCACTTGCTTACTGTTCTGTGTTCAAACTTCTTGTCTCCATCTTCAAAGCCCTGCAAAACTCTTATCTTATCAAAACTCAGCTTATATTTTAATATTATCTTTTCCCATCCTCATCACCTTTTCAATGGCAATTAGACTGTAAGCTCTCTGGGCAATAACTGTCATGATACTTGGCTTTTTTCCACATTGTTGGGGCTAAATAATAATAATAATTAAAAAAAAACAGCTGCAGAAATTATTTGACTCCTATCATTAGTGGCCTGCTTTAAAAAAGACATGTTAAATATACAGTCTACATATTACATTCATTTTGGTCCTTAATATGAATCCAGTCCTTGAAATATCTAACTTTAAAAGAGTCACTGCAGATTTAAGAACTTAAATATGAAAATTCATAATATGAAATTATCAAAAAATATGTACATTTGTTGCATTATAATATGGTCCCAAATGAAGGGTAGTTAAATTTCTTCAGTCCTTATCAAGGTGAACATCTACAGAGGCATAAAGATAGTCAGAAATGGTTTCCTCAAAGTATGTATGTAGAACAGGTTTCTAGTAATGTCTTTCTAAACCAATATCATCTCCTACATAGAAGAAAGATAAACCTAAATGTCCTTAAAACTCAAAGACAATGTAGGAGGAAAAAATCCTTGAATTCAGTTAGTAAATGTTCAATTAAGTTATTGCAGCAGGTGCTTAGCAGGATCTTCAACTAGTTAAGGTTGCAAATGGCTTAGGTTATAATTCTTTTTTTCATATGTTCCTAACTTTTGAAAATATTCACCTTTTGTGATATAAGTTTCTATACTTGGTCTTCACCCAAAGGCAAATATTTTCAGTAAAATCTCATCTGATTTTAGCCTTTGAATGCTCATATTTTGATCATAAGCATTAATCTACTGTAATTACAGTAGATTAGTTTGTTTTGACTTTTTGTGCTAACTAGATGGGGTGGGGGGCTTGGCAAAATTTGATTTTTTTTGTATATTCATGGTTAATATCAATTTTTATTTTTAATCTTTTTTTTCTGATTTTTATCAGTACATTTTCATACCAGTACTTTAGGAGGCTCTCAATGCAGCTGTGGGGCAATTGGCACCAGATCTCTGCAAGCACAAGATGTGGGGAAGGTTGTGAGCCTTGTAGGACAGAGCAGAGACTGCCAGCCATAACTGCAAGGAGGAAGATGAACCCCTGGTCACAGGCGAGGCCACCCCATTGCTGAATGGCTCATGCCCAGAAATAGCCCCCACATTTCAGTTAGTGAGTGGGGCTGCACGGGTCTCCCTACAGGGCCACTAGGTTTAGGGTGACCAGATGAGAGGAACAAAATATCAGGACACATTGGGGGGTGAAAAATCGGTACAGGGGGTGGAGGGTAATAGGAGCCTATATAAGAAAAAGACCCAAAAATTGGGACTGTCCATATAAAATCAGGACATCTGGTCACCCTAAGGGCTACAGAGCTGATGACCCTGGATCCCTGCACATGCAAGGTACAGGGGAGGTTGCACTTGCCAATACAATTTCAGTGTGTCAGGTGAAATCGATGCGTACCGGCATTTACCAATTTAAACTGAATCCTGCCAACCCTACACACACAATTTTATTTGCTATAGAGTCTATGGCACTAATTGTTGACTGAATCAAAATAATTCCAAGACTAACATAGGGACATAACTATATATCAAATTTCAGAGCAAGTTATTTAATCATGTCCAATGAAGTAATGATTCCCTCACTTCTAAAGAAAATATGGCACAAGAGTAGAGAAACAGCTAAAAAGGACCAGAAGATAAAGGAAAATGCATGTTGGGCTGAAAAGTTGATAGATGAAGAGGAAGCAGCCAGGAAATGGGAGACAGAAATTGAATATCCACTTGGTAATTTCAACAATCATTCAGTTTCTATGATAGGCCATGTTAGAAACAAATGGACATTAGAAGAGAACAACAAACAACAATACACTGAACAAAAGTAGTAAAGAACAATCAAGAACCACAGCTGCCAAAAGAATTCTGAGATGATAGATGCTACATTAGAAAAGCATTATGTGAATAAAGCAACAATATGGATTTTTTCAAAAGCTATCAACCAAATGCAGCGTAGCAGAAAGCATGGGTTTCTTCTCAGCAAGGCTGAAAGGTGAAACATACAACAATGGCAATTCAGAATCTGAAAACTATTGTAGTTCAGGACAGTATGATCTAGAAATATGGGGGGGGGAATAATTAAGCACAGTATTGCCAACCCCAACCATTAAAAACCATGAGTCAAGCCGCACAAAATTAGTTTTTTTAAAGCCATACATTTAGATTTCGTGCAATTTGCTGTCCAGTTAGCTTAAAGTTCTCAAGATTTTCTCTGCAGCAATGAGGGCTAGAAACCTTCCCTTTTATTTTATTTTATTGTAAATGAAGGCTGAGATTCTCATATAATCTCTAAATTCAAGCAACTGGGCCTTTAGGGGGAAAAAATCACAAGACTGGGGATAAAATTGCAAGGATTGGCAATACTGAATATATAGGCTTAAATTAGACAATTCAAATGATTAAAACTAGGAAGATATGTTGGGGTTGGAGCTTGATTTTCCTTTACCCAGAGGCCTACATTTATACTAATTTTAAAGGTCCTTTTATACTATCAGTCAGTGTAAAGAAGCCTTACTGTGCACCAGAGTAGGCCCTGTACTGTACCTTAGCCCACACTTTTTTGCATAGTTATCTCGTGCAGAACCAGAGTTGGGCCATAATGAACAAATGCTTTGTATTTTTTTTCCCTTTTGCAAATTCTATACATGCATCAGATCTTCAACTTTCAACACTATTGAATGATATGATTACTGAATAAAGCATGCTAAGGAGTGATAAAATTTGACACAGTAAATTGAAATCCCAAACATAAAAAAATGATAATCTACTCAGCGAGGAATTGCACATCTTCCATACATTTCTGTAGAGTTTTCAGGACTGTACTGGGCTCATAATCTAAGGTATTATCAATCACAGTGGCTATACGCTTCCCTGAACCATGGATTCTATGGTCTGGCAACTCTGTTGAACAGTGGAAGTACAAATTTGTCAGCCTTCCAAATCTATCTGAAATCACAATGTAATTCCTCAAAGCTCAACTTTAAGCACTAGTAAAGATACCTACAGATAATTGACACAAGCTGACGGGAGGCTGCGGAGGCAGATTATTCCCACCTGCCCATCACCTTTTTTATATATATGAAATTTACTACTATATTTAAATTTGTGTTTATTTTTTTCTGCTGATTAAGGCTGATCCTGCAAAATTTTACTCATATGAGCAGCACTTACTTACACTAATAGTCATTAAGACTACAGGAGAAACAAGATGGGTGAGGGAATATTTTTTAACCTCCTTGTCTCTTTCATATTGTGGGACCAACACAGTTACAACAAACAGTGCAAACATCAAGACTACTTGTGAGAGAGTAAAGAGGGCCCAGATGAGTGAAAGTTTACAAGATTGGGCTCTATATTTGAAAAACAATGCCAATATAACATTCCCTTTGTCTTCTGTAGTAATTTTGCACAGTAACATGCATTTAGACGTGAAACATGAATTCTGTTTGGATTTATGCCTAATAAGTATTGAGTAGGTGTTTCCATTAAAACCATTGTTAATTAAATTGGCATTATCAGGAAGCTATTTCAAAATGAGAACACATTTAAAGAGAGATTGTATTGGGTAAAAGGATATTGTACTGATACTTTAATTCCAAAAACATAAGCTTTTTTTTTTAAGGGAAATAAAGAGCTTTTTACAAAACCTAGAATTAAATGGAACTCTTTAATTATTTCATTTATTTATTTTTATGAAAAACCTTTGTTCTTGGTTTAAATGCAAACAGTGTAGCTTAGTGCTAATGCAGGAGAACTAGAAAGTTAAACAAGTCAATTCCAGGCTGAGAGAAATGCAAGTAAATAAGAAGTATAAAAATTAGATACTGATTTTATTAACACACCTGCTTTAGTTTTTTTAATCTCTGACTTTAACCTGACCATGAACCTTCTGTTTGAGAAATTTTCTTCTCGTAATGCTATGGGAAATTTATGACCAATATTTCTCATAGAGTTTGTGTCTTTGCCAGCACCTAAAAATTATAGTAATTTTAATACTTATACCAATTTTCATCCATAGTCTTTAAGTACTTGACAAATTATTATCCCCATTTTATAAGGGAAGGAGTGGGTAACTGTCTCAGAGAGGTGCAATGATTTATCCAAGGCTATGCTGCAATTCACTGGTAGGGTCAAAAATAAAATGTAGGACCCTTGATGTCCAGATCCATGCTTACTCCACTAGGAACTTGCTGCTGCTCTTCATTTGAGGCTACTGCAGCTGCATAGTAACCATGAACTTTTGCCCGTAATTTGACTACTGGGAAAATTGTTTTAAAACAGGGCTTTGGAGAGGACGGAGCTGGAGTGTGGAGCAGCTCCAGAGCAGTGGAGCTGTAGGTTTTTGCCTGGAGCTGGAGCTGAGCCGGAGCACAGCTCCAAAGCCCTGTTTTAAAATTATTACATTTATTAAAACTATACTTTTTTTTTTACTATTATTATTTATTTACTTTTGAATGCTTGACACACAAGTAATAATACTTCCCCAAAAGCACTGTGTATTTTTGTTTATTGCTTTAAAATAATCAAGTATTATGATTGTTGTACACTGTTATACAGCTATATTGTATTTTAAAGATACTTCAGAATGAATAATTATTAGATGGCATGGGAATAATTTAGCATGAAATTGATTGTAATATATTACTTAACAGAAATTGATAAAATTTGCAGTTTTCCTGTTTTGACAATTCTTGTTATTGATTACATGATAGCTAGTACTCAGTATAAAGATGAATATAAAAATGTTATTTTTGGCCTGTGCATAATTTTTTAAAAATACTAGTAATGAAACATGGCATAGGAAAGATAAATTCTACTAGACAAATATCTGAAAATATCTTTTCAATTATATAACAACACTATTTGGGTCAAATGGAATTTATGTCTTCAAGAATTTAAACGGCAGATCAGGTATAGTTCAGAATGAATATATTTTTCTGTGCCAAATTCTCAGCTGATGTAAATCTGCATAGGTCAATTAACCTGAAAGGAATTATGATGATTTACACCAGATGAGAACATGATTTTCCATTTTAAACATGACTATTAATACAAACTCTTAAATGTAACTGAAATGTACTATATTTAACAGAAGAAGTTCTGTAACCGCATTTAGTATTGCTGGAAGCATGTTCTTTTCTATATTTCAGTAAACTCACCATCTTTCACAGTCACATCAACAGACTGGGAAACTAGTTACTGAGTGGAAGTGTTTTGCATTAAACTGGCTAGAAACCAGGGTTAGATTTATAAAACCAGTTTCTCACCCCCTGAACTGAAAGGATCTGGGAGTATTGCCAAAACAGTGTGCACAGCACCTGGTTAAAGCCTCTTATGTTGCTCAATAACACCTCAATTCAATAAGAAGGAAACATGGTTGGATTCAGCTCAGTGCTCCTTTGCTGGAAGAATAGTGGCTATGTAATGAGGCTCAGAAATTGAGTTGTAAATCAAAAACTGGTGTAAATCAGAAATCATAAGGAATTTGATATGGATGAAGTCATTTCCCCGGGGAGAAAAAACAATGGAAAATATGGAAATGAGCAGTAGCTGTTAGCACTCTTTATGTTTTTGGACTAATGTCACAAAAATAAAATTGGATTCCAACTTTATGTAAAACTACCTTAGTTGTGGTGTACATGTTGTGGTGTGTGAAATCTTTTTAAAATATTTTTTCATCTATTTCTTCCAATCCTTTAAACCAGCAAAAACTTAATGAATCGTGCACATTCTTTTTTCACAATTTCACATGTGTAGGAACAGATACTGTTACACCAGGTCTATACACAAAGTTATACCAGTTTAATTGATTGTGTGTTTTTAAACTGATTTAGTTAAACTAGTGCAAAGTACTGTGTACATGCTCTTTTGTCTATCTGAACCTGGCTTACATCAGTTTGAACTGATATAAGAGTATCCAAACAAAGTTGCAATTGTTTAACTAAATCAGTTTAAAAGATACAATTTCAGTTAAACCAGTGCAATTTTGTGTAAAGATTGGGGCTTAGGCTGCTACTTGGATAAAGGGATGGGAATACTGTCTGTATGATGTACCAGTAAAGCCACAGAACAAATGGAAAATGATAATCCACTGAATTTCTACTTGAACACTGACAATTCCAAAGTATGTGTTATTTCTTAGCTGAGCAAAACTAACATGATTTCAAAAAATATCTACTGTGCATGCAAGACCAGTGATTCATTTTTACAAAATGAGCTTTTTCATCACAGAGATTGTCTTAATTCTTTACAAGTTTATCATAAATTAATGGCAATAAACATTAATTAGCATATTTACAAACACTACTTTGTAAATACTAGAATACTAAGAAATTATAAATAAATCATTGCAATTTCCTTTGCAAATGTTTCATGCAACTGTATATTCAAATGTTCAGGATACCAATTAGTTTAAAAGTGATGGTTTTGGGGCACTTTTATTAACTGTGTGGTGGGGGCAAAAATCATCCTTTGCTTGTATCAAATATTATTTTGCATTAAGAAACAATTTTGGATTAAAGCACCAACTAGGAAACATTTCAGTTTTTACTGGTAACATACTAAAAAAAATGCATGCTCAAATATCACTAGGTTTTGATGAATTCCTAAAAAAGTCACCCTGTAACTGTGACTCGCACAGTCTGAATCTCATAATATTTGGTGTTTCTCAAAGTCCCAGCTGCTGGAACCAGATTATAATGTGAAATCTCAGCATTTTTAAAGTGAGTTTCTGACTCTCCTGGCTGTGAGAAAAGCTTGGAAATGTGAACCTAAATGCTCCAACACCAGAAGGCAATAAATAAATAAATAACCTTCCAAAATGTGTTTTTTTTAATTATTATTGTTGAGAACTCACTCATGATTTTGGAACACTGGGTGTTGGTAATTTCATGCAGTAAATCAAGTACCCTGGCTCTTAAAGACTAGATTCAGAGGCCACTCAACACAATCAGCCATCCTAGTCAATACAACACTGTGCCACCCCCACACCACTCAAATTTGGCCTCACTGCTCCTCTGTCATGACTCAGTTGAGTGAGCGATGTTGCAACTTTGCAGATGGGTTCACAGGGCCACACAGTTTGGCCGAGCCACTCCTCTGTCATGATGGAAGGGTGGCTGGTCCAAATCTGCCACTCCTGGCAGCTGCCAAGAAATCTGCCATCCTGGGCATCTTCTTAGCTTGCTTATAGAGAGAGAGCGGCCTCTGGTTAGATTATGACTTTAGGTAGATCCCTGAGTAAGAGAAGTTGTGCACATTGCACAACCCAAGGAGGCATCTCACAATTCCTCCCCTGCTTCTTCTTTGTTCTAAGGGGTAGTTATTTGGTATATTCCAGCATCAGATTAGATGCCCCGTGCTCTAGCTTTGTTCTGCTGAGCAGCAATTGGGGAGGCAGGGAACTAAAGCTGTTTGCTTATGCCCTACTCACCCATCCCTGGGATGGGGAAGTAAGCAGGTCCGCAGCACCTGCTTACTCCTACATGTCTGAACTCAAAGACCTGGAAGCTTATGGAAGGATAAATTCAAGCAAGCAAGGCATGTACAGGCAACATAGTCCCTATGCTGCAATTGACATAAGGATAAAATAACTGGTTTTTTTTCCTGGTCTGAGACTCTCCACATTTATACATTGTCCCATCATATAGTTGTAAAGCTCTGAGGAAGAAATTACTCTTGCTTAGTTATTAAAAATAGTGAAGGAAGGCTTTATTGAAGGGCAAGCCAGAAAAAGTTGTCACTGTCCAGAAGATTCATACTTTATGCTGAAATGTTTTCATTTCAAACCTAACAGAAAAGGCAAAGTTGCAGTTTGATGTGGGTTGGATGAAGAACAAGGTGTGGGGCAGGATTTCATTCACTATTAGATGGATTTAATTGCAACATCACTACTGCACAGTTAAAAATTCTACTAATAAAAAGAGCTCAGTGCATAGACTAGTTTTCAGCTTCAGTTTGTTGGGATTTCTCCCATATTTGTGGGTAATTTACATGAGCGGGTCACCTTAATATTAATGGGAGCTTTAATTGCATATATGCTAGGTATTATGGGTGAAAGCTCCAGTATAAGGTGTCTACACCTGTTACATTCCACTCAGTGTGTAGGCCGTATGTTAGACCTATGCACAAGGGTGAATTCTACTTTAAGAATAGATAATGTGCATAGGAGAGTATATTTTGCTTCAATATTACCTTTGGGGGTAGAAAGCAGGGATAGTAGAAAATGGAGAATGGACAGCATTTGAAATTAGTAGTCTATTTCACAACATTGTGACAGAGAAAATTCCACACACAGAGCACTATTTAATAAATGAGATGCTACTTACTGTTTAATCCCATGGATGGTCTCCTGGATATGGTTTCATTTGGCTGAGTAACATCAGACAGCAGCTTGCCTGAAGCAATGGCTTCACTGGAGCCGTGCTCTGATTTTCATATTGAGATGTCTATGCTATCGACAGTTTTGCAGTGTAAAATGTGTATTTCATTGCTTTTAGTGAATGTCACTTGTTTTATAATCTCCTTTCTTTTTTATTATCAGAGAATATAGCTAGAAAAATATATGGGCCAAATTCTCATATTTCATTCAGTCCTTTCTCAGGCAAAAGTCTCATTCATCTTCAGTGGGAAATGTTGCCCGAATAAATTCAACCCTTACCTCCCTACACTCAAATCTGCAAGCCTCTTTCCATATGGAAGAAGGGCTCAGGCACTCATATACTCCAGAACCATACCCTCTTTCCATAGGTCCAGCAGAGATCTTTCCATTGGTCTAGAGTTCTACATAAGGGGAGAAGGTTGAGAGTGGACAGGCTAGGGAAGTGGGGGACTCACTGCGGCTTTGTGGCCCTTTTACATTGCTGAAGAAGAAAATTTGTTCCCTTGTTAAAAAAGACACTTCAGTATTTTTTTCCATAGCCATCCAAACCACTGCAGTGAGTAATACTATTGTAAAATGGAGTGTTTGGGACAACAGCTGATTATTGTAGCACTACTGTTTCATAAGGAAGGGCTGGCCCTCTATTTTTTGTATAATAGCATAGTACAATAGGTATATAAAACCTGTCTTCTATAAAGATAAAGGGTCAGAAAGTGGCTTTTTCAATGAAAAACAAGTTTCAGCTGAAAACAGAATATTGTTCTGCCCATGTGGGGCATCAGAATTTCTATCAGATTGTGGCCTTTGAGTTTTAAGTCTCTGTGTTTCTGAATCTGGCTATGGGAGAGATTTTCATGGTTGTGTTTTAACAGCACATAGCCCTCTGTGCCTCAGTTTCTCTATCTGTAAAATATGAATAGTATGTCCCTACCTCACAATGATGCTGTAAGGATAAATTCATTAATAAATACAAGAGGCTTCACTACTGCAGTGAGGAAGGCCTCATAAGTATATGAATAGGAAAATAATAGCTTGCCCAGTTGCTGGGCTTAGAGCTAAGGATTCTATTCTATTTAAGGTACCTAATTCAGACTTCAAACCACAGAATGCACTATCTGCTGTTTCTTCTACTTGTAAGTATAAAAATCATATTCCAATCTCAGGGCAATACTATCTGAATTGAATGTATTATTGGGCTAAAAGAACAGGACCCAGAAATTAGATTATTCCAGATGACACTTATTGAATAAAGATCGTGTCACGTATATGGGCCATCATTATTTAACCAGTTGAAATATTACCAATACTGATAGTGTACAATATTGGGTTGCCCTGAATGCTATCAACCCCTAGATTTTAAAAGTGTACACAGATTTTACTCATATAGCTTTCTAATACCCCTTCAATGTTTTCAGCACCAGATAGATATGCTTCTATAAATATACCTTATCAGGATGTAATGAAATAAAATGCAGCATTTTGTAGCATATGGCATGTATGTCAGTGAAGTGAAGGACATGTCTGGCTCTTGGCTGCGGTATGCCACTTAATTTGTTCCATAACACTTATTTTACCATATGGCACATCCTAGGTGGCATGCCACCGCTGAAATGCAGGTGTGTGTTACTTCACTTAAATCAATGAACCATGTAACAAAATACTGCAACCACCTCTCCTAGTAGGATAAGCAATGTCAGTTCTTTTGAATCTCTCTAACAGCGTTGGTCTACAAGAGCTGGAAGAAAACACTGCATTACATGGAGGAAATATTTGGTCCCCATAAACAAGAAGTCCAAGGGCCTGATCCAAAGTCTACTGAAGTCAACAGAAACCATAGAGTAGGGAGGATGGATTTTAAAAGGTAGGTTTCTGCTCTGATTGTGTCACCTTATTTTACTTCTTTTTTTAATAAAAACTAATCCTAAACCACCTAAGGAAAGAGCAGATGGGAAGGCATATCATATAGCATATGAAAAGGGGTCATTCACCCCCTCTCCAGCTCTATGTCATATAGCATATGAAAAGGGGTCATTCACCCCCTCTCCAGCTCTGTGTCAGGCCCCCACTATGGTCGCAGGATGGAAAGGAGCAGTCCCATGGTCCTACCTCCGCTCTGTCCCATTTGGGCTTGTGTGTGCCTTCAAAGCGGCATGGAGGGAGCAGTCACCGTGTTTCTTCTTCCATGTTCCCTTCATAAATACCCATGTAAGGTCTGGTCACCAACCAGGCTCTTGAATAGTCTCACTGAAGTCAATGGAACTAACTATAGGTTTGCAGGATCAGGCGCTGTAATTCTGTGCACACAGTTTTAAATGAATCCAGACCAAAGCTACATAATAAATAATAATAATTGAAGATATACCTATCTCCTAGAACTGGAAGGGACCTTGACAGGTCATTGAGTCCAGCCCCCTGCCTTCACTAGCAGGACCAAGTACTGATTTTTGCCCCAGATGGCCCCCTCAAGGATTGAACTCACAACCCTGGGTTTAGGAGGCTGAGGCCAATGCTCAAACCACTGAGCTATCCCTCCCTGCCTCGTTATAGTTTCTACCTTTACTAATGTAATTTACAGAATGCCAGGAATAGGTTTATGTTAAGACACTGATAAATGGCAGGAAAGGTCATGTATATTCCACCACTGTCTTCTGTCAAATAAATATTAATCAAATACCTCATAAACACTTACTATGTATATTGGGTGCCAGAATGAAACAGATTTTTCACCTTCACAAGACATTTTAACCATATGGCTTGATCAATTTATATGTAGATCTTTTCTTTAAGCAGAACTTTTTTGCAACACCTGTTAGTCCATATTGTTCAGTTGACTCCAATAGAACAGAAATGAATTTTTTTTTAAAAAAAATGACATTCCTATACTTATTTGAATAGCAATAGAAATGCAAATCAAATAAAGGTACTGTTTTTACAAGAGTCTGCAGTTGTACATATACATGGCAAGTGAAAAAATGTAAATTTACAAGGAAAGTAAAAAATACTTAATATAAGAAGAATATGGCCAAACATTGCATCAAAACTAATATATTCCAACATTACCTGAACCCGGACATTGGTAGATTAACCTATGCAAATCATGTAATAGCACTGAAGTTCACACAAGAGAACCAAGCTACCAGGCTAGCTTTGAATTTGGGAATCTCTCACACTAAAAATAAGTACCACAAAATAAAACAGTGTCCACCTGGGTCCAATTTTCTGCCTCCTGAGAGGTGTCTGATAGCCCCTACCCCTTGCTGTTGAGTTCAGTGGAAATGAGAGTGCTCAGTCCCACACAGAGTTAGACTTCAGTAAACACATGATCACAACATGATTTTAAGGGGCACAGTGAGAGTTATGGCTTTGCATCTATGGAAAAGGGCTGTATAATTCTATCTGCATATGATTGGAGAATTGGTAAGATTTCACACCCACTGTGCACAGGTGCAAATGACTACACAAGGTGCAAGACAGTGGGGAAAAAAACCAAGCTCTATGTCTTTGTTACAAAGTTGCTAGTAAATCTCTTTCATGCTACCATATATATAATATGTGAAAGATTTACTTGTAACTTTAGGGAAGTAAATTATCTCCTAAAACATAATGCAAATAGAAAAATCTGCACAGGACATCTTGCTCTCACTATTACTATGCAGCCAAAATTATTCATCATACTTTAAAGATGGCCTTGTTTTCATGACTACAATCTATGTAATGTTCATGCAGTGACTGTTTAGTATATTTTAAAAGTCAGTCAATCCTAATCTATTTACAAAGGAAAATTTGAGGAAATAAACCTATTTCCACTCTGTATGAAATGCTCTAGTCTAGATAAACAGAATTATGAAATACAATATTGCATATGCCATGTTTCACTGTGTAGTTTCTAACATCAAAGGGAGACACAATCTTTTTGTGCTTAAAAACACAAACCGTCTTACACTACATTTGTTGCCTGCTTTTAAAGTTCTGTGTTCAGTAAAGTGTATAAATTGTAAAATTAATCTGAAAGCTGTCAAACAGGACAATTCTAAGAACCATGTGGATTATTTAACCTGAGGTAATACAAGTACTTGTGCTATGAAAAAAATTGGAATTATAATCCACAGATGACAATATTGGAATGGATGAATAATATTAGAATATATGAATAATCAGAAGAAATAGTCACATGTAATAACAGACATTTGTAATCACTTTGAGAAGAGGGGGAGTTCACATCAAGAAACCCTTCTGACAGTAAAGAGTTTAGTATGGCTCATCTTCCTGTTTTGCCACTCCTAACACAAAAGTATGGAAGATATATGACCTCGTTTATGTAAATCTAACTATTCTCAGCCTTCCTTGACAAATTCAAATGACAACCATGAAAGTCAAATTTTGAGCAAGCATGTGCTAACTACCTTAGGCAAAGTCCATCATCAAACATTATTCATAATTTAAAAATGTGACTTGACCAATGTTTGTTTACCACACAGATTGCATTGAAAAGCTTTCTTTGACTTAGATTTCATTTTTGGAGGCCTTAACTTGGAGTGAGCTATTATATTAAAAAGATGCTTTGAGGAATGGTTGATTTATTCCATTTTTACTTTCAATCCCTCTCCCTTCCCTACCCCCATTTTATTTTCCCTCCTCAATTGTTGTATCCTTTCTACAATTACCACTGTGGGCTCTTCACATTTAGGCAGGATAAATGTTGATTTGTGGCTCAGCTGACAAACAGCCTTGTGGCCAATGCTGCTGTCATAGCCATTAAAGATGGGAAAGAATGTTAGGTCTTCTAGTCCATTCCTCTGTCAGTGCAGTACTCTACTTTTGACCAAATGCATCACTATCATCATGTGCTTGGCAGGTTTCCATTAGGCTAAAGAAGTATAATCTCAAACCTCAGTATCTACTTAACATGACAGTGCTCAACTCTGAAACAGTGGCATCTGAATACAAGCTTATAGAACTAATCTATTTCTATCTTTTTTATTATTATTACAAGTACACATTTCCCAGAGCAAATGGATTATCATTAAGCCAATTGCTATTTCTGATAATACTTTAGAAAAAAATCACTGAAATCTTTGCACTTTCTTCTAACTGGAGACCTCCTTACGTGGCCATGCATTGGGTGCTTTGTAAAGAGACCTTATAATAAAAATATTATTATGGTTTTGTTGACCCTTTACAGAATTTGGGTCCAGTTTCTAGTGGGAGCCAAAATTGCTAATGTGGAGTCAGATATTTTCTTGGATTTATTTATTTACAAAACATACATAAATTCTGTTTCCTTGAACAGAGGTGGAGCAAACCACATGCAAACAACTTCATGCACAAACTAAAGTAAAAGCACCTTTGGCCAGCCCTCAGAAGCAGCTGTCAGGAACTTCTGTCTCTCTCCAGAGTCTCACACAAGTCTAACCTAACAAACTGTGCCCCATTTCCTTCTTCAGCCTCTGCATGTTTCACCTGGGAAACCCCTAATCCCCTCCTCACAGGGTGCATTTTCATTAGGAAAAAAGGAGTGTTCTTAAATTACTTAAATTGAATTAACTAACATGAGGTAAAATCCAAGTGAGGATAAGCAGTTTGTAGTTTTCACACTATATCTCACCTGGATATTCCAGGGATTTAAATTTCATGTGGATTTCTATTTAGCTGTGCACAAAAAGCATTATACGTGTCTTGAAATTTCCTAACAGGTCATTTTGGTAGGAGCTGTATCTTAGGAATCCCCTGATCAAGTGAGCTCAAATCTGCCCCACAAACTCCATCATAGCCATTGAACTGTCATGTCAATTTTCAGGCTGATCTATAAACGCAGATTTTAGAGAGGATGCAAAATTCAGCTTTAAATAGAAACTAATGTTGCATCCTTAGCTATAGGGCTTTTAAGATTATGCAGTGAAATTGATAGTGGATACTTAAAAGATAAAATTGCCTAATAGCCCCACAGGTTTGTGGACAGAACAAAGGAAGTGTCATAACAACTGAACTCAAACTGGTTTTGGCTACTAAAAGTTTGGAATGGAGTAATATAGTGCTAGCATGCTAACTGACCTCTGAATAGCAGTCCAATGGACTATATCTAGGGTCACAAATGACAAAAAGAAACAGAAATTCTTGGGTCTTGAGAACATTTTTCAGATACTAAAATGCAGACAGAGTGGCAGCAACTGGATGAGACAAGGGATTCCCTTATATGTAAGGTTTTCATCTTTTTCATCAATATTCTGTGTTTATAAATAAGTTTAGGGCCTGGCTAGATAAACATGTGATCAATTAAACTGTGTTTAGATCTTGCTTAAAATGTGTTCTGCCTGTGATATGTTCTGCCTTATGCAAAATAAGAGTTAACTTTTCTTTAACATAACTGAAATTGATGTTACTTACTACTGCTACTGGATACCCTAGAACGAAGGAAACTGACTTCTGACTTCCATGAAGGCAAAGGCAGGAGTGAGGTGATGGCTTGGTCACAAGGTCAAGGGCAAAATAGAATTGCAATTCCCCTCCCCAAACAGTAATGAAAAGGAACTGGCAAAGGCCAGTGTGCGCGCGCAGGGAGAGTCGAATGACGGGAGGTATGAAAAGCCTGGTTACACATACACTCAAGATTTTCATTACATCTGTCATTGCACAGCACTGAAACCTCAAGAGCTCCTTATTTATTAAGTTTCACTTTAGCTATATTACTGATTATAGCATAATATTTCTAAGCTTCTGGTCATTGCATGGTTGACTGACAAGCCTTTAAAGGCACGTGCTAACTGTGAATTAAAATTACTCCCAGTTTGAATGACTTGTTTGGTTACCATTTTAAATTGTCTTTTTAAAATAAGCATCACCTGTGTGTGTCTAAAGAAGTTTCTTTATAACCAAAATTCTCGTAACTAAAATTATGTATATTTAATTTATAAAGTTTAGCTGACCTGGAAAATATTCCGTTAACCAGTATTTTAACTCACAAACATTGCACAGGGCATTTAAATATACAGGACTGAGGACCTGTGAATCTGACCCCACCCTTCTCTGTTAAAGAGAGTAATGAGCAACTGGTACCTCTCCTGACAGGAACAGCCAATGTAACAATCAGTAAAGGGATCATCTCTTCCTCCTTCAAAAAAAGTATAGTCTGACTGAAAGGCTCATTTCCCAGTAATGCCAACAATGAAGAAACCCATCCTGGACAGACGACCTGGCTCTAAGACCAAGCAATAAGCTTCTTGTTCCTGAACAAGTTCATGCAGAAGCTAGCCAAAGGCTACCTTCAAGCTCATCTAACTAAGCCAATACCATAGACCCTGCACAGTCTGGATACAGATAAGGACATGGAATGAAAGCAGTATTAGTGGTCTGTTGGATGATTTCCAAATGTCAATAGATGGAAGGCACACTTCCACTCTTCTATGCCTGGAACTCTCTGCAGTATTTGACAAGGTCTATTAAGAAATATTGCTGTCCTGTCTCAGGGATGTTCACTAAAATGCTCTGTGTTCTTCCTGGAGCCAAGGGATGCACCCAAAGGATAGTTTTAGGAAACTGCATCTAAAGCACCAAACCTTTCATTTGCAACATCCCACAAGGATCAATTGTCTCTTGATCATATTTATAACTCATGTACAACCAGTAGAGGAACTGAGAAGATAGCATGGACTCAAATCAAAGTCAAGAGTCAATGATATGCAGATGACATATATCATATCACAATACAGTTCTAACTATCCTTCACAACGAAGACAACAGCACTGTCATTAAGCTGACCAGTGCTTGGCCGAGATGAACTCATAGATGAAGAGCAGTTGGTTGAAACTGAATTCACTCAGAACAAAAATCATATTGGTTGGCAGAAGAAAACACTAAGAGTTTATAGGCGCTGGTTGGGGATAAAAACCAGTTGGTCAAATCAGTCTGCAGTTTAGCAGGTTCCTGGATTCTTTGCTACTAAGCTCTCACACAGCAGCATCTGCACACTCTATCATCTATTGCTGGCTAGGAACCTGCATCCCGGTGGACAATAACCTGTAACTGAAAATACAGTTCTTTGCTATGCAACCTACATGGAAACTACACTAGTACAAAAATGCATGAGCACCTGTCCTCAGGAACACAAGTTAGCACAAGTGCTTCAGACCTGTCCTCCGCTCACTACACTGGCTTCCCATAGGCTACTATGTAAAATTCAAAGTTTCAGTCATCATATTTTAGGTGCTTAATGGTCTGGGCTTGGGATACCTAAGAAATCACTTCAAATTCTGAGAGGAGGACTGCAGCAGCAAACTCCATTCTTCAAGCACAATAGAACTCTTTGCTCCAAGGATAAAGCTTGTTTGTATAGGAGATAGAGCATTTACTCAGCCAGTGCACAATTGTGGAACAATCTTCTGGAGAATCTAAGAACCAGCAAAAACATCTTCAGCATCCATTGCAAATGCAAGGCAAATTTCACCAACCTTTCCTTCATTTATAAAATATATAGTACATGATACAGAAATAAAAATCTTAAAATTTAAGAAATCCACATGCAATTTTATCACTGAAAATATGTTAGGCATGGTATTATATATTAGTTCAGTAAAAAAAGGGTTAATTATTTGTCAGAGTGCATACTCATGGTCTGTGATGCAGACCCTCTGAGATACTGTGTTCCTTTATTGGCTAGAAGAGTTTGGTATTGTAAAAAAGGCATAGTTCTGCAATTTGCTCAAGTCTTTACTTGTATCTCTTTAATTAGTGTGAATTTGCTATGTCTAGAGACTCAGCTCTGCAAGAACACTGCCTGGAAACAGGTTAGTCTCATATTTTGATTTGTGTCACAACTTGGAAACTTTTTCATTAAGAAAAATTAGACATTTTATTATGAACATACAAGTGGGTGCCTTGTGATTATTTAATATATGGTACAATAAAATACAAAGGATGCAATTTCCCCCCTCTGTTTTCTAATGAGCTCTTGCTCAAGGGAGCATAGTAGTAAAGCAGTTAAACTACAGTTTTGCATTCAGGAAGAAGCCTTAATAATCAGCAAACATGGACTTTTCTGTACCCTTGAATGCTAAAGAACAGCATAATACAGTAAAAGAGGAGAGAAATTATGGTCTTGTGTGGCACTGGACTGGGACTCAAGAAACCTGGGCTCATTTCCCAGTAATGCCACAGACATCCGATGGGATGCTGAACAAACATTCAGTCTTTCTGTATCTCATAATAGTATTCTCTTTGTCTATCTTGTCTATTTAGATTTTAAGTTCTTTGGGGCAGGAACTGCCACTTGTGTGTCTATACAAGCCTCGTTCAACGGAATCCCAATCTTCGTTAAGGAGCTGTAGGGACTCTTGTAATAATAAACTCAAATCTATGAAATAATTTAGTAGGAACTAACTCTTATTTTATATTAATTGTCCTACCATGATTCCGCAAGAAGAGTTACACTTCATGATAATATCTTTTCCAAACATGAAGTAATAGCTGGTAATTAATTTCTTCCCAGTATTTAAGTATTTGCAGACTTTTGGAGCAATGGGTGAAACAGTTATAGATTACTGTTCCTGAATATTCCTGAGAAAACATCCACATTAATTATATAAGTGGTAGTTATTTATGCAGCTAAGAACCCCTCAGAATGATACATAAATGTAGAGTGTAAAACTAGGATCACAACCTAGGGTTCTACCCTGCCTTTCTATTCATGTGCAACACTCCCATTGGCATTAATGGAACATGCCCCCTTGGAAAATGGAAATATTTGGCCTTTTTGTGGAGCTCTGCCATTTACCAGCCTGCAGTATGCATTTTAGGGTTGATTCTGATCTTTGTTAATTTCAATGGCATGTCTGCTAATTTACATATGTGTGAGTTCAGAATAAGGTCCCTCAGTTTTATGGCCAACAGTACTAATCTATTACTGGTTGGCCAAAGATTTTCCTTTAGCTATTTTTCTGCCCCAATGATGCTGTTTTAGATTGCAATGTAATTCTGAGGCAAAAAATCTTGGTTAAATTGGAATTAAGGGGGAGTCAAGACACCAGCACTTCTGAAAAGATTTTAAAGAATTTTTCAATTCTAAGGAAAAAAAAAAGTCCAAGCAGCACAGAAATTCAAAGTCAAGATTCTACCTTAAAAATGACAAACAATAACAACATAAGTGCCCATCTCAATCTCTCTCTCTCATGCACACATTCACACGCCTACACAGAGCTTGGCATCAAAAGCCTTTAAGCCTGAATCTCCCAAGCAAATCCATTGTTTTGCATCTTTCGGGGGTGGAGGAGGATAATAAATTCCAAAATAGAATTATAGATCATTGGGATAGCTAAATCAAAAGTTCCAGAAAAAGGCAAAAAATAATTTTCCCATACTTGCTGGAATTTAAAAAAGACAGTATTAATCTCATATAAAACATTTAATCTCTCTGTTAATACACTGCAAGGTAAAACACAGCAAGGCAAACAACAGAGGAGGTCTCTAAAAATAGTGATACTTTTTTTCTCTCAGAAAGAGGATCATGTCTACATCTTAGACATGGATTGAAATTGGCAGCTCTGGGGTTCCTAATGACACCTGAATTTATTGCTAGAAGGTAACACTAATAACGATTCCAGAAAAGCACAGGAAAAAATTCATCCAGTTTCCCTGAAGGAGCCATCATACTGAATTCAGAATTTTTTGTCGTAAAAGTGAATCTGATTTTCTTGATGACATGACAACTTTTTTTTTCCCTTGCATATTAGCAAAACTAAAAATTTATGCAACATATCATGGAATATTGCTTCCACAATGAGATTTAATAAACTATTATTAAAGAAATGTTGTGTCCTATTTTTGTGCTCTTTCTCCATTATGATAAACGTAAAGATAAATCTGTTAAATACATTTGTATTTTTGTGATTGTTTCCAATAATGTTTACAGGAACACAGAGACCAGAACATGCATATTGGCCAGATTTTCTGATGCACTTGAGCAATGCTTAATATAAAGGGGGTGGCGGGGAGAGATGGCTTTCAGCCACTTTTGTATCCCTGATCCCTAGAGTGGCTAGGGGCTGGCTTGGCTGCCGGCACATCTTAGAACAAGCTGCCCTTCATTGCATCAGGATGTAAGGGGTTGCCTCCCTAGGGGCTGTTATGACAACAAAAATGGACAGAAAATAGTATGCTACTCCAACATGTCACTCCCTCTCCCCTGCCCTTTGCACACCTTTGACACACCTCCTATGCTAGTGGGAGAGGAACCAAGAGGAAGTAGCATACAGCCAGTTAAGCTTTGCCAGGAGAATCCCTAGTATACTAGGGGAGTCCACATTACAGATAGCTTTAAGTGCCCTTAATATCACAGGAATTGTGCAAAGGGGACTTGGCGGGACTAAGGATCTAACCCACTATATATTCATGTTTACACACCATATGTTTTCAGCACTCGTTTGGATAAGTTGGTTACTCATGAGTGGCATAGCAGATAATAAAGAAAACTAACCAAAGATAATCTGATTTCTCACAAGTAAATTTATCCTAACTTTTTACCATCTCACCCCATCACGTATTCTCCATGCTCCATATATGCAATACACCACATATAGTATCATGGACTCTTTTATATAGTATAGACAAGCAATTTTACAAATATTCTAGAACATTCTTTATTGAAACTTTTTTCCTCCAGGTTTAAGGACCATAGTTCCAAATGGACTGAGCTCAAAGGGAAGCCATAATAAACTTCTAAAAGACTAATAACTACCTTTAAAATAGCTTTTCAAAACCTACAGATGTTATTTTAAGATCCAAAATGTTCATATCTTCTAAGACAAGAATTAAGCATGGTCTGTCTTTCTCAATGTTATAAAGCTCTCCCTTCCACTCCTACAGAGTTGTGAAATAACAGAACTTAGGGTTTTCTAACTGAATAAGCAAAAACTCTCAGAATATGATTCTCAGTGTAAATACTACTTATGGTTACAAATTCAAAATTCAAATTTATGTCAATATTAACTTAAAATTATGTTTTCTTGAACATTCTTTCTGTACACATCTGCTAGAATACTCACAGATGTCAAATAAAGGAACACTATGTGCCCTCAAGCACCACTTACACCCTCAAATAAGGCAAATTACTACTAACACCTGCATACCAAAAACACATACATTTGTACAATTTGGCAAGTATGGAATTCTGGCAAACAGTTTTTGCCCATTCATATATCTACCTAGATCCAGACCAGCCTTTTTCCCCTTTTTTGTCCTAAACTACCCATAATTGGGCCTTGTAAACCCTGACTAGTTAATCTGAAGAAATACACTTTTAGAATACTTTCAGAGAGAAGGGCATATTGGGATCTTCTCTATCTGCCAGACATAGCAAATAGAATTGTCCTTAACCAAACCACATTTTCAAATCTTCAGAAAAATTCGGTTTGGTTTTGCTATGAAGAATGAACAGTGGTTTAGGGGAATTCTTATTGAATATTTAACCAAATCAGATTGCACATCCCCAGTCATTATTAAGTGCTGACATTATGGTCTGCCCTGTACAACACAGAAATAAAGACATTGCACTGGACCATGGATTTTACACTCTGGATAATTTTTGTTACTATAAAAGTTTATGCCATAGTTCTACTCAAACCACATGCATGCAGCAATTAATTTCCCCAAGCACTCCTCATGCAAAGCTGTTATTTAAAACAAAAAAATGTTTTCTATATACTTAGACATTTGTTTGTCTAAGGACCCCGAAAAATGGCACCAGTGAAGACATACTGTTGTTCTTGGTTGCCACGGTAATGGACAGAAACTACCACCTATGGTCATTTTTAAGAGGAAGACGCTGCAAAAAAAAAGTTTCCTGGAATCATCATCGGCCAGGCCAAAAAAAGCTGGATGGGGAGAGAGAGAAAATGAGAGTGGCCGTTCCCATCTTACCCACTACTTGAAAAAACAGTGAAGCAAATGAATCGGAGCTTGCCATCATTCGGAGAGGATTAACAAGAAACCACTGGACACCCGGCATGTTTGATGGCGAAATTGCCCAGCTGTTCAATTCAGACACAGAAGATGAGGACTTTGATGGGATTGTGGAGAGAAGAATAAAAAAAAATAATGTGTATGTGTTAAATAGTAGATAATACTTGGTTTCTCATATTTGTGTATGTGGCTCAAAACTAGATTAAATGTTTTCAAACACATCAAACACCTAAAATGGATGGGAAAGTATGGGCCAAATCCTGCAAAGTGTGAACTCTGGCAATTCCCACGGACTTCAATTAAAGTTGTAGATGCTTAGGACCTTTCTGGATTTGGTCTGTGTTAGTTGTCAGAACTAGTTAGATCAAATAAATAAATAAATAAATAAATAAATAAAAATCAAACTGTTCCTGAGGGCTGCATAAGATTTTGTAATCACGGTGTTATTACACTGCCTGTAAAAAAAAAAGTTCTTCATTTCCTCTTAGGTGACAAATGGCTACAGTTATTCACACCAGCTTCAAATTGCTCACTTCTTGTGCTGTGCAAGAGAGGAATGTATTGTGCAGGGAGTTTGGTCTAATCATATCCATTTTGTTGTTATTTTAAAAACCTGCTAAATTTTCTATACGGCAAATGAAAAAAGAGGAAGCTATTCATACTGTATTCTCCTCCTCTGCAGGAAGAGAACAGGAGCATAAAGTGGGATGTAACTTGCACCCTTTGTTTCCAATCATCCCAAGAGTAAAAAACCTGTCCACAAAGAAAAATGCCCTCAAAATTGTTTAACTCCCCATCTGGGAATGGACCACTTACATGTGTGCATTGTTGATTGTTGTGTGGATACACAATGGAGATCTTGCATATTGTTGATTGATTTATAAAGTGAGCTATGTCTACATGAACAAAATGTACAAAACAGACAATAATGAAGAGAAAAATACGCCTCCTGTGCCATCAAATCCTTCCCCCAACGACGAAGGTCAACTACACCTTATCTGAGCTGAACTTTGTCCTGGTCTCAGTCATCTAAGTGCCAGATTTGGCCAGGCACTGGTCAAACACTGATGCTAAACTGTCCAGATATGGAAAAAACAAGGAAATTCTGTATATCTTCTTCACATTAAAAGGACACCACATACCCAAATTTCCCTACCACCTCCATGCTGACACTCACAGATGTTGAAAGGAGGATGAGAAAACAGAGCTTTGCAAAAACCACTACAAGAGCTGCTTTGGAGGCAACTGCACCAAATCACCTTCTGAGATTGACTGAAGAGAAAAGAATATCTACCTTAACCAAGGGCTGAGGACAGCTAACAAAACCTCATGGGCAATAGTATCAAATGCTGTTAAGAAATCTAAAAGAGTCGGTATAGCCATCTGGCTATTATCCATCACTAGGAGGATATACCAGCTCATGGGAATAGCGTCATTTCCCCCATGATCAACAATAAGGATGGACTGGAAGGGATCAGTGAAATCCAAGGCCTTGAACTATACCAAAGTTGCCTCTCCACAATCTTCCACAGATAGGGAAGTTTATGAACAGAACAATATCTGACAAAATATCAGTGTCAGACACGACTTCCTGACCAAGGGCCTACCAGCTGTTCATTAGAGGAAACTGGAACCTCACCTCCAATTGGGAGGCATCTACAGTATTTAACACCAATGGATCCTATATTTCCCTACTTAATTTTACAAGATACGAGAGCATGAGTTCAACAGTGTAAAGTTTCTGGTAGGCTTCACCAGTAAGTGGACAGAAAATATTATTGCTGTGTCTCTTAGTGCCTCTTTCTGGTACCCTGAAGACTACCAGGTTTTTGTCCAGACCTTCACAGCTTTTCCTCTGAACACAATGATTCCAACACTGAGACAGGCCACAGCTGAGTACTCTTTCAACGCAAGGTGGACATCCTTTTGGACTAGTTACTAATCTGAACTCCAAAAACTTAAATGACAATGTGTGCCAAGACGATCTCTTCAATCAAATGGTTACAATTATTGACAAAGAAGATGGACTGGGTGGAAAACCAATCTTCATGTACATATTCCTTGCTGAACTTGACCTACTTATCATTGTTCGTCCACATCAAACCCCTCCTTTGTAGTGAAGCCTATAAAAAAATTTGACAGCAGTTGGTGCACTGAGACCACAGCCTATCATGCTGACCAATACTGTTGCCTTGTTTCTTTGTACTCCCTCACCTATCTGTTTATATCCATCTGTTTTCTCCTGTCTTATACTTAGATTGTAAGCTCTTTTTGGTCTGTGTTTGTAATGTAGCACAATGAGGTCTATGACTAGACTCCTGATCTATAACTAGGGCTTCTAGGCATTATGGTAATACAAATAATTAGTAATAATAATTCAGAGGTTACAGTCTAAAATCTCCACTAGTACCTCCAAATGTTCAGTGAAAGAATCTGGTCAAAACATGCCTACAAAAGAAATCCCTTCAGCCCTGGACCAGCCTCTACAATGGCAGCCATTCTAGATTGAATCCACAAAATATAGTAAAGGAAATGGAAAATTCCTCACAAAAGGAAAAACTACTTCTAAGCAGAGATAGCTGAAAATTTGGAGGCTGTCACACACTCTACAAAGAACTATCTGCCTATTTTACAGAAAAGATCACAGAATCAGGGATAACCTCATAGAAAGTATGTAATGCTACCATCCCATCTTCATTTTCAGAATCTGAGATTAACACAACAGGAAGGCCTACTAACATTAAAGACCATCCAAACCTTACCCATGGTCCTAAGGATCTGGAGTGCTGCCTGGACATGCTCTAATCTGACTCAGAACCTTACTCTCAACGTGCTCCCATAGTGTAGCAATAGACAACTGCACCTCTCACTTATCAAGATGTGTGAGGCTATATTGTTCCTCTCATGTCCTATTTAATGCATCTATGGAGTTACATGGGGGATCTTGAGATGTCAAGGTCTACCGTGTTAAACGTATGTAAATATACTCAACTATGTAGCTCCTTCACTACCATCACCATCACCCAGCTGATCCAGTGCCTATGCAAAATCAACTCCTAGATTGGGGTGGCCAACCTGTGGCTCCTCAGAAGTTAATATGCATCTCCTTGTATAGGCACTGACTCCGAGACTGGAGCTACAGGCGCCAAC
This sequence comes from Mauremys reevesii, assembly GCF_016161935.1. Taxonomy (NCBI): domain Eukaryota; kingdom Metazoa; phylum Chordata; order Testudines; family Geoemydidae; genus Mauremys; species Mauremys reevesii. The sequence continues at coordinate 62,448,106 of NC_052627.1, read as the reverse complement.
TTTCCAATGTGCTGGGGGGTGCTCACTGCTCAACCCCTGGCACTGCTGCAGGCCCTGCCCCCACTCCACCCCTTCCTGCTCCCTCCCCTGAGCATGCCGTGCCCTCGCTCCTCCCCCCCCAAGCCTCCTGCACACCACAAAACAGCTGAACTGGAGGTGCGGGGAGGGAGGGGGAGGCGCTGATCAGTGGGCCTGCCAGTGGGCAGGAGGCACAGGGAATGCAGGGGGCTGCAGACGTATCACGAAAGCTCATGCTAAAATAAATTTGTTAGTCTTTAAGGTGCCACAAGTACTCCTGTTCTTTTTGCGGATACAGACTAACACGGCTGCTACTCTGAGACGTATTACTGTGACTCTTTGGCAATGTACATTGGTAAATTCTGGCTCCTTCTCAGGCTCAGGTTGGCCACCCCATCCTAGATGAAAAGTTTCTTGCTGAAGCTGAACCTGGGAAAGTTGAAAATGATACTAGTGGGTAGAGGAATGGTCTACTGCCTAAGAACTCTGAGGAAGGAAATATTTTTGGGGCCTGCATTGGTCAGGGCAGAGGAGAATAGAAGAGCCCAGAAAAGAGAAAAGTAGGATTTTTTTAATCAAGAGGGAGAACTAAACATTAAAACCGCTACCCTCCAAAACATATGTTTGAGCTGAATGCAGGAGGGAGCAAGGAACACAGAGACATGTTTGGTAAGCGTTTGGGTTTTTTTTTTCAGTTGTTACCTAAAGTGACACAGAAAGGTCACACCTGCTTCTGGGTGCAGTGAGAGCTTCAGCATCATGTTTCAAAGGATACTTACAGACAAGGTTGAAAAGAACTTTTATCTATTTTGAATGGTCAACCTGGAAAACTGCAAGATATAAATTTCTCCATATAGAATCACTGGTGAATCAGAGTTAGAGAGTTAATACTATTATTTTCACAAACTTTTAAAACAACAAAGTAGTAGTAGCAGAGCTCATGTTTTTGAGAACAATGAATGGGGAAGATTTAATGGCTTGATATAAAGCAGATCTAACAGTGTAACACCTAGCTCCCATCACAACAGTGTTCACTTTTCTTTCATGTTTGAATATTGGACTAAAAAAGCTGACTCTGCAATATGATCTACTGTTTTCAAGGCTAGAAAATACAACAAACAGTACAAACAGGTGAAACAGGCAACTTCAAAACCAGGTGAATGCTGTCAAAAATATTTCACAGAAAGGAAAGAAGATAAACCTATATTCAAAGTTCTCCCCCACTCCTTCATTTTATTATAATGGGTTTTTGACAGTGTAGATTCAGTTTGAAATTTTCTGGTTTTTTACATGCTGAAATGTTTTCTTCTCTATTTATCATGTCAGAATGAAATATCACACAATACACAATGCAGGCTATTAGACAGATTTTGGATATTGATGGGATAAAGCCCAGAAATGGAGGCAGAAAAGCTTACGCAGTGCTTAGCCATCTGGGTATACCATAAAATGAAACTAATACTGATAAGCATGACAGTATTCATGGGTCCACATATAAGCCAGAAACACCTACTTCTCAACAGACTGGAAAACAAAATTCCTAAAGCAGAAGCAATTAGGCATTTTTGTCACCTCTGAAAGGATAAAGGGTAATGGGAAGAGATAAAGTATCATGATTCAAATGGTGCTCCCAATGGTGGTAAAGTATTGTGTGGAATACACAATTTATTTGACACAACCAAAAAAGACATTATGATCTAGAATGATCCACTCTTGTCACAGCAAATAGGAATTAATCATGTCAGGGGGGAAAAAAAGCACTCGAAGAAAGCTTCTGAGCTCCCAAGAGTCAACACTCGACATGTTTGTAGGGATGTAGAGATGCTATTTTCATCATCACACTGAACATTCTGAAAATAACATGCCCTCAGACTTGATAGTTATATGAATTATGGTATATGTTCATACCTTCAGCATGCAAATGCTAATTCAATGGCAATGAAATGTCATTTGGGGTGTTTTTAGTTTGATGGAAATAGCACATATAACAGTAACTCATGCATCATCTTTTTATTATTGCAATTATAAATTGATGTCAATGAGAGTCACACCTGCATAAATGAGACTAAAATTTATCCCATAATTCATAGTTTAAGTGGGAATACATCATCTTTTTTTTTATAAAAGACTTTCTTTCCCATTTCTTAACCAAAGCCTTCTCTTTTAATACATAGTTTTACTACTTGATCTTAATATTCAAGATGTGTATGTGTTTTATATTGTTCCACTAAATTTACTTTAAAGCATCATGCAAGAACAAGACATAACAATAGCCCCATTGTTTTATCTTTGATGGTAGTCTAGAGAAACACACAAAAAACCCTATATAATATTTTAAGAAACATTTCACAGGTGACACAAACCTACAAAAAACAATTAAATCCTTTACGTATCCCATTGGGCTTTAGTATTGCACATTTCATAGAACTCTTTCATCTGAGATCCCTGCAAGACCAAGTCACACTGACAAACACAGGAAGAATGGCCTTTGAATGTATTTGCTTTTGTCACAATATTAGTGTTGTTTATTTCAGTTTAGAGTGTCTATTTATAGTCAACAAAACATTTGCACTAGAGTTACAGATTTAAAAAAAAACATTTACACAGAGGGACAGATCCAGTTTAACTATGACCATTTACACCAGTTCAGGATCTGCCCCAGATTGTTTGAATTAACTATATCATAGTTGGTAGCCTCAGAAATTGATTTCCCTTTTCATTATATTACTTTACAAGGACTACAGCTAAAATTTTCAAAATGATTAGTGATTTTGGGTGCCCAATTTGAGATACATTAAGGAAGCCTGATTTTCAGAGCATGGCTGATAAGAATCTTCTGAAACTGTGGTCCCTTGAAAGTGTCTTACATTGAGTTTCCAAAAATTGAGACACTTAAAATTACTAGTCACTTCTGAAAATGTTGCCCACATACATGCATATATACACACACACACACACACACACACTCACTCACTCTGGCACACATGCACAGAAGTCAATATAAATAGATAAAGTTGTATTTTCCTCCAAACAAACGTTACAATGCTCTGTTTCCTAAAAAATTCAGTGCCAGTAGTACGTAGTTGTGCACAGTTATTTCCAGAGTGGAGTTTTGCTTCTTTCTATAAGAGCAGAACTGGAGCCAGTTTAAGCAATCCTGAAAGTAAATTTCCTTTTAAATTTCACATAGATATTGCCTAAATAAGTAGTAAAAGTAGTGTATTAAAGATTTTAAAAAAAAAAAAAAAAAAGAAAAAAAAAAAACTTAACTGCTTTGCTGTTCATCTTTATTCAAGACAAGCTACAGAGAAAAAAATTTTTTTTTCAAAAATGCTAACAAAACACATTTTCAGCACATACTTGTGCTTACATTGTTTTAATTTTAACTTTTATTTCCACCTTCCTCTTTTTAAAATTCTTTAGAAGTGTTTTGAAATACTTGGAATCCTGGGTCACATAAGTCACACAGATCTCATTATCCTCCTCCACAGTGTTCTCTGTTCTAGGTAGATAGAAGGGTAGGTGTTCTGACACAGGGGCAGGAGGCACATTATATAAGGATTGCATACTCCTTTGCACAGCATTTTCACAACTCACCAGAACTGCCCAGTCCCATCCACTAGGAGGCAGCCTTTCTCTTGCTTGGAAAAGGAATATCCCCCTTAATCCTCCTTAAAGTAAGGTAACAAATGGCATTTTTAATTTTTTAAAAATTTGCAATTTGTTAACTCCTCACTCCTCTTTCGTTGTTTGAATTCCTGAAAAATTAAAAAAATGCAACTTATGTTAAAATAAAATTATTTTCCCAATTTTAATTTAAAATAAAAAGGCAAAAGGGGGGTATTTTGGGGGCAGACAAAAGGCATTATATACTGTACAGTACTGTACTGTACTGTGGTGGGGAGGTGTCCCTGGCTTACCTCTGGGGCTCAGGGCTGGGGGTGCAGGGTCTGGGAGGCAGTTAGGATGCAGGAGGGTGTTTAGGATGGGGTTGCGGGGTCTGAAAGGGAGTTAGGGTGCAGGATGGCATTCAGGGTGGGGGCGTGGGGTCTGGAAGGGAGTTAGGGTGCAGGAGGGCGTTCAGGGTGGGGTGTGGAGTCTGGGAGGGAGTTAGGGTGTGTAAGGGCACTCAGGGTGGAGGTGCGAGGGGAGGCTCAGGGCTGGGGCAGGCAGGAGGTGCAGAGCACTTACCTGGGGCAGCTCCTGTTTGGTGCAGGGTGTGCACAGGTGGCTCTGCACAGCGCGGCACCACTCCCCTGGCTGCGATTCTGGGAGCTGCCCCCTCCCAGCAGGCAGGGGCACCTGGAATGCAGGGGCCTTTGGGGCTGCAGGGCCCTGGGCTATGGGGGCCCCGGGGCCTTCGCCTGCAGCTCTAAAGCCCCTTTCACAATGCAGCCCTGCTAGCACAGACTGGAGGACTCAGGAGGAGCAGGGGCAGCCGTGCAGCCAGCGGCCGGAAAGAAGCAGCGCTTTCCCCTTGAAAGCCGGCTGGAGAGAAGCGGCACTTTGAAGGAGAAAGTGCCACTTCTCTCCGGCTGCTGGCTGCGTGGCTGCCTTTGTTCCTCCTGAGTCCTCCGGTCCATGTTCACAGGGCCGCATTCTAAAAGGGGCTTTAGAGCTGCAGGCCAGGGCCCCGGGGCCCCCTTAGCCCAGGGCCCTGCAGCCCCTAAAGCCCCTGTGTCAGGGCGGCCCTGCCTGCCGGGGGGAGGGAGGCAGCTTCCTCGCTGGCTCGCTCGCTCCCTCCCAGAAAGTCCTAAGCGCCGCCAAACAGCTGTTTGACGGTGGGGGAAGCGCTGGGAGGGAGGGAGGGGGAGGAGACAGAGAAGCGGAACTTGTGCAATGCTTCCTTGTAAAGTCAGCCAAACAACATTATAAGGGAGCATTGCACAACTTTAAATGAGTATGTTCCCTAATGGAGCAGTGACGTAACTTCGAAACAATGTTAAATGTGAGGATGGTAAGTAAGGAGTTACTGTAGCTACTTCTCTTTCCACCTCAAAACAGGCCACTAACTGATAGCTGATGCCATGCACTAGTGGGCTGCAAAACTTCAGCAATTCAATAACAGTCATTTAAATTCTAGGATTTATTTGGTAAAAAAGCAACTGAAAGCACTACCTAATGGACTGCTTTGTCTTTTGCTTTTCATTCTTAACATTTTAGAGTCAAACCCTTTTATTTTTCAAATCATTTAAAAGGAAATAAAATCAAACAATTTGCTCCCAGGCTGAAATAACTTTATGCCCAGTTTCAGCCTGGGTCAAAATTTTAACTCTTTATAAATAGAAATTTCTAATAAAAATGCTGAGATGACATTCTTAACTACAGTAATATGAGAAAATGCAGTATTACGTAACTGAAATTCAATCAGAGACTAAAATGAAAAGGTGGGATAATATAGCAACTAGACTTCGTCAGATGCTGGTTATTGTGAGCATTTTATGTACTGTCTCAGTTATAGTATCCTTGCCTCGAGTGGACCTGAAGCTGGAGTTAGGCTGATTTGGCTTTATCTATGAAAGAAACTGCATTTATAAGTTTTCAAGGGTGATACAGTCTACTGGTAAACAAAATAGAAACGGTGGCACAGGATTTCAAGAGAGTCCAGTGTTCACATAGGCACCAAAATAAGTAGCCATATTTTCAAAATTGCTCAGTATGTTTGGTGCTGAGTTCTTTTGCATATTCAGCCATGAATGTCACAAAGAGAACCAAGTGCAGAACTCTTGAAAATCTATCACCAATTGCGGATTCTGAAAATTTGAAAATCTGGCCCTATATGAACATTTTTACTGACATTCCCCTACACTGCACATGACAAGTAAATACTCTCATGGACTTCAGTGGGAATTTTGCCAGCAAAAGGATCATGGGATTATACCACAAATGGGAAATTGCCATTTTTCTCTTCTTTTCAGTATCTAAAACAATTTAACTTCAGTGTTTAACATTTCTGATGTGCACAATAGGCTATTCACAGAATAATTCAAGTGGTAATTCAGTTGTAGGTACAGCACCATCAAGCAAACATCCAAGAGGATCCCATGCCAAGTTAACTCTGTTAATATAGAGCTGAACAGTCTGGTCTTATATAGAATGAAGTTATAGCTTTGTCCTGAAACAAGAAATTTCTTATGGCCTGATCCTGCCACCTTTAATTGCATTGAATATAGTACCTTAACCCAAAAAGCAATCTCATTAGTTTCTACAAGGTTGCCTGTGGAGTAAGATGATATTCAAAGTCAGCCTATTGTAGAAGAACTGGACCCTTATTTTGTAGAAAATAATTAATATCCCTTGATGAAAGTCTTTTCTTTGTTACGTCTTTTTGTACTCTTTACCTAGGCATACTGAAGACTAAGGGTACGTCTACACTACGGGATTATTCCGAATTTGCATAACGGTAAATTAAAACAAATTTATAAAAATCGGTGGCGCGCGCCTATACTACATATTAAATCGGGGTGTGTGGTGTCCCCTGGGTCGTGGGATTTCTGCGTCGACTGTGGGCTGGCTATTCCCTATCTAGCTATCCCCCCCCTCCCGCCCCTCCCCCCCCCTTTCCCCTTGGAATTGAGATCCTGAGATCTGATGGGCCAAAAATCATTGGTAAACTGGGTGGTGGTGGGTAGTCAGTAAAATGTCTTCAGTCACTCCTTCCAGACAAGCATTTTTCAGGCCTTTTTTTCCCTGGGTTGCCCTGGATGATGCCATAGCATGGCAATGCCATTGTTTTGCCGTGTGTGACTCTCCGCGTGTGTGTGCACTAGATGTGTCACAGATTCAGCAGAGCTCAGCAGCACAGCAGCAGATGCTTTGCTTTTTTGCTTTTGCATGGAGAGAGATCTGCCCACCAGCTAAATTGGAACACCACCCTTCCATGGCTACTTCATGCGATGATCATGGCTTACCATTTGCTGCCTTTGCCCCTGCCCTGCCCCCCAAGCCAGAGCCAGGCAAAAGCCAAGATTGGATACCAGCCTACTTTGCACCTTTCATCGTTGTCACCTTTGTTTGCTGCTAGGGGTGCCTGGCCAGCAGCGGCAAAAAAATCTGCAAAATGGGGATGAAATATGAGTTTCTAAAAGTCTTCAATTTAATCAAAATAGAAGCTGTAGAATCAGAGCAAGTGAGAGAGAAGAACACCTGAGACATAGAAGAAGAGAGCAACTGTATGTCCACAGAGCCTGTGTCTGCTATTATGCTATTATGCTGTGTGCAGGGGTTCTCCCCTTGCAACCCCACTGTTGATTTCGTTCTTTGTTCTTCCTTTCCCAGCATTGTCCCCAATTCCCCCACTTGTGTGGTGAGAAAATATGGAAATTAGAGAAGATGAATTAATAAAGAATGAGGTGAGAAGTGAGAAATGAGCAGAAGGCAGCTGAAGCCCAGCACATAGTCCAGACAGATCATGAGGTGTGATCCAGGCCCAGCATCCCACTGCTAGTCCAGCTGAGCTTTTCTGAATTTTTTGCTATGATGAGTGAGGTGGGATGCCTGTTTGAGCTCCAGGTTACCAGTCCTTTGTACCATCAGCTGAGGGCTGATGAGGATGGATGATTTCTTTTTTTGTACGATCAGCATGATGATGATGATGATGATGGATTTCATCATATTGTACACCAGCCGCCCCATGGTGGGGGGTGGGGGAGCAGGATGTTGGTGGCACTATGCTGCACTATCTGCCTATCTCTCAGCATCATAGAAAGACATGTAAAATGTAGAAAGAGTCAGATGTTTTTACCTTCTTGGGTGGGGGGGGGGTGGGGGTGTGGATTGCCAAGCTGCCCTGACTGACCGTGACCCTGTGTTTGACTTGGAGAAGTGGAGCATGCAGCCAATGCAATAAAATAATGGAGGCTGCTGGAACTGAACTGTGGGATAGCCTCATCCCCCCCATTCCATTCTTCCATTTGATTTGTTTGCTTCTTTCACTGCTTGCTGCGCTGCTGAGTGGCTGGCTGCTGTCTGTCTGTTTTTAAAAAGGGAAAGGATTTCATCTAATAGAGTTACACTGTCTGAAACAGTGTAAATGAAAACAGAATCAGGCCCCAAAAGCTTTACTCACTGACTTCATTCTCAAAATGGAAACTTTAGGGCACAAATACACTTCTCTTTTAAACTGACCAATGTATAGGTAAGAAAATGGTTAAAGTTTCTTAAAAACATACAAAATGTCAAAGATGTATTTAGGGAAAAGTAAAAAAAAAAAAAGGGGGATGTATTCCCCTTGATCAGTGATTCACAAAGCATCTTTGCGCCACAGACAAAAAGATACATGAAGCGTAGCCATTAGAAGTAATACTTAAAACAGCATAATCCATATCACTGTAAGTACACATTGCAAATTAGAAATACAGTGCGGTAAATGGAGCTACTGATGCCACAGTTTGTATTATCTTATCAGGTGATTTTTTAAAAAAAAATATGCATTTACTATATTTGCCTAGTTCTTTTCATCTCTCCTTTCCATTCAAATAAATTGTAAAGCATTCACTAATGGAATGCCAGACTGTTTGTTTATCATCAAAGTACCTTTTCAATTTTAACTAGCTTAAAACTAATATGTATTTGTAACCAATGTACAATTTTAATTAACTTTTTAAAGTAAAACCTGAAGGTTTTAAATAAAATAATAATGCTGATACAAAACACATTAATTTCAAATAACATAAGACAGATTTCTACAACAGCAAACCTTCAACACTGAAACCAGATTTCAGTAAACTATATGACACAAAAGAATAAAATCACCATGGGCAGAACAACTGTAGAAAACTACACGAGTGAATCCCTAACTCTTGGTCTTCTACAAATATAATTTCTCACAGTACTGTGATGTTAGCCACTGTATGCCAGATACCTAACTTGTGGTACCTACAGTTATCAAACAATTTAAAAATATAATAAAATAAAAATCTTTTGACTCAGGAGTTCTCATATGAGAAGCACAATACTTAATCAATGTGTGTGATGCATTTACCTATTCAAACCTCTTCTCAACATTACTTTGAGCCTGATCCTACAGGCTTTGGCTTCAGTGCCAGTGTCCACTATCCAAGAATGCAGGACAGAGCCTTCAGTATAACATATTGGTAATTCATGCTCCCAGCTGATTTATAGAGATGGGAAGGTTGACTTAAAATACTAATTTTGCTTGTAAGGGCTTTTGGAATCATCTTATTCAGAAAGTTATTGTGTGGTTTAAACAATTTCCGTCTTTTTTTTTATATTACACCAAAGCCAAGTATTTACTTATTAGTTGTATTTATTTGACAAGTTTAGTATGGAGTATTTTTCCAACCATTTCAGTATCAAATAACTTTCTGTAAGGTCACTCAGATTTTACAAATGGTCTTATCATTGCATAAACCTTTTTCTGTGAAGATGTAGACATGACATGTTCTAGAACAGAGGTGGGCAAACTATGGCCCGTGGGCCACATCCAGCCTGCAGGACCGTCCTGCCTGGCCCTTGAGCTCCCAGCCAGGGAGGCTAGCCCCAGGCCCCTCCCTCACTGTCCCCCCTCCCCGCAGCCACGTGGGCAGCACTCTGGGTCGCAGGGTTGCGCGCTCCTGCTGAGCAGTGTAGCAGCGTGTCCAGCTCCAGCCAGGTGGCACGGCTGCCAGACATGCTGCTCTGAGCAGCATGGTAAGGGGGTCGGGGAGTTGGATAAGGGGAAGGAATTCTGGGGGGCAGTCAGAGGACAGAGAACGGGGGGGGATGTTTTAGAGTCCCAGGGGGCCTGTCAGGGGGTAGGAGTGTGGATAGGGGTCAGGGGATGGGGAACAGGGGTTGGATAGGCATGGGATCCTGGAGAGGCCTGTCAAGGGTGGATAGGGTAAGAGCAGCCAGGGGACTGGGAGCAAGGGAGGTTGGATAGGGGGGTGAGATCCCAGGGGCAGTTAGGGGTGGGGGGTCCCGAGAGGGAGCGGTTCGGGGACAAGGAGCAGGGGGGGTTGGATGGGTCTTGGGTTTTGAGGGGGGCAGCCAGGGGGCAGGAAGTGGGAGGGGTTAGATAGGGGGTGGGGGCCAGGCTGTTTGGGGAGGCCCAGCCTTCCCTACGCAGCCCTCCATACCATTTTGCAACCCCAATGTGCCCACTCCTGTTCTAGAAGAAAGTTACTGCTAATTATATTAAGCATCCTGCTTGTGTACACATTGGCATAACAATGATAGCTTACCTTCAATTTCATGCACAATTGATAATTCTTGAGGGAAAACATTTTTCATTAGGTCAAGATTACCTAATGAAAAATGTTTTCCCTCAAGAATTATCAACTGTGCAAGTAGAATTGTAGCTGTTAATTCTCAAATATATCTTTATCATCAGAAATCTGATCCACTCTATTGACATCAGTAGTAAGACAATAATTTACGTCAACAGCTTTAGATCTGTCCCCAGTTCATGCAATAGATCCAGATCATGCAAAGATTTGTGCACATGTTTAACTGTATGCACTGTGAATAGTCCCATTAAAGTCAATGTAAATTAGTTATTATAGTAGTAATTCACACAATAAATATATTATTAAGTATAAGGAACTAAAATTAATTTCAGTAGTTATTTAATAACAAGTAAAATAATAATTAATTCATCAAAATATTTAGAGACTAGTCAAGATTTCATTGATGTGTATCTCATGATTAGCAGTTAAACCTAACTCATCTGATACTTAATTAAAATAAAATTATCTTCAGAAATATAAATAGGATGTATATTTAAGACACAGACAAGATTTGTGCAATAAATGCAAACATGCAATGAAAATTTGGAAAGTCAAGCTGTCAAACCAAAAATGTCACTTATGTGTAATTCCCCAACTTCTGGTTCATGGCTCTGTGTATGTAAATTTAAATATCAGCAAGAAGCAAACAGGTACAGCAGGGACAGAACTATCACAAGGAACAAGTGTCCTGGGTTTGATTTTTGTAAGTCCACCAGCAGCAAGAAAGTACTTTAAAGGCTGCTAAATTTCTTGATATTAAGTGAGAAGGTGGGGGGAGGGAGGATTATTTGGGAGTGTGAGAAGTGTGACAGTTCATATAGCATACCATCCACAGATATTTTTACATCATTTTTATGGTAGATACAGTTTGGAGCTTGTCAATTCTAACTATAAGGAAGTTCCATGACTTTCCTGTGTAGAGATTTGTAGGGGAAAAGAAATGAAAAAGAACTAACAGGAGAAACATGAACAAACCTAAGCATAACTATTGAAACATTTTCTCCTCTCCTTAAAAACAAAACAAAACCATTATTGTGCAATATATTTGCTTTTGGTCCAGAGCATATTTACTCCACATAAACACAGATACATCTCTCCTGGCTTTCCTAGAATAGTCTATTTTTTTAAAAAATATATTTATTTTTTAAATGTTTTTACTGGTGATGTTCTAAATGCTATTCTCTTAAGAATTCCATCTGTAGCATTATAGTACAAAATAGCTAGAAAACCAAATGCCATGAATACCTCTCCTTCAAAGCTGCTGGTTGATGATATAATGAGAGGATCTGAGATTTATGCATGAATCAGCAACTCGTTGTCATAATGTCATGGTGCAGTGATCCCTGCAGAGCTGTAAGACTTTATTTAAAACTGAAATGCTCAACCCCCTCTTAAGCCATCAAGATTAAACCTCCAAGATCGTACATATATTACCTCTGTGCCATGGCTACTTTATGAATAACTTGTTACTGTCATTGAGCTTTTACATTACCCTGAGAAAACTTCTCTTGAAGGGACTCAAATCTCTTTTTAGGGTAAAAAAAATCAGTGTTCACAAAAAAATTGGTACTGCTTAGTGTTTGTAGGGTTAACAGGAAGATTGTCAAGGTTCATCACATCAGCTGTCTTCTGTTTTGATGTAATTACACAACAGAATCTATTCCTGATATAGTAGATGATGAGTGATTTCATTAGTTGGGTTAGGTTTAATTATACTGTGCTAAGGACTAATAGTTCATTGTTCTGGATAACCTCCAGTTTTACGCTATAGATCACCGCCAATACTGTAACCTTGTCACAACTATTAAACACAAAAGCTCCCAAATACCAGTTTGTGGTGCATGGTAGTGACCTTGTTACTTTCCTTTCTCCTTTACTTCTTTCCCCGATTTACGTCATTGGAATCACCTATGCGCATCGAAATCTGCTGCTTCTAGCCCACTTCCCCCTTAGGGAGAGATTGTACTCTCGCTCCTGAGTACCACTCACGCTTGTCTCATCCATGTAAGGGCTGCACAGCCCCTCAATGAAAACCACAAACCAGAGCCTCACCTCCGGCATGAAAGAAATGGTGCTACTCGATTGACACCAGCTGCTGAAGATTTGCTCTCAAGTATTTGCTAAAGACCAAAATGAACCCTCCCAAACGACAGCTTGCGGTATGTGTTACACAACGTAGTGCAACCTGTGCTGCCCAAAGCAGAGCCTCCCTCCCAACAAATCTGTCTTTTGGTCATTATCTACGGATCAGAAGGACTCATTCACTGGACTGTTTGCTGCCTGTTTCGACAACTGTCAATCGCGCATGCCTCCTTCCTTTGTCTGTGCATGTGGGAACGTAATACTTTAAACAGTACTGCTTTATGTAAAAGCCACTCGTTCCATGTATAGACTCAGTATTTACGTGCAATTAAATGTTTTCAATAATACATAAGATCTTTAATTAAAAACACTTTTTGAGCACCCTGCGTCCTGGGTTTCCTTGGCTTTAGTTATTTTGGGAGGTCCTTTGCTTACACGGGCCATTATTAGGTGTTGACGTGTCTGGGTGCTTGCTAACTTTTGAAATGTGTCTCTGTTTCAAAAGAATGATTTACAAACATTTAAAATCAACATCCAATGCTGAGTAAGACTTCCTGTTCTCTCAACAATTTCATTTGGTAGGAGAGGAGTTGGAAAGGCTGACTGCCTGTTGTTGGAACTAGTCTGCCATCTGCTGGATGCTTAATCTATGTCTGACATTTTTGTCTTCGGTCTGTGAACCTACTCTTAAAGGTGCAGAATTCCATTTTTGCAAGTACTGTGTAGAGTTTTGTTTTATTTAGTCATTTTGTTTTATTTAGTCACTGCCATGACTACTTTGAATAGTAACAGTTTCTCCTGAATATTATTATTACTGAACTTTGGTTAAGGCATGGGCTAAACTAGCAGAAGAGCACCTCTGCTAAGCAAGGTTTATGAACTGACTACCTTAAAATGACTGGGTAAAGATCCAGCAGCAGTTTCCAATATCAGTTTTATTTCACCTGTAAAATGCTTTGTAGGTCACCACAAGAAAGCAGTCTGAGAGAGAACCAGATACAGAACCTCAGTACTCAAACAAGAACGAATTTCACAGGATGAGGTAGTGGAAATGGTAATGGGGCGGGGGAAGCTAATTTTGAAACGTTCAGTATCTCCAATTCTAAATGAACTTCTAATTTTATCTGCCTCAGCATATACTGGTCTCCAGTATCCTCTGATGGCTAATCACAAACCTTTCTTGGATGGTAATCGAAGAAGTACTATTTCTAATTATTTTTGGTATGTGCCGCTTGATTCAATCCAGAACCAACAGGATGCCTGCACTAAACGGTCACTTATGATAGATTTGAGAGATACTACCTGCTCTTACTTTACGCACTTTAGCTTGTCATGGACCGGGCTGTTATCCTGGACACCGATCTTCAAGTTGATCGAAAATGGAAGTTTGGGATTTGGCCACACAAAGAAAAAGGAGAGCCCACGATATCCTCAGCCTACTGAAAGCGTCAGATATCCTCAGCCTCTTTAATGGCGTCAGAGCCTTTCATAACCCCCAGAGGTCCCATAAATATTGTAGGAGTTGTCTGGAGGAAGATATTTAAGATCAAGAACGAATCAGGTACAAACATCCAATGTGGTTTATTAAGGAATGCGTGATTCCTCCACTTTCTGGAAGAAATTTAAAAGCAGCCATGTTTGCCGTTCGGGATTGTTAGCAGCAGGAAAATCACTGGTGCTGCTTTAACTAAATCATAGTCAGGAGTTCATTGACTTGGAGTGGAAAAGCAAGAAAACACAGAACAATCATTCAGGCTGACCTTGAATTTTGTCAGGACTAGGATTTTAAGAAATATCTAGTTCAGTTGACTAATTTCCAACAAAATGTCTTGAAAATACTACCCAGAAACAGTATTAAGTCCCTGATATTTGATGAGCTGAGAAATCGTCAATTAAATAAACTAGGCAGTTCTCTCACATTATAGTAAATAACTAATGCAATACAATTATGGAATTAGCTGGCTGTTGGAGGAAATCTGTGTTTTCCCCAGCCATTACCACCCTTATTCAAAGATAACAGCAAGGTTTTTCTTTAAAAAGGTACCTTCTTCCTTCATTCCCACTTTTTAAGGACATGTTAAAAAACGAGAGACCCTGGCTTAGTGCAGCCTACACGCAGAATTAAGGGAAACTTCAGTGTGACCATGCAATGCTCTCTTCGTAGTGTAGAATAAGGAACAGTCAGTTTCCTAAGCTAATATCAATGTGTGTTGCCTGTTTGTGCTTGTAAACGGTGTCTCTGCAGTGGGTTCATTTTCACTGCAAAAAGATGTGTTAGGAGAGCAAGACTGAAAGCTGGAGACTATGTAGGAAGCCTTTCGGAGCATGAGGGACAAAATACAGCTTGTAATACTCCAGCTGGACAGGTGTGCCTTTTTAGGGCTCCTGGATTTGTTACAATTGTCATTTTAAACGGCTGTTTGGGTTTTCTACTCTGAATCGCACGGTTTCCCTTTAAAGTTAGAATGACAAATTGCAGCTCTAATCGGCTGAGTCTGAGATGATTTTTCTCGTTAGGCAGGCGCCTAAATGGGCGTCCTTCCTGCCCCCCCCCCTTTTTTTTTAAAGGTGTTGCGCCGCCACTATACAATCAGGGAATCTCACAGGCCAGACTGAACGTTCATAATTCATTCCCAGAACTTAAAAGCGCCTTTCTCATGCAAGATACTACACAGGTTTAAACAATCCTCCGACACTGAAACAATACAAAATATGGGCGTAAAACCATCTAATCGGAATCGGAGTGTACACGCATACACCACTAGATAAAATTTGCAAGTGATTCTATAGCATACGTGATTGCAAAGCACCTTACTAGAGGAATGGCTCTCTCTTTTCATCGAACTAAGACTAAACCCCTGACTCCAGCTATTTTGATATACCCCACTCAAAGGATGTATGTATTTGTTATACACTCAGGCAGATTTATGATGTTTTCTTGATGTATCCTTCTTTTATCAAGGAAACGAAAAACAACAGCCTCTGCCTGAGTGATTTTAAAACGGGGGATTGATCATGACTCTCGCGTCTACATGCTCAGCCAAAATTGTTAATCGTTCAATCAACCATTTCGGATGAGGTGATGTGATTTGCAACCGACGATTTTCGTAGGGACTTTTCAGTGCTGGTTTTACTGTGGTATTTTTCCGCGTGGCCCTGGCATTTTACCTATTGTCTGAGCCGACTGCAAAACAACGGAACTCGGGGAAACAACAGGAAATCCTGAGGATGGGAAGGGATGGCAGCTGTTCTGGCCCTATGAAATTTCAATACAGTAGATTATAAGAAAACCCCAGAGTCTGTGTCGGAAGAAAGCATCAGTTTTCCAACAGTACAACCCTCGAGGTAGCAATGATTTTATACAGGGAGTGAGCGGGCTCCTTCTTAATGTGCATTTCCTCCCGAAAATCCGATTTCTTTGCTGGTCTCTTTGTTAAGGTGCCCCCCTGCCACGCTGGAGGGGTTCCTCAGGGAGGCTTGAATTATTGGGGTAATGGAAGGAAGAGGGAGCTTGATGTAATATGGAGAATTGCAAACAATAAAATGGCTGATCCGTGTCTCATTTAGCTATTGATGCTCAGACCCGAGCGGATCCACTCGCGTTTGGCTTCCCCCGCTCCCGATCGCCTGGCACATCCTGCTTTATTTGCCAGAGCACCGCTGTACCACACCAAGGCGGAAGCCAGGAACGCCGCGCAACGGAGCTACCACTGCACAGCTTTCGTGGGCAGCAGGCTCTCCCAGTTAAGTTAAATTGATTAATTGGAGAGTTAAATGGATCTCCGCTTAACAGCTCCTAGCTAAGCTTGGAGCGTTTAATTTGGTGAGCCTGCCTGTCCAGCTGGACGGGGAAAGCTAGCATATGGTCCCACGCCATGTGCAGTAAGCCAGGCTTATGTAATGTATGGAAAGAGCCGAAAAGGAACCATTTTAAACCTCGACCATCTGTAAAGCAGTGTGTGCCATCCGCGTGGGAGGCGCCCCTTGAGCCCCAAAGTCATCGCCAGAGGAGCGCATTAGATGGGCGCGTTCTCCCCGAACCTGCCCCGCAGCTACCCGGGGGGGCAAAGCACTGCGCAGCCTGCACACCACCCTCTCCTCTCCCACCGCCCCATTCCCAGTGCGCACGCGCCCCTGCTCCCCTCCCTCCCCCGAACACGAGAGAAAGGGGTCCCGGCGGTCTCACGCCTCCCCCGGAGCAGCCCTGTCCACGGTTGTTTGAATGACACGAGCATTCGTTACTCACAAGCATTGGTGACGGCGAAGCTGTTGGCTACCTCCAGGTTGTCGATGTGGGGCGTCAGCCTAAACTCTGAAGTGGAAAATTGAACCATCCCTACCCGAAATGCACTGTATTCCTGATCGGCACCCCTCGGAAACAACCCCCCTGCAGGGAAACAAACACACACAAAACAGAACAAGAGACCCGATCAGTACTGCAAAGAGAGAAGCTTCAGGCAACAGGGCATCCCCCCTGGGGCATCGCACCGCTGGGAGCCGCTTAGTCTCGCTGCCAGGGAGAGGGGCAGCTACATGCACGCTCGCTCTGGGGCGGTGGAGCTCTGCTAGTCAGCTGTCGCGGGGGGCATGTTATTTGTCGGGAGCCGTTGGTTCTGCATCAAGCCAGAGAGATGCGAGTCTCTAGCATCGGCAACCCGCTATCGGACCAGCTACACGATTTCGTTTCTGTTTAAGGCAAAGGGGGAATAGCCATCATTTCTGAAGGGAGGAGGCATCATACAAAATCACACACACACATGTGTGTGTATAATACATGGCATTCAGGGCTTGACAGGACATGAATACGCGAGCGCAATGCCAGCTGTGAATGAATGAATAAATAACACCTCCAAATTAAACCTCAATCCGAAAAAAATATCCTCCCAGGCAGGGACACCTACCTATTTGTATGCTGTTAGAATAGACCCCCCAAATCAGTCCCCAGAACACAGGAGCCAGGAAGACAGAAATATGCATAATCTTGTGCATTTCCATGAAAAGTAGAGCATCCACGAAGCCACAAACGATCCCTTTCCTCCTCCTAGTTCTTTGTCCGTTCTCGCCAGCGAATTAGATCCTCTGCAATGTTGGCCGAGGGACCAGACCACCCAAAGAAAGGAAAATAACCCCGACGCGGCGGAAGAGGGAGAAGCGTTTGCACAAGGTCTGGTCCTTGTCCCGGCTCCAGAAGTAAGAAGGCTGCTTGAACGCTGCCGTGGTCCCAGTACATCCAGCACACGCACATGCACTCACACACTCGCACCCCCTCGCGCTAGCTCACAGGCTGGGGAGCGGGGAAGAACCTGGCGCGCGTGCGCGAGCAGCATAGCGCGCGGGAGCGCGCCCCCACCCCCACTTTCTCTCCTTGCCCCGGCCCTAGAGCGCGGCTGGCGCTGCTCGCCCGGCTCAGCATCAGGGCTGCGCTGCTGCGGCGGCTTCCCGCGTCCCCCCAGGGCCGCTGCCGCCGGGACAGCGCTAAGCAGGTGGCTGGTGCCTTTGCGCACCGCGGACAGCGCCGCAGCAAGAGCAACGAAGCAGCCGCGGACCTACCCGCCGCCGGCCCCCAGTGCTGCAGGGGGCTCCCGACAGGCTCGCCTGGGGCAGCGGGAGGCTCGCTGGCCTAACCGGCCCCCCAGTTGTGCTGGGTCCGTGGCTAGGTCAAGGAGAGGGGTGGGGGGGGGGGGGTGTTCAGCTGCGGCGGAGCACAGGGCCTCCCTTCCCCCCACATCAGAGCCTTGCAGGCGCGTGGCGGCGGCGGCGGCAGGGGGAACTGCAGCAGAGCGGCTCCCCCGCATGCTCCATGCGGGCCGGTTCCGGCTGCCAGCCGGCCTTGGCACACTGGCCAAAGCGCCTCGTGCTGCGGCCCAAAGGGACCCGGAGCCGCCGCGCGTGCGGGCATGACACGGGATTTGGGCTCTGCCTCCCTCCACGCGCACCAGGACTCGCTTGGTCTGCGGCAGGAGCGGTGCTCGCCCATTGGGGCGGGGGCACTAAGCGGCTCTGGTCTGCGGAGTCCGAGCGGGGGCGTCAGCTTAACTTTGGGCAGCGACAGGAAACGGCCCGGACTTGCTTCCATACGTGATTTGTTTTGTGTCAGTCACTTAGGCGGGGACTCTCAAGAGAAGCTTAAGGATGTTGGGTGCTCAGTAGGAGCTGGTGCCTAATTCCCCTAGGCTTTTTGGAAAACCCTAAGCCTTCACTTATAAAGATGAAAGACCCAAACATTATGGGCAACATTATCAAACCCAGGTGCCAATAATTGGACACCTCACTCCAAATGTCCACACGTGAATGAGTGTCCTGATTTTCACAGATGCTGAACACCTACAGCAAGCATCCTGTAAAAGATGGATTTAAGAGCTTAACTTTAGACTCTGGCTTTTGGAAGGTTTGGCCTAAGTGAATAATAAAAAAATGGAGAGAAATCTCCATAAACACATTTCTCTCCATAAGGACAGGAGAGATTTGTTTAGGTGGAAAGTAGAGGCGAAAAAGGAGGCAGACTTTTGTTTGAGGTAGCTCATTTTTTACTAGTTTTATCCTCATCCAGATCTTACTTGCATGAATGTTGGCTGTATCTGAAATTCAGGTATATCTGGAAAACCTGTTTTTAATTTACACACTAATACTATTAAGTGGCTAAGGAAGTTGTTTTATTTATGAATGCTTAGCCAAAGCTCAAATTACCAAATTTAATTAGCACCCGCATTTATTTTCCAAAATTCACTTCACATCCAATAGATAAATTTACAGTGAACTATAAGTGAACTTTTTTCAGTTTGTCATAAGAAGCTGCCCCCAAAAATATCTTATGTAAGAACATTTTAATACATACACTGCAAAGAAATTTGCCAATAAATGGTGAATAGTGAGTGCATTTTTTAAGTTAGTTCATATCACAAATAATAAGAGTGGGGGCAATTGCCCCTTCTTTGGAAAAATACCTTTCTGGCAAGGAAAATGCTGATGTTCTCCTGCTGGATTTCCTTTTGATTTTTTTATTAGATTCTGTTTGTGTCTCTTTTCTACAGAAGAATTAGGGCCTGCAGCTCCAAACTAACAGTTGCTGGAGATCAAGAGCAACTAAAAAAGCTTTACCCCTGTCTAATTTCTGAGAAGTGCAGCTTCATTGCAGCCATGCTACCAGGGAATTCCTTTGGAAACTATTGGGATTAGGAGGAGGTTCCCCGAGATGGATGGGCTCAATAAATAATAATAATAAATAAAGCCTACAACTATAATACATTGTGCCCAGGTGCCCTATTTGGCGGGGGGGGGGGAGGGGGAGGAATTATGCAAGGCACACTATTCCTACTCTGGTGCCTCCCCATTCTTTATCTGGGCTGCCCCTTCCCAATGCTCATATCATGTGCTACATGAAGATGGCAATACAGAGGTCTGGGAAGGGGGTAGTAAACTTCACTGAAATGACCAGCCCTGCTGTACTTCACATTGTCTAGGGAAAATGTGCATATAAATAATCCCTCTGTGCATATATTTAGAGGACTGTCAAATCCACAGTCATTATGTCTGGTAAATATTTCAGGGTCAAAATGCCATACTACATTTAATTTTAGTACAGATATATCCAGTCTATCCCTCCAGTCTCAGGGATTAAGAGCTCTACTCTAAAAATTCATTGTGACACAAATTTGGCATATATCTTATTTTGAGAGTGATATTTTATGTTTAAACAAACAAGCAAACAAAAATCCTATTTGTGAGTTTGAATTGCAAAATACACAAGAAAACAAACAACAGCAAAATAACCTGAGACTATTTTGTGCTTTGATAAAAATGAAATTTAGAATAAATCCATTATGTGGATTCATTGCCTTTACAGTTTAGAAATGAAATAAACTGGCAATACATATAAGTAGAAAAAATATCTATTCATGTGCACATATATTTCTTTGCCAGAAATGTTGCAAGTATAATTTATGATGATACGTTTTATCCTGTATCTAGTAAAATGTTATTTTTATTTTTTATATCACAGTAACAACTAGGGGACTAAACCAAGTTGTTTTATTTTTTATATCACAGTAACAACTAGGGGACTAAACTAAGTTGCGGTCCTAGTGTACTAAGCACTGTACATTTATATAATAAAAGACTGTGCCTGCCCCAAAGAGATTACAATTGAAGGCCTTGATCTGCATTGTGAGGGCTGAGCAGTCCATCTGTACACTATGTAGAATAAAGGCCTAAAAGACAAGGAATAAGAGGTGGATGAAACACAGAAGTGGCAAGGGTAGAAGAGTGAGGACTACGTAGAAAAATATTGGATGTTTAGCATAGACTGTGTGCACGGTTCTTGTGTAATAACAAGTCAGTAGTAATAGTCTGATTGTGTTATTGTAGAATTAAAAATAATCAGTTTTTCTTTTTATTTCACTAGGTGGCCAACTGCAGAAAAATATAAAAGCCATTTGGCCCCATTCTCTTTTCAGCTCCACCCTGGTGAGCCCACTGACTGCAATTGAGGTGAAATGGTTCAAATAAGAGGACAATACAGTCCAATGAAACTGCAAGAAGATAATTACATCAGACGTTACAAACAGATGTAAAAAGTTATGCTGACAATAAAATAAGGCATTCTACATCTCTAAGGGTTTTTATAGAAAAAGAATGAAGTTCAATGAAAAGATGCAAGACAGGCAATGGAGAAAAAAAGAAAAACTGGCTGATAATAAATTATGCTAACATAGTAAGAATAGACCATACTAATTAATATTATATTAAAAACCCACATAATATGACTGAGATTCGTGTTCGGTACTCTTTGCACAAAAAAAAGAAAAGGATTGCATGATAAATTGGGTGCAAGCAAATTATATGCATTTCAGTACAGCCAAACGTAAAGTCATACATCTAGGAACAAAGAATGTAGGCCATAATTACAATATGTAGGACTCTATCCTAGGGAGCAGTAACTGAAAAGACTTGTGGGGGGTCATCGTGGATAATTCCTGAACATAACGAACCAGTATGACATTGTGGCCAAAAGGACTAATGTGATTTCTGGATGTGTAAGCAGGACAATATCAAGTAGAAGTAAAGAGATATTATTTCTGTATTTGGCACTGATATGACCAATGCTGGAATAATGTGTCCAGTTCTGGTATCCACAGTTCAAGGATATTGTTGAAAAATTGGAGAGGGCTCAGAGGAGAACCACGAGAAAAATTAAAGGATTGGAAAACTTTCCTTATATTGAAAGACTCAAGAAGATCAACCTATTCAACTTACCAAAGAAAAGGTTAAGAAGTACATACATACATCTGAGGGAAGGGAGCAGAAGGAGACTCCACTAATTGGAAGGCATGAGATGCACTGTCCTAGGGATGGGGGTTCCACGACCACGGCTCCCAAGAGAAGGAGGCAGGCGGTGGTGGTCGGGGACTCCCTCCTCAGGGGGACTGAGTCATCTATCTGCCGCCCCGACCAAGAAAACCGAGAAGCTAGGATTCACGATGTGATGGAGAGACTGCCGAGGCTCATCAGCCCTCAGATTGCTACCCTGTCCTGCTTCTCCATGTGGACACCAATGATACTGCCAAGAATGGCCTTGAGCAGATCAGTGCAGACTACGAGGCTCTGGGAAGAAGGATAAAAGAGTTTGAGGTGCAAGTGATGTTCTCGTCCATCCTCCCTGTACAGGGAAAAGGCCTGGGTAGAGACCGTCAAACTGTGGAAGTCAACAAATGGCTACGCAGGTGGTGTCAGAGAGAAGGCTTTGGATTCTTCGACCATGGGATGGTGTTCCAAGAAGGAGGAGTGCTAGGCAGAGATGGGCTCCACCTAACGAAGAGAGAGAAGAGCATCTTCCCAAGCAGGCTGGCTAACCCAGTGAGGAGGGCTTTAAACTAGGTTCACCGGGGGAAGGAGACCCAAGCCCTGAGGTAAGTGGGGAAATGGGATACTGGGAGGAAGCATGAGCAGGAGAGTGCAAGAGGGGAGGACTCCTGTCTCAGACTGAGAAAGCAGGACAATCAGCGAGTTATCTTAAGTGCTTATATACAAATGCAAGAAGCCTGGGAAACAAGCAGGGAGAACTGGAAGTCCTGGCACAGTCAAGGAACTATGATGTGATTGGAATAACAGACTTGGTGGAATAACTCCCATGACTGGAGTACTGTCATGGATGGACATAAACTGTTCAAGAAGGACAGGCAGGGCAGAAAAGGTGGGGGAGTTGCATTGTATGTAAGAGAGCAGTATGACTGCTCAGAGCTCCAGGATGAAACTGCAGAAAAACCTGAGAGTCTCTAGATTAAGTTTAGAAGTGTGAGCAACAAGGGTGATGTTGTGGTGGGAGTCTGCTATAGACCACCAGACCAGGGGGATGAAGTGGACAAGGCTCTCTTCTGGCAACTAGCAGAAGTTACTAGATCGCAGACCCTGGTTCTCATCGGAGACTTTAATCACCCTGATATCTGCTGGGAGAGCAATACAACAGTGCACAGACAATCCAGGAAGTTTTTGGAAAGTGTAGGGGACAATTTCGTGGTACAAGTGCTGGAGGAACCAGCTAGGGGCAGAGCTCTTCTAGACCTACTGCTCACAAACCGGGAAGAATTAGTAGGGGAAGCAAAAGTGGATGGGAACCTGGGAGGCAGTGACCATGAGATGGTTGAGTTCAGGATCCTGACACAAGGAAGAAAGGAGAGCAGCAGAATATGGACCCTGGACTTCAGAAAAGCAGACTTTGAGTCCCTCAGGGAACTGATGGGCAGGATCCCCTGGGAGAATAACATGAGGGGGAAAGGAGTCTAGGAGAGCTGGCTATATTTTAAAGAATCCTTATTGAGGTTGCAGGAAAAAAACATCCCGATGTGTAGAAAGAATAGTAAATACAGCAGGCGACCAGCTTGGCTTAACAGTGAAATCCTTGCTGATCTTAAACGCAAAAAAGAAGCTTACAAGAAGTGGAAGACTGGACAAATGACCAGGGAGGAGTCTAAAAATATTGCTCAAGCATGCAGGAGTGAAATCAGGAAGGCTAAATCACACTTGGAGTTGCAGCTAGCCAGAGATGTTAAAAGTAACAAGAAGGGTTTCTTCAAGTATGTTACCTTGACTTTCTTCTTGTTGCCAAGTGTGGGCCCCTTACTGAATGAGGGAGGCAATCTAGTGACAGAGGATGTGGAAAAAGCTAATGTACTCAATGCTTTTTTTGCCTCTGTCTTCACGAGAAAGGTCAGCTCCCAGACTGCTGCACTGGGCAGCACAGTATGGGGAGGAGGTGACTATCCCTCTTTGGAGAAAGAAGTGGTTTGGGACTGCACTGGACAAGCACAAGTCCATGGGGCTGGATGCACTGCATCCGAGGGTGCTAAAGGAGTTGGTGGATGTGATTGCAGAGCCATTGGCTATTATCTTTGAAAACCCATGGCGATCGGGGGAGGTCCCGGATGACTGGAAAAAGGCTAATGTAGTTCCCATCTTTAAAAAGGAAGAAGGAGGATCCGGGGAACTACAGGGTAGTCAGCCTCACCTCAGTCCCTGGAAAAATCATGGAGCAGGTCCTCAAGGAATCAATTTTGAAGCACTTAGAGGAGAGGAAAGTCATCAGGAACAGTCAGCATGGATTCACCAAAGGCAAGTCATGCCTGACTAACCTAATTGCCTTCTATGAGGAGATAACTGGCTCTGTGGATGAGGGGAAAGCAGTGGACGTGTTATTCCTTGACTTAAGCAAAGCTTTTGGTATGGTCTCCCACAGTATTCTTTCTGGCAAGTTAAAGAAGTATGGGCTGGATGAATGGACTATAAGGTGGATAGAAAGCTGGCCAGATGGTCAGGCTCAACGGGTAGTGATCAATGGCTCCATGTCTAGTTGGCAGCCAGTTTCAAGCGAAGTGCCCCAAGGGTCGGTCCTGGGGTGGGTTTTGTTCAATATCTTCATTAATGATCTGGAGGATGGCGAGGACTGCACTCTAAGCAAGTTTTCAGATGACACAAAACTGGGAGGAGTGGTAGAAACGCTGGAGGGTAGGGATAGGATACAGAGGGACCTAGACAAATTAGAGGATTGGGCCAAAAGAAACCTGATGAGGTTCAACAAGGACAAGTGCAAAGTCCTGCACTTAGGACGGAAGAATCCCATTCACTGTTACAGACTAGGGACCGATTGGCTAGGAAGCAGTTCTGCAGAAAAGGACCTAGTGGTTACAGTGGACAAGAAGCTGGATATGAGTCAACAGTGTGCCCTTGTTGCCAAGAAGGCTAATGGCATTTTGGGCTGTATAAGTAGGGGCATTGCCAGCAGATCAACATTGGTGAGGCCTCATCTGGAGTACTGTGTCCAGTTTTGGGCCCCACACTACAAGAAGGATGTGGAAAAATTGGAAAGAGTCCAGTGGAGGGCAACAAAAATGATTAGAGGGCTGGAGCACATGACTTATGAGGAGAGACTGAGGGAACTGGGATTGTTTAATCTGCAGAAGAGAATAACGAGGGGGGATTTGATAGCTGTTTTCAACTACCTGAAAGGGGGTTCCAAAGAGGATGGATCTAGACTGTTCTCAGTGGTAGCAGATGACAGAACAAGGAGTAGTGGTCTCAAGTTGCAGTGGAGGAGGTTTAGGTTGGATATTAGGAAAAACTTTTTCACTAGGAGGGTGGTGAAGCACTAGAATGGGTTACCTAGGGAGGTGGTGGAATCTCCTTCCTTAGAGGTTTTTAAGGTCAGGCTTGACAAAGCCCTGGCTGGGATGATTTAGTTGGGAATTGGTCCTGCTTTGAGCAGGGAGTTGGACTAGATGACCTCCTGAGGTCCCTTCCAACCCTGATATTCTATGATTCTATGATTCTAAGTGACACAGTGTATAAGTACCTACAAGGAGGACTTTGATAACAGAAGACAAATCTAGAAGACAAAAGGTATAAAAATGGCTGGAAGTTGAAGCTAGACAAATTCAGAAATAAGGGACAATTTTTTAAGAGTAAGGGTAATTAACCTTTGGAACAACTTTCCAATTGTAGTGGGGTCTCCATCACTGGAATTTTTAAGTCATGAGTGCTTGCTTGCTTTTTTTTCTAAAAGATAGACTCTGGTTCAAACAGAAATTAATTCAGGCAGCTCCTATAGGCTGTTATGCAGGTGGTCAGACTAGATGATGATCATAATGGTCTTTTCTGGCCTTACACTCTGAATATGCATATTTGTTTTTCATAACTAGGAATTCACCTCTAATTTTGAAATCATATTAAATACATTTTTGTTCTTTCAAAAAACAAAGGCTTGCAGAATGCAGAACTGCAATATCTGTTCAGATGTAAAAAAAATTCTGATTCTAGACAACTAACATACTCTCCAAGGCTTAGTGTCTGTCAGGGAACAAAACACTCCATTTGTACTAAAAAAAATTGTTTTCTTTGGACTTCTGAAATAAGTAAATGGTTTTCTCCAAGCGAATGTAAAGTTCAATACAAAAGTAAAAGTAAATAAAATTGTTTAGTCTGACACGCAGGTTCTGAATTTCAAATGTCTCTTTAAAAATAAAAAATACAGCAGTGTCACCAATGTACAAAATAAATAAAGCCATTAGAACAATGGTTTCTGCTGTAGTGTCCCTTCTGCTGGCTCTTCACCTGCAATTAACTAGCATTGTTCCCAGATATATAATCACTAGTGGTGAGCTATAAGGAAGACAGTCGACAAACATAGCCAGGTTAAATTTCTGCTTCATGATATTGGTGGAGAAAAAATGTATCATGAAGCTTTGGAGTGGCTATTACAAATAATGGAAAGTAATATGCAAATATCAGACAGTGTCATTTAATGTCACTTCACTGCATTTTTGGAATGGTTTAGTTATATAAATAATATGTTGGAGTTTCTAGTGCATTGGGATTCAGTATATCAATCCAGGTTATTTTCATCCATCTGTGACACATTTTCACATTATTTTGAGGATAAAGCCACTCAGATTCAAGCTAAGCTGTCTGTGTGTATAATAACAAAGCCATCTCTGGTGAAGACAAATACAGTTTTTACGGCTTAGATTTTGGCCAATGACACAACCTGCAAATTAGATCTATGATTCTTGGCTGGAAAATAAATATGCTTATGCTAGCCTTGACTTCAACTTTGTTTTTTATTCCCACTCCTGCTTTCCATGCCTTCTTCTATGCTGACTTCTGTGCTTGAAGTGCACTCCCCAAACCCATTCACCAAACTGGCTCCCTTTAATCATCCAAATCCCTATTTAAGCCTCACTTTGCTCTGTCACCTATGAGAAATGAGTGAATAATTATTTTAAAAGAAAAGCATTTTGAATAGCCCAAAACAGAGTATTTCACAGACTAGCTATGCAACAAAGATTCAATAGCTCTCAGCATTTACAAAAAATGTGATACAAATGTTGACTGGCAAGTCCCAGCTATAAAAGTGTAATAGTCCACTTTCTATTGACATTTGGCATGTACATCTGTCACATTTACTTGTGAATTACTCATGTCTTATTACCTATATAGACAACAACAGTGACAACAGCAAAAGTGGCTTCCAAGAATAAGCTGTTTTTTATTCAGTGATTACAGAAGTGAAAGTGCTCACACATCCATTAAGATTCTGGCCAATGCCAGAGATACAATAGATAATTAGTTCCATGTCCATAAACTGCATACAGCGATGATCTATGGGGCTAACATATATCATAGCTAATGTCATCTGTGTATATGCTTGCACTCCACATGGTTGTGGATAGAACTATGAACAGCAAGATGTGTTCAACATCATAGCAAGCAGAAAGAGCACTGGAATCATTGGTTGAGCAAGGATATTCAAGCAAACCCTACTGCTACAAAATGTGCCATGGAATGATTAAAGTCTACACAGAGCAGACTGGACCTTAGTTTTAAGGTCTTATTGACAATAACCAAACATAAAGAATGTGTGCACTCTACCTACCTTAGAAGGATGAAGAATTCAGTTGATCCTGTTGGAATTTGAATTGGTTATTCCACAAAGTTTGGACATTTAAAACCCGATGCTTAAACAGAGTGAGAGAATGTCAGTCACTTGACTGTTTTTTTTAAAATATATATACACATCCAGTGTAGATTTATATCACGAATACTAAAATATTACAAATAATGATAGTATTATACTATTGATCAATACTGTAATTTGTGATATGACCTCACAGGGGATTCAGCATAATAATTCAAGTAAACTTTTAGTTTAGAATTCTCCTCCTAATTATTTTCATAGAATGTCAGGGTTGGAAGGGACCTCAGGAGGTCATCTAGTCCAACCCCCTGCTCAAAGCAGGACCAATTCCCAGACAGATTTTTGCCCCAGATCCTTAAATGGACCCCTCAAGGATCAAAGGA
This sequence comes from Mauremys reevesii, assembly GCF_016161935.1. Taxonomy (NCBI): domain Eukaryota; kingdom Metazoa; phylum Chordata; order Testudines; family Geoemydidae; genus Mauremys; species Mauremys reevesii. The sequence goes on along the minus strand of NC_052627.1, from coordinate 62,420,432 downwards.
TCCTGAACAATAGCAAGACTAATGAATTGCAAAGTCTTACATCAAAGATCTTAATCCAATTAAGACAACTTTTTATAATATTCCACAATACAGTAGTGGATCAAGATGCTCTCAAACGAGTCTGTTTTGGTTGGAATTTCCTTGACCAATTGTAATATCTTACTTTGAGGCCTTATAGGTCCTTTCAACCACAATAAACTCTGCTGTTAGACTACTAGTGTGCAGACTGATTCTGGCCTCCAGGCCTAGATACTCAGCAATATACCATGTGGGGGCAGGGGGAGGGGAACAGGACTGGCATAGTGTATGAACTCTGTCTCTTTGGACTGAGAAGCTATATTGCTCACAAGACCAGCAAGTGATTTAGCAACCTGTCAATGTAATTGGATTCAAAATTGTGATTGAACTCACATATATGTGTTGTCTTTTGCTGCTTTTCTTCCACTTGGCACTCCATCTTTGGTGCATTCTGTGCTGCTCCATCTTTGGTGTAAGGAGAATAGAATTCACTGTGGTCACTAATAAAGTAAGTGAATCCCCCATTTTTCATTTCCTCTCTTAGAATGCTTTTCCTTTAGAAAATTTCTGAAGTAAGCCTCTTTGGCAGGATGTATAGGCCTGAATTCACATTTACACTAAGGTTACTTTACCCTGAATCACAGTTACACCCATTTTAAGGCCCCTTTATACTGCTAGACAGTGTAAATGAGAATCAGGCCCATAGTCATCTCAGATGGGTGTTTGAAAGTTTTCTATAAACCTGTCCATTTCTAGTTATAAATTTTAACAAAGAAAACAAAGAAAAGACAAAACAACCCCCCTACACACACACTCCATTTAAAACAAAACTAACACTTCAGACTATAGTTAATTAACCAAATAATGGTTGTGGTACTCTCATTTATTTTACTGACAATCTAGTATCCTTTAGCAATTTTTTTTTCGGTCAGGAAAGAAGAGAAATTTAAAGGTTAGGACTATTTAGTTCATAGCATAGTTGCTGGAACTAGGGCTGCTGTGGGGGCGGCTGCACCCCCTGGCTTGAAGTGGTTTCCATCTTATACAGGGTTTACAGTTTGGTTCAGCACCCCCACTATAAAAATTGTTCCAGCACTCCTGGCTCAGAGGAGATGAATAAAAGACTACACAAAGATCAGTCAGACACACCTATTTACAATTTTGATAGGAATATAACAAAGAGGATATTGTGACATTAAAACAAAATCTGCATCAAATAGTAAAGCAAATTTTATCTGTAGACTGTAGTCACAAGATATTATCAAGATCAAGAACTTAGCAGTATTCAAAAACTGATTAGACATGTCTACAAATAATAGGAATATATACAGTTATATAGGATAATCACAAACTCTTTCTTCAGGATACTACCCAACCACCAAATTGCCTAGAGCAGGGGTCAGCAACCTTTCAGAAGTGGTGTGCCGAGTCTTCATTTATTCACTCTAATTTAAGGTTTTGCATGCCAGTAATACATCTTAACGTTTTTAGAAGGTCTCTTTCTATAAGTCTATAATATATAACTAAACTATTGTTGTATGTAAAGTAAATAAGGTTTTTAAAATGTTTAAGAAGCTTCATTTAAAATTAAATTAAAATGTAGAGCCCTCCTGACTGGTGGCCAGGACCCGGGCAGTGTGAGTGCCACTGAAAAATCAGCTCATGTGCCGCCTTTGGCACACGTGCCATAGGTTGCCTACCCCTAGCCTAGAGTTACAAAGAATTTACCCTGATAGTTGTATTATTGCTGGATTACTCTTTTTTGTCTTTTTTTGAAGAATTTGGTACCAATCATTGTCAAAGACAGGATAGTAGATCAGTGAGACCATTGGTCAGTTCTGGAACTGCAAATTTTATGTTCCTATCATTCTGATCTCCTGAATAGATCTTGCTTGATTTTATGACCTCATAGTTTATTTGCTATAAATACCTTGAGTTTTGGCATGAGAGATTTTCATTCCAAGAAGTTATAATTGTGTAAAGAAGAAACTCATTCAAATTATCATTAAAATATACTAGGTTGTTCCCAGTGGACATTTATTTTGAGTTTTGGGCAAAGTAACACTTGTTCTTCAATCCCAGCACTGGCTCACAGTATAGGTCAGAGGTATTTCAACTTTCACCACTGCATGGAAATAGTCTCCTAGTGATTAATTATTATGTTATGTAGTATTAGTGCAAGTATTAAGAACATTAGAATGGCCATTCTGGGTCGGACCAATGTTCCATCTAGCCCATTATACTGTCTTCTGACAGTGCCAATGCCAGATGCTTCAGAAGGAATGAACAGAACAGGGAAATTACCAAGCAATCCATCCCCTGTCATCGAGTCCCAGCTTCTGGCACTTAGAGGCTTTGGACTCCCATAGCATGGGGTTGCATCCCAGATCATCTTGGCTAATAGCCATTGATGAACCCATCCTCTATGAACTTACCTAATTCTTTTTAGAACCCAGTTATGGTTTTGGCCTTCACAGCATCCTCTGGCAATGAGTTCCACAGGTTGACTATGCCTTGTGTAAAGTATAGAGTGGATACTCATTAGTAACAACATATCAGTGCCCTTTTGCTATGTTACTCCTAAGTGGCTATTGCTTTTATGGGGAAGTGTCAACAATTCACAGTAGGGAAAGTGTTCCCAGGAGAAATGTTGCTTGTAAGTGGTGCTTGCTCTTCTAAGATGTTGCTGCAAACAAGTATCTACTTCCTTTTGTTTGCTTTAAATTAATTTCATTAGGTGAATCTCTCCTCATGTGGAAGCTGTTCCATGCCTCTAATCATTTTTGTTGCCTTGCTCTGTATTTTTTCCAATTCTAATATATATTTTTGGAGATGGGACGACCAGAACTGCACAGAGTATTAAAGGTGTGGGCATAACATGATTTATGTAGGAGCATTATGATATTTTCTGCCTTCCTACCTATCACTTTCCTAATGAGGCCTCACGTTCTGTTAGCTTTTTTGACTGCCGTTGCACATTGAGTGAATGTTGTCAGATAATTATCCACAAGGATTCTGATATCTCTTTTTTGAGTGATAACAGCTAATTTAGACCCCATCATTTTGTATGTGTAGTTGGGATTATTTTTTCTAATGTGCATTACTTTGCATTTATTAACATTGAATTTCATCTGCCATTTTGTTTCCCAAACACCCAGTTTTGTGAAATTCTTTTGTAACTCTTCACAATCTGCTTTGAACTTATCTATCTTGAGTAATTTTGTAACATCTTCAAATTTTGCCACCTCACTGTTTACTGATTTTCCAGATCATTTATGAATATGTTGAACAGCCCTGGTCACAGGACAGCTCCTTGGGGGACAATGCTATTTACCTCTCTCTATTCTGAAACTGACCGTTTATTCCCACCCTTTGTTTCCTCTCTTTTAAGCAGTTACTGATTCATGAGAGGGCCTTCCCTCTTATCCCAGGACAGCTTACTTTGCTTAAGAATCTTTGGTGGGGAACCCTGTCAAAGACTTTCAGAAAGTTCATGTACACTATATCCACTGTATCACCCTTGTCCACATGTTTGTTGATCCCCTCAAAGTATTCTAATAGATTGGTGAGGCATGATTTCTCTTTACAAAAGCCATGCTGACTCTTCCTCTACAAATCCTGTTAATCTATGAATCTGGTAATGGTGTTCTTTACTATAGTTTCAACCAATTTGCCTGGTACAGAAGTTAGACTTACAAGCCTGTAATTGCCAGGATCACCTCTGGCGTCTTAAAAATTATCACATAAGCTTTCCTCCAGTCATCTGGTACAAAAGCTGATTTAAGTGATAGGTTATATACCACAGTTAATAGTTCTGCAATTGTAGGAATGTTACACTTCCTAAGCGCTAAGGGGGTTGGAATGCCGCCCCCGGATTTAGAGCGGCTGAAGTGATTCCCACACCCCCACACTCCTGATCAGGAGACACACAGATAAAGCGCTGACCAGGTGCATACCACTGGAATACACAGGGCATAAGGCACCAATCAGGGGAGGGGGCGAAGTAGTTGGATTATGTTAGCACATGCGCATAATAGAATGATTTATGTAACCACTTATAATAAATAGACGTGGACAGCCCCGTTGGGGGCGGCTCGACGGCACTCCACCGGAACAGACTGACTGACTTGGCTTCATTCATTGCTACATGCAATTTCATATTTGAGTTCTTTCAGAACTCTTGGATGAATACCATCTGGTCCTGGTGACTTGTTACTATTTAATTTATCAATTTGTTCCAACACCTCCTCTATTAACACCTCAATCTGGGATAGTTCTTCAGATTTGTCACCTAAAAAGAATAGCTGAGGTGTGGGAATCTCCCTCACATCCTCTGCAGTGAAGACCGATGAAAAGAATTAATTTAGCTTCTCAGCAATGACATTGTCTTTTCAGCACCTCAATCATCCAGTGGCCCCACTGAATGTTTGGCAGGCTTCCTGCTTCTGTTTTACTTACAAAAACTAGCAGCAATTTCTTTTTATCTTTTGCTAGTTGCCCTTCAGATTCTTTTTGGCCTGCTTAATTATACTTTTACATTTGACTTGCCAGAGTTTATGTTCCTTTCTATTTTCCTCAGTAGGATTTGACTTCCAATTTTTAAAGGATGCCTTTTTTGCCAATAGCTGCTTCTTTCGCTCTGTTGTTTAGCCATGGTGGCACTTTTTTGGTCCTCTTACTATGTTTTTTTTTAGTTTGGGGTATACATTTAATTTGAACCTCTTTTATGGTGGTTTTAAAAAGTTTCCATGCAACTTGCCGGCATTTCACTCTTTTGACTGTATCTTTTAAATTCTGTTTTACGAGCTCTCTCTTTTTTTTGTCATTCCCCTTTCTGAAGTTAAATGCTGTGGTGGACTTCTTTTGTATTTTCCCACCCACAAGGACATTACATTTAATTACATTATGGTCACTATTACTGAGCAAACATAAAACAAATGAAATTATAATTGTAATTAGGCATTCTAATATAGCCATAAGTATGTAATTAAAACTCAAAGTAAATGCACAGAAAAGTGTTTTCTTCCAATTGTATGATTTTTATATGCAAGATTTGATAGATGAGTTTTCTGTACAGAATTCCCTGCTTACCATGTTGCAGCAGTAGAGTCAACACAAATGATTATTTTTCCTAATAATTATGTACACCTCTGCTTCTATATAACGCTGTCCTCAGGAGCCAAAAAGTCTTCCCGCGTTATAGGTGAAACCGCATTATATGAAACTTGCTTTGATCCACCGGAGTGAGCAGCCCCGCTCCCCACCCCCCGGAGCGCTGCTTTACCATGTTATATCAAGAATTCATGTTATATCGGGTTGTGTTATATCAAGGTAGAGGTGTATGTGTGAGCCATGAACAGACACTCCCAATAAAAGGGGCACTCACAGCCCTGGCATTTTAGATGTACCTTTGCCTACTAGCACCACTTCTGATTCATCTGTATTTAGCTCTCATCTGGACATGTCACATGTGTATTGCTAAAAGAAGATAATCAAATCATGGGGAATAGTTGCTTTATAACCACATTTGAAACCAGACTGGTAGGAATCAGAGACCATTGTGAAATCATGATGCAGTGAATCCTGCACCACTTTGTCAGTTGCCTTCGGCAAAAAGATATACAGTAATGGTTGATGAAAACTGAAGATGCTGTTAATATAAAAAAAATGGTTCTCTGGGGCAGGATCTCACCACAACCTGCCTACTGTCCTGCTGTGAGACGTTAATAATCCCTGCAAGAATGGGCCCCAAGTCTAATGTCTGGAAAACAACAGCTATGAGGAACAAGGGTTAAACTCACAGATAATGAGGTGCATTTACCCAACACATCTAAGACCTCACTTAGCAAAACAGAGTGAAATGCAACAAGGGAAGCCATATATAGCTTCCTCATCTGGCCTGTATGGATCTGGCCTTCAATTTAGCTGGATCTGGCTGAATTTCTTTCACAGAAGTAAATGAAAAATTCTTCTCAAGGAGAAAAGCTCAGTAATGTAGTTAAGGCAAATCAGAAGCCTGCCTAGCACGCTGATCAGGTCTTGTGAATAAGATTTTGCTAATGGTACAGTGGAAGACAATAATGATGTGGCCTCACTGCCCCAGTATAGGAGCAGAACAGTTGTCTGTGCTACAATTGTCCTGATTTTGAGTGAAATTTCCACCACCTAAGGTGAACCATTAAATTAAAATTCTCACCCTGATAGGCAGTAGTGCAAATGGAATCAATTTCTTACTGGTACGGGGGGCAGCCTGGGGGGCATGTGACCTCCTCACGTTACCCTCCACGTGACTCCTACCCACCCCGTCCCCAGCCTGGGGCCACCATACTCTCCCCGTCCCTTCCCCATGATCCACCCCCCTTACCTGGGGAGGGGAGGGGAGGCTCTGTCCTCCTCCCACTGCACCAGAGATTTCAGAACTGCAGCAGTGAAAGCAGAATGTGGAGCCGCTGGGTGGCTGTACCATCCCCAACCCCGCCCCCAACCCTGTCCTCCAGCGGGGTTGCTGTACAGATGAGGAGACCCTGCATTGAAGGGCTGGGGACGCTGTGGTACAGCTGCACCAGAGCCAGCGTTCTGCTCCTCCTGTGTCTTTCCAGTACCCCATATCAGTTATAAATATCATGCTGGTATGGTGTATTGTACCGTACTGCCCTACTTGCACTGTTGCTGATAGGAGCAGTTTTAGGCTCTGACTTTAACCTGGACCAATGGTAATCTGTTTATGAGCATGACAAATGTGTGAAATTGATACTTTCAATTTACAAAGTATATGCTGACCCAGAAATTTCCATGGTTTTGTTTAGAGAATGGATTAGCAGATCTTCATAGAAACAGGATTACTGCCCCATACAGGAGGATTTCAGAGATTGCATTGCTCACTTAAAGTGAGCTCTCTTCTTCAGTATTTATCTAACGATTTTTGCCTCACATTCCCAACTAACACATTCATGTTCTTCTAGTACTGCTTAAAAACTATTTTAGTAAATGGCAAATACCAAGAGATAAGCATTAATCTTCACAATTCAGGCTTATAAATTGTACTATATAAAACACTTGTTCACAATCTGAAAATGAAGAATTTATTCCAATTCAGAATTGTATGTTCAATTGTATAATTAAAAGTTACAGTAATAGATTCTCCTCTTCATGGAGCACATGACTAATTAATATAGACAACTCATAAAAATGCATACATAATCTGATATTGATGTATTTTGGAAGTAGTAGCCAACTGACAATAATAATTTAAGAGAAGATGTCAGTACTTTGTTAAATCCTGACAGACCATATGTCATGCAGCTTTAGTCCTAAGCTTTCTATTATATTAAAAGAATAAATAAAATATAGTTATCTCTTCCACAAAATACAGTATTTCCTATTTCTAGTAAGTGTGCAGGTGCTCCCAGAATTTTGATCAGGGGAAGAATGTGTTAGCCCATTTTAGGAATATTATTTAGAGATTCAGAAAAGAATAGTATCTAAGATTATGTGTAAACACAAAGGGCATGATTCCTGTCTCAATCACACCAGGGTAAATCAGGAGTAACAATGCTGTAAAGCTGGTGTAAGTGAGAGGAGAATGAGACATTTTGATGTCAGGGTGAATATCCTCAGCAGAAGTCAGACCACAACAGTACATTGATGGTAGGCCAAGGTGGCTTTCAACTACCTTTCTGCTCCTAGATCTGTAGTTGTTACTAACTGATCCAAGTTATTATTATTAATTATTTGTAATATGAGAGTGTCTAGAGGCTCCAACTGATATCATTGTGCTGGTATGGGTCAATAATCATCCCAAACAGCTTCCAATCCAAATACAGAGGACAAAGAGTGGGAGAAAGGAAGTATTATTTTCCTCCTTTTACAGATGGGAAATTGAGGGAAAGAGAGAAAAGACAGTTACCTTTTCCATAACTGGTGTTCTTCAAGATGTGTTGCTCATGTCTATTCCACAATAGGTTTGCATGCTCGCCATGTGTACTGGTGCCGGAAGTTTTTCCCCAGCAGTACCTGTAGGGGAGCGCCCCTAGTGACCCCTAGAGTGGTGCCTCCATGGTGCAGTATAAGGGGCGCTGCGCACTCTCCCCACCCTCAGTTCCTTCTTGCCAGACAACTCCAAAAGAGGGGAAGGAAAGTGGGATGTGGAATAGACATGAGCAACACATCTGGAGGAACACCAGTTATGGAAAAGGTAACTGTCTTTTCTTCTTTGAGTGATTGCTCATGTGTATTCCACAATAGGTGATTCCAAGCTATATCTGTTGGAGGTGGGTAGGAGTTCACAAATTCTCAGGACAGAGCACAGCCCAGCCGAACGCGGCATCTTCCCTGGTCTGGGAGACAATCGCATAGTGCGAGGTGAACATGTGAACTGAAGACCATGTGGCAGCCCTGCAGATGTCCTGAATGGAGACATGGGCTAAAAAAGGCAGCAGACAAGGCTTGCACCCTAGTTGAGTGTGCCCTCACAATCGAAGGGGGAGGGATACCTGCCAGATCATAATAGGTACGGATGCACGAGGTGATCCAGTTGGAAAGCCGCTGAGTGGAAATTGGCCGACCCCTCATGTGTTCAACTGAGGAGATGAACAGCTGCGAAGACTTACTGAATGGCTTAGTCCGTTCCAGGTCAAAGGCCAGAGCCCGTCTTACATCCAGCGTGTGGAGGCGGCGCTCCTCACTGGATGCCTGGGGCTTGGGGCATAGGACCGGCAGGAAAATATCCTGACCCATGTGGTAGGTGGAAACCACCTTCAGAAGGAACAAAGGATGTGGGCGGAGCTGGACCTTATCCTTATGGAACACCGTTTACAGGGGCTTGGAGGTCAGGGCCCTGAGTTCCGAGACTCGTCTAGCTGACATGGTCACCACCAGGAAGGATATCTTCTACAAGAGGTGCGACCAGGAGCATTTAGCTAGTGGCTCAAAGGGGGGACCCATCAACTGGGCCAGCACCAAGTTCAGGTCCCATTGTGGGACCGGGGGCCTAATGTACGGGAAGAGACAATCCAATCCTTTAAGGAATCAGCCAGTCATAGCATGAGAGAATACTGTGTGCCCCTGCACCAGCGGGTGGAAGGCTGATATGGCCGCCAAGTGCACCTAGCCAGATGAGGGCACAAGCCTTGGGCCCTAAGGTGAAGGAGATAGTCTAAAATGAGCTGGATTGGGGCAGCCATGGGGTAAACGCTCAGCTCAGCCACCCATCGGGAGAACTGAGACCACTTTGTCAAGTAGGCTTGATGTGTGGAGGGTTGCCTGCTTTCCAAGAGGATGTGCTGAACTCCTTCTGAGCACGTCCTTTCCTCCTGGCCTATCCATTGAGCAGCCATGCCGTGAGGTGGAGAGCCACTAGGATGGGGTGGTGGAGGCGGCCTCGGACCTGGGAGAGTAGGTCCAGGTGGGACAGCAATGGCCACGGTGGGGCGATCTCCAGGCTCATGAGGGTCCCATACCAATGCTGCCTGGGCCACGCTGGGGCTATCAGGAGGACCCGGGCCCTGTCCATCTTTATACTTTCCAGGACCTTGCCGATCAGCAGGAATGGGGGGAAGGCATAGAGAAACTGGCCTGACCATGATAGGAAGAAGGCGTCGGAGATAGCACCCAGTCCCAGCCCTCCTGGGAGCAGAACCGAGGACGCTGACAGTTTTGCCAAGTTGCAAACAGGTCCACCTGGGGAGTTCTTCACTCTTGGAAAAGTCTGTGCACCACCTCTGGGTGAAGAGACCACTCATGCTGAGAGGAGAAGTCCCTGCTCAAGTGATCCACCTGTGAGTTCTGGGCGCCCAGTAGGTGGTAGGCCTGTAGGCAAATGTCGTGTGCTATACAGAAGTCCCAGAGTCTGAGGGCTTCCAGGCAGAGGGCAGAGGATTGGGCCCTGCCTTGCCTGTTGATGTAAAACATCAAGACTGTGTTGTCTGTGAGAACCCTGACCACCCTGCCCTCTGGTTGCGAGCGGAGGGCCATGCATGCCAGCTGGACCGCCCTGAACTCCTTGACGTTTATGTGGAGGGCCAGCTCCTCTGCAGACCACAGACCTTGGGTCTGAACATCTCCCATATGGGCTCCTCACCCCAGGTCCAATGCGTCAGACACCAGTTCCATTGACGGGGGCCTGCCTCTGAACGGGACCCCACAGAGCATGTTCCACGGGGAGGACCACCATTGTAGGGAGGCAATCACCGGCTTAGGCACAGTGAGGACCTTGTCCATCCTGTCTCTGGCCTGGGAGAACACGGAGGCCAAACAGAGCTGGAGGGGCCTCATCCTGAGTCTGGCACAGCAAACCACATATGTGCACGCTAACATGTGACCAAGAGCTGGAGATACACTCTGGCTGTTGTCACTGGAAACCTTGTGACTGTGTCGATGAACCCTTTCAGGGTCTCGAACCTGTCCAGTGGGAGGGATGCCCTGGCCGACCTGGCGTCCAGGACTGCCCCGATAAACTCTATACATTGTACCAGAGCGAACGTGGACTTGGTGTCGTTCACCAACAGGCCCAGAGTGGCGCACATGGACAGAAGGAGCGCCACGTGATCCCACACCTGCGACTGGGAGTTGCTCTTGACCAGCCAGTCATCCAGATAGGGGAAGATCTGGACCCATGGCGCCTGAGGTGGGCCGCCACCACAGACATACACTTTGTGAATACCGTGGGTGCAGCGGACAGGCCAAACAGGAGGACCGTAAATTGGTAGTGCTCCTGTCCAACCATGAAACGGAGGAAGCTCCTGTGCCTGTCAAATATATGGATGTGGAAGTACACGTCCTGCAGATCGAGGGCGGCATACCAGTCCCTGGGATCCAGGGAGGAAATGATGGAGGCCAGGGAGACCATGCAGAACTTGAGCTTCACCATGTACTGATTCAGGCCTCGCAGGTCCAGGATGGGCCTGAGCCCCCCTTTTGGCTTTTGGGATAAGGAAATAGCAGGAGTAGTATCCCTTGCATTTGAACTCCACTAGCACCACTTCCACCACTCCTAGGCCAAGGAGCCGCCCCACCTCCTGCGACTGGCTACGATAGTCCCTTGGAGACAAGGAAGTTCGGTGGCGTCTGCCTTGGTCCCATTGGTGTCCGCTCCTCGAGGCAAAGCAGTGCCTGGAGCCTCTGTCAGTCAGAACCCAGCCAGACAACCTGGTGGGGGTCGAAGGTGACCTGTGTGGACTATGCACGGGATGGTTGCCGAGCAGCGAACAGCATCGGGAACATTCCCTCGACCGTGACCGGTACCAAGTCGGGGGTGACTGCCAAGATCCCAGTGGTGGCTTGCCTCTGGACCGTGGAGCCAGCATTGCCAGTGCCCCTGGTACTGGCATGAACATAATGTCCCCGGCCGCTTGCAGGGCCTCTGGCATGGAGGGCATCCGGACATCTGGGGAAGCCTGCTCCAAATGGGCCAGGCTACTGTGCTCGACCTGAGTCAGAGGCCTAGAGGCCGATGGGGACCAAGGACTGCCCAACTTGGGTCTGGACTCTCCCCCAGTTTTGCTCCGGTGCCGGGGTGGAGAAGGCCTCTTCATAGCCTTCTTGGCTGCCCTGCAGATGGGGAGTGGTGCCGACTGGTAGATGGTGCCAGGGGGTCGCCGTGAACTGACACCGCGGTACCCGGTGCTGACTCGGAGCGGTGAACTGGAATCGGAGTCAACACCGACTCCATCAGGATGGCCAGGAGACGAATGTCTCTTTCTTTCTTGGTCCAAGGCTTGAACGACTTGCAAATCTTGCAGTGATCGCTGAGATAGGTTTCACCCAAACAGCGTAAACAGTCCGCGTGCGGATCACTCACTGGCATCAGTCACCTACATGCATCATACAACTTAAAACCAGGGGCACAGGGCATGCCCTGGCCAAGGTGCACTAACTAAACTGAACTAAACTAATCAAACTACTTTAACTACAGGTACTACTACACTGAATAAATAAGAGTTCTGGAGGAGAGCTGCAGCCAAGCTGGAGCAGAGCAGTTCCAAAGCACCTTCACTGGCGGCAAGAAGGAACTGAGAGTGGGAGGAGCACGCAGCGCCCCTTATACCACACTATGGAGGTGCCACTCTAGGGCTTGCTAGGGGTGCTCCCCTATGGGTGCTGCTAGGGGAAAAACTTCCAGCACGGGTGCACGTTACGAGCACGCACACCTATTGTGGAATACACATGAGCAATCACTTGAAGAAGAAGTGACCCGCCCAAGATCACACGGGAAGTCTGTGATAGTGCTTGGAACCGAATTGAGATTTCCTGAATTGCAGTTGTGATGGGTTGAATCACAGAAACCACCTTGGGAACTGCCAATCAATGTGCCAAGACTACTGCCCCTGCTTCTCTGCCCTGGCAGCTTGGGACTCCAGCTCCCTGTCTTGCTGAGCCAGACACACCCATCTGCTCCAACACAGACCCAGGGTCTGAATCACGTGCCCCAAAGCTGCAGACTTAAACTGAAAGCAATTTACAGAAGTGTTTCTGTCTTTAGCACTCAGATGCCCAACTCCCAATGGGGTCTAAACCACAAATAAATCCATTTTACCCTGTATAAAGTTTATACAGGGTAAACTCATAAATTGTTTCCCCTCTAGAACACTGATAGAGAGATATGCAGAGCTGTTTGCCCACCCCACCCTCAGGTATTAAGGCATACTCTGGGTTAATTAATAAGTAAAAAGTGATTTTATTAAATACAGAAAGTAAGATTTAAATGGTTCCAAATAGTAACAGACAGAACAAAGTGAATTAGCAAGTGAAATTAAATAAAACACGCAAATATAAGCCTAATACAGTAATACAACTGAGTACAGATAAAACCTCACCCTGAGAGACGTTTTAATAAGTCTCTTTCACAGACTGGATGCCTTCCTTGTCTGGGCACAGTCCTTTCACCTGGTACAGCCCTTGTTCCAGCTCAGGTGGTAGCTAGGGGATTCCTCATGATGGCTGCCCCTTTGTTCTGTTCCACCCATTTATATATCTTTTGCATAAGGCAGGAATCCTTTGTCCCTCTCTAGGTTCCCACCCCCGCCTTCTCAATGGAAAAGCACCAGGTTAAAGATGGATTCCAGTTCAGGTGACATGATCACATATCACTGTAAGACTTCATTACCCACTTGCCCGCACACATGTATACAGAGAGACTTACAAGTAAAACAGAGCCATCTGCAGACAATTGTCCTGGTTAACGGGAGTCATCAAGATTCCAAACTACCATTAATGGCCCACTCTTTGCATAATTACAATAGGCCCTCAGAGTTATATTTCATATTTCTAGTTTCAGATACAAGAGTGATACATTTATACAAATAGAATGATCACACTCAGTAGATTATAAGCTTTGTAATGATACCTTACAAGAGCCCTTTTGGATGAAGCATATTCCAGTTACATTATATTTAAACTCATTAGCATATTTTCATAAAATCATAGAGTGCAACATCACAACAGCCCAGTGGTATAACCAACAGACCATCCTTCCTCCCTGATGCTGCTCTAAAATTATGCCAGGGAGCGAACTGATGTCTCCACCCCCATCTCAGGTTCTGCACCAGCAAAATTCAGGTAGACTCAAATGATCTGGCCCATAATATTTAGCTAGAAAGTAGAAACTACTCTATCCCTTGAATTATTTAAAAATGAACTGGTCAGAACACTGAAGCATTTACTGTAGGAAACAATCCATCATTGGCAGGGAATGGACATGACAATAATGGAAAAGATTACCTGATAATTTCAATCAAGCTATTTTTTCTTTTCTGTTGGTAAATGGAAAGTATTTGAAGATTGAATGTTTTCTTGTCTTTAAATATAGGATTTCCTTTCAGCCAAAGTGGTTTAGTTCAATTGTCAATGTTCATCAGACTCTCAGCAGGAGTTTTTCTTGCATTAATGGATTCATTTCTGGCTGTGAATTCCCCCTCCCCAATTTACTTTCATCAAGACTTTCTTGATGGAGATTGACAAATTCACTCTGAGAAGTTGTCATTTAAAATGCACCATATCCTTTTTTATATTGTTCAAGAAAATAAGGTAAAATGTAATCTGGTTCAATATTGTGTATATGTAAAAAATAATAATAATAAAAAGAAAACCCCCCTACCTTCCTAATTTAAAATGCTTTTCCATGGGAATAGCAAGGAAGAATTTTGATAAATAAAGCAATAAAATGTGGTTGTGAGTAATATACGAGATAATAAATTGCTGCCAAACTTGTCTAAGTAGTTGGTATTTTCTGTTTAAAATCTCTTAGGGTGAATTTTTGCAGGGCAGGGACCCAAACTCCCAATAGAATTACACTGCAGCATTTCTCAGTAATGGGTGAAAATACTGCTATAGCAGTAATACTATTCCAAGTTGGGGTTTGGGTCATTACTATAGAACAGCAACAGAGAGGACTTTTTGCAGTGAGAGCAGAGATTTGGCAGCTTCCCCCTACCTCCACCAATCCTCTGCTGTCCCCTTTTGTCTCCCCTATTGTTTTTCTTCACCTTTTCGCTCCATAAGTCAAATGGGGAGGGGAGCTTAATTATTCTCTCTGTAGCAGTAGTGACGTCCTCAAATCCTCCAATACTTGTAAGACCCAAAGAAACCAGAGACTGCTTGGCATATTTCTAAGGGGATAATAGCAACATTTTTTCCCACCTGTGTTGGGCTACAGGATTCCTTCCCCTGTATTTTTGTTTGTTTAGTCTTCATTTAATTAATGCAGGAGGTCCTAATGAGCAGCCAATTAACATATGTGAAGCATTAATAGATTAGTAACAATATATTAAATTAAGTAGAATAATTAAGTATATTATAATGGATAATGATTTGCCTATTGACATTCTATTGAATGTGCCATTCTCTAGCATAGGCCTGATCCTGAGAGAGATCTCTGGGAGGAGCAGACACTTAGGCCTGGATGATCAAAAGGTATTTAGGTCCCTAACTCCCATTGATTTAAATAGGGTTTAGGTGCCTAAATACCTTTGAGAATCTGGGCCTCAGAAACTCTCAGGAGCATGGCTTTCAGCCTTTGAAATGGCCAAACCGCAAACCAATTCCAAATTCCAATGCAAGCAGGTCTTCGGGAGTAAAATAAATGAACATTTTAATCCAACAAAGAAGCCTGCCTGGAACACTGAGAAATATATCTGTTGTAAACACTTATTAAACACTGAGAAGGATATTTTGTTGGCTCAATGGATCAACAGAAAATTTAGAAGGTAATAGTCAAAATCAATAAGACTGAAAATGTTACAATTTGTTTCTCATAAGTTGTTTTCAGCAATAATCTCTAGAGAGAGCTGGAAAATATCATGCCTGTAGTGGGTATTCATCCAAACAACATATAATTCTACAGTTACACATGTATCTAACAGTGGTGAAATATAGATACCTTTAATATATGAGCACTAAATAAGGCCAATATATTTTCATCTTATTTACTATTCACATACACTTTACCATCCAGATCAACCTTTATTCAATCACATTCCCATACAATGAACCTTTATTCAGTCACATTCCCATACAGTCTTATTGCTGCTCTCAGCCCCACGCCTGCCAAATGTGTGCATGTGAGTGTGGGTTTCACTTTTGGCACTACTAATAGTAATAAAAAAAACCCAAAGTAAATCACTTCTACCACAGCTGTCAGTAAACCACAACAAAATGCAAATATGGCAGAAAGCAAATATGACATACAGGGAGTACCTTGTAAAGACACTTCACTCCATCATTGCACTTGGACAAAGTGTCTCACTGCAGAGGCAAAGCTTGTGTCATAGACAATCAGTTAAGTTTTCCAAAGAGATTCCATGATGACAATTTTAGTTTTATTTACCATACCAAAAACCCAAGGCTGTTACATGATGTCACCACTGATGTCTTGAAGCCAGGTCATGGTAAATGATCAGTAGATTCCTGCATTAAATCATTTCAAGATGACCAATTATTAAGGTATTGGATATTATCTGATGAAATCAGAAACAAGGCAAAGATACTGCACTGAAGATTTAAAGTGAAAAACAAATTGGTATTGGCAGCTGAGAAATATTCAGGTACAGATTAGCCCCACTCACTTCCTTTTCCCTCTTACTCAAACTATTAAAGACACAGAAGAAGTAAGAAAATAGGGTTGGAAGTGTGGTGCGATATGGGCAATGTTTTCTAAAAGTTAGGTTATTTATTAGTAAGTCTTTCTTTTTCTTTCAAGAACTGTTTGTATAGATTCCCTCTTGTAGAAAAGAAACTAGAAGTAACATCTCTTAAAAGAGAATAAAAGGAGAAGGATTCGTCATATAACGGTTGCAGAACTGCTCTCCAAAATTGGATATCTGATTTAGATGCCAATTCTAGAGAGTAATGATCCATAAATGTGTGATTTGTGCTCCAGGCAACAGCCAAACTCATTCCCATGGAAATTACTAATATATGTTGTTTTGGACCTGGTGGAATGCATTCTAAGATCTTAAGGTATGGAGTCACCTACAAGTTCTTAGCACATTTGAATACAAAGTTTGATCCACTTGGATTTTCTCTGAGCAGGAGCTGTGCTGTTCAGGGGCATTTCAGAGCTGGTTATACTAAATAGCACAGCGGAGACAAAGGGCAACCCCATGCCTATTTTGAATTCCCTGAGGCTCAAGTGAATCTTAAAAGATGTACCGATTAAAGGGAGAATGGAAACCTGTGTTTCTTCTGCTTACAGGGAAACCATGCAAGTTGAAACTTGCAAAGATTCCTCCTTTCAGAACAGGTTGCTCCACTATGTAGGTTGTTCAGAACTACTGTGTTTAATCTAATTATAAATCTGCTGTTTGCTCAGGAGGAATTGAAATTTTTACCTTCATTATTAGAATTTCTTAATTGTTATATTGTTTTCTTAACAACCCCTATTGTATTAGTAACTACAGTTATCGAACTTAGCTCTTTATTAAGCCTGCTAGTATTGTTTTACTCTATAACATCACTGTGCTTAATATCTGTATCCCCCAAATAGGCAATCAGTTTTGCACTTTTGCATCCTATTCCAGAATGTAGCTGGCAGATGTCATTCTACAGGCAGAATTTTACAACTAGAGGGAGCTGAAGGACCATGATACGATAAGATGACATATGAAACTCTTCATGACCTTTTAATAGTAGGGTGAAAAATAAAATGTAAAAGCCTTCTTATATCAATTATTACTCACTGGAGCAAGTAGAGTGTTCTGCAGTGATAAAAATATTGTTGCATTTGATATCCTTTGCTTGTCAAAGTACAAGGTATCTTCTATTTTAAGCCTCATATGGATGTTATTCTAAATTTTGTGTGTTTTGGATTTGGTACTGCATCTTATTCTTGTCCTTAGTCTTTTGTGCTTTCAGGAAAGAAACAAAACATCTGCCATAATAATATATATTCCTTTTGCTTGCTCTTGTGGGAGTTGAATTGGAAAATAATTATGGTGTATTAGTGATTAAATGTTTTGTGGTAAACATGAACACCATAAAGTAAGCAGGAAAGCAAGAAGGAACAGAGATTAATTTAACAATAAAATCTGTAATGGAATTATACATATAAAATATGGACATTAATTACAGACAAGCCATCTGATATAAAAGTACTAACAAACAAAGTATCTTTCAGAAGGCATATAATTTCCAACACTGGGTAATTATTTGCTTGCCCTCCAGAACCTTAGGAAAAAAATACAAGTATGAGAATAAATTATATATATTACTCTGCCTTTATGTAGCCTTCCCTCTCTGAATCTTCTTCATCTCTCCTTAGGTTTTGTAACAACTTCCAAACCTCAGCTGGAAAAAATTGGCAACTTTGAAACAGAGCCTAAACCAGGAGTTCTCAAACTTGGGGTTGTGACCCCTGAACTGGTCGCAAGGTTATTATGTGAGGGGGTTGCAAGATGTCTGCCTCCACCTCCAGCATTTATAATAGTGTTAAATATAAAAAGATGTGGTTTTAATTTATAAGGAAGGATGCACTCAGAGGCTTACTGTGTGAAAGGGGTCACCAATACAAAAGTTTGAGACTTACTGGCCTAAACAATGTTAACTCCTCCGTCTCACCCCTCAACTTGTTTTTCAGTTCAACAGTGTCCAGTAACATTTGGGTTACTTCTATCTTTTGCAGTCAGAAACCAATCTATGGGCTATATTCAGGCTGCCTATGTAAATAGCCCCTGAAGGCTGCATACCTATACATTGGAGATGCAGGATTGTTGAGCACCCAATATCCTGAACAGCAGCACATCTCTGAACCATACATAGATTATTACTGCTAGAATCAGAAACTATCTACATGCATTGGAATTTTCAATGTAAGAGCTGTCCACAATGTTTTGCTGAAAATCAAAGAATACCCAAATATTGAAATTCACCTCTGTGCTTAAGTGGGGCATAGACCTTGTACTTCAGAAAAGTACTCCACCTTTATTCACAGACAAATTACAACATGGAAGCCATGTGATGCTTTTTCTGTTGCCCATCCCGGTTGAATCTGCCCCTGTGAACAAGAGGGTCAGCTCAACAGAAGCTTTATTACCTGCTTCTCCTTAAAGACTGCATTTCAGTTGAACTCGCTGATTCACCTGGAAAAATCAGACTTTTCTCCTGGCCCATTTCTATCTTTTAGGGGGGACTAGTATATATTAACTTTGGTAAATCCCCCAGTTAGTAGGAAATGTCATATTTTAATATTTTGACTAACAACTATAACTCAGTTTTCCAAAAGGAAATGTATTCCGAGGTCACAGTTCTGCTGCTGCATTAGGGCTGAAGCAAATTCTCACTGTGTACTGGAGGAGGGCTACGTTGCTCGTACCTTCTTTGATTCCTTCAGATAGCAGAAAATGTCATTTTATTGTTAGTCTCACTTTATATCTTAGTTTCACAAAGGACAATGTAATAGTAACCACTGGAGTCTGTGAAATCTGACTGCAGTACTACATACACTAAGCTAATGTACTTTTGTAATCCTAACTCATGTCATGTTACTGGGTCATAGAGTCATAAAGCGTTTAAGGCCAGCAGGAATCACCAAATCATCTAGTCCAAACTTCTGTATCTCACAGGCCATCACCTGAACACTAAACCCAGCAACTAAAATTAAACCATGATATTACAGCCCTCATGGGACTAAACTATTAGGAAAATGTGGTCTACAAAATAAAAGAGCAGCTTCTCATCAGGACTCCTGTGTCACACCCTTATTACATTTAGGATTTCATTTTCAACAAGCAGCAGCAGTATAAATGGGTTGGATGGACAGACACTGAACCCCTGCTCTCTGGCCTCTGCACAAGATGACTTTTTGTATGGGCCTCAGCCTCTGAGTTGTTCAGAATCAGAAACCTGTCCCTTTCATTATAGTTGCTAGGCCTCACTTTTGGTGATCTGTTCTAACTTGTGAAAATGCAAACCTTGAATATGGGTCATGATGAAATTTGACCATGGGAAGAATGGGTTCACTTATATTTAAGCCTTTTGAACTTCAGAAACTGCAAACCCATGCAAACCAGACCAGACTATGACTCCTACACTGCAAGCTTGGAAGGGTTTGCCACACATAAGTCAGGTACAGATTTTAGACCCTACCTTGTGATGCTGCTCCACAATTCCTGTTGCTTGGAAGCCTGAAGAGCAGCCTGTTGATAGATTTTGGGGGGGCATGTTCTAGAAATAGCAAATACAGCCTCTAGCCCCAATTTCTCCTCTGCCTGCAGGTTTTCTAACGTGTGCCTTGTGGAGATGGCAACCAAAAATTTGGTCCAATATTTATTGCCAACACATTTTCACTCACTTTTGCAGTGGGTTTGCTTGAAGGATGCAAAGTAATATTTCTAAATGAGCTAATTTTACAAAATTAGTTATTCTCTGATCTTTATTTTTTCACATAGACAAGATCAGCTTAGTCAATACTTTCTCCACTTACTTACAAAGTCTAAAGAATATTAATTACAACTTCGCTTTTTCTTTAACAGTGCCATTTAAAATTATACAAGAACAGATTTTTTTTATCTGAAAGTCATAAGAAGAGTTGTTAAATACTACATGTACTAGAATATTGATCTTAATACTCAACATGCACATCAGTTTCATTATCAGAAACACTTTAAATCTGTATGTTAATAACTGAAGAGAATTATTTTGCTTTAATAATGTGGTATGCATCATCCTTCATATATTCCTAAAGCAGGATGTATGTTGTACATTTATATACAACAGTTGGTTTCAGCACAGACATTGCAGTGTCATGCTTTCATTCAAAATTAAGATGCCATATTTTCATTACAATCGCATGGCATCTCAAATGCAATATATTGCTTTGCAAATGCAAAATAATTTCACAAACTGGCCTTCATGATTGGGGAAGGGAATAATGAAATGAGATATATTTTACACAAATGAAAAAATAAAAGATTTATCATAAATATATGGACCAGTATATGACATTGAAGAACAAGAAGCAGAAAGGAAACAATGCTCTTGCATAAAGATCAATTCGCTTTGCTGCTGATGGAATGACAGGCTTGGGAGGAGGTGGCTTCTTGTTGTTCTTTGCTTGAGATTTCCCGAGCCCACTGTTGACTTCAATGGGCTTTCCGTAACAGTCATAGTTTGATAATTCAAAATCTCTTGGCAAGCTTCCAACGATGCTGAAATCATTGGATCTCAGATCAGATTTCGAGGTGCAAACTTTTTTGCATCTGGTCTCGCCAACCTATGAAATAAAGAGTTTGGGAAATCATGATCTACTCACAAATATTTTATTCATAAACATAATGCACCTGTGAGAGAATGCAGCAAACAAATATATATGAAATTACTTGTTGATGGGGATTCACAACATTAGCTTAATTTGCAAGAATGGTTGTAATATAGAGTACTTAAGGATGATCAGTCTATCATATAAACTAATCTAAACATTCATAATTATATAATTTTGCATATACAAGGTGCCTCATGCTGTGGGACTAACTACGCTATATTGCTAGATTATATTTTAAGGCTACAGAGAGAGAGAGAGAATATTTTTTCTAAGTGGATTCAGAGCTCAAGAAAGTTGTTAGATTGATATCATTTAATACTTACGTTACACTGGGGCTCAGAAGCTGCAATTAGGATTGGAATCTGGAAATTGCAGTACTTTATCCACCAAGCTTGAACACAGAAAGGTTCCCCATACCAGATAGCTAATATGCCTAAACCCTGTCAGAGAGGGCCCTCCTCTAAAGGAGAGAGAGCACCCTCCTTGTATCAATAGTCCTTGTCCCTCTATAATGACTTCAACAAAGGTAATACAGCACTTTCCCAGAGCCACACATTGCTAGAGGATCTCATGAATGGAAAACTCCTCTGAGAGACTGAAGGGCAACCTTTCTCCTGGCTGTCTGTTCCCCCAACACTCCGGGGGCAAAGGGGAACAGGTCATGGGGAAGGGAATTTAAACTCAGCTGAGTCTGTCTCTATCCCAGACTCGCCCTCTTTGCTGGTACATAGAAAGGAAATTTTAAAAATAAATTGATATTTGATGTAATTCAAGGACTAAGGTTTTGAAAAACAGTTACCTGGGTCCCGATACCTGATCTGCAGAGAGTTTATATTTCAGCTGTTACAAACACCAGAAAAAGATTAAACCATCACACAATCCAGTCAGCCTGCAGAGATTTGGAGACCACTGCTAAGCATCAATGGGAGGTGGATATCTAACTGTCTTCTGTGCATTTGAAAACCTCTCCCAGAGACTCCTTTCATTTTAGAATATTCAGAGAAGCAGTCAAAAAATAAAAATGTAAGTATACTGGTTTAACAGGTAATTTCAGGGTTGGAAAGCACATCAGGACTTTTGGATCAACTGAAAAAATATTTTGGAGTTTATATTTTACCCCTCTTTGAAAACTGCCAAGGTACACTACATAAAAATAAATCCTAGCATCAGGATAGGTACATCATACTATCACTGCTCATTTATTTATTTTTCTTAGCGGATCACAATGGTTTTGGTGGAGGTAATCAGCAAGTGTTCCATTTTGGCAATGGGGTTCATCATATGGTGCCACATTTGCCAAACTCAATTTTGTAGACAAAAATGGAGGATTTGCAAACAGAATGCACTAATGTTGCTATGCTAATTACCCAACAAAAATCAGGTTTTTTTTAAATGATACATTTTACTTCAGAGGTAAGACAAAAAATAAACAAAAACAAAACATGTTTGGATACTGCAACTGCATTTGCCTGAGCAGCAAGAAAGGAGAACTTGAAGGATTGGGGCCCAAGTCAGTTTTTAATTTAAATGTTTTAGATCAAGAGTCATTGATTTCTTTTTCTTCACTTGTTATTAATCTGTATGTATTTTAGGGTATCTGACTCATTTTGTCATGATTAAAACCAATCAGGTTTGATGAATGGATATACCATAGACTCATAAGAACATAAGAATGGCCATACTGGGTCAGACCAAAGGTCCATCCAGCCCAGTAGCCTATCTACCGACAGTGGTTTTACAGAGGGTTTGGGTGCACTCTGGATGTTTACTTTTGGGTGTAATTTCAGCACATTTTTCCTACTAATGTGCTTTTTCGCATTCAAGATAATGATTGGGGCCCAAGACCTTTATTAAAGTTGCTGATGACACTAATGAAGCATTAGAGGGAGTCAGAGGGTAATTTGTTGCCAGACTGATTCTAGTAAAGCAGTGGTCACCAACCGGCGGATTGCGATTGACTGGTCGATCCTAGAGGATCTCCCACTCAATCGTGATCTCAGGCGGTGCAGCGTGCCTGACACTAAGACAGGCTCCCTACCCCGGCCCCACGCCGCTCCCAGAAGCATCCAGCGCAGCCCCGCGGCCGGGGGTCTCCCTCTGCGTACTGCTCCTGGTTGCAAGTACCACCCCCACAGCTCCCATTGGCTGGGAGAGCTGTGGGGGCGGTGCTTGCAGAAAGGGGAAGCACGCAGAGCCATGTACCCCCCACCCCCTCCATGGATGCATCCGCCACTGACTGGGAGCTACCAGAAGTAAGTACTGCCCGGTGGGAGGCCTAGCACAATGGAGTCTTGGTCCAATGTCAGGGCTCCTACGTGCTATGGTAAAATACACATTAAATAACAATAAATTTATTCTGTTTGCACAAAACACATGTAATCAAGTCATGATCACTTTTACCTAAGCAACCATTAACTTTTAATTCTGTGATGAATTCCTTTTTATTTGTCAGTATGAGGTGTGGTAATAGAATCTCCCACATAATGGTTCCAACAATTTCTGAGTTAGTAAAGTTGTCATCCATAATTTCTAGAAATTCCAAGGATGTTTTAGTACTGGCAACATGAGACTTCCAGCATATGTTCTTAGATTGAAGTTCCTCCTGATAACAGTTTTCTCTCTACACACTATAGCTAGGTGCTTAAGGAGCCAGTCATCCTGTTCTCTAGTGTGATTTGATAGTCCATAACAGACCAGCTAGTACTCCATCTTGTGCTTTATCTCTTAGGTCTGGTCTACACTAAGGGGGGGGGTCGAACTAAGGTACGCGCTGAAGTCGAAGTACCTTAGTTCAGGCTACTCACCCGTCCAGACGCCGCAGGAACGAAGTCCGCAGCTCCCCCATCGACTCCGCCACCGCCACTCGCTCCGGTGGAGTTCCGGAGTCGACGGGAGCGCTTCCGGAGTTCAAACTATCGCGTCTAGATTAGACGCGATAGTTCGAACTCTGAGAAGTCGAACGCCACCCGTCGACCCTGCAGGTAAGTGTAGACCTACCCTTAGAAAAATGATCTACTGAGTCTTGCCCTTAGCAGGCAAACCTGATGCTAATACACAATGTGATGAGTTCCTATGATCATTACCTAGAATGTATTCTACCTATATGTTTTTAGGGCAGTTTGACTAAGTTTCTTGTGTTTTATCAAGGAAGTTGGTATGATACTAAAGTACCATCTTTTCTGTAAATTCTCAACACTTGTCCCTAAACCATCTTTATGGCAGAGCAATAGCATCAAAAGTAATGCTTAGCTACAAAAGACACAAACCAACAAAACCCAAGGTGCCCATGGTCTGCTTGTCTTGAAGTCAGCAATAGGTAAAAGGTATTTAATATTGCCTTCACATACATACACAGTGGTTTAGCTGTCAAAGTCAAAACTGTTCACGTAATGAATCTCCAAGAAAAATCTCTGAGGTTAAAGCACACAGGTGAAGGAAAAAGCACTATAGTAAGATCAAAGGAATGGTCATATATGTTATATATCAGCATAGATGAACATAATATGCATCAGATGCCAAAGCCTAGAAATATGTTAGCAATGCTCTGAGAAGATTAGCAAGAAATATGCCTATTTCTCCTTAAGACTGACTGAATTGGGGATGTTATCACCACCTTCAGGGAGCCATTCATCATCTGCCAAAATCATTATTCTTTTAGCAAATGTTCAGTTCAGTCATCAGCGCACATGTGTGGGATGGCTTCTATAAATGGGCATGATGAAAATGTGACTTTTCAAATCCAGGAGGGTTTGCCAGAGTTAACAATGTAATCTCTCTCTGCAATCACACCACGAGTGGCAGCAAAGAAAAAATGACTCATCTTTCAAACAGTTCTCCTTTTCCCTGTTTTTCTCACTATATGATGTTACTCTGCAGTGGAAAAAAAAATCAAACTCCCACAGTGGTTCCCATTAAAAAGTCAGAATTTGCTATAAAAAAAAAAAAGTTACCACAGCATCAGAGATTATCAAAATTTTCTCCATGCTTAGAACCAATGATATCTATGGAAACTGTGGTAAAGGTGGCTCCTGATGTGTAGATTGATACGCATTAGAGCTTTCTGCACTAGCAAAAGCTACAAGAGCAACTGAATCTTCTTTTGTTTTCTCACACGTAGGTGTCCATGTGATTTTGTTAGATCTACCAGATGCCTTTTGATAGCAGTGATCATGAAGCCCTATTAACATACCTGTAAACCCTAGCACTTCCCTTTATACGGGTCAGTCTTATCTCTCACAGATTCTAGAAGGTAATTTGGGGCAATTGGTTTTCTTTACTAAGGACTCTGTCATGTGTAATTCTGCAGGGTTCTGTCTTGTCTCCTTTCATTCAGTATGTATATGGATGATATATAGGAAATCAGATGAGATGATCTAATGGGCCTTTCTGGCCTTAAACTCTATGACTCTATGGGTATGTCTACACTACAAGACTATTTCGAATCAACTTAATTCGAATTTGTGGAATCGACCTTATGAAGTCGAAGTTGTGTATCCACACTAAATACACTAGTTTGACTGTGTGAGTCCACAGTAACGGGGCCAGTGTCGACTTTGGAAGCGGTGCACTGTGGGAAGCTATCCCACAGTTCCCGCACTCCCCGCTGCCCATTGGAATTCTGGGATTTCCCCCCAATGCATGCTGGGGGGAAAAATGTGTCGAGGGTGGTTTTGGGTAACTGTCATCATTGAACCGTCAATCACGCCCTCCCTCACTCCCTCCCTCCCTGAAAGCGCCTGCGGGCAATCTGTTCGTGCACTTTTCTGCTCAGTGACAGCGCGGGCGCCACAGCACTTTGAGCATGGATCCCGCTGCAGTTATGGCCGTTGTCAACTCCTCGCACCTTATCGTCCACCTCTTCCACAGTCAGCTGCTGAGAAATAGGGCAACTTTTCAATGGTGCTGCGAGCACTGGTGGACCATGGGGGACGTTTTACCAACATCAACGTCGGGTGGCCAGGCAAAGTTCATGACGTGCGTGTTTTCAGGAACTCTGGTCTGTTTAGACGCCTGCAGGAAGGTAGTTTCTTCCTGGACCACAAAATAAGTCTTGGGGATGTGCAGATGCCTATAGTGATCGTCGGGGACCCAGCCTACCCGCTAATGCCCTGGCTCGTGAATCTCTGTGCAGGCGCCTTGCACAGCGACAAGGAACTCTTCAAGTACCAGCGAGCAGTGAGCAGCGTGACCTGTGACTGTTCAGTTTCTTTACAGAGAAGCTGAACCTGCCCCTGTTTCTTTACCAAGTTACTATTGACTAGCATCTGCAGTTACATACCCCGCCCACCCCGCTTCCCCAACTTCCAACACACGTTTAAAAATAAAATACATGTTCCACTGTAACTTTACAAAGGTTTCTTTATTGATGACTTTGCGTTACAGGGTTGAAACTGGGACACGGACCATGCTGGGTAGGGTGTGCAGTGATGTAAAGACCGCCTGTAAACTCGAGGAATGACAGGCTCCTGCTCCCAGAGCGGTCTGCAGTGCCGGACTGGATGTTTCAACGGAGCCTGCCATCCCTCCTTTTTGGGACTCTGTGTGCGGGGGCTATGTGGCCTTTTGGCGGGGGAGGACGGATACAGATTCCTCTGCTGCGTGGCTCTGTGGTCCAGGACAGGGACCGTTGCACGAGATCTGTAACCCCCCTCCCCCGCTACAAAGTCATGTACCCCCCCACCCACACAGAACCTGCAAACCACCTCCCATACCGACCAGGGTGCGTACTGACTGCAGTGTGTGTGTGACCTGCTGCTGATCCTGCCCCCATGTCTGTACCCTGGTAAAGGTGATTGTCCTGTCCAATTACCAACCCCCTTCCCCCCCTTCAAACACAGTCTCCTCTAAAAGAACATGACAGAAACAGTAATTAACAGAAAAGTATTTTTTATTATCAACTACACAGTTAGGGGATGAAACTGGGATGGGGGCTTGGGTGAGGCGGGAAGGAAAGGACTTCTCAAAATTTAGGGTATGAGAGCTTTTGGGTACTTGAGAACTCTGCTGGGGTGCAGTGACAGTTTTCACGGCCTCTGGCGCCCCTCCTTCTGGTTATTTTGGGTGAGGGGGGTATGGGACTTTGTGGCGGGGGAGGGCGGTTGCAGATACACTGCAGGGGGGCTCTGTCCTCCTGCCTGCGGTCCTGCAGAACATGCACAAGGCGCCGGAGCATGTCCGTTTGCTCCCTCATTAGTCCAAGCAGCGTTTGAGTCGCCTGCTTGTCTTCCTCACGCCACCTCTCCTCCCGTTCGCTGTGTGAGCGCTGGTACAGAGAGAGGGTCTCCCTCCACTGGCTCTGCTGGTCCGCCTCGTCTCGGGAGCACCCCATAAGTTCAGCGAACATCTCGTTCCGTGTCTTTTTCTTTCGCCGCCTAATTTTTGCCAGCCTCTGTGAGGGGGATGCTGTGGCAGGTCTGGAGACAGTCGAAGCTGTGTGATGGGAAAAAGGGAGTGAATTCCTTGCAAAGATACATTTTTGCGAACAATGAACACAGTCTAGTCTGTCTCTGTGAATTCTGGGTTGAGATCCCAGTGCCTGATGGGGCAAAAACCATTTTCGCGGGTGGTTCTGGGTAAATGTCGTCAGTCATCCCTTCCTCCGGGAAAGCTACAGCAGACAATCATTTCAAGCCCGTTTTCCCTGGATTGCCCTGGCAGACGCCACAGTGTGGAAACCATGGAGCCTGTTTTGCCTTTTGTGCCTGTCACCTTATGTGTACTAGATGCCGCTGACAGAGGCAGTCCAGCAGCGCTACACAGCAGCATGCTTTTGCTTTTGCATGACAGCAGAGATGGTTACCAGCCATACTGTACCATCTACCATACCATAAATTGGTAATAAGATGGGCATGGTTACCAGTCCTTTTGCACTGCACCATTTGCTGCTGTCATAAGTGCCCTGGCTGCTCTTAGCCAGGGGCGCAAAAGCCAAAATTGGGAATGACTCCCTGAGTCAATCCCTCCTTTTTGGTATCTAAAAATAGAATCAGTCCTGCCTAGAATATGGGCAAGTGTACTAGAGAACCACTGTATCAGAGAACCAGAGAGCACAGCTGCTCTGTGTCAGATCCTGCATAGATTATGAGCTGTATGCTATTCACAGGGGGTGCTCCTGCAACAACCCCACCTGTTCATTCCATTCTTCCCCCAGCCTTCCTGGGCTACCATAGCATTGTCCCCCCACTTGTGTGATGAAGTAATAAAGAATGCAGGAATAAGACACACTGACTTGTTAGTGAGAAATGAGTGGAAGGCAGCCTCCAGTTGCTATGATAGTCCAGATAGGACATTAAGGAGTGTGGAGGAGAGGAGCCCAGCATCCTGCTGCTAGTCCAGGGGCAATTGAATCTTTTCTTTACACATGAAGGGTGGGGGCTGATGAAGCTCAGCCCCCTGTTGCTATGATGAAGACGGTTACCAGCCATACTGCACCATCTACCAGGAAAAATTAGGTTCACTTGACACTGGGGGACCTGACAGATGCTAGTACGCATGGTTACCAGTCCTTTTGCACTGCCCCATGTGCCAATAGGCTGATGATGACGATGGATATCAGTCATATTGTACCGTCAGCCACCCATGGCGGGGGGGGAGTGAGGATGTCGGTGTTGAGTGCTGCAGCATCGCATCTATCTGCAGCATTCAGTAAAGATACGGTGACATGTAAAAGAGTCAACAGAGGATTGTTTTCCCTTTCACTTCTGGGGGTGGGGGGTGTGCGTAAATTGCCGAGCTATGCCCTGACCCACCACGGACACTGTGTTTGACCCTAGAAGCATTTGGAGCTCAGCCAAGAATGCAAATGATTTTCAGAGACAGCAGGAACTGTGGGATACCTTGCATCCTCAGTCCCCCCTCCCTCCATGAGTGTCCATTTGATTCTTTGGCTTTCTGTTACGCTCGTCATGCAGCAGCGTGCTGAGTCTCTGCTATGCCGTCTGTCCTGAGATTTTTTTAAAATACTTTGGACCAGGCGTAACATTACAGTAATTCCCCTAATTAGATGCAGGAGTCTCCGAGCGAGATCACCCTGAGGACGGTCACTGAAGGAGATAGAGAGCGCATGCTGCGTGAAAGCCAGCACAAACCAGGGCCCTATGCAGCCGTGCTCGGGGAGGCAATGCTCCCTGAGTACCTCATGAAAGCCTCGCGCGGAAAAGTGTGCTGCCACGGAGCACCCAATAAGGCAGCTCTCCCCAGGAACCTCCTGCGGAGGCTTTTCGATTACCTCCAGGAGAGCTTCGTGGAGATCTCCCAGGAGGATTTCTGTTCTATCCCCATATATAGAGAGACCTCCTTTTCACATACTTCAGATTCCTGTTATATTAAGAATACAAGTTTACATGGTTAAAGCACTTACCGAGTGATTCTTCCCCTGATTCAGGGTCCGGGTTAATGGCCGGGGAGGGTTGGTAGGGGATCTCCATGACGGTGATGAAGAGATCCTGGCTGTCGGGGAAACCAGTGTTGTAAGCGCTGTCGCCTGCCTCGTCCTCCACAAACCCTTCCTCATCTTCCCCGTCCGCGAACATCGCCGAGGAACTGGCCGTCGACACTGTCCCATCGTCAGAGTCCATGGTCACTGGTGGGGCAGTGGTGGCAGGCTCCGTAGCGTCCGTTTGCCACTTTGATTTTTTGGTAGCCTTGTCTAGGGTCCTTGATTTTCACGCGGCGCTGCGTTGCAGCCCGGCTGCATCCTCTGTCTCTCATGGCTTTGGAGACCTTCTCGTAGGTCTTTGCATTCCGTTTTTTGGAGCGCAGCTCCGAAAGCACAGACTCCTTGCCCCACACACCGATCAGATCCAAGAGTTCCCGGTCAGTCTATGTTGGGTCCCTCTTTCTATTCAGAGATTACATGAACTCCTCTGCTGGAGAGCTCTGCATTGCTGCCGGTGCTGCTGAGCTCGCCCCGATGTCCAACCACGAAATGAGATTTAAACTGTCCAGACAGGAAAAGGAATTCAAATTTTCCCGGGACTTTTCCTGTGTGGCTGGTCAGAGCATCCAAGCTCGGACTGCTGTCCAGAGCATCAACAGAGTGGTGCAGTGTGGGATAGCTCCCGGAGCTACTAAGTTTGATTTGCATCCACACCTAGCCTAATTCAACATAGCCATGTCGAATTTAGCACTACTCCTCTCGTCGGGGTGGAGTACCGAATTCGAACTAAAGAGCCCTCTAGGTTGAATTAAATGGCTTCCTGGGGTGGACGGGTGCGCGGTTAATTCGAATTAACGCTGCTAAATTCGAATTAAAGTCCTAGTGTAGACCAGGCCTACGACAGTTGAGAGGGTTACTGAAGAGGCTGTGAGGATTGCAATAGACTGATGACACCCAGCTCTATTTCTCTTTCTCATCCAACTCAGCCAGTACTGCTGAACACCTCATCCAGGGTTTGGGTAGAAAGGAAGTTTAGCTATCTGAAGTGTAGGTTGGGGAAGATGATGCTGATAGGAACATCTGGAAATGCGGCGATAATTTTATCTGTCCTCTCAGCCATGGGTGTGTGCCCACTTTTTGTTTCTAGAGTTCACAATCTCAGGCTGTTGTTGAAACCTCTGTTGTTCTGAGTGCAGAATTGAAGAGAAAGGCATTTCTCCATCTTTCTCTGGCTCAGAAATTGGGACAATTTCTTGTGACCTGCCATATATGATCCCTTTGTCATACTGTCACAGCTGCACTCAACAGAAAAACTCAAGCTAGGCTCCCACTGGTTTAAAAGAGGGAGTTTCTACCAGGGAGGAGCTTTCTTGACTTTGGAATTTACTTTTATTCCCCACTCTCAGTTCTAAATAGCATCAATCTTAACCTTTAGAACATGCTGCAAAGGCCACCATTTTACACAGATTGGGAACTGGAGGAGCTAAGGGAGGCAGGGCGGTATGTTGATGAGGCTTTCTGGGACACTGTAGATTTGTCCCACCTCCAATCAGACACCCCTGTGCTGTTAAGTAGGATGAAAGGCCCAGGGAAGGAGAGCAGTCAATGGGAGCAGAGGGAAATCTTCCCATAGTTGGGACCCTTCTTCCAGATTATGTTGGGGTATCCTCTTGCACTGAGGTTACCTCTCCAGGGGAGGGAACTCCAGTCATTAGGAAAAGGCAGGTGTTAGTAATGGGAGATTCAATCATTAGAAACATAGATAACTGGGTTTGTGATGACCGGGAGAACTGTATGGTGACTTGCCTGCCTGGTGCGAAGGTTGCGGATATCTCAAGGCATCTCAATAGACTTATGTGTAGTGCTGGGGTGGAGTAGGTGGTCGTGGTACATGTAGGTGCCAGTGACATAGGGAAGGGTTGGAGAGACATCCTTGAGGCCAAATTTAGGCTGCTAGGAAAGAGACTGAAATCCAGGACCTCTGTGGTAGCATTCTCAGAAATGCTTCCAGTTCCACGTGCAGGGCCAGGTAGGCAGACAGAGCTTCAGAGTCTCAATGCGTGGATGAAATTTAGGGGTTTAGAGTTATTAGGAACTGGGGAAACTTTTCGGTTAGGGGGAGCCTATACAGGAAGGATGGTCTCCACCTAAACCAAAGTGGATCCAGACTGCTGGCACTTAACATTAAAAAGGTTGCCCAGCAGTTTTTAAACTAAGAGATGGGGGAAAGCCGACTGCTGCAGCAGAGCACGTGGATCGCACAGAGACTTCTCTTAGAGGAGAGTCTATTGATAGAGATTCTCTAGGTTCTAGTCAGGAGGAGAGGATGGAAGAGGATAAAGTATGGGCCAGATCAGACGAGAAACATTCACATAAAAAGAATCTGACACATCAGAAAAGGGCAGACAATTAAACAGTGACAAGTTTTTAAAGTGCTTGTACACAAATGCTAGGAGTCTAAATAATAAGATGGGTGAACTAGAGTGTCTTGTGTTAAAGGAGGATATTGATATAATAGGCATCATAGAAACCTGGTGGAGTGGGGACAATCAATGGGATACAATCATTTGGGGGTACAAAATATATCGGAAGGACAGAACAAGTCATGCGTGGGGGGGAGGAGGGGGAGATGGGGAGGGACACTATATGTGAAAGAAATTGTAGAATCAACTGAAGTAAAAATCTAAAATGAATCCACATATTCCATAGAATCGCTATGGATAGTAATTCCATGCTCTAATAAGAATATAACAGTAGGGATCTATTATCGACCACCTGACCAGGACAGTGATAGTGACGATGAAATGCTAAGGGAGATTAGAGAGGCTATCAAAATAAAGAACTCAATAATAGTGGGGGATTTCAATTATCCCCATACTGAGTGGGTACATGTCACCTCAGGACGAAATGCAGAGACAAAATTTCTCGATACTTTAAAATACTGCTTCTTAGAGCAGCTGGTACAGGAACCCACAAGAGGAGAGGCAATTCTCGATTTAGTCCTGAGTGGAGAGCAAAATCTGGTTGAAGAGGTAACTATAACAGGACCACTTGGAAATAGTGACCATAATATAATAACATTTAACATTCCTAATCTACTAGAGTTCTTTGAAGGGGTCAACAAACATGTGGACAAGGGGGATCCAGTGGTCATAGTATACTTAGGTTTCCAGAAAGCCTTTGACAAGGTCCCTCCCCAAAGGCTCTCATGTAAATTAAGTTGTCATGGGATAAGAGGGAAGATCCTTTCATGGATTGAGAACTGGTTAAAAGACAGAGAACAAAGTGTAGGAATAAATGGTAAATTCTCAGAATGGAGAGGGATAACTAGTGGTATTCCCCAAGGGTCAGTCTTAGGACCATTCCTATTCAACTTATTCATAAATGATCTGGAAAAAGGGGTAAACAGTGAGGTGGCAAAGTTTGCAGATGATACTAAACTGCTCAAGATAGTTAAGACCAAAGCAGATTGTGAAGAACTTCAAAAAGATCTCACAAAACTAAGTGATTGAGCAACAAAATGGCAAATGAAATTTACTGTGGATAAATGTAAAGTAATGCACATTGCAAAAATAACCCCAACTATACATACAATATGATGGAGGCTTATTTAGCTATAACTGATCAGGAAAGAGACCTTGGAGTCATTATGGATAGTTCTCTGAAGACGTCCATGCAGTGTGCAGCAGCAGTCAAAAAAGCAAACTGGATGTTAGGAATCATTTAAAAAGGGATAGAGAATAAAACGGAGAATATTTTATTGCCCTTATATAAATCCATGGTACGCCCACATCTTGAATACTGCGTACAGATGTGGTCTCCTCATCTCAAAAAAGATATACCGGCATTAGAAAAAGTTCAGAAAAGTACAACTAAAATGATTAGGGGTTTGGAACAAGTCCCATATGAGGAGAAATTAAAGAGGCTAGGACTTTTCAGCTTGGAAAAGAGGAGACTAAGGGGGGATATGATAGAGGTATATAAAATCATGAGAGGTGTGGAGAAAGTGAATAAGGAAAAGTTATTTACTTGTTCCCATAATATAAGAACTAGGGGCCACCAAATGAAATTAATGGGCAGCAGGTTTAAAACAAATAAAAGGAAGTTGTTCTTCACACAGCACACGGTCAACCTGTGGAACTCCTTGCCTGAGGAGGTTGTGACGGCTAGGACTATAACAGGGTTTAAAAGAGAACTAGATAAATTCATGGAAGTTAAGCCCATTAATGGATATTAGCCAGGATGGGTAAGGAATGGTGTCCTTAGCCTCTGTTTGTAGGAGGGTGGAGATGAATGGCAGGAGAGAGATCACTTGATCATTACCTGTTAGGTTCACTCCCTCTGGGGCACCTGGCATTGGCCACTGTTAGTAGACAGGATACTGGGTTGGATGGACCTTTGGTCTGACCCAGTATGGCCATTCTTATGTTCTTATGACTGAGAGGCATGATAAGGGCTGGCATTTCTGGGTGAGCCTGGGTATTGTTTGCGTTTGATTTTAAATCTCTGGTTGGTTATTTTCTAATTTTGGGAGGAGGGGAAGTTACTGTTTTTATCTGTACCTTTAATAATGTTATGGGTGCCCAGAGCCCAGGATAGATTCTGTTTTATTGATTATAAATTGAATGAATAAATAAATAAAAATAACACCTGTTGCCACACTAAGCCCCATGCAGGCAGTATATCTGCCCTACTAAGAAGAATGGTTTGGGTGCACGCTGGATGTTTACTTTTGGGTGTAATTTCAGCACATTTTTCCTACTAATGTGCTTTTTCGCATTCAAGATAATGATTGGGGCCCAAGACCTTTATTAAAGTTGCTGATGACACTAATGAAGCATTAGAGGGAGTCAGAGGGTAATTTGTTGCCAGGCTGATTCTAGTAAAGCAGTGGTCACCAACCGATGGATCGCGATTGGCTGGACGATCCTAGAGGATCTCCCACTCAATCGCGATCTCAGGTGGTGCAGCATGCCTGCCACTAAGACAGGCTCCCTACCCCGGCCCCACGCCGCTCCCAGAAGCAGCCAGCGCAGCCCCGCGGCCTCAGGGGTGGGGTCTCCCTCTGCGTACTGCTCCTGGTTGCAAGTACTACCCCCAACCGCTCCCACTGGCTGGGAGAGCTGCGGGGGCGGTGCTTGCAGAGAGGGGAAGCAGGCAGAGCCATGTGCCCCCCATTCCCTCCATGGGCACAGTGGCCCCTTCCGGGAGCGGGGTTGGGCCGGGGTAGGCAGGGAACCTGCCTTAGCCTCACTGCGTCCACCACTGACCAGGAGCTACCAGAGGTAAGTGCTGCCTGGTGGGAGGCCGCACTCCAACCCTCATCCCTGAGCCCCTTCCCAGAGCCAGCACTCCAAACCCCCTCCTGCATCCCAGCCCTGAGCTTCTTCCCAAAGCTCCTCCTGTACCCAAACTCCCTCCCAAAGCCCAAATCCTGCACCTCTTCCTGCACCCCTTCCCAAGCCTGGTGAAAGTGAGTGAGGGTGGGGGAGCACCCACATGGAAAAATTAGTGGGTGCTCTGCACCCACTGGCAGCCAAGCTCCCCTCACCCCTCTCCCACCTCCTCCTCCCCTGAGTGCACTGTGTCCCCGCTCCTCCACCTACCTCCCAGTGTTTCCTGCCCAGTCACCACCAAACAGTGGTTTGGCAGCATTAGCATGCTCTGGGAGGGAGGAGGAGGAGCGGGAACATGGCACGCTCAGGGGAGGAGGCAGGGAAGAGGCGGGGCCTGGATTTGGGGAAGGAGTTGGAATAGGGGCAGGGAGGGGGCGGAGTTGGGGCAGGGACTTTGGGGAAGGGGGTGGAATGCGGGCGGGGCAGGGGGTAGAGGGGGGTCGAGCACCCACGGGAAAGAGGGGAAGTCGGCACCTATGCTGCTACCTGAAACAGCATTCCTATTTTTTTTTTTTGTCTCAAATTCTCCATCTCTTTTAAAACATCATTTCTCCCTTGCCTTCTGTATGCTTCTTAATGTTTTCCTCCTTTGGCCATTGGCCTTCATGCCTTATTCTGTTCACCATTAAGTATCTCCTTACCCTGGTTTCTGTAATCTGTACTAGAGATAGGCCCAAGCTGGATCTACTTTTGAGCTCCTTTTCAGCCCTTCGTAGTATGAAGAACCAGCTCTGAAATGTGGATTTGGATTTCAGAGCTCTCCAAAATGTCAGGCAGTTCAGATATGGAGTTTTCAGTCAGGCATACTTTTAATTTCCAAACTTGAGTGCCAAAATTTAGGCACTTAAGCCCATTGTTGGACACCTAAATAAGTAGGCTTATTGCAGAAGTGCTGAGCATGCAACTCTGCTCAGCACCTCTACCAATCAGACTACTTATGTAGATACCTAAATATGGATTCAAGTGCTTAACTTTAGGCACCCAACTTTGAACGTTTTGACTTCGTTCCCTTGGCCCTGAAATAAGCAAAATATAGTGTGTCAAGCTCAAAAAGGAATTAAAGCTGAAATGTTGAGGATATGGAGCACTTTGGCCCTCTCCAGGAACTACCAGTCTCAGAACACCTGTTCTTAAAGGGACTGCACCTTGGAACAGAGAATCAGCTGGACCCAAACCCCACTATCATTTAAGGAGACAACCCTATTACAGAGACAAATTCTGTCCAACTACATAAATGCTTCCAAAATTTCTCAGAAAAAGCAGTGTTTCATTTGTACCTATATTCTGGCCAGCAGAAGCCATAAGCACAACTCTCCCTATCCAGCAAACACTATTCCCACCAGGAGAAAAAGGTGTTCTCATATAAGGGTCCCTGATAGCTTGGAGGAACACCCAAAACTGTGCAGGCCAAACTGTCTTCATCTTGGAGTGCCCTACCCAGGCTCCTGTAATGAATGACCCACAGAGTAGGCCCCTGCAGTTTCTGGGGAGAGAAATCAGGACTGAGTACAAGCCTTCATCCCACTCTGCCCCTCCGTTTTTTTTTTGTGTGTGTGTGTGTGTGTGTGTATGTGTGTAATATTTCTGTTGATTGTCTATGCACAATCCCTTACCTACATCCGGCCCTTAAAATCTATAGTGATATGCCATCTTTTAGGAAAGCTTGCAGAACACTACTATCGTATAGCACAGATGAAAGACATGATCACAGAGAAACACCTAATGTTCTTACACAGCGTGGTTAAAGCAATTAAAAGGACCTCACACAGTGGATAGGGGATATGCAACCAGAGGAATACATGATTTGGACAGAGGATCACATAGATCTGTTTTAGCTAGCAACACCATAGTCATTTTAAAATATTAACCTTAATTAAGCTGCACAAAAGTAATCAATTTTGACAAAAATAATCAATAGATTCCATGCTGCTCTGCTGGAATGTTGTATCTACACTATTCTGTTGTAAGGAATTACTGAAATTGGTACCCGTCTAAACACAAAGGGCATGGGCATAATTCCCAGCTGTTCATGCTCAGTGCACCAGTGTTGCTATGCCACCTTTACCCCTCCCCACAATCCAGTGATGACTGGGGGTCCAGAGTGGCTCCTTGCACAAGCTAAAGCAGCCACAGGGTTGGTTTAACTTATGCCAGACAGAATGATTTCCTAGGGACTCTACTGTCAGCTGGGAATTGGTGGAGTATACCATAGTCCAACCCCAGCATGTTCCTGGTGCTAGTGGACTAGTAGGAACTGGTGTATGTCAGCTTTTCACTAACCAAGGATCCCCCCCATGCTGGGTGAATCCTCCCATGCCTTCTTAGGACAGCTTTTTAAGGTAATTTGTTGGACTCAAAGTGTCCTTAGCAGGACCCCAGCCGTATTTTTGTTCATTTAAAATTGCTGAGTCATTGGAAACCATAAGCCAAATTTGTGCCTGGTATAGCTCTATATTTCCTCCTGCAGAATAGGCATCAAGTTAAATATCATCTAGGACAGGTGATGGTTGGCCTGTGGAGTCCACATCTCTCTAAACAAGAATGGTGTTACTGCCGTGTAAAGCCTGCAGCAATATAGAAAACTTTGGCATGGGACAGTATGCATAACCATATAATGACAACTAACAGATTTCTCCATCAGCTCTAACAGCACAAGAAAAGGGGGGATAGTTTAACAGGGAGAGATCTCCCCTATTTATATATGCCAGGACTTCTGGGTCCCAAGGATTAGAAATTCTTTACGTATAATGCAGTACAGCTGTGGCCATTTCAAGCAAAGCAGTGAGAGTGATGTTACTTGAGTATGCTCTTAATAAATGCTTACTGAAAGCCCGGACTGAATTAAACCCAGTTATAATTTCACAGCTGCTATTAGAAGTGCAAGATTATCATAAAGTTGCTTGTCACTTGATTTACTTGAAGCACAGCAGCAGGCATCTTATTAGGATGTTAAAAAAATGTGCTTCACGTTTTTTTCACTGGGAACATCTGAACGCAAGTCATTTGTGGTGGACTGTTCAGAATGTTGCCCATTAATGATGATGGTGCATAAAGAATAATGTGTTTTGGCTATTTCTAATCCCATTTTTAAGATTAAAACTATTAAACTATGAAAAATATTTCTTAAATAACGATGACTGAGAATCACATATCATAGCTCTTACCTGTAAAGTGCTGATGTGCACAGGGGTCCCTGTACCATTTACCGTGTTCTTTTTGGCTACATTGCCACCTTTCCCTTCTGCTTGATCTGCCTTGGCAATTTTTGCTTTTTCAGCTTCAATTCTCTTTGGATTGTTCAGCATTACCTGAACCACTGCATACTCAACCAGCGAAGCAAACCCAAAAAGAAGACAAACAATCAGCCAGACATCTAAGGCCTTCACATAAGACACTTTGGGAAGTTCAGCAGCAAGAGTCATACATTCAGATGCCAAGCTGAGCACCGAGAAGATACCTAGAAACAGTAAAGCAATATATTAAAGTAATGAAAACTGTGCAGTCTTCTTAGCCTCTTCCCTGCTGGAGCTCTCTTCCCAGTTCCCGAAACATCTATACTGCTAGATTCTAATGGATGACATTTCTTATGAGTGAATGGAACTTCATGATGTAGCAGGTATGCTTTGCAAGAAATGACCATCTGCTGAATATACATGATACACATGCCTTCAGTTAATTAATGGCTTAATAATCTAGACAGGATTTATATCTAGACAGGATTTTATTAATATTAATAAACCCCAAATGCCTTGAGAGATAGATAAACAGACATAGAGATGCTAAATTACTTATGGTTTTACACACACACACACACACACACACACACTCATTTGAGTATGTGTATCTAACTCTGGAAGATGGAAGGGAATGAAATACACTGTTAAACCCGTGTCTTTTCCTCCATATCCTCTAACACTAACATGATGGCCCAGAATTAAGCCAGAGGTGTCCCAGGAATCTAGACAGCATGGAAAATACTTAAAATGGTCTTTATCATTGTAACATGTCTAAAGTACAAGTTAAAACTAGGTTTCTGGGTAAAAATCAAAAAGAAAACCTGTCCACAATTAGCTGCACAAAGGAAGGAAATAAAATGGCTAGGGACTGCATGGTGTTTTATAATCTCAGCTTCAAATGACTGGTGCTCAGAGGGGGCCTTTGTATGGTCCCAATGAGCACCACTTTCCTAGAAGGTTCTCTAAGCTCTGCAACACCCATGGATACATCTCACTAGTGACAAATGTGGAGATCACCTCAGTGAAGCAGTTCAGTCATACACAGTTATGTGCTGAAAAGGCTTTCTAAATGGTTGTCAAATTAGGCACACTTACACCCTCTTCCCCAAGTCAGAACAGCCATTTTTGGTGCTAGGATCTCTATTGGTAAAATTCTTCCCTCAGTTGCACCTGTGCAATCTCAATGAAGTAAGTGATGTTGGATGGATGTAAATAACTGCAAAATCTGGCCTTAAGAAGAGGCATCAAGACAGCCCATACTATCATCTAAGTTGCTGACATATGTTGTCCAATATACACACTAAAATATTAATTCATACAGGGATTTTTTTTCTGATCCATATCCACTTATGTTTGGAAAATTTTAATGGTCCTTATAATATTTGCACTGCTCCATCAACGAAATTTTAAACTGAGCAGGGCACAACATATCAGACTTTATCACACCCTTGTTTATTTTGCTTAGATTTTGGTGAGATTGTAGTGGCCAGTATATTCAGAACTGCTATAATTAGAAATTTGTCTCCTATCACCTTAGAATCCCAGATTTTATTTAGTATGAGGCATTAAAACAAGGATGGGGGGAATGATAATAATCAAAGTGATATGATTTCAAAGTCAAAATCTTTCAATATACTGTCTAGAAAGAGATAATATCCCTATATCATTCTAAAGCTCAAAATTCCAGCTTTCCATTGGTGTAATGCATTTATTTCCTGCCCTAGTGAGATATCAGACTGATATCACTGGGCCAAGAGTGAAAGTAGCAAATCCCTGTGCTTGGACCAGATGATTTTCCCTGTTTCATATCTGAAGCATTTGAGCACATACAATAAATCCCCCTTTTTCCTCGCCTTTCACATCATTATGAACCACTTATCTGAGATGATCTCATTAGAGATTTCCACTTCCCATTTTTAACAGTGGGGAGTGGAAATGCAAATGCAATGTTAGAGTTAAATAAAGCTCTATGCCCTATTTACTGTTCACTCTATAGAAAATGCTTAATACACCTATCCACTTTCATTCAACAGCCCTGAAAATCAACACCTATTCTGAACCTGAATCACCTCACTAGTAGCCAAACAGACTACCAGTATGGGCTAGTAAATATCTCTTTGTAACTGGATATTCTTTGTAATATGTAATTATTTTTACTGCCTTTAAATATGTTTATTGGCCTAATAAGCTATTTTTGTTAGTATTATGTGATAGGTGCTGAAAACACTCAGTTCTTTACAGTCACTGCCCAGAAGTACGTAAGATCTTGGAGCTTATGATTTTGGGCTTAAAGTTGGAAAACTAACTTGTAAATCCTACTGACTGAAAAGATTACAGCAGAGCTTTCATCACTTTGTTCAATAGGGCAGCTGAGGCCACAATGACCTTCTGCTAGTTTCCATTTGTCTGGAAACCTGGGGTAAAAAGTTCAGTGTCAGAGCAAAAGAAAGGAAAGAACATTTTATAAGATTAAGGAAAGAATATAATCAAGTGGAGGAAATATTCTATTAAGTAAACATTCACTGCAAAATCAACACTGACATAGCTTAGAGAACCTGACAGCAGTTTCGTAAGTTGCACCTCTGAGTGCTGCTATATTAAGTGCTTACCTAAACTGGCCCAAAGCAAAATGCTGGAATACAGTTGGGGAGAAAAAAAGAAACTCAAAAGTTGAAATATAAACAATATTTTATTCCCATGGAGCACTCAGAGGAAGGGCTTGGAGGCCCTCCATAATTTTTCTGGGGTAGAGAAGTGCTTGGCCTGGGCTGGGAATGTATCTGTTCCTCTTCCCTCTCCTAGGGCCCCAGGTAGGTGGCAGAAGGAGATTAGCCAGGAATATGGAGCAGGGCTGCTCAGTGCCAAGAACAGTACCAATCTTTGATTTCACAGGTTTAAGGTTACATTTCAATTCCTAAGCCTCATGTCCTGATTTCCCTTTATGGGGACTCCCCTACTCTGTGCACACACGCACACACCTCTCCTACCATAATGTTCTTTTCCCAGTCACATGGAACTCCTAACCTGACTTCTCTCATGGCTCTTTCTAGCAATGTGGGATTCTTTTATAACTGGATCCTCTTGAAACCCCCTTCCATATGTAACCTGCTACTTGGATTCCTCTTTAACTTCCTTCTATCCCAGCTAATTTCTATTGCATCTTTACTGCCTGACTGGTGAGGAGCTCGTGGGGTGGGGGAAGGGTACCTTAGCAGTTTTCTCCATACAACAGAAAGATTTTTTTTCTTTTTGAAACAGCCCTTGTTCAACGATGCAGCTAGTCTAAACCTGGCTCCTCTTAATTTCATGGAAGAGGTGCCCAGTAGGACAAGTAATAACATTTCCCCTTCCTTCCCTGATTTCTGTGTGTTGCTCTGTAGCAGAGTACTGACTCACCAGCATGGCACCTCCTGCTGGGCATCTGGGAATTAGCTCTCTCAGCCCTGAAGTGCCCTCTATGGGCCAGTGTCTCACCCTCTGTTACCTACCTCCTGCAGTCCCTTTATCTCCACCACATATAGGCTCCACATCCCTCCCAGACTACAGTGCCCCTCACCCAGGGAACCCCACTCCCCTGAGCCCACCTCACCTCAGTGACCCACTGCCAGTCCTCATCTAGCCCCTTCAATCAGGGGAAAACTGCAGTCTACAATGGCCACTCATCATTGGCTAGGGGGCTGGACTTGCTGACATTCCTTACAGCCCCAGTACCTCCTTAGGCCTTCCTGTCAGGCCTCATGCTGAGAGGTCACCAGGCCTGAGCTCCCCAGCTCAGCCTGACCATTCCCCAGCACTGCTCTGTTGAAAGTACCCTGTGCTCCCAGGCAGCCCAATCCTTCCCACCCCAAGACTGGTGTGAAACTGCCTGCCTCTTAGCTCACAGCCTTCTTTATACCAGCCCTACCGGGCCCGGATTGGCTGCTACCTGTCTTCTCCTGATTGGCTCCTCAGGACAGCCCTTTCCCAGAGCTGATTTTAACCCCTTTCTCTTTGGAGCGGGGTGCTTGCCCTGCTACATGCTCATATAGCAACTGATAGATAGTTCCTTTGCTCAGTACACAGTTTCCGGGGTCTCTGCATGGTACAACAAATGTAGGCAGCAACCAAGAAGCTGGGTTTGAGGAAACACAGGTACATAAGAATTGCTATACTGGATCAGACCTGTTTTCCACATATCCCACTTCTGTTTTAGAGGGATGTGTAAAACAGCCCTTGGTGGACAGTAATGGAATAACCAGTTCATAGAAGTTTCTTTTTAACCCGTCAGCTAGTGATTGGCTTATGGCCCTAAGAATCATGATTTATAGCTCTTATTTTTTAAATTTCTATCTGAGGTAATGGTGGGCGTTTTCATTAGGGTGCTAATCCAGCAGAGCACTTAAGCATGTATTTTGCTGGACTGGGATGTAGTCAATAATCCCTTTTTTAATCCTTCTAGCTTCTCAGCCTCCATGTTATTTTCCGTCAATGAGTTCCACAGGTTAATTATATG
Source organism: Mauremys reevesii (assembly GCF_016161935.1). Lineage (NCBI taxonomy): Eukaryota > Metazoa > Chordata > Testudines > Geoemydidae > Mauremys > Mauremys reevesii. The sequence continues at coordinate 62,378,164 of NC_052627.1, read as the reverse complement.
TTATATAAAACAGTATTTCCTGTCATCTGTTTTAAACATACTACCTTTAAAAACCATTGGTCTCCTCCTTGTTCCTGTCTGAGAAAAGGTACACAGAAGCATCTGATTTGCCTTCCTTGTGACACTCTTTATTTTATAGACTTCTATCATGTCCCCTCTTATTAATCTCTCTAAATTAACAGATCTAATCTTGTCACAGTCTCTCTTCAAATGGAAGTCTTTACATGTCTCTAATTATTTTGTGGCCTTTCTTTGTATTTCTGTTAAATTTTATATGAGATAGGGTGACCAGAATTAGCAGAATTCATGGTGAGGCATATCATTGATTTGTGTAATGACATTAAAATAGTTTCATCATTATTTTCTCTCTTATTCTCTACACATCTTAACTTTTTTTTTTTGGACAACTGCTGCAGAGGAAATGTCATACGCAGCAACCCCCAGGTCTCTCTCCTGAGTAGTTAGAGTTAATTTAGAATTCAGGCATATGAGAAGTTCAAATTCTTCCTTTCAATGTGTATTACCTGGCATTTGTCAATACAATTTCATCTGCCACTGTACTGCCAATTTATGTAGCTTTATTACATTTCTCTGCAATTCTTCAGCCTTCTTTAGTTTTAACTAGCATAAATAACCATATGTCATCTGCAAATTTTGTCCAATCCCGCTCGTTTGATGGATACCAGCAGGTTGTGCTGAGATCAACCTACTGAATCCCATGTGCTGCTAACCCTCCTGTGTCTGAGTAGTGATTAGTCACTGTTCCAAGCTCTGGCTCTCAAGTGCTCTCCCCAGCTGCAGACCCCATGTGTAACACCCCTTTTGGGCAGTGGGACCCTGAACCCTGGATGCTTAGGCCCAGAAACCAGTGCCATAGCCCACCTGAGCCCCCAGTTGTTTAGACCCATTCTCCGCCAAGAATAATCTGGCTGGCGGAGCTCTGATTTCCCTAGTGACACCCAATGGGCACCACATACTAGTAAAGTAAGGTGCAAAGGTCAATTGCGATAAACCAACCAGAGACGAGATCAGAAAAGCCATCACCATGATGAAGAACAGGAAGGCGGCTGGACCTGACGATATCCCAGCAGAGGCCCTGAAAGCAGACCTGGATGCCTCAGTGGAAATGCTGTACCCCCTCTTTGAGAAAATATGGGAAGAAGAAGTGATTCCGGCTGACTGGAAAGAGGGATATCTCATCAAAATCCCCAAGAAAGGAGACCTCAGCAACTGTGCCAACTATAGAGGAATCACACTCCTGTCGGTGCCAGGGAAGGTCTTCAACCGAGTCCTCTTAGAAAGAATGAAGGATGCCGTCGATCCACAGCTACGAGATGAACAGGCAGGTTTCCGGCAGAACAGATCATGCACGGACCAGATAGCAACGCTCCGCATCATAGTCGAGCAGTCTATGGAGTGGAACTCCTCGTTGTACATCAACTTTGTTGACTATGAGAAAGCATTCGATAGCGTGGATCGAGAGACCCTCTGGAAGTTCCTTTGGCACTATGGCATCCCAGCAAAGGTGGTCAACCTGATCAAGAATTCATACGACGGCATACACTGTAGAGTGATCCATGGAGGGCAGCTCACAAACAGCTTCCAGGTGCGAACCGAGTCAGACAAGGATGCTTGTTGTCACCACTTCTCTTTCTTCTCGTCATCGATTGGATTATGAAGACATCCACTTACAAGCGTAGGAATGGAATCCAATGGTCATTGTGGACCCAGCTTGATGACCTGGACTTTGCCGACGACCTTGCACTCCTTTCGCACAGTAAACAGCAGATGCAAGAGAAGACCAACGTAGTGGCAGCCACGTCATCACAGGTTGGCCTCAACATCCACAAGGACAAGACCAAGATCCTTAGGATCAATTCCATCAGCAACGACCCAGTCACACTGAATGGAAGCCCCCTGGAAGAAGTGCAGTCCTTCACCTACCTAGATAGCATCATCGACCAGCAGGGTGGCACAGACGCAGACATCAAAGTAAGGATTGGTAAGGCAAGAGCAGCCTTCTTACAGCTCAAGAACATCTGGAGCTCCAGAGAGCTGTCTTTGGCAATAAAGATTCGACTGTTCAACTCCAACGTGAAATCAGTCTTACTGTATGGAGCTGAAACCTGGAGGACAACCAAAACAACCACCAGGAAGATCCAGACCTTCATTAATAGCTGCCTCAGAAGGATTCTCCAGATCCGCTGGCCAGACACCATCAGTAACATCCACCTCTTGGAGAGGACCCATCAACTCCCAGCAGAGGAAGAAATTAGAAGGAGAAGGTGGGGCTGGATAGGACATACACTACGCAAGCAGCCAACCAACATCACCAGACAGGCACTGCAGTGGAACCCCCAAGGCAAGCGGAAAAGAGGCCGCCCAAGAAATACCTGGCGACGCGACCTTCAGGTTGATAGCAAAAAAATGGGCTATACCTGGGACCAGCTAGAGCGAATGGCCCAGGATAGAAGACTATGGAGATCTGTTGTTGGCGGCCCATACCCCGGTTAGGGTGACGGGCATGAATGAATGAATGATGAAGGTGCAAAGGAATTTCTTAAATAGACTTTACTCTTAGAAAGTATAAGAGAGAATTAGAGATCTATGGAAAAACTCTCAAATGGAATCCAACTTAATCTAATCTGACCCTCTTTTGGGACTCACTGGATTTGATCCAAATCTTTAGAGGAGGCAAAGACAACCATTTTTTCAACACCCTCCTGCTGAGTCATGTGCTCTTGGTGATGAAAAGTCTCCCCTTGGCTTGCAGAAGCCCTCTTTTATTAATAGTCTGTCCCCCTTTGGTCAGCTAAAGAAAAAAAAACAAAAAACGGCTCTTCATGTGATCAGGCCAGTGAGGATTCCAGCCCCCTCCTCTCCAAATAGGTTTTTGTGAAGACACAGTCCAGTCAAAGGCAGAGGACCTGTAGGCAGAAGCCTCATTGTTCAAGCAGGTGAGAGTCATTCAATACTGATGGCAACTTGACTTCTGTGGCACACCTTTCCAGACATAGCACCTCACTGCTTGCCAGGTTCCTGCTACCAAATGGATGATCTAATTCAGTGGTTCTCAACCAGGGGTCTGATGCTCCCTGGGGTGCCATGAGCAGGTTCAGGGGGTCCGTCAAGCAGGGCCAGTGTTAGACTCACTGGGGCCCAGGGCAGAAAGCTGAAGTCCCACTGCATGGGGCTGAATCCTGGGGCCCTGAGCTCTTTCACCTGGGACTGAAGTTGAAGCCTGAGCAACTTATCTTCCTGAGGGCCCCAGGCAATTACACTGCTTGCTACCCCCCACTCTGGCTTTTATATGCAGAAAACTAGTTGTTGTGGCACAGGTGGTCTGTGAAGTTGTTTTATAGCATGTTGGGTGAGGGAGAGGGCTCAGAAAGAAAAAGGTTGAGAACTCCTGATCTAATTCATAATGACCGCTACAAGTACAAATAGAGTTCATAAAACCAACTGGAATTCGTAACTGGACACAGACATATTCCCTACACTAACATGTCAATTCTTCTGATTAATTAGTGAACATAATAAACAGCTTTTGCCCACTGACTTTCAATGGGTCTTGTGTTCCTAAGTCACTCGAACGCTATTGAAAATTCCACCCATGAAATTTAGGCACAATTACGTTTATTTCTTGAACCAATTCCTTAGGACTGAATTGACAGTAACCACTCTCTCCTCTAATGGCTCTCTATAGCTTGAATTGACAGTAGCCACCCTCTCCTCTTGTGGCTCTCTATAGCTAGCTATTCCAGAAGCAATCTTTTAAGGTGTGGAGCAATTGCTTCTCCAAAGGTTGTACAAATGTGACATGATCAGTCGAGACACAGGGAGTTGACAAAACACATTACTGCTGCTTTGTTGGATTTAGTTGTCTCTGATCTCTCTCAATACTGCATGCGCAATACAATTTTCCTCGTACAAAGGAAAAACATTAGTATAATTTTACAAGCATATTTGTATTTTTTGACTTAGGATTTGTTTCAATATGGATTATAATGTAAAGTCCACTTCACACCAAATTTTTATCTCATTAGACTATAAAAAGTCAAAACTTCAGGATGCTGCTATAAAGTTAGGTTTGTCCTGATGCTATACTGCAAAACACAATGCCTGTAATTTGTGGGGACTTCAGTCTCAATCTTCCCTCAGTAACACTCACTCCAACCTCCTGAGCAAGGAGGAGGCAAATTATGTACAATCCATTGCTTCCTTTTGGGGTCACACCAAATGCCACATAATTATGCTGCTGTATTACATTTAAAAAAAAACAGACACATATTCATTTACTGAGACCAGGAAATACTCTGAAGTTTGTATATATATAATCCTCAAATACTGTACAATCTGCAACATGCTTCTTATGAATTTAATGTTTAATTAGTTCAATCTTTCTACTAAATTACTTTTAAAAGTTGTAATATTAATGCATATGAAATATAAAATTTCAAGTTTTAATCATATTGGAAATGACTATATGAAAAAGACTTGTTTGCAACAGATTTTTTTATTTCACAAAAAAAATATATTTTCCCTATACTACTTTATAAAAATTCCTCTATCTAAACATTATTTCTCTCTGTTGCACTTTATATTCATGATCCTTGTAAAGCTGTAAACACTGTAAAGTTAGAACATGATATACTCCATGTGCTATCAAACTAAAATAAACTATGTTTCATAGACAAATTTATGTTTTTAAAGGTGCAAGTAAAAAAGAAAGGAGAAAGTATATGCCTGTGATGGATATGCTAAAATACTCCTTTGAAAAAGACAAATATTAAATAGATTTTATTTTCATTTAACATCTATTAGAGTATCATCTATGATCCAATTAGTCAAGTTTTTTTTCTTAATTAATTCTATGCCCCTACTGCTTGGTAGCAAATGAAGGATCTGATCTTGCTCCCATTCAAATCAATGGGACTTTTGTCACTGACGTTACCAGAAGCAGCAGCACTCCTGCAGACTAGAATTACCTCTTCTAAGCATGAATTCAGTCCATAGGAAACCTTAATGTAAACTCTTACATGTTTTGCTGAACAGGATGGAACACATGGTTAAAGTACTTTGATAAATCAAGGCCCTGATGAGACAGAAGCCAGTCAGATAACGTTGGCCGTTAATCCTCTTCAGAGCATTACTGCTACTTAATCTTCAAACAACTGCTGCAAGAGGTAGGTATTCTACACCTTAATAATCATCTTGATTAGCCATTATTTTTATTTTATATATATATATATATGTATGTATTCAAGTTTCTATAAGGTGCCTATCACCACTGTATCTGTGGTGCGTGCTATACATGTATAAGATAAAAGCCAGAACTTTTCCAGGTATGGAAAGTAGATACATCACAACTTCCTTGCCTCAAAACCACATTAGAAGGCAGAGCTAGGAAAGCCATGCCTAAACACTAGATATGGCATTAAGCAAAAGCCTGGATGAAAAGATGTGTTTTATAGAGGCTAGAAATGGGAAGGTTTCAATGAAAATGAAGACCATGCAATGGGATGCAGTTGCTTTCAATACCCCATCTTTTGCTATCAAAGCAACTGAAATGGGTAAAGTGGTGCTAAGTGCGTTCTGACAGTAAGTGTAAATGTCGGTTACCCAGTGGCACTCTTGCAGCACTTGCATCAGGATTGATCCAAAATGACAGCCACGACAGAACAACAATAAGCAGTGTAGGAGCATAAACACCCATCATGTAAAATCCAACTTGTCTTCTTAAAGTGAAGATTACTTCTACACAAGTGTAATAACCTTTAAAGAAATAAACACATTAATGTTCTAAATGTTTTACAGGCCAACCTTTTCAGATTTGAATGCCTTAGCATTATTCAGAATCCTGCCCTGTTGAAATCAGTTGAAATTCTGCCCATGATTTCAATAAGGCTCTCAATGAATTAGGCTTAAAATAAATTGTTTTCCCCAAAACCAAATAGTTCATCTGAAAACATGTTTGAAGCACATATGAGAGCTTACAAAACCTGAATGAAGAGAAAGCCGTAGCTCATGACTGGCCTGTTGCACTTGACCTTTCAGAACACAGAGAAAATCACAGTGCCTGCTGCTAAATCAATCTCTAGATTTACAAGTCTTTCTTACTTTACAGAAAAGTAAAGTAATATCTTGTCATTGCTAGTGGGTGTTCCTGCAGGCATATGAAAGGTCATATTCAGGAAGCCAAATAGGGACAAGCAAAACCAAAGAGAGAAAAGGGGGGCTGAGGGGATTCTTCTGTATTCCAAGGAAGTGTAATGCATGGACAGAGACTAGGGTTTTCAAGCATCCAAAAAGAATTAGGCTTCCCAGCTCACACTGGCAAAATTCTGTTCTCGAAGATGCACGGTCTCCAAAAGCAGAATTTTGCAAATGGGAGCAGAGCACTTATCTCCCTTAGGCTCATGTGAAAATCCCAGCTGGTATCAATTTTGTGAAAAAGAAGGAAACGCTTATTAAAATAAGGTGTGCAGCTATGAAGTCTTGTTCAGATTAGAAAAAAATTGGAAAAGTAGAGACCTAAAGCAGGGCTTAATGAAAATTGCCATGATAATGAAAGTTAATACAGATAATTTTTCATGTTGGGACAAAATTTTAAAAGAGATCTTTAAATTTAAAATTGGGAAAAACTAGGCAAAGAGGCTCAGGCTTATTTAAATATGGAACTTTATCACACAAACATACTGCTGGACTACCTGGAAAGGTGACTGGAGCAAAGAGTAAAAATGAACTCCACAGCCCCCTATATTTGTTGGTAGAGAACAAAGGGATCAAGGAATATGGTGGTAAAAACAGTAGCCAATTCTGCTCATATTTAAATTCATGTAACTCCATTGACATTGTCTTATGTTCACCTGATTTGATAGTATAAAAATAACTCCATAAGCTTCACTCTCACCATCTCAGAGCAAGACTTTTCCCAGGTGCTTTATACAATAAAAATTAGTCTATCCAGTTAGTAGTTAAGGTTGGTGAAAAGCAAGTATATCTTAAATATAGAGCTTAAATAGCAAAAAGGGAAATACATTCTTTATGTTGTTACGTTAATAAATTGTTCACCACACACACACAAAAACAGTTTATAGTTAGAAGCTGTTTGAATATATAATAATCACAAAGCCAAGTACAAACAAAAACAGAAGGGAAAGAGTTTTCCTTATTATTTTGTAGGTAGAAGACATCCATATGCTCTTAATTCTTCTTCTCCCCTTTTATGATCTTTAGTCTGAGGAATTCTTCCTATGCAGTTTGTGAATCGTTTCCAGATATTTTCAAATTCTTATTTATTTTCCACACTATTTATTACTTTTATGTGTTCGGCTGTTTGTGTTAGGTCAAATTCATTCTGGCTTTGGCTAATGGCCTTGGATCATCTTTCAATAAGCAGAGTATAATATTCTTTGCCATCACCATTTATCATAATGGTATCCATTTAGCACTTTCATGAGAAATTTCTGTCTGGCACACAAAGAAAAAGAAATGCAGGGACTTTTATTTTAGTGCAGGCAATGATTATCATAAAAATGTAATCCCCAGATTTCTTTTTACTTGGACATGTACAGAACATACGGATCCAATCCTACTTCTACTGAAACAAATGTTAAAAACACCCATTGACATAAATGAGTGAACAAGGTTGGGCACTATGTTTGCAGTTGTCATGCATTTCCAGCATAAACCATAGCTTTAAAATCCAGTTTGTACATTAATGAGGTGCTCTTGTACAGTACATGAGATTGGCTTTAATTTGGTATTGCAAAGAGACGATCTCCCACCATATGCCTTCAAAATATGAACCTTTAGTAAATCAATATGCAAACCTAGCAATTCCTGCCTGTATCTGCAAAGAACCTACAACAATACCTCTGAGAGTCATCTCAAGGGAGTGTTAAGTCCAAAGCCTAGTTATTACAAAGGTGAACATTAAGAGAGTTGGTAAAAAAAATTCATTTTTGACAAAAATGAGTCAAAATTTGACAAAAACTTTCATGAAAATCTTACCAGTTCTAAATGTTAACTCTTTCTTTCATATGAGAAAGAAAAAGAGAGGAACATTGAAGATATTCACAATCTGCCATTAAATATCTTATTTTTCTATCATAAGGGAGCATCACTACTTCCTTCCTCCACTCCCCCACAAAATATAAAACAAAACTCCAATTAATCCCACTCAACTGTCAAATATTTTTCCTGCATCCAAGCACAGCACAGCAATTGGTCCTAAGTATTCTATTTTTCACCATCCAAATACGATGGAACAGCCTCTTTTTTGTGATCTGATGATTCCCTATTTTATTTAAATACCATCTGGCCATTTGAAGCTGAAATTCAATTTTTTTAGTCTAATTATTAGCACTTTTGTGAGTAATGTGTTGTTTAATTGTTTAAGAATTAAATACCCCTGTAGCTGCTACATAAACTGGTATCTTATCCGAAAGTAGGGGTGAACAGAATTGTTGACTAGCACCTCTGGATTGTACTTTTTACAGCTGTATAATTTTGCTGGATGTGGATGCATCCGACGAAGTGGGTATTCACCCACGAAAGCTCATGCTCCAAAACTTCTGTTAGTCTATAAGGTGCCACAGGATTCTTTGCTGCTTTTACAGATCCAGACTAACACGGCTACTCCTCTGATACTGGATGTGGAGTAATTCTATAATATTTTAAAATGGTAAGTCACCCAGAGACAATGGATTACCTAGCAAAGACTTGGATTGAGAATTCATTCCTGTTGTAGTTAAGACAATAGTTCCAAGGAAAATTTACACTGAAACCTAAAATAATGCAAAGCTCAACTGATTTCAAGTTCCAATACATACTTCAGACTCAGATCAAAGTAGCTTTGAGGATTATTACGATTACCTGGGAACTCTCCAGATACAGGGTATGTCTCCACCGTACCTGCAGGATAACAAACACTATCCTTTGACAGAGCAGAGTTTCTTGATGATCGCAAGGGGAGCCTCAGAGATTCCCTTCCCCTTAGCTCTCCTTTCTGTGTTTTGCTGGAGGCTTTCTGCAAGCCAGCAATATATGTTTCAGAAAGCACTGACCAAAATACAACAAAAAACATGCTTAGCTGAAAAAGAAATGCTGGTCATTGCTTCTGGATGTGAGCAATTTCATAGCTATGATTGTTGACAGAAATCAGTGGCAGTAGAAACAGACAGTAAATCAGTAGGAGCCATGTTACAGAAATCATTGTACGTAGCAGAGCCTGGATTTCAGAATACCATGAAATTGCAAAAGAACAAATACAGGACCTGTAAACAGTTTTTTTTTATAGTAAACATGCTTTCAAGATCTCCCTATCAAAAAAGCTCGAAGCTGCAGGAAGAAGAGTTTGAAGTAATACTCAAGTACGCTGAAACAAAATTTGACAAGTTCAAACAAGAAAACTAACAGGACTCAACCATAATAAAATTTGAAAGAGCAGTTCTAGATGAATGACCAGCCAGGAAAGCCCAGGCACTTTTAAACATAAAAACTTATCAAGATAATGGAAATGAAATTGCTATGGGAGGATCAGAGACATCTAAACAAAAATAAGGATGTCATCTATCCTGACCTCCAACATCTCAATGTCTGTATAAGTTTATGGTTATTATATTTGGCTGTTATTGTGTTATTCATATCTAAATTATTGATTAGTTAAAAACTAATGTCTTCTTCTGCAATACAAAAACTATCAATGCAACTATTAATCATTAACAATATTACAATAACTAAATACAAACTGAAATCTTTAACAAATAAATTAGTTAACAGAATTACGTACCCGTGCCTTTATAGTATTTGGTACAGTTACCATATTCAATATCCTCTTCTTTAATGTCAAACTGGGGCAAAGCAATTTTTTCTAACTGAACAGGATCTCCAGATTGCCAGATAAATCGTAAATCATCAGTTGTGTAACCAACTACAAGAAAAAAAAACAAAAAATGTTAAAGCTACCTTACACCAGCGAGTCAATTCAGCAAAAATATCTATATATATGCATGTATGTGTTTCTTTCATTTCTTGATTCCTGCTTCCTGTCATAAAATTATCAGTTGATTCACAACTAGATTTTTATTGTCTGTTTGTTAATTAGGACTTGATGGAACTCTGTATTACTGAAAATCTGAAACTGAATGAGAGTTATTTTAGCACTCAGTATTTAAACAGAGAAAACAGTACCTGATTCCCCACAACTTTTAACATTGTATTGTCATTTAAACTCCGATTCAGCAAAGAACATTAACACATGCTTAACTTTAAAATATGTTCTTAAGTCCCATCGACTTCTGTGGGATTTAAGACTGTGTTTACGTGACTTTCTGAACCTGGGCTTTTCATGTGTGCAAAGTGGCCTTTCATGTGTTCCTTTCTGATTTGGACAGACTTAAGGGCCTAATTCAGAAAAGCATCCCTTCAGCAAAACACTTAAGCATGTGCTTAACGTTAAGTACATGCCTAAATTCTACTGAAGTCAATGCAGTTTCAGAACATACTTCAATTTAAACATTTGCTTAAGTACTTTCTTAAATACAGATAGACTTAAGCACATGCTTAAGTGCTTGCCTAAATCTGGGCCCACAGATCACTTTTGACCACTGCATTTATACATAGTGCAAAGCAGTGGAAAAAGCAGGCCCATGATGTTTGAGCATAAAAGGATGTTATCGTGCAGTCACGATCGTAATTTTACATGTCATTTTTCTGTCTGCCTGATATTCATTAAAAATGGAGTTAAACCCAGATAGAGCATGACAAGTAGTGGGAGGAATGGGGAAACATACAAAGGGTAAATTGAGAATGCAATGTAATTTTTTTCTAAGAATGCAGAATCTTTAAGAAATGCTTAAGGAGCTGTTCCATTCAGGGGTGAGAATTAGGCAGATGATTTTCACATTTGAAAAGTATCTGTGATAAAAAACTAAAATGTGAATGACCCTCTAAAACTTCTCAAAACTTAATACTTATTATCTACCTCCACATTTCTGTCATAAAAGCTATATCATGAAAATAAGTTTTAATACACCCTTAATAAATGTATCTCACATCCTCAATATGCACAGCAAATTACAACAAAACTGTTATAGTCAAGTGGGGGGGAGTACAGAGGATGTGCTTAGTAGACAGTGAGAGGTGTTTAGGATTATTAACAATAACTGCAGATGAAGAATTAGTGAGGAAGTGGGAGACAAGCATATGGTCAGGATAGCTGATGATGCAGCAAAGAATCAGAGTAGAGGGAGAATGTAAGTCTAAGAGGATACCTCAATTGGCAGAGCAGAAGAGTAAAGAGACAGGAGACCAGAGGTAGTTAAGGGCATAGTCATGAAGGATACTTAGTATGAGTCAATTTTCAAGTGGCTGGGAAGTCAGTAGAGGTCTTTCAGGACAAAGGTGATAGGTATGAGGGAGGTGGTAGCACTCCCAGCAGACTGGAGTTTGGATAGGAGGATCTCTAGGAGGCCTTGCAGGAAATGTGTTGTAAAAATCAAGGCATGAAGTAACTAATTCACAAAAAAGCAGTTCTTCGTGTGAATGCTGAGGAAACCACAGACTATATTGCAGAGATGGTAGTAAGTAGATGGACTAGAAAAAATAGTAATGAAAGCTGCAGTGGAAATTTTAGAGTCAGGGATAACTCTAAGATTATAGCCCTGTGAAGTGCCAGGAAGGTCAGAGGCGAGGAAGGAAATGCATGTCTTAGAGACATAGCTGAGGATACTTCTCTTGCAAAGGTGGAGGATACCTGTCTTTCTAACATTTAATTTAATATCACATCAAGGATTTATATGCTTCAGAGAGACTGGGGGAGAGCTGAGAGAAAGGTAAATGAAAGAGTTAAAAGGACAGACAGAGTTAGATGTCACTGGCATAAAAGTGGTAGTTGTGCTTAAATTGTCAAATTTTTAGTGTAAAGAAGAGGAGGCAAATGAAGCAGAGAGCTTTTGGGAGACTAGAGCAGAATGGTTTAGAATCCAAGGCACAGTCATCACTAGAGACAAAAACAACAAGGAGTCCTTGTGACACCTTAGAGACTAACAAATTTATTTGGGCATAAGCTTTCGTGGGCTAGAACCCATTTCATCAAATGCATGAAGTGAAAACTACTTGGAGGGGGGAGGGATAGCTCAGTGGTTTGAGAATTAGCCTGCTAAACCCAGGGTTGTGAGTTCAATCCTTGAGGGGGCCACTTAGGGATCTGGGGCAAAAACTGGTCCTGCTAATGAAGGCAGGGGGCCAGACTTGATGACCTTTCAAGGTCCCTTCCAGTTCTAGGAGATTGGTATATCTCCTCTTATTATTATTTATTTATTATTATACAGGAGCAGGTATAAATACATGAAAGGATGGGGGTTGCTTTACCAAGTGTGAGGTCAGTCTAATGAAGTAAATCAATTAACAGCAGGATACCAAGGGAGGAAAAGTATCTTTTGAGGTGGTAAGAGAGTGGCCTATTACAGACAGTTGACAAGAAGGTCTGAGTAACAGTAGGGAGAAATTAGTATAGTGACCCAACCACTCCCAGTCTTTACTCAGGCCTAATCTGACAGTATTGAGTTTGCAAATTAATTCCAGTTCTGCAGCTTCACATTGGGAGTCTGGTTTTGGAAGTTTTTTTGTTGAAGAATTGCCACTTTTAGGTCTGTTATTGAGTGACCAGAGAGATTGAAGTGTTCTCCTACTGGTTTTTGAATGTTATGATTCCTGATGTCAGATTTGTGTCCATTTATTCTTTTGCATAGAGATTGTCTGGTTTGGCCAATGTACATGGCAGAAGGGCATCGCTGGCACATGATTGCATATATCACATTGGTAGATGTGCAGGTGAACAAGCCGCAGATGGTGTCACTGATGTGGTTAGGTCCTATGATTATGTCCCTTGAATAGATAGGTGGACAGAGTTGGCATTGGGGTTTGTAGCAGGTTTTGGTTCCTGGGTTGGTGTTTTTGTTGTGTGGTGTGTAGTTGCTGGTGAGTATTTGCTTCAGGTTTGGGGGCTGTCTGTAGGCGAGGACTGGTCTGTCTCCCAAGGTCTGTGAGAGTGAGGGATCATCCTTCAGGATAGGTTGTAGATCCTTGATGATGCACTGGAGAGCTTTTAGTTGGGGCTATAGGTGACAGCTAGTGGCATTCTGTTACTCTCTTTGTTGGACCTGTCTTGTAGTACCCTTCTGGTCCTGTCAATCTGTTTCTTCACTTCACCAGGAGGGTATGCCCCTCTGCCATTAAGAACGCTTGATAGAGATTCTATAGGTGTTTGTCTGTCTGAGGGATCGGAGCAAATGCGGTTGTATCTCAGAGCTTGGCTGTAGACAATGGATCATGTGATGTGATGTGGATGAAAGCTGGAGGCATGTAGGTAACAGAGACAAACACCTACAGAATCTCTATCAAGCGTTCTTAAACCTGCAATACCCAGAGTGAAGTGCAGAAACAGATTTTTCCTCCCTTGGTATCCTGCTGTTAATTGATTTATCTCATAAGACTGACCTCACACTTGGTAAAGCAACCCCCATCCTTTCATGTATTTATACCTGCTCCTGTATTTTTCACTTCATGCATCTGATGAGGTGGATTCTAGCCCACAAAAGCTTATTTATGCCCAAATAAATCTGTTAGGCTCTAAGGTGCCACAAGGACTCCTCGTTGTTTTTGCTGATACAGACTAACATGGCTACCACTCTGAAACTAGAGACAAAGAAATGGTCATTAGAGATATAGTAGCCAAACTTGGTGAGGAGGGAGTCGTATCTATTTAGTGTTCAGGTCAGTCAAAGAGTATATTTCTTGACATTGGTGTCATATGCTGCACTGAGATTAAGAAGAATAAATAGCACAAGGAGTTATCTTTAGCAAAGTGGAAGAGGTAACTGAACAGGCCAAGCAAAGCAGTTTCTTGCCATGGAGGAGGTTGAAGACATACAGGGCTGGATCAAAAGGAGGTGAGCAGTAAAGTAACTGGAGAAAGTTAACTTCATTAATCTCACCAACACTTTATAGAATGAGTGTAACTTGTACAGGTGGTAATAGCTGTTGGGAATATTGGGGTCAAAGATAGATTTCTTATCAGTTATGGAATTTTTAGTGCAGTAGTGAAAATGCTACAAAGTAAAATGAAGATGGCAATTCAGGGAGCTAAAGCAAGAAGGCATCTTGATTGAGTGAGCTGAGTTAGGAATTAAGACCTACCATACCAGATCAGGACACCGGTCAATCTAGTCCAGTATCCGGTCTCTAACACTGGCCAGACCACATGCTTCAGAGGAAGGAGCATAAAACTCTATAGTTGACAATTATGGCATAACCTGCCCATTGGGGAAATTTTTCCTAATCCCACCACGCAAAGTTTGACTTATCCCATGATGCAGGAGGGTTTATATCCCTTCTGTTTTTTAGAATCGTAAATGTAACTGTAGATATTCCTTTTCTGAATCCCACCAGGCTCTGTCTCAATAACATCTAGTGGAAATGAGTTTCAAAGGTTAATTCTATTTTAAATAAAATTGTATTACCTATTATCAATTTTAAATTTGCTGCTTTTCAACTACAATAAGTGTCCTCTTGTCCTTGAATTATGAGAGAGGATAACGGAAGCATTTAATTTACCTTCTCTGAACTATTATATACTCTATTCATCTCTCTCTAAACTAAGCAATGCCAGTCTTTTCAGTTTCTCTTCTCTTCAGTTTCTAATTTTCATCACCTGTTTCTAAACCTCCTCTATTTCTGCTATTTTCTTACAGACACAGGGCGACCAGAGGTGGTAGGGAGATCAAGAAGGAGGCATTTTACTTTCCCAAGAGAATGTTCGTGTAGCCAGATGTGGTAGGAGCAGAACAGCTATAGATTTTTGGGGAAGACTAGCGGTAAAGGCAGATAGACTATGGAATTGGTGCCTGTAGTGTTGTTATGGATTAATGAAATAGCTCAGTGGTTTGAGCATTGGCCTATTAAACCCAGGGTTGTGAGTTCAATCTTTGAGGGGGGCCATCTGGGGATTGGTTCCCCCTTTGAGCAGAGGGTTGGACTAGCTGACCTCCTGAGGCCCCTTCCCACCCTGATATTCTATGATACTCTTCTGGACTAAGTGAGGCTTTCAATTGCCTTTAGAGACTGCAGAATAATAAAACAGCATCTTAACAGATGAGAGAAAAACATGTTCATACCTACCTGGTCTGTCTCAGTTCCCACCCTTGGGCTTTCTGGTAATGTCAAAATAATCTTTTATGTGTCAAATAACACCCTTTCTTGGGGTCTGGGTTTATTAACAAAGTTCCCAAGGAAACACAAGAACCCCTACCCAGTCTTCCAGGCTGGCTCAACTGTTGGTGCAGGTTTCTTAGTCCTGTGCCTGCTGAAGCTCTCCTCTAGCAGACAGACATTCTCCACACTCTATCCGTCCTCACTGACTCCTGCGCTCTGCTGACATGCACCCCCAAACCTGCTGCTGGGGAACTAGGGAGAGTCTCTCCCTGCTCTCTATCAAGCAGCAACTACCAGGACTTTCAACATAAGTCTTTCTTTCTCTCCCGCTGGCTCTCCAGGGGTTTTGTTTTACCCCATCCCAGAAACCCTGATTTAGTCATAAGACTTGCCTGCCACATGACTTCAAACATTTTCTCCATATGGAGAGGCAAGCTGTGTGTGTTACATGTGAGGCTGGACCCTTCTCCCCTTAAAGAGCCAGTCACCTTGTTACATCTCTTAAGGGCTCTGTATTCATCATTATGCCATGGGGTTCTCAAGGTGTAAGCAATGGAGAATGGTTTTACAGAAGCAAGTTGTCAGGAAAAAAAAACAGCCCCCCCCCCCAAAAAAACACAATATAGGGCTTGGTTTTGAGAGAATGTCCACAACTTCCATTATCATCAGCAGGAGCTATGGGTGTTCAAAGCCTCTCCAACTCAGACTATTCGGTGTAATTACTATCTCAAATTACATAGAGGTTACTAGAGACTTTGGAATGAGAGAAAGAAATATTGCGGGAGAGTCTCTCTTTGCTGAGATCTGGTTACGGCTCCCCTATTCTGAAGTACAGCTGCCGAATGCCAGCTGTGTAAGTTATCACCTGTCAGTTAAGAATTGGTGGAGTGGAACTGCACACAAAGTGCCTTTCCTTGTCCTCTACATAGAGGTAAGGAGAAAGTCAGCAAAGGAGCCAGATCTGCTGGCTTCATTCCTGCTGAGAGATCCTCCTTAATGGGGTGTGACAGGGCATACCTGGCCTTTGCAACTACCTAACAGAGGCCCAGCGGTTCTACTGTACCCCACCCCAGAAAGCAGAGAAGTGACAGGAAAACAGCAGCAAAGGTGGGTCCTCCAGGCCTGCCTAGACAAGCCTCATGAAAGAAGCCAATAAGAAACCAGCAGGTTCAGATAAAAGGAGCTCCAGGGCCTTAGCAGGTAAGTTCCTGGTTGGGATCAGAGGATTAAGGACAGGTGTGCCTCTGCTCAAAGGAACTTGAGAGATAACCAGAGTTTGTTTCTGACTGCATTCCCTTGAGCTGGGCTTGCAGGGAGAGATGAGTGCCCTCATTACACTGGGGCATTCCCAGTTACTCCACTATGGCCAGATTCCTTTGTGTCACCTGAGTAGAACGAGAAGAGAAGAGAATTTGGCCCATAATTTTTAAACTTTCAAAACAGCAAGTGATTAACCCACCCAAGAATCCAAATCCAAAGCCAGGACAATATTTAATTATTACTACTTTAAAACATTTGATCTGTATGATCTAAAGTAAAGCCTGGGTGGGATTTATTGTTCAGAAGATGTATCTAAAAAAACTAACTCATCACTCATTAAATCCTTAAAGCCCGAGAGTCTGTATGTAAATAAAGACCTCCTACTATATATAGCTCTCTGCTCATCTAGTGGCTAGCCCACTAAAACAGAGCTCTTAACTGTAATCCTTCTCGAGCTACCAGACATTTTCCTTTAGCTCAAGTGATATGCACCTGGGTGACTGGAATCAACGGTTCATGATATGGTCCCCAATACCATTTTAAAGCTTTTTCCAGTCACTGTGATCATAGAACTTAAGATCAGAAGGGACCATTATGATCATCTAGTCTGACCTCCCGCAAGATGCAGGCCACAAAAGCTGACCCACCCACTCCTGAAATAATTCTCTCCCTTGACTCAGCTGTTGAAGTCCCCAAATCCTGATTTAAAGACTTCAAGTAAAAGATAATCCTCCAGCAAGCGACCCCTGCCCCATGCTGCGGAGGAAGGCGAAAATGCAGTTTGTGGCTTTATTACACCGTTTTTAGTAACTGTGCCCCATTTTGGTATGTTTAATCAAAGGTTTGGATGAGATACATAGCTGTTCTAGCAGATTGTTAGAGCTACAGTTTAACATGGAGGCGGGAGCTTTTTTTTAAATACACATATTATGCCAATATTTTGTGACATGCGTGTATTCAATCTGAGGTCAGAATAATGCTTAAATGCATACCATTGGGGAAAATGCATCCAGAGACCTTCCATCAGGGACACATTAATAAGATTGCTCTAGAATTCAAGAGCATAAGCACGTAGTCAAATCCATTTAATTTAGTGAATTTCATGATTTTTTTTCCAGATGGTGACCTTTTTTAAAAAAGGCTGACACTATGTAAGAAACAATTTGGTTTTGGAAGTTCCATTAGTGAAGTAATTAAGTAAAACAAAACATCTTATAGGTAACAAATAAGTGAAACAAGAAAGCATCCCCACTGTTGGAACTGGAAGGGAATACAGGTAGTTATGCCATGAGCTAACTTCTTACTGTTGCTAGTAGAATAAAAAAGGGCAAAAGCTTAAATCACACTATCACTCAAGGGAGAGGGTGATAATCAATTCCTCCTCCTCACCAGTTTGAATTTAGCAGGTCTGGTATTAAAGAAGGGTCAGTGTTTCTAATAAAGTAGAGAAAACTGTTCATGAATACTTCTTCCTTGAGTAAATATGATATCTATAATGCTGCTAATGGGCCTTATATTGAAGTTTTTCTCAGGCAAACTTCCACTGATATCAAGGGTTTTGGGATTCAAAGGACTGAGCCCAGAATTAATTAAACATATAAAACCTAATTCAAACCTATTATGAACAGGGGCAGACCTATTTAATTCAGTAGATTTACACTCAATAATACAAGAGCTAATTTATCCCAAAATATTCTGCAGAGGAAGTGGTTGTCATGCAAGTTAAAACTACCTGAGGGAACTACTAATTCACTTTTCCAAATGATATTTATGTCCTGATTTTACCCAATACATTTTAAATGTCTTCAGAAATGTTAAACAGTGTCATTATGTGTTTGTTAGCAAAAAACTAAAAATAGAACAAATGGTGCCATAAAAATTAGAAATTTTTGTAGGAAAGAACCATATATTTAAATTTGTAATGATCATGGAATATTAATTTTAAAATTCATTAAGAAATGTTTATACTAAACATCATATATAATATATTTCTTGTTTGATTTTCAGGCCTGCCTAGAAGGTAACTATTTTTATGCATAGACTGATTTACATACAGCTCTCCAACTGCATCTTGCAACGCTGTGTATCCATAGGAAACAAGGTCAAGTCCAAAGGGCATGACAGAGTAACGGATAATCTGAAAATGGAAAAATAGATCTTAGACACAATTTGAAATGCTTTGTAAGAAACAAAGTAGAGTAAGATTATATATATAGCTTTAAATTTAAAGAAGTACAAAAACAACAAGAATATATAGAGTAGAGCCTCAATTTTCTCTTGTCAGAGTCTGATTCCAAAATACTGAGGTATCGAACAAACATCATTCAAAATTTATTAATGTATTTTGTCGGCTAAATTCTGTATGGTTTAAAAATAGTGCAATAAGGTTTTAATGGATAACATTTTGAGGGAAAAAAAGCTCAGCTCACGAGTCAGGATGTGTCTTTGATGTATCCGGGAGTAGGGTGACCAGATGGCCTGCTTTTAAAAGGGACAGTCCCCTTTTTTGAGACTTTTTCTTATATAGGCACCTATTACCTCCCACCCCTGTCCCGTTTTTTCACAGTTGTTATCTGGTAACCCTATCTGGGAGGGCATCTCCCCTCACCCTAGGTAGTGGGAGGGGGAAAATCTCAAGTGAGAGCAGTTGGGGAAGTACTACATTGTGGGGAGGGTATTGCTTCTTTCTCATCTCCTCTCCCCCATCAGACTGTGGAGGAAAAGGGGGAGGACCATGTCCTGTCTGCTCCTGCTCCACTGAACAGCAGTAGGGGGTCAGGATAAGCCAGCTGATTGGCTCTCACCTGCTGGATTGGGGGAGGACTGTTTCTGCTTGCTGTTGGCAAGCAGCCAGTTTAAGCTCTTTTCCAGGCCCACTTTTGTGTGGAGAGCTGGATCTCATGATGCCAGGGACGAGACTGATTGCCAAATTTTGTTTGGGGTTTGGAAGGGATTTTTGTTTTCCCATATGGAAAAATGGCAAACTGCTCTGTGGGTTTTTTCACCTTCTATCCGGCATCTGAAAGATTTACTTGGGGAATTTAAATTACATTCATTGAAACTTTTGAAGTGAGGTCTCTGTAACCCCAATGGGCTGCTTGGGCATGAGCCTCATGCACAACACTGCATAGTGATGGGCTTGCCTCTATGTCTCATGCAGCATATGTCTCTCCTCATCTCTTCTACCCCTTGTGTGGAGGAGAGGAATGGGTTGGGACTAACTTCGAGCCAGGGTCTCCAGACAGGCCTGAGGGAATAAAGGGGGCATTGCTCCCATATCCACCCTCAGGTTTGTAGAACCCAGGACCACAGATGCCAGGTGAAACCCACACTAGAGCAGTCCTGCCAGGTAGTTTGTATGTGGGGGGCGGGGGTTCCCCATTGGTCAGTAGTTTTAATAAGGTTGCAAGCCTCTGTATTTAACTATACTATGGCACATTGTTTCTGTTGTGTGTCTTTTACCACTAACTCAATCCTCAATAAAAAAGTTTAATTGTATTTGTAAGATAGTCTTCTAATTAAAAAAAATATTTGGATCCTCTGAAAAACTTATATCCAGTATTACACTGACCCTAATCAGTATTTTCCTGCTACATTTACAGACCAATGGACAATCCCCTACATACAGGTTTTTTTCATTTTCTGTCTCTGGCTGCAGCAATTGTTAGTAGCTAAAAATCAAATTCTTATTAATTTAAGGGGCATCTAATGTGGTCTGAAAATTGTATCACTTACTCTGAAAGACCCTAATTATTGTCAGTTTCACCAGGCTTCTGCTGAATTTGGCCAACTAAGATCTTTATTCCATTTTGTAAAATCTTATTTTACCTACATTTGGTATCTTAAAATGATCTAATACATACCTAAGCTTCAGAATCTTTCATACTAGCCAAAATATCAATCAATATGCTTTAGAATCTGTAGTTTTATAATTCACTCTGATTTATTTTTATGCATTTTTAATATCAATATCAGCTGAAAGTTCTACCAATGATTATCTTTGTAAATTATACATATTACTAACCTGCAAAGTGAGATGTATGTCCTACACCAAATAACTTATTGAAGCTTTAAATAAAACCAATAGTAAATATTTACAATTAAAAATAACACAATACCTCATACTGACTAGAACATCTCCATCCCGAAATATAAATAGAAGAATATTTTCTTGAGTGACATCATGGAAGTTGGCGTTCTTTTCATTTGCAAAGAACAAGTCTGGTTTCCACAGACATTTAAACATTGTAGGATCCACTGTCAGTGTATCTGAACCCCTCCAGTCATTGGGCAATTTAAGTCTGGGGTCATTCCACTTTTGTCTTAGGAAGATGTTAACTCTGTAATCCTGATGAGAAGAATTTGCAAGTGTATATTAATCTAACCACAAAACAACAAAACAGAAAACAAAACAAAAAAACATGCAGGCTCCAAAATGAAAAAAATATCTATTTAGATTTTGTGGTTTTCCTCTAATGGATACACCTGATCATTCTTCAGCACACAATTTTCTTGGTTTTAAAGGAATTAGCTACAAGATACATAAAGTTAGGTTACATAAATGCCTTGTTTCTCAAGATTAGCCATGTTAAATTAAAATAATATGGGTCAAATTCTGCCCTCACTCACATCTGTGCAGCCTCAATTACACCAATGGTGCCACATGTGTGTAAATGAGGACAGAGTGTGGTCTCATATTTCTACAACATATATGTATTTCAGGCAACAGGATATCAGGCACGGCCCATGTGTATTTCACATTTACATCAATGACCTGGTAAGTGTAAACTGCAGCACATGCTCCAGTTGGTTAGATGGTATGTTAACAATATGGCATTACATTGTCAAAGAAGAAAACAGAGCAGAGAAGTAATACTAAGTACCCACAGAATAAACAACAAGCGAAAGAAAAATGAAACATGTTTCTAAATTTTGGTGTCAGTCCACTGCAAACACTTACATGCACGCTTAACTTTAAGCACTTGAGCAACCCATTGAAATCATCTTAGGACAGCACCTATGTGTGTCCTTAATTTTAAGAACGTTTAAGTCCATTGACATCAAAAGGGGCTTTTACTATTATTATTAAACATTTATATTATAGTCCATGTGCTTACATACTGTCCTTAACAGGGAAGTTTTCTAAATCAGAGCCTGAAGTAAATGGACAGATTTTCAAAACTGCTGAGCTCCCAAGGGAGTTGGTGGGTGCTCAGCACCTTTGAAAAACCAGGTAACTAAGGACTTGATCCAAAGCCCACCTACATCATTGGAAAGATTCCCAGTGACTTCAAAGGACTTCAGAAGAGATCCTTATTTAGTTAGATGTTTGAATATGGATCGAGGAGCCTAACTTTTGGCATATATTTAAGAATCATGGATTTAGACAGTGGGACCATGGTTAATACGCACTGAGTTTTTAAAAAAGGAAAGCTCTTGCCAGACAAACTTGATTCTTCCCCCCCCCCCCAAAAAAAAAAAAGCAGTCACAAAACTGGATGTAAGGAAAATAGCAGATATATGACAGGGTATTTAGGCCCCAATAAAGTATTTGATACTGTGTCTCCTAAAATGTATTCTCAAATCAATTCCTGCTGAATGACTAAGTTAATGATAACTGAAAATAGCAGGACTGAGTTGGGGGAGGAATTCAGTGGATTACCACAGGTATTTGTGTTACATCCGGTTTGCTTAAATGAAATCTTCCTGAGTGATACAGGAGAGGAAATAATGTCATACTAATGAAATTCACAGATGAAATTGCAGTCTTGTAGGAAATTGGGAGGAGTTTCAAACATCAGTGAGGACAGAGATATAATATAAAAGAGACTTAAAGGGATTTAAAAAATGAGCAAAAAACACAATTTAGATTCATCTTGAAAAAAGCAGGTTAATATCTCTGGGGGAAAATAATCCCAAAGTAGATATTCAGTCTGAGGGAAAAACCTGAAAAGCTGTAATGCAGAGAGAGAGAGTTAATAATGCAATATGGCAATAAGAGAAGCCAATGCAATATAGGATGCACACACAGGGGTATGATGAATGTAGGTTATTCGTATTTGACCTGATACCAAATAGTTGGCCTGGGCATTTACTGACTACTGAATATGAATCCAAACAGTGGGATGGGGCCAGACAGGAGAGTGAACAGAAGATTGGAACAGACTGTGACAAAGGGAAAAGCTTTAAATTTAGACTCCCCCTTCCTAAACCAAATTCCAAATTTAAATGCAAGTCTTTCACACTACTTCTGCTAATGTCATTGGGTCCAACAAGGACTAAGCTATTGAATATTCCTCAACTTTTATGTCCATAAGAGAATGCTTCTCACCCTAGCACTCAGAAAAACTACCAAAATGACTTACTGTAGTAGGGAGTTTCCAATCATTACCATCTGTCCTTTATCAATAATCAATTTACCTTCGCTCATCCTGGGTAACAAACATGGGTATAAGTGTGATCAATTGTACATTGATATTGCATTTCTTTACATTCCTCCACTGTGCTTACTCATATCTTCAGGTGCCTGGAAAATTAAGAATTTGTACACTACACATCCTTCTGCTTTTGGTATGGTCACCTTTCTATGTGTCTCATTTATGGACCAAACATTTACTTTAAGATTGCGTAAGTGACAAAACTGGCTCTCCGGGAGGTCATTGACCTCACACTAATACACACTAACACATTGCTGAGTTGCATATCTTAAGCAAGGAAGAACCACATTTCACACTTCTCAGAAGCCACTAGACTCCTTTTAATTTTTTAGGCCTTGAATCCATCAGATAATAAAACCTCTCACAATTTATGAACAACAAGATACAATCCTCTCTGTGGATGAGTAGATTTAATTTAGTTTAATTTAGAAATTTTATATTCAAATACTCAAATTTCACACTTACCATCGTTGTCTCTTGGATTGATCCAAAGCTGTTAATGAAAAGGTTGACTGTTACATCGACTGGAATTCCTAAAGAAAAAAAAATTGAAAATACACAAAGTAAGGTTTAGGGCATGATTCTCTTGTGAACTAGTGACCATTTATACCATTCTGGCAATGTAAAGGGTCCTTAAATTGAATTGCACCCACTTTAGGGCCCCTTTTAAATGCACTTAACACTGCTCTGGCACTGAAATATAGATAAGAATCAGGCCATTAGTATCTTTTTATCTTCTAATATACATTTGCCAGGTTAAAGATATGGTGTCCAATCCTGCTCCCATTAAAATAAAAATTATGAAAATTATTTTCATTCTGGTGATAAGAAACTAGAAAAATTCCTCAGCCCACATATCTAAGCTTAAAATGGTACATGAACAGTAAATTGGAATCGTTTGCAAATGTAATGCTTTTGTGTTATCACAAAGCTCACAATCTAGTACCAGCCCCTGTATATAGTGTAATGGATACAGACAACATACGTACAGAGAGAGGAAAGACAGACTTTCGTCTCTCTTCACTGATTTGTGACTTATACTGTCATATTTGTTTAGATTCTCCAGATCAACTGTTCTTTGTGCAAGTCTGGTGTGAGTGTGTAAAGGGGTTGGTGGTTGTGGTGGGGTATAAAAATGGCCCTTTGCAGCTTCTTCGTCCGCAGCACAACATAATTTAACTGAACCTGAAGGTTGCTCTTATATACTCTTCCCTGGAGACTACAACTTGACATGAGGGGGCAGCTTGTGTGTTCCAATGACCCTGAGAGCTATGCTGGCAGGAGTTTTAATTCCTGGTGGGGTCACCCAAGATGGATGGTCAAAGGATAGAAAGGGACCAGATGAAAAGCAGTCCTTTGGTGCTCCAGGTTGGGATGAGAGAGAGGCCGACACAACAAGGTAGCCTTTCCAGCAACCAGCATGATGGACAAGGATGGCAGAATCTTGTGTGTGTCCTAAATAAGGTCTGACAACATGGAAAACATTCAGATTCAGAATCTAATATAAATTTTATTTAATTAATATTGTTCCAATTCATGCTGCTAAGACTGACTGGGGTGAAAGTGTAGATTCTGCCTTATGTGCAGGCTTGATACTTTGTCGCACTGAGCCCCTTCTGCAAGTGGCTGAGTGCCCTCAACTCCAAATGCCTTCAGTGCCATTACCTGAGGGTGCTCAGTACCTTGCAGATTTAGGCCAGGTCTATGTGCAAGCCAAGTAAATCAGTCATGCTTGAGAAATATTTTAATGTGAGCAAATCACTTGTCAGAAGATATTCTTCTTCCCCCATCACTTCCCTCTGAAATGATGCAACATTTCTCCTCTTTCTTCTTCAGTCCTGATTCATTCTGGACTGCCAGCGATGGGAGTAGGTGGGAGAGAAGGAATCAAATATTGACAATAAGATTTTGGGCTATATGCCTACCTATTGCTGAATATCAAGTAGCCTATTAGGTGGTCATGCGACCCCTGTGACAATGCCTAGTGTTGAAAATAATTGAGTAAGCTTCCATAGTGAACAAAAAAGGGGTGAGGTTTCTTCTGAGGTAAGATATAGTATTTGAGGTTGGGAGGCGGGGTTAATACTTTTATAAAGTGAGTTGAACAGATCTATCTGAAGAACTGTTTCCCATTGGGAAGAGTAAAAGTCTTTATCTTGAGGACAAGGTGGTAATGGCATATCTGTAGCACTCTCCTCAGAAGTACAATCAAGATTATAGCTTTCCAGAGTAGTTTTCTTCATACTATATATGTATGTGTGTTACAATTATATACCTACACACGCATATTTATATGCGATTTTTAATGTGGCAAAAGCCACACTCACAAGCTGCAGTTTAAGTAGTGTAATAAAAATTGGGTTTTTTTAGAAAGAATCTCATTCCTGGAAAACTTAAGATGCAGCTGTGAGAATTATCACATATTATTTAGAGGATATATACTCCTGTCATTATTATAACTGTACAGAAGTGATAGCTGCTAAGGGCATGTACTTAAGCATATGAACCACATTAATTTCCAAAATGCAGCAACAGGACTTAGCACAGGTTTAAGGGAATTATAACTTCTGTGTGCTTTAGAAATATTAACACGGTAGGGCCTAAATTCTGTAGTATTTTCATGATCTTGACAAGAACCTACTTACAAGCAATTAAGTAAAACTGTTTAATGCTTTAAAAATACATTGCCTTGAAAACAGTATTCAAATACTAAATAAAACCATATAATTTAATTTTTAAAAAGCTATTAATTAAAAAAATCCCTAAAAACACTCCATGTGTTAGCAGCATGAAATATGCATATGCTATCAATCCATCAGCTAAAAAGGGTAAATATCTTTCAGCAGTTTCACCCCCTTTTCAGAAATTTTATCCTGTATCTTTCCAGAAATCTAGTTTCCACAGATTCTGTGCATGTGAATAACAAAATAAAAAATAAAAGAGGAAATGTTAATAACATGAAAAGGTAGAAAATGTCTTTTATATGTGACAAACCTTTGAAATTTGGTCTTATCCTGGGATCATAAGTGAGCAACAGCCTATTCAAGATATTGCTGGTAGAATTAACAGGTACTCTTGCAAGATCTTCAGCTGATTGCTGGCTGTGAAAAGTGCATTGGTTATTGTTAAGAAAGTAGGTACTGTAATTTTGAACTTCCTGAGTCATTTTAAAATGCCATTCAAACTATCAAAAAGGCATCATACATATAAACCTCCCCCAAGTTTACTCCTTTCAAGTAACGTCTATAGTATTTAATCTTCCATTACATATCTTACTCTAATACACTGTAGTACTGACATTTCAATATTTTCTTCATAATGTTATAAAAACAATGAAAACTCTCAGTTTCTGATTGTAAACTAAATAAAAAACTAAACATCAAATAAGCAAAAATGTACTAATGACATATCAGAAATGCTTTAATTTCTTCATTAGTAGAAGCAGCCTACAGCACTATTTTTAGTGACTGTCAAATTAGGAACAAACAAATTGACAAGCAATTTTAGGAGCCAAAACTTTCAGAGGTTTTTGGCAGTCTATTGCTTTCATGTGACAGACTCAGCTATCCCATAGAGAGTTAAAGGCTTTTCGTAATTTAATTGGTAAATCCTGATAACCCTTTTCAATTGAAAAAGAGGTTGCAGATTCTCATTTTACTTTCACTGGGAGAATTGCAATCCTCATTAACCTTCCCATTACAATTCATGTTTCAGGTGATCAGTAAAATTAGTTAGCTTGGGATAGGTAAGTGTAGCTTAGCTACTGAATTTTGATATTAAGGTCAGCAGGCACATGTGTGCACACAATGCCACACACACATACACACCCCTCCTTGCAACTCACCCATGCAATTCAGTGGACCATCCACACACACAGTCTGGTAATGTTATGTATGTTTCGCAGCATTCAGGAGGTTCTGGGGTGGGAGGAAGGGCAGAGGAGTGAGAATGCAGTGTACAGCCTCACGCCTCCCTCCCCCAGTGCCTCCTCCTCACTCCCTGTGCCTCCCGCCCACCACAATTAGCTGTTTTGCAACATGCAGGAGGCTGGAGTGGGGCGGGAAATGGGACAGGGTTTTCCCCAGGAATTGAAATGGGGGGGTTGAATTTATGGGGGGGCGGGAGTTAGGGCCAATGAGGGGTGAGACCGTGAGGGTGAAGGTGGGCTGTATGGCACCATAGTAAAAATGTTTGATGATAATTTTATTAGATTTAACTCATGTTTTAAAATCATCACACAAATTCAAGTTGGCTACTCAAGCCTTCTATGAAGCAATACATCTACATCCTTCTTGCTTTCTTGTTATAATTTTGCACAACTCTGTTAATGAACTTCTTGAATGCAATGTATTCATCTTTGGTGGCTTCTCGTGTGTCCGGTACTTCCATTCCTTCAATTGATATGCTCATTAGTTCATTCACGTGATCAGGCAGAAGGTGACTTCTTTCAGAACATAAAATTCTACTCAGTGATGAAAAAGAATGCTCAACTGTAGCTATTGTGACTGGGAGTAGCAAGAAATGAATTCCTACTTCTTTCATCCCAGGAAACATAGAACAAAGATCAGGTCGAGCCACTAGTGATGATAAAAAAGAAGTGGAAGTCAAATCTTCATTCATTCGTCGTATGATATTCCACTCTGTGTTCAAATTCTCTATTCTGTCCTGAGCACATGGCAGCCCCATTGCTGGTAGTGCCTCACTCCACTCAACTGTCAGTGTTTTATAGGACAGGCATCTGTAAAAGCTACGTAGAGGTTGAGTAGAATCTAGAAGTCGCTGTTGTAGATTTTTAAGAATGAAGTCTGTGTACTTTTTAAGTTGTCTTAACAAACACTTCTTGACCTCTTCACTTAAGGATTCGATATAAATGCCTTCATTGGTCAACTTCTGGACTGAAGTGTTTACTTCTTACAGTACTTTTTCAATGGATAGCTCTGATTGATCCAAATGTAGCTTCTATTGCTGGACAAAGATCTACTACTGTTGTAGCAGATGGGTTGATGGCATTTTTTAATGACCCAAGGGACTTACAAGAGAATGGCAATAGTCTTCTCTGAACGTAGTAGCAAAAGTAGTCCACCAGCCTCACTACTTAGATCCATCCCATCTTGGTAGATACTTTCCAGAGCCAGTAATAACGGCTGGAGTAATTTTAAGACAACAGCCAATGACTTCTCTTGAGAAAGCCAGCGGGCTTTCCCAGGTTGGACTAATTTGAACTTCAGTCCCAGTGTATCTTCTATATTTTCCAAGCTATTCAGTCTTTTTGGACTCTTTCTCAAAAAAGAATATAATGAAGACATTAAATTTGTAGCTTTTTTAATGTCTTTTGAAGAGTCTGCAGCTCGTACTAGCACTAGTTGGAGTAGATGGCCTCTGCAGTGTGTATAGGAGAGATTAGGGTTACACTTTTCTCTGAGCAAAACTTGTGCTCCACCATGTCTTCCAGAGAAGTTTGCAGCTCCACGAAATGCACAAGCAGCCATCTATTTGGGATCTAGTTGACAAGCATTTAACTCTAAGATGTGGGTTGTCATGGATGCAGCCAATGTGTTGTCTATAACTTGAACATCTAGAAATGCATCTACTGGCCTACCACTGACATCAAGATAATGTACACAATGACTTAATACTTGATGCCCATTTGCATCGGTGCATTCATCAGCCATGTATGCAATCTTTTTGATTGTGGTGAGAGAGTTCTTCACTTTTTCAACTGTTGAGTCTTTCACTGTTGCACCGCATGCTTCTAGCCAGTCAGTTGAGTTTCTTGCAGAAAGATAGTGAGCATTTGCTGGTCTTGTTCAGAACCAGTGTTCAACTTCAGGATGAACAAGAGACAGAGCACTTAACATTGGCCTCCAGTCTGTAGTGTGTGGTATCTCTTGCTTAAATAGAAAGTATGATGCCACAGCCATGTTTGTTCGCATGAACTGTGTTGTGTCTCCAGCATTCTTAACAGCCTCATTAAGTACTTCTAAAATTGGCATTGCAAGTGGTCTTATAAGGCTTTCTGCATGTTGATGCACTCCAGAGGCATGGTGTTTTGCAGCCTTTTCACATAGTTTGTCAGCATTGTCTTTGCTGATCGGTCTGACAAAGCTCCTCCACTTTTACCAGTTATACCATTAGAAAGCTTTCCTTCTTTGTAAGCTTTTTTACAAGAGGTGGACCAGTAGCCTTCTTTTGTAACGTCAATAGATGGGAACACTTAGACCGACAAACATCGAGAACTGCCTTTAGGTTTTGGAGACACTGTTTTTTCAGTAGGATTTGCTGGTCTTCAGTAGCTGTATTTGTGCTTCGGGCTGGTTGTATGTAGATACACCACTTGAACCTTCAGATGAAATGTTGATATATTCTTGGTTCTTGATGTATTCTTCACCTTGGTTTGTTTTGAGGCCTTTGAGTAGAAAAATTGTTGCATTGTTTTTTGTATTTTCATTTTCACTTTGACCTTCAACATATAACAGAGATATGAATAAATTAAATGTTTTGTTAGGATAATGCAAATTTAGCATAAGGATAATGCAAATTACACCAAAACACAGAACAGTTCTAGATTTCTAAAACAAATATTTTTTAAAAAAAAATATTTAATTTAAATTGATTTTTGGAAAATAAGCCATCATGGGATAAGAGGGAAGTCTTCTCATGGATAAGTAACTGGTTAAAAGATGAGAAACAAAGGGTAGGAATAAACAGTCAGTTTTCAGAAGGGAGAGAGATAAATAGTGGTATCCCTGAGGGGTCAGTACTGGGACCATTACTGTTCAACATATTCATAAATGATCTGGAAAAGTGGATAAAACAGTGAGGTGGAAAAATTTGCAGATTATGCAAAACTATTCAAGATAGTTAAGTCCAAAGTAGACTGTGAAGAGTTACAAAGAGAATCTCACAAAACTGGGTGACTGGGCAAGAAAATGGAAGATGAAATTCAGTCACTCCCGCCCTCTCTCCCTGAAAGCGCCGGCGGGAAATCTGTTACCGCACTTTTCTGGTCAGTGACAGCGCGGACGCCACAGCACTGCGAGCATGGAGCCCGCTGCGTTCATCGCTGCTCTTATGGCCGTTGTCAACTCCTCGCACCTTATCGTCCACCTCTTCCACAGTCAGCTGCTGAGAAATCGGGCGACGAGGCTCCGGCAGCGCGGTGAGGACATGAAGTGTCAGAGTGGCACAGAC
Organism: Mauremys reevesii; assembly: GCF_016161935.1. NCBI lineage: Eukaryota > Metazoa > Chordata > Testudines > Geoemydidae > Mauremys > Mauremys reevesii. The sequence continues at coordinate 62,348,057 of NC_052627.1, read as the reverse complement.
CTCTCAGAAAGCACGGGATCCCGTGCCGCGGAGATCATGGTGGCAATGGGTCACGTTCATGCTATGGGACGGCGATTCTGGGCCCGGGAAACAAGCACGGACAGGTGGGACCGCATAGTGCTGCAGGGCTGGGATGAATCACAGTGGCTGCGAAACTTCAGGATGAGTAAGGGCACTTTCCTTGAACTGTGTGAGTTCCTGGCCCCTGCCCTGAAGCGCCAGGACACCCGCATGCGAGCAGCCCTGAGTGTGCAGAAGCGAGTGGCCATAGCCCTCTGGAAACTTGCCACGCCAGACAGCTACCGGTCAGTAGCGAACCACTTTGGCGTGGGCAAATCTACCGTGGGGGTTGCTGTGATGCAAGTAGCCCACGCAATCGTTGACCTACTGCTCTCAAAGGTAGTGACCCTGGGAAACGTCCAGGTCGTCATAGATGGCTTCGCCGCGATGGGATTCCAAACTGCGGTGGGGATATAGATGGCACTCACATCCCTATCCTGGGACCGGCCCACCAGGCCAGCCAGTATATTAACCGAAAGGGCTACTTTTCAATGGTGCTGCAAGCACTGGTGGACCATAGGGGACGTTTTACCAACATCTACGTCGGGTGGCCGGGCAAGGTTCATGATGCGCGTATTTTCAGGAACTCTTGTCTGTTTAGACGCCTGCAGGAAGGTAGTTTCTTCCCGGACTACAAAATAAGTGTTGGGGATGTGGAGATGCCTACAGTGATCCTCGGGGACCCAGCCTACCCGCTAATGCCCTGGCTCATGAAGCCCTATACAGGCGCCCTGGACAGTGACAAGGAGCTCTTCAACTACCGGCTGAGCAAGTGCAGAATGGTGGTGGAGTGTGCTTTCGGACGTCTCAAGGGGAGATGGAGGAGCTTACTCACTCGCTCGGATCTCAGCAAAACCAATATCCCCATTGTTATTGCAGCTTGCTGTGTGCTCCACAATCTCTGTGAGAGCAAGGGGGAGACCTTTATAGTGGGATGGGAGGTTGAGGCAAATCGCCTGGCTGCTGATTACGCTCAGCCAGACACCCGTGCGATTAGAAGAGCCCAGCGGGAAGCGCTGTGCATCCGGGAGGCTTTGAAAGCTAGGTTCCTCAGAGAGCAGGGTAACCTATGACTGTCCAGTCTCTTTACAGAGAAGCTGAACTTGCCCCTGTTTCAGTTACTATTCACTTTTTTCAGCGGTTACATACCCCGTTCACCAGGTTTCCCCCCTTCCAACAGACTTTAAAAATAAAGTTATTGGAACATTTTTAATTAACAAAGTTTTCTTTACTAATGAATTCGCGTTAAAGGGTTCAAACAGGGACACAGACTGTGGTGGGTATGGTGTGCAGTGATGTACAGACCGCTTCTACACTCAAGGACTGACAGGCTCCTGCTCCTACAGCGGTCTCTGGGGGGAGGACGGTTACAGGAGGGTGTGCAGGAAGGGGTGGGTTTGCGGGAAGGGGTGAGGGGTGTGTGGGAAGGGTGAGTAAGTGTAGGGGGATGATGGCTCTGGCTGGGGCTCAGGGCATCGGAGAGGTTCTTGGCTAGGGTGGAAGGGCATGGTAAGGGCAGCCTGCCTTGCCATTTGTGGATGCCAGGCGCTCGGACCCTGGGGCAGCATACACCTCCCAGACTGACCTGGGGCAGCAGACACCTCCCAGAGTGACCCGGGTGCCTAGTGACTGCACTCTGTGTGTGACCTGCTGTTGATCCTGCCCCCCCATGTCTGTACCCTGGTAATGGTGGCCATCCTATGCAATTAACAAACCCCTATCTCCCCTTCACAACAAATCTTCTGCAAAGAAACATGACGGAAACAGTAATGAACAGCAAACTATTTTTAATACTCAACTACACAGTTGGGGGATGAAACTGGGATTTGGGATTGGGTGAGCCAGGAAGGGAAGCAATTCTCATACTTTAGGGAATGAGAGCTGTTTGGTACATGAGCGCTCTGCTGGGGTGGAGTGACAGTTTTCACGGCCCCTAGCACCCCTCCTTCTTGTGATTTTGGGTGAGGGGGGACAGGACTTTGTGGCGGGGGAGGGCGGTTGCAGATACAGTTCAGGGGGGCTCTCTGCTCCTGCCTGCGGTCCTGCAGAATATCCACAAGGCGCCGGAGTGTGTCCGTTTGCTCCCTCATTAGTCCAAGCAGCGTTTGAGTCGCCTGCTGGTCTTCCTGCTGCCACCTGTCCTCCCGTTCGCTGTGTGAGCGCTGCTGCTGAGAGAGGGTCTCCCTCCACTGGCTCTGCTGGGCCACCTCGGCTCTGGAGCAGGCCATCAGTTCAGCAAACATCTCGTCCCGAGTCTTTTTCTTTCGCCGCCTAATCTGCGCCAGCCTCTGTGAGGGGGATGCCGGGGCAGTTCGGGAAAGAGCCGCAGCTGTGTGATGGGAAAAAGGAAGTGATTTCCTTGCAAAGATACATGTTTGCGAACACTGAACACAGTCTACTCAGTTTCTGTGAACAAGACCATACAGGGCACCTATCTCATGTGCTCTCAGGACAAGTTTGAATTTTCGGCATTCGCTTTCATTGCCTGGGGTCTTGCACTGGAGATCGGACAAGCGGGGCAGGACAGCAGAATCCGTGTAGCAGCCAGGCCTGGTAAGCCATAAACTTTAGGCTGCTTAACAGTTAATGGATAGCAGTGCCCTCCTGCTGCAGGCAATCTGGAAAGCATAAAGTCTGACCCTGTTCCAGCCCCTCGCGGCTGTCCCCAGGAAAGATCCCTGTATGCTTTCCCTCTGCAGCCTCCACCACGTGGCTGTTAAAAGACGGTCATTGTTATGCAAAGGAAAAGTCAAGTATTCACAATAGTAACATTACAGTAATTCCCCTAATTAGATGCAGCAGTCGCCGAGCGAGATCACCCTGAGGCGGGTCACTAGGAGAGACAGAGAGCGCATGCTGCGTGAATCCCTGCACAGACCAGGGCCCTATGCTGCCATGCTGGTCGAGGCAATGCTCCCACTGTATCTCAGGATGGCCTGGCGCGGAAGAGTGTGCTTCCACGGAGCACCCAATAAGGCACCTCTCCCCAGGAACCTCCTGCGGAGGCTTTTCGAGTACCTCTACGAGAGCTTCGTGGAACTGTCCCAAGAGGATTTCTGTTCGATCCCTATATGTATTGACCTTCTTTTCATATAGTTTTTATTCCTGTTTTTAAAAAAATAAATGTTTACATGTTTATAGCACTTACCGACTGATCCTTCCCCTGATTCAGAGTCTGGGTTAACGGCCGGGGAGGGTTGGTAGGGGATCTCTGTGAGGCTGATGAAGAGATCCTGGCTGTCGGGGAAAGCAGTATTGTAAGCACTGTCGCCTGCCTCGTCCTCCACAAACCCTTCCTCATCTTCCCCATCCGCGAACATCGCCGAGAAACTGCCCGTCGACACTATCCCATCCTCAGAGTCCACGGTCACTGGTGGGGCAGTGGTGGCAGACCCACCGAGAATGGCATGCAGTGCCTCGTAGAAGCGGCATGTCTGGGGCTGGGCTCCGGAGCATCCGTTTGCCGCTTTGATTTTTTGGTAGCCTTGTCTCAGGTCAACTCCACCAGAGAGGTCCTTTGGGGCCATCTGCCTGTCCCAAGTCAGGTAAAGGGAGGAGGGGGCGGGGCGTGGGCAACAACTCCACACCAAAAAAAAATCAGCTTACAGAAACACACAACAGAGAGAAGAGAGACTTTAGAGAAAAAAGAAAAAGGTCAAGAAGACGAAGATGCATGGCTGGGTGGGTGAAGCGAGAAGCCGAAGCCCCGATCACCCTTCTTCTTCTTCAGAGGATTTAGAATCGCCACATGGACACACATGGGAGGAGGATGGGACGCAGGGGGGAGCAGCAGAGAGGGAGCAGCAAAGAACAGCCCCAACAGGCATTAGCGCGACAAGATGGGACGGCACAGACAAGACGACTGCTGACACGACAGTTGACAGGAGGACATGAAGAGAGTGATGCACACCACACACAGGGAGTAGGCTTCATGTTTGTCCAAGCAGGCACAGAGAGCACTGATTGGGGTTGGGGCAGGCACATGGGTCCCATCATCATCATCCTTCAGAACTAGAACTAAATGAAGAGAGATGAATGTGTTTGCTACGCAGCAACCAACAACAGAAATGAGGAGGAGGAGGACAGAGACTACTACTCCAGACAAGAGAAAAAAGAAAAGACTCTCTCAGACAAAGACATTCATTACCATCCTTTTGCTTGACCAAATTGGACCTGAATTGACCTGATAACACAGGATACGAACAAGACATGGGCTCTCTGAGAGAGAGAGAGATGAAGAGAGAGAGAGAGATTTGTGGTCTGTTGTGCTTAACAAAAGATCTGGTCTTAGCAGGCATCTCCTCACCACAAGCGTACCTGGGTAGTACTATGCAGGCATGACAGAAAACCAGAAAAACCATGTCTGCATTGCAAGCAAGTTTAAGAAGAAGTTCAGATTTTAGGACGTTAGAGCAGAGAGAGAGGCGAGGCGTCCGCCTCGACCATAGGCCAGTGGTGGCCAGAAGAGCTGAAGCTGAAGAAGAAGAAACTGGAGAGAACGTCAGACAGAAAGAGGACAGTACAACGTCCACCTGAAGGGAAGATAGACCAAGGAATTTTTTGATTTGACGCTTTAGAATAAGTTTTCAGTAGTATCAGATCAGAGGAAGGAAGAGAGGAAGACAGACAGAGAAACAGATGAAAGAGAGAGACACATATAGTCAGCATGCCAGGAAGTGAGAAAGAAGAGAAAGACCAGCAAGCAGAGAGGATCAGAGCAGAGTCAGAAAGAAGAGAAGAGAGAAGAAGAAGAAAGAAGCAGTCAACAACAGCAACAGCAGAGCAGCAGCAAGCAAAGCCAAAAGCTCAAAAGAGATGCTGAAGAGGGCAGAGAGAGAAGTTAAGAGAGGACAGATTAAGATAAGAGATGATGGCAGCATGGACAGGCAGCAGCAGCAGAGCAGGCATGAAACAGCTGCGACAGTGCACTGCAAGCTCAAGCGACTGAAAAAGTGCAGCGTCCCGTTAAAGAAAAAAGAAACAGAGGAAGAAGGAAGACAGAAAAGAAAAACAGATGAAACAGAGGGGAAGAGCACTCAGAAACTCTGAAAGACCACTCCACCACCAGCACCACAGACACCAACCCACATCCACCTCCCACACCCAACCCACCACCACCAACCAAAACCAGATCACCAACCAAAACCAGCCAGAGAAAAAGCATGGACCAAGAAAAGAAACAGAAGGCGGCTGACCCAGCGATATGGATGCCCTGGCCCTAGCTCTGAACCTGATGCTGTACCCAAGAAGGAAAAAGTGATTGAAGAAGACTGGAAAGAAGAAGAAGGATTCCGATCTGAGAAGAAAGATCATCAAAATCAAGAGATCAAATAACGGAAGAAAAATCACCTCTGTCTAGAACCCAGTCCTCTGAGAATCTTCTCTTAGGGAAGGTCCTGTCGGTGCCAGTCCTAGAGAGAATGAAGAGGGAGGCGATCATCCACAGCTACCAGGATGAACCAGCAGGTTTCGGCAGAACAGATCATGCACGGACCAGATAGCAACGCATGGAGTGTAGTCGAAAGCATGGAACAGGATAACTCATCTGTACATCAGCATTCGAGACCTGCAGAGAGCAGACCCTCTGGCGCGGGAGAGCATCTCTGGGGAAACCTGATCAGGAAGTCAACAAGCATACGTGGACAATACATCACAAGAGATCACACGAAGTGATCACAAGAGCAGCTCACGGGAGGGAGGCTCACAAACACCTTCCAGGACAAGGATGCTTGTTGTCACCACTTGCTTTGTGGATTCTTCTCTTCTTCCTTCATCAATTGGATTATGAATCGGATGGTCATTGTGGATGGACTTTGAACACCAGAATTGGTCATTGTGACCCAGCTGATGACCCTGCAGTAAACAGCAGCAGCAAAAGACAGATGCCAGCAGCCAGCACGTCATCACAGGACAAGAACAAGAATCACAAGATGCATCCAGATCCAAGGGACATCAATCATCATCAAAAACAAGAGGACACTCAATTCCCACTCACCTCACGAAGAATGGATCACTCACCTAGAGTGCAAAGAAGATGAGCAGAATGGCACAGGTGGAGCAATCAAAGGCACACATGCAGACATACGGCAGCATCAAAGGAGCTCAAAGAGCAGGCAAGAGCAGTCTAAGAGCTGCTGCTCATCAGAAGAGTCTCTGAGCTGCTCCATGTGGAAGTCTGTTCAACAGACAAGCTGTGTGAGAAATCAGAGAAACTGTGTATGGAGCTGAAACAAAAAACACAACCAAAACAACCACCAACCAGATCCCAACATCCACCTCTTGGAAGGGACCCCAGATCCCTGGCAGATCACCTGGCCACAGGATCACATCCAGCCACTGGAATTGAGACCCTCCAAGGGAGCAGAGAGAAAGGAAAGAGGGAAGAGACAGTGCTGGGAGAAAGACAAGCATACGCAAGCAGCCAACCAACATACACAGACGCCCAGACCACAGGAACAAAAAGGAAAAAAAGGCGAATACCTGGAAGAAATAAGCAAGCGAAATTCAGGTACCTGGAACCAAAAAGAGCGAACTAGCCAGGAAGAGGGGCTGGAATGGCCTATACCTGAAGACTATGGTTGTTGGAATGGCCCGGCCTATAAGTTGGGATGTCTCAGGTCCTTGATTTTCACGCGGCACTGCGTTGCATCCCGGCTGTATCCTCTGAGTGCCATGGCTTTGGAGACCTTCTCGTAGGTCTTTGCATTCCGTTTTTTGGAGCGCAGCTCCGAAAGCACAGACTCATCGCCCCACACAGCGATCAGATCCAAGACTTCCCGGTCAGTCCATGCTGGGGCCCTCTTTCTACTCTGAGATTGCATGGACTCCTCTGCTGGAGAGCTCTGCATCGCTGCCAGTGCTGCTGAGCTCGCCCCGATGTCCAACCAGGAATTGAGATTCAAAATGGCCAGACAGGAAAAGGAATTCAAATTTTCCCGGGGCTTTTCCTGTATGGCTGATCAGAACATCTGAGCTCGGACTGCTGTCCAGAGCGTCAACACAGTGGTGCACTGTGGGATAGCTCCCGGAGCTACTAAGGTCGATTTCCGTCCACACATAGGCTAACTCGATATAGCCATGTCGAATTTAGCGCTACTCCCCTCGTCGGGGTGGAGTACCGAATTCGAACTAAAGAGCCCTCTAGGTCGAACTAATTAGCTTCCTGGTGTGGACGGTTGCACGGTTAAATCGAATTAACGCTGCTAAATTCGACATAAACTCCTATTGTAGACCAGGCCTAAGATAGATAATCAGAGTCTCTGCCACATAAGTGGCAGTCCCTGATACGAGAGACCTTTAATATTCCATGGACACTCACCTTCAGAACTTAGTTTCCATACCTACAAAAGTACATTGTCATTGCAATTTTGTGAAATGTGTTAGAGAGAGAGACAGAGACAGACAGAGATAGAGAAAGATCGGTTTCTTATTCGTAGACAAATGGGAGATATATAACCTTTTCTTGATTATCATTTCTCATCATTTTTAATGAGCCTATTGCCATAGTATCTGGACACCAAATTTAAAAATTAAGACTTCATTAAGGTTGTCCATAAAAACCCTGTTCTCCACTCCTAAGTTCAGTCACTTTACTGGAGCAGTTTTGGAGTTTTTTTTTTTTGGGGGGGGGAGGTTTAAAACTCACATTCATTTTGCTATCACCTTCCCAATGTCTCTATTACCTCAATAACCTTGTGATGGATTTGGAGATGCTCTGTGATATTTCATGACTAAAGTATATTGACTAGTTATAGGGATGGGTTTTTTGGTTTGATTACACTGGCTTCAAATCAACAGGAGGCTGTCTAGAAAAACAGGCAGGAAGGGAAAGAATGGCTCAAGAGGGCCACCTCTCCACAAACACTTGGTGCTTGTTACAGGGAAGTGCCAAGCCTATTAGCTTTTAATATTTTGCCTCTTCTCCACCCAACTTGCAAAAGTGGTTCACAGCAGGAAAGGAAGAGTCCAACGAACGCAGGAGATCAAAAGAACTACAGCAGAGTTTAATAAAAAAAAAAGAAAGAAAGAGAACACTCTCTCAAGACAGAGGGTCGGTTGTTCTGGGGAACCAGACTAAGACACAAGTATCTGCTGAGAAATCTGGAAAAGTTAGGCCTGCATAGATTGCCATCAGGGAATGGTAAGTCTTTAGGTAAGCTAGCCATGCAAGTAGTCCGTTTGTTGTTTTAAAATCCTCTCTCTAAACGCTTTGTTCTTACTGCAAAATAAACAATACTTTAGCTTAAGAAGACTCTCTGGTCACTATATACACAACTGGTCACAGACTCCCAAAAAGAAGACCGACAGGCGCCCATGTTCAGTTGGACCTGGTAGCTAAGTACAGTTGATACACAGAGCACTGTAGAACAGGGCCTGGTCAAAGAGCAGAAATACTGTGGAATTCCACTGCAGGAAAGGTAAAGAAACAAGGCCTGACAGCTGAAAGGAGGGTGCACTCAGAGAGGCCAAAAAGGGACAAAGATACAGTTAACATTGCAATCACCACAATACAGTAGAATACATTGGACCTCTTAATAATCATCATTACCTGATCAGTAACCATTAGCATCACTGACAGGATGTAACAATGACTTTAAATGAAAGTTTTCCAATCATCTCACCTGTATAATCCCTGCAAACCATATGGATCCTATATCGTCAACATGAATTCTCAGACAGCTTTCCGTATGTGATATGGAAGCAAGGCATTATCAAATGTGTGGTGGAGGAAATACATTTATATCGATGGTGGTGAGATACTGATTCATTGACCAAAGGTGACTCTTAGAACTCTTGTTCAGCTCAGCAAGTCTGAGCAGACATATAGGTGGCATTCTCAGTTTGAAGTCTATAAGGCTTCCTTGAGTTTGTCAGGATACATTATGTCTCATTTTTTTGGGCTTCTGAGACATACATATGATGGGATTTATTGTCTCACACAATTCACTGAGGTTACAGGGAATCCTTATCCTAACAGACTATGTCATACAAGGATAATTATTTGAGGAAAGAACTGCTAGTGAATACTGTTTGTTATTGTCTTGTTCTCATATCAGTTACCTCTTGTCCTAAGATCTCATTATGCTGTGGCATCTGTAATTTTAATGAGTGTGTGGTATACACCGTTGACATGTAGCATGACTATGAGAGAAGAAATAGACATGTCTCAGCCAAGTTAATCCACGTGTCATTTTATAAAACACTGTACTACTGTCCAGACTGCCATATGATATGTAAACCGAGTTGCCAGAACCTCCTTATAGCGTAGGCATTAAATGATTTAACATCTTGTCCCACTATTGAAGAGTTCAAGACTGCTGGTTGACTGATAGAGAGTGTGGTAAATATACACTGCTGTATTAACTTCAAGCATTTAAAAAAAAATATATCACTCAAGCAGACTTTGATTCTAGCTTATCTAACCACAGTGATATGAGCAGATGTTTTACACAAACAGTGATACACAAATAACAACGATGCAGATATCGATAAAGTAAAACGTAATGCAGTGAAACATAACATAATGCAACAAGACATCTGACATATCACAGTAAACCGCAAGCACTATTACTTTTTATATGAATTAGTCTTTTGTGATGTGGGCATTTGATATTCTGAGTGATATGCATCATACTGTAGAAAAGGTCTAGTACCATATAATTATATAACTTCTTTCAGTATGAAGGGAATTATATAATATGTATGTGATAAATATCAGTATTTATATAACTGCCCCATGTACAATATATCCATTTTGGGACAAGCACTGAATGATATCAAGAAGAATAATCCTCCAGAAATTCAAACTGTTCACATGATTTCTCATAATATTATTTTAGATCTGTGTATCTCTGAATAACTAGGTGTATACTCATGTAAACAGACAACTGCTAGTATCCAACCATACATTCCTTGCATACCCAACATTTCTCAATTTACTGGGAGTTTTTACATGCACAAAAGTTTCAGGATTGGCCCCCAAGTGAAGTATATACACAAACTAGTGTTGGCATTATTATATATACACACATGAAACATGGCCAGCATCTGCCTCTTAAAGAGCACCAGGCAAAGAAACATGTTTTAGACTAATCCACCCACATTTTCACTTGCCATGTTCTTTTTTTCCCTAAATATGTGCAGCCACACACAGATAACATATAGATCTTGGGAATAATATTATCTTGGGTAGAAAATATAAATGGAGATACATCACACATACTTTAGTCAATTTTTAAAAGATCCATTTGACAGATCTGAGAACACAATTTACCCCTCAAATTTTTTCTTATATGGTTGTATTGTGGGACGGGTTTCCAGGGGAAGTTACAAGTGTTTCTCAACCTAGTAACTATAAGATGAAATACAGGGACAGATTGTGTAACCATTACTCACAAGGAGTAGTATCTAATCACACCAGTGGTCAAAATACATGCAGTATAGCCACACATGTGAGCAAGCACTACTGAGGGAGGGTTGCATAAATATGCCCAGATTATGTGTAATATTACAGTATAAATATTTTACAAAAACAATATAATGCACAGTTTATACAGAATTTTGTCCCTTTACTCTCCAGAATGCCTATCCACATTGAATAGAGGGCTGTCCTGATACTGAATGCCCTCCAGGGGACTGACCCTAGATACCTGGGAGATCATCTATCCCCCATAACTTCCCATGACAGTCATGTGCCACCAGAACAATGAAACTATTGATCAACAGGAGAGGCTTATGAGTATGTGAATAATGAAATTTCACAGGAACCAGATGTAGATTATGGAGCTTATTTATCTTCAGAAGGGCCACAAAACCTCACAACTTTAAAAACTAAATACACAACTCATTTATTCAATTTAGCTATTCTTCATAATTTTACTTACACCCCCAGCCACTCACCCCAAACCTTTGTAAACTAGCAAACGATTTCTCCTACAAGCTAGGAAAGAAGGAAAACACAGAGAGAGATGATTGCTCATCCTTCTCCCTCCCTGCCACACTCCTTATATTTAGGCCTTGGCTACACTTGAGAGTTACAGCGCTGGTGGTGGCTTTACAGCGCTGTAACTCACTCCCCATCCACACTGGCAAGGCACATACAGCACTGTATCTCCCTGGCTACAGCGCTGCATGTACTCCACCTCGACGAGAGGAATAAAGAGAATAGCGCTGGTGCTGCAGCGCTGGGGTGCCAGTGTAAACAGGGAATAATCTTACTACACTGTAAATGACCTCCGGAAGCTTCCCATAATGCTTTTAAGTAAAGATTACGCTCTTTGTTTTGTTGTGATGCCTCTGTTTGTTTTGTTGTGAACTCCAGGCTCCCGAAGCTGCTTATCAAAAAAACAAACACAGCTCCTGTTTGCTGTGAATGAGCTCCCTTTGGAATGCCCACAGCTAGTGTTTGCTTGAAGAGAGGGGGCTTGAGGAGAGAAGCAGCACGGCGTGCGAGAGGAGGGAGTCCGTTTCGGGGAGGCTGCTTATCTGGTGCTTTCAGTGAGCGAGAGGGGGTGGCGGAGGGGGGCGGAACTTGCTGCTGCTGACAGAGTGTGGGCTCCAAAAATTCACTCTCTCTCTCCCCCATGCTCCCTGTCACACTCCACCCCTCCCCCTTTTGAAAAGCATGTTGCGGCCACTTGAACGCTGGGATAGCTGCCCATAATGCACCGCTCCCAATGCAGCTGCAGATGCTGCAAATGTAGCCACGACAGTGCACTGGTAGCTGTCAGTGTGGCCAGATTGCAGCGCTTTCCCTAGTCAGCTGTACGAAGACAGGTTTAACTCCCAGTGCTATACAGCTGCAAGTGTAGCCATACCCTTAAATATTTGGGAGGTGCTCAGACACTGCAGAAATGGAGCCAAGTACCCAGCTAGATACCAGGTAAGGAAACAAGAGGTTATTTTTTCTACTGCTGTGTGGTGTGCCAGAGAGGTTCTGCAAAGCCAAGATAAATAACTAAAAGAAGAGTAGAGAATGCAAGGAATATTTTGTGGACTGGTAGTTCACCAATAAAAATTCTAGGATAAATTTTCAAGTAATTCCATTTTTAGCCACCTAGAAAATCTTCAATTCCACTAACATTTTAAAACGTAAAATGTATTCATTTTCTTTTAAAATAAGTGATTTATTGGACTTTGTTGTCTCTGACCTTTCTGAGTTTCTGCTTCTGGCCAATGGCAGAAGTGATATTCTCTGAAAGGCTTAAAGGGGCTATTTCTCAGCTTCAGAAGGGGTTGATGTGTGTTACCGAGTACAGACCAGGGTTTTGGAGAATATCTTGGAAAAAAGTAGGGTGACCAGATGTCCCGTTTTAAAGGGACAGTCCCGTTTTTTAAGACTTTTTCTTATACAGGCACCTATTATCCCCCACCCCATGTCCCATTTTTTTTACGGTTGCTATCTGGTAACCCTATAAAAAAGGCTACAAGAATGATACAGCAATCATCTCAATGTATTTCAATTTTCCTTAACCAGAAATACCAGGGAACTGAGAAGAATGTACTCTGGGGAAAAACAAGTTACTTGATGACTGCTTTGAACAAACCTTAGAAGCAGGCTACAGAATTCCAGTCTCAAAGATTCCCATCTACACGTACTTATCCATCATCAACAGCACACAATACTTATATCTATGGCTAACATTTATTAGTTATCTTATGCTCCTTCTCTGTGACAAGGATGGATTTTTAAATTAAATAAATACTTTTAATCTGATAAACATTTCCCACTAATAAACACTTTTATAAAATAGATCACATTAGTGCCTTAATCAACAGGACAGTGTCCCTTTAAGATTTTTACTACTCAGAAACCATTGTCAGTTCAATGTTCCTCTATTTGAAATCTTTCTAACACCCAAGATCTTTACAAAGATTTCAGTGGCAATCAAGGATTCACTTCACAAATGCATTCATCATGCTTTTTATACCTGAACTCCTGGTTAATTGCAGCAGGCGCACCACAAGCACACAGTCACCTCCATTTAGTGAGCAATGGAGACACTGGGATTTATGTAGTTCCTTGAGCAAGAGTTTATGTCAAATCATTTCACAAACACATTCCCCATCTGTGGAATTCTTTGCAGGTTTATACAGCAGAGCTCCCTATTATGGTCTTTTAATTCCAATATATCAATTTGTTCTTTAAAACGGGAAAATATTCAAGGGTCAGACACTACAGCAGCCCTATTCTACTATAATCATTATAGGTTTATATATAAGAATTAATCTTAATAGCCTGTTAATTGTCTATTTAATGAAAGCAAGAGTCTGCACTGTTTCAAAACACAACTGGTAAACTGGTTCAGATTCAAACAGACTAGAGAGCAGCACATCATACTACTCACTAATTGTATAATCAAATAGAACACACAGAAAAAAAGGAATCATAAATAATCATGACAAAAGTTTTTTGTCTTACATAGAAACTAGAATTTTCTTGTTTGCAAAACAAGTTAGTTTCCAGTAAATATTTGTAAATAATAAAATGAACTTAATGCAACTTTTTTTTTCTTCCGCATCCCCATCTGTCAGTTTCATGCTGACGCTAGTCAATTTCACAAGGGAAAGTAGTGTTTAGCTGACAGCTAGTACACTGGAAATGGTGCAGGTAAAGGGGGAAATACTGACATATTTGCCTGTATTACAGAGAAACCTGGTGATAAAGTTTAAAGATGACCTTCATTAAGAGTCCATTTTACAGTGTTAAATTACCGGTAGTAAATTACAATCTCTCCAACCAAAGTAACCAAATATTTGTCCGACGTAGTATAAATCTTTCCTAGGAGAATAGCTGAATGACTTAGGACTGTGATTTACATAGTTAATTATTCATAGTTCACAGTAGATCAGTGGTTCTCAAACTGTGTGTTGGGATCCCAAAGTGGGTGGCGACCCCATTTTAATGGGGTCGCCAGGGCTGGTGTTAGACTTGCTCGGGCCCAGGACTGCAGCCCGATCCCAACTGCCCAGGGCTGGCTTCAGCGAGGGGCGGCGGGGCTCAGGCTTTAGCCCCCTCCCACCCATGCTCATGTAGTAATTTTTGTTGTCAGAAGGGGGTCACAGTGCAATGAAGTTTGAGAAACCCTGCAGTAGATCATTATAATAACCTATAATTTTTTTCCTTCACCAATGGCTAGGGTTAATGGAAGACATATGAACATTTTGACGTTATATACTTAGGCATGTTTTCACCAGTTATTTGTATTTAAAATATTAAAACATATTAGTTTAATAAAGAATGCAATAATATTCCGCATCAAGAAAATTTAATCTTTTATAGGATTCATAGAATATCATGGTTGGAAGGGAACTCAGGAGGTCCATCTAGTCCAACCGCCTGCTCAAAGCTGGACCAATCCCCAGACAGATTTTTGCCCAGATCCCTAAATTGCCCCCTCAGGGATTGAACTCAATCCTAGGTTTAGCAGGCCAATGCTCAAACCACTGAGCTATCCCTCCCTTTTGCTTGTCAAGTAACATTCTCATCCCACTTTATGAAAAGACCACTCCTTTGAGGCTATTTTAGTCAGCCCTTAAGAGGTTACTTATTGAAATTTATTGGTGGGAGGGAGAGAGATTCCCTGAATTTTTCCACGTAAATAGTGTTAACAAAAAGACTTAATTATGTCATCAGCAAAAAGCAAACAAACAAAAAAAACCAACAACAAAACAAACAAAAAAACCCCAAATAAATAAAACACAACTCTACAATATACAAGGTCATCAACTAACGAAGTATCCAGTCTGTATCATGCAGTTTAAGAGACATTATGGGAAATTCTCTCAGGTTTGGCAAACTCACACAGACTAGGTATGTATTTTTTAGGATTTTGGAATCAACTGGCAGGTTCATAGCTGAGTCATCATCTTTTCTTATCAAGACAATAGCAAATAGAATATGAGAATATTTCTGCACAGATTCAATGCAAAATATCATTCTACCTCAATTCTAAAAATTAATATTTTCACCACCCATTGACATTGATGTGTTCTCGATGTCTTCTAACTACTCCAACTGGGACTCCTCCATATTATAATATCAGGATCCTATTGGCTGTGAGGCTCTGAATTTAAGATATGCCAAATATGGGTACTTTGTTTATTTTTAGAAAATCTGACTGGGCCTACCCATGACCTGACCTGAAGCCTGAGTTTCCACCTCTATAAAATAAGAATAATGATACTGACGTCCTTTTTAAAGTTCTTTGAGATCTACTCATGAAACGTGCTATATAAAAGCTAGGTATTATTATCAGCCTCAGCTTTTCCTTACACAACCTCTCTCTAATGACCTAAAAACATTTTATCAAAGGATTCTAAATACGGTAAATAAATTCTTAAACCAAATCAATGAGGTGTACTGTTCATCTGACCAAAAAAAAAAAAATAGTAGAAGAACACAAAGTAAAATCTACCTGTAACATTTCCGGAGATCTCTGGTCACATTTGACACTAAAAACTCAAGAGTTCCAAATCTAACTGACCAGCACCCAATTCTTTGGAACCCACTGAAAACAATAAAATAAAATAAAATAAATAACTACTTCCAGAGGTTGATGTTTCTGATCCTTTGCCAAATAAACAAACACTATAGCCATTGTTCAAAATGAGAGTTCAAAAAGGGTATATACAACCAGTGTTTGTGTCTGGCATTTAAAAGAAAAATAATAATGGCTTTTTCAGTTAATATCTCCTTTCTCTTTTCCCAGGAAGATATGTCCCCTAATTCCTGCCTCTTTCTTATAGTGCATTAAGGAATGACACTGGTTAAAAAGTCTACATTTAGCACAGAAGCACACAAAGTGACAGCAGTATCTCAGATATCCCTGTGTAGTAACTCTGTGTAAAATGCTGATTTTTTTAACTGGCGACTCTGGTACCTCATACATGGCCTCTAGCCTCACCATTTTACTTTGGCAAATCTCTGCATTTACAGCATGTTTTTTCTATATTTAGTGATAACCCATTCTACCCTGTCAATCCCTGTCTGGAGTCTTTACATCACACCATGCAAAAAAATGACAAAGGGCAATTTGTCCATGAGAAAACTGTTATGCCATTTTAGAAGTTGAAATATAACTAAAGTGTTTTGACATTAAAAACAGGGAGTCTTTGCAAAATGAAATCATCTTAGATTTTCACTAAGGGTTTTACTGTATATGCTCTCTGTTACTGAGCTCTTTATATTCAACTTGGCAATTAATAACTTTTAAGTTCTATATTTCATTAGTAGAACTATTCCAAAAAGGCACATGCCAGTTCACCTAATACAGCAACCATCAATGGTACTTCCTTTAATATAAAATGAATGTTTACATCTTATCGGTGGGGAGATATTAAAGACACTAGTTGCATTACCAATACATTACAAATGTGAACAGCTGCATTACTTTTTGGCTGGAACAAAACCTACATACCCAGGAAACAGATTTTAAATACCACGTTTTAAAGCCTCTTTACTTACTAGTATATTTTTGATCTGATGCTAGACAACACACAATTAAGCCTGTAGTGTTATTTTTGCAAAAATCTGACGGTATTGGGCTGAAATCACAACATTCTAAATCACAATTAAAAACAAAGTCATTTTGCCATCAGATTTTTTTCATGAAACTTGAAAGGAAACCCAAAGGAGTCTACGGCAGAAAATGAATGCCAACTGATAGACCTTTAAGACATTATACTGACCAAAAGCCCTTGCTCACTTTCCCACACACAAAACTTATTAAACAACTATATTCTTTCAATAGGAAAAATCAGGCTTCACTTTATAATTGTATGTAATCTCTTCAGATAAAAGAAAGATAATACCCATCAGTCTTGTCACACAAAAAGTATAAAAGAGATAAGGAACATACGATGGGCAGAGATATTGCTTCTTTTTCCCCTTTCCTTTCTTTGAAGATTTCTCTTTGGAATACGCTTCTTCAACCCATAATGACAACAAAACAAAAAAGAGAACTGCCAGTAAGAACTTCATCTTGAGGGCATAAGTCTCAGAAGTACAGCTGATCTATGGTAGATAAGAAAAAGGGCTATATTAGTGGGATTAATTATGGAAAATGGGATCACCTACATATAGGAAGTAAACAAATATATTTCATTCACACACAACGATCACAGAAAACTCAGCTCTGTAAGTTATCTCAAGAGAGAGGTGCTCCTGGGCTACAAATGAGATATAGTGTCTGTTTTAAGTATCCTCCCAATATTTACGTACATGGATAGACTGTATGATAGTTAAGAGATACACAAAGGGTTGATATAAACATATTTTTGTTGCTGTGTTTTGGAGGAATACATTTAAACCATCTAAAAGAAGCCCTAACTCAAGAGGCCTATGATGTCTCACCTTGGTTTTCACACCTCAACTGCTAGAACAGGGCCTCATCCTCCTGATTGCCTGGAAATTTCCACCACTTGCATCCTAGTCTATAAGGTGCCACAGGATTCTTTTTTGCTCTCACCAGACATGGATGGACTTCCCTCTCTTCCTCTCCCCCGCAAAAAAACCACCATATTCACTCAGAGACATTTATATGCAACAGTATGCCCCACAGTATGCCAAGTATTGAGATAATGAGAATTTCATATTTCATTTTAAAACATTTTGATCAACAAATTTACCATTAATAGACAAGACACAAAGTTAGGGACTCACACTTCAACCTTAACTCTCACAAGTAGTCCCATCATTCTAAATGTTAAGTGTGAACAAAGATTGCACATGTAGGCTCTTAAATGGGATTGTATATTTGAATAGCTTTCAAATACAACATATTAGACAACAATGAATATACCATAACAAGTATTACAGAAATTACAGATTATAATGAACATGGTAATTATCAAGGGTGACCAATAACCTACAGAATACTATGCTTTCCTGTGCATTTTGTGTCCCAAGTAACACAAGTAGCTTTTCCATTCTTTTCTTCCTAGACCAACAGAAGCACTTTATGGATTTTTTTTTAAGAAACAGTAGTTGCATTGCTCTCTCCCTTGGAAGCAGCAGGATATTTATACTCCTTTTAACATCAGCAACAGAAGGAGCTTCTTGTCTGCCCTCCAAAAGCAACAACAGAAGGGGCTTCTTATGCCCTAAGCAAACAGCAGCAGGGACACCTTGCCAAATTACAAGATATGGGAATCTCCATCTCCTTCCCAAGCAACAGCTGCAGAGCTCTCTGATACCTTCCGCAACTGCAGCAGCAGTCTCTTGACTGTCAACCACAATAGCAGCAGGAGGATGAGGGATACCTTAACACCTTCACTCATATAGAGCATCCAGGGACTTCCTGTCCTCTCTCCCACATAGAAAACTGTCCTCCCCTCAAAGAATGCAGCATTAATACACAATAGTAATAATAATCATTCATACTGGATCTTTCACTGGAGGCTCCCGAAGAGCTTTACAAAATGCACATAAGGGATCTTACTCTCTAACTATAGCATCCGGTCCCACTAACCTACTCCCCCACCCCCCTCACACACACACCATTCTCCAATCACAGCAACAGTGACTTTCTACTCCTCCCGGACCCAAGCAGAGCAACAGGGGGTTCCCCACTGCCTCCTTCTCCAACCACATGAAGCTCTCTGGGGCTCCCTTCAGCTGTGGGTCTGGTACATAGGAGCCAGAACTAGGGATGGGGGGTTGCTGCACCCCCTGAAATAGTTTCCCTTAGATACAGAGTTTACAGTTTGGTTCAATGGCTCTCAGCATCCCCACTTACAAACTGTCCCAACACAAATTGTTCTTGTATAGTGCTAGCCACACGTTATCTGCACTAAACTCATCACCAACCCAGCGACAACAGGGGCTCCCCGGGCCCCCCATTCTCCAGCAGAAGCCACCCCACCTGCAACAGCTGCGCGAGCGACGCCCCGCCGGCCTCCGCAAGCCCAGCCCTGGGGCTCTCTGTCTGCCCCCTCCCGCCCAGCTCCCCACGGCCGCGAGCGGCAGCGTCTCCACCAGCTGCCCAGTGCTGGCCGAGGTACTGAAGGCGCTTCGCGGGGAGGCAAGCGCGCCCCGTGCACAGGGGCCCCAGAGACAACGGGGCTGATGGAGCATCTCCTCCGCCGCTTCCCGGCTCCAACCCCTCTCCGGGGGGGCGAATCCCCCCGCGCCCGTGCAAACGTAGCACCCACGCAGCCCCACGGCCCACCCTGCAAACACCCGCTACATACCACAGCCCGAGCGCAGGGCGCCGCAGCCCCCGATTCCTAGAGCCGGAGGTGGCTCGGGAACCTGCCGCGCGCCATGGCAGAGCCGCAACGGACCGAGCAGCTCCTCCAGCAACGTAGCAAAATGAACCCTGCATCAAAATGCGCCTTTTCCCCTACTGAGCATGTGCAAAATGCTCGGGCTGGCCCTAGTGAGCATGTGCACAGCGCCTGCCCATGTGCCCTGGGGAAGTGAAGCCCTTTGCCCTCAGTTTCCCTGTGTGTTCATTTCCCCGAGGGAATGCGGGGAGGGGGAGGTGCTAGGGATGCATATTCGCTGTTACCTATGAGCATCACCGCTAGAATTCCGTGAGGAAAAAAAAAAGTTAAACTGGGACAGTGGCATAAGGGGGGAAAATGCTAGGCTCGCTCTCCCCACCTCCTCTCAACCAGATCCCCGGCACCCCCGTGTGCTCAGATACAGAGAAGGGTCGGTGGGCACCCACTGTGAGACATGAGGGCTAGAGGAAGGCAGAATTCCCAGCAGAAATCATGTATTGGGGTGAAACACTGGATCAGGATATGGGGGTAGGAGTAAGTATCCAAAGGGGTTCCCAAGTAAACGGAAAAGGGCAATTAACACGCTCTGTAAATAGAAACTACACAAAAGTAGGGAAAATGGAATAGGAATGTACAGTTAATACAATTTAAAAAATGGAGGGGAGGATGAAATTATTTAAAAATATCAGAAAAACATGGAGGGGGGATCAGAATAGGCAAGAGCAGTAATATAGGACAATTTTAGTAAATAAATAAGAGGAAATAATCTTGAACTACAAGATATGTACCTATGAGCACCTGCTCATTCTGCTTGTATGTTTGCCCATTATTTTTGTCATTTTTTGTTTTAGATTATGTGAACAAATCACAGAGACTAAATCCTCCTATGTGTTTGTACAGTGCCTAGCACAGATGGTTCCAGCTGGGGCCTTGGGGCACTATCATAATGCAAATAAAAATAATGATAAATTCTTGTTAGAGCAGCTTTGGGCATTGAACAGCATGTCATTTAAACTGCCATAATTCCACTGAAAAAAAAGGAAGGATTTCTGTTTCAAAGATTATTGTACATTTGCATCTCTTGCAGATACTGTAATTTTTATATTATAAAATCTTTCCTAATTATTACATAATTAGTTGTATTATAAATTAAGAGTGAATAGAAAGGGATATCATTTACAAAAAAAATTAGGCCCCAATTGTGCTGAAATGTACACATGCACAGCACTTTAACCATATAAATAGTTCCAATGAAGTACATAAATACTTGCAAAATCAGAGCATTAAGACCAAATTATGGAAACACATACAGGAGTAAGTTTAGTCATCTGAGTAGACTCAGCACAGAACAAGTCTACTCCTCCATTAGCATCATGGTCCTTAGCAGGGCACCTTTCAACTACCATTCCTTGTTGCAGGGCATATTCTCAATATTATGTAATATTCCTCAAAGTGTGCCCATCTTCAACTCTTCATCCATGGTTTACAGAAAGACAAATTCTGAGCATTGCCTTGTGCCACTCAGAATGTTCCTTGTAAGGGACCATGGATGCTAATGGAAGGGCAAGCACATTCTGCTGAGCATATGCCTTAGAACGTGTCTTGCTATAAGAGATGAGAATGTATTGATGGGCACATTCTGAGGCATTTCATCTCTCTCAAACATTCTGTGCTATGAGGCACGGGTGCTAGTGGAGGATGGACACATTCAAAAGGGTATTCTACATCCACCAGAATGTGGCCTGTAGTAATGGAAGTGTGCGCAGGTATGTGCTGGGGATTTTTCCTTTGCTACTATACATCAAATGCTTGGAGTACTTTCTAATATTTGCTCTGTGCTCATCAGAATTGGCAACCACAGATTTCATTGCCAGAAGTTAAGATCAGCAACAGGCTCCTTCTGATATAATGGGCTCATTACACGAGGAGTGCCCCACTGACTGTATCTCATATTTTGTGTGTGGACTGCTGTTGTGACAGAGATGAAAGGAAAAAGGTTAAAGCAGCAGCAGAAATATGCTGTCAAGATGCCTTTGGCTCCCTAGAATGTGATAAAGGGATTTGGCCACCTGATTGTTTCAATTTCTTTTGGCTCAGGAAAGTATTAACATGGAGGAGACGAGTATAGTACCTGCAGCATGTGCAGTAATAGCAGCAGCAGACTGAGCTAGTGCAGCAGCAACAGCGACACTGAAAAGTGTTCCCGATTCCTGCAATCTTCTTCCCAACAGCCACACAATGATGGTGCCTTTAAACTTTATTTACATTGCAAAGTGTGCAGTTGCCTTCTATGGGCTTGCTGCAAATCCACTAACATTTGCAAGAACCTGCTGCTACAGCAACACACAGCTAATGGATGGATCAGTGCTAGCCAAATACTTAAGTTGAAATATGGAAAGTAATGCATTTCTTGTCCTCCTCCTCCACCCCACCCCCTGCCCCAAGACTCAAGAAAATGAGAAAAAATGGCTAAATCTTTACCTAGCACAGTAGCTATGAGATACATAGATGTTACAAATACAGACATAGAAGAGCTGTCTGGGTCAGATATAGATTCTCTCTCTCTCTCTAGCTATACATATAGATGATACCATATGGTTCAAAACCCACAAATACAAGGAGCAAGTATTCCTATAAAACTGATTTGTTTAAAGATGTACTTAATAGTGGACAGATTATGGCTAGCCCTTAAGAAGCTACATAGAGTAGAGGGATAGAGGGAGTGAGGTCTCCCCTTCAGCCCTTGAAAATCCTGTGCAACAGCTGGACAAGATCACAGCCCTAGAACCTCAGAGCAAGTTTTTGGAAAGGTGCCAGGGAATAGGCAGAGCAATAGTTACTCCCCCTCCTTGCTCTGTGCTTTCCAGAAAAACCCAGGGCTTTCATATGTACAGGATTTTGCAGGACATTTTACCCAATCTGCTATCTGGTCCACTGCACTGCCCAGTCAGGGCAATGGTATCTGTGGATCAAAGAGATGAAGAGGGATTTCTCCACACATGCAGGGTGCCAAGAGACCATGAGTTATGGTTTTACCTCCGCTGATTGTTTATATTTCTGTGCACTTATTAATGAGCAAGATCTCATACCCTGCCTAGAAGGAAGCTAATATCATCCCACCCCTTCTTTTAACAATAAGTAAGTTACAGAAGCTAGGAATAGAACATAGTTCTCAAAAATGCAAACCCAAATCTTATCCACTGTGCCTCCCAAAACAAATATGCCAAACCTGTGGGCTTCACTATCCTGTCTCTAAATATTTGACCATGTTCACCTTGCAGATTCAGGAAGAGATCACAAAATTCTTGATCACCAGCATTCTACTACTAATAGTAGCATAAGCCACTGGCAATAAATATCTAGTCCTCTTATAGGGATTCCTCCAAACTAGGGATGTCAATTGCTTCTTGAGCTCAAGTTGTAAGGGCTCATGCTGGGCCTCTGAAAGTCCAGCACTAAAACCCTACTGACAACTCACACACAGGGTCCTTGCAATTGCACATGATGAAATTTGTTTTTTCATTTTTTATATAACTGGGTGATTTAATTAACACTCCTTTTAAAAGATTTTATACTAAAAACAACAATTTGTCAGTTATAATGTGACATGCAACAAAACACTGATGCTCCTCATTTTGGTTATTTGTCACACATTTTGATTGCCTCTGTTACATAGTGGCAGTTTCAAAGGTATAACAAGTTATCTTCTTTCTCTCCCAACATTATCAAGCACCTTTAGGAGGGTTTTTCCCCCTTCTCCCCTCTAAGGGGCAATATGGCTCTGCACCACTCCTAACAATACGCTGCACCTAACAAACAATTTATGCACAGTTTTTTATAAAATAACTAGGTCATGATTAGTCAGATTAGACAGGCAAGTCTTCATCCATTACACCTCCAACTCAAGTTAATACTGATAACACAGACGTCTTACTCTTCACAGGAGACACTAATGAGAACAAACCCAATAGAAATAACCATCATTTTATTAGGCATGTTCCCTCCCAAGAATGTAGAGCGTTCTATTGAATTCACTTCTGCCACATAGACTTTTATATCACTATATATCTATTTGCCAATACGAGGTGGCAAGAAGAGAAGTCAAACTGCGTCAGTGAATTGACTATTCTAATACCAGCCTGGGACTGGACATAAAATGTCAGTTTTTATAGGTGCCAGTGGCCAAAATGGAAATGGCATTTGATTTATCTATCATCTAGAAGTCTAATTTTGACCATTTTGCTACCTTGGCTCTATTATCAGTAATGTAGATCTTGATGCGGCGCTGAGCTCACTAGTAGAATCTGGAAAAGCATCCAGGAACTTTGGTCTTTTGCAACACAGACCTTGGAAAAATAAATTGTTAACTAAAATGAAAATCCATGTCTATGAGACTTGTTTTATCCACTGTTCTATATGGCTCAGAAATGTGGACAACTTACGCCAAACATACCAAAAGACTGAATATCTTTCATACCAGATGCTTGTATAAAATTCTTTGAATAAGATAGCAAGACAGGGTGACAAATGTGGAAGTCTGAAACTGTGCTGGTATTTCATTCATGAGAATGTTGATTTGTAAGAAAAGACTCAGGTGGCTTGGACATGTCAAGCGAATGCGATTACAGGATCCTGAAGAGTGTGCTGTATTCTGAAGATCATGAAGGGTCTAGAATGAGAGGCAGACTGCTGCACAGATTTCGGAATGCTTGAAAAAAATGACAATATCCTTTGGAATCTCCATGGATGACTGGGAAAGGAATGCAAATGCCACTCTGGTTGGTGGAGTCAGCTTGTAGATGGAGTGAGGCACTGGATCAAGCTTTATGATAACCAGTGTCAGAGAAGTAAAGAATCTGCTACTCAGATTCACAGCACTGCTAGTGCATGGGTGTGCCGGACCTGTGGATGGGACTGTCAGTCATGCATCAGACTCAGCCATCAAAGAACTCATCGGTGCATACATCATGCTCTGTGAAGAGTGATGGTGCCACTTATTAGAAGTCTAGGCACCTTAATTTCATTTTAAAATATACAATTCATACATTAAACTTAAAAAGGAAAACCCAGCATAAAATACCAACATATAAACAAAATAATTGAAATAATCAACAAGCTCGACAACCAAGCAAAGAAAAAAAAGATAACATCATTTCTACGAACTCCAATTCTCCCATACTTCTCAATCTTTCTCAAACATTCAAGAAAATAGATGACCCTTGCAGAGTGTTACCCAAGAACCTAATGCATACCAACTAGCAGAGGGTACTGGGGTATAAGGATCTCTGGGTTCACCACAGGATTGTCACGTATGGTCTTTACTAAAAGCCTGTGTAACATAGGTCAGAATCTCTCAACCTGGTGTCCCAAGCCCCCAGCCCTGCTGCCTGTGGGACAGAAGCCCTGAGCCCCCTCTGCCCCTCCCCTCTGCCAACCTGGCAGCTGAAGCCTGAAATCCCAAGCCCCCCAGCCCCCACATAAGGCCTGAGATCCCCCTCCCACTCTGTTGGGCTCTGGAGTTTGTATAGCATGTTAGGGAACCTCAGAAAGAAAAAAGGTTGAGAACTCTGATGATATAGGTCATCATAATCATTGCAAGATATATGTATGGAGAATAAGTGCAGTTATGTGTATATACACTAAAAATTATGTTCTCTAGCTCTGTAGTTAAAAACAGGTCACTCAAGACAAACCTCATCCAGAAAAAGGGTAGGAGACACTTATCTCTGGGCAGAAGGGGGGGGTGATTGTGTGTTGTATGTCATACAACAGGAGTCTTAGCATTCTAAGTCAAATGCTAATGAGGAGGAGACTTTGGAAGGAAACTAACAGGAAGAGGTAAGCTGCAGGTTGGGGGGACCCCCTATCCTGAGGTGAACATCAAAGATCTGTTCCGGTATATTTTGGGGTGCAGAGAGACACCTAGGAAGTAACCAGCGTTTGCTTCACAAAAAAGGGATCTCAATCAGGCTTGATGGAAAATTCTGAAGAGAACTTTGGATGAGATATTCTTCTTTAAACAGAAGGATAACTAGTTAGTTAAGTTTAAGCATCAGAATGCATTATGATGCTGTGTTATATGTTACCATGTGTTCCCATCTCTCATGCTACTTTTTATTTGACTCTCTATTCTTTCTGAAATAAATTTCTTTGTTTTATAACTGAACTCAAGTGCTGTGCATAATACAGGAGCAGCGGTCTACGGTGAACTGTGGTCACTATTCCTTTGGGAACAGAGGATCTGGGAATTCAGAGCGTATTTCTGTGGGGCTGGATAACACAGAGGGACACTTTGAAAGGCCTCAGGGGCTCAGGTGCACCTGTTGTCATCATAAAAGGCAAAGACAGGGCAGGTGTAGCCTAGAACATAGTACTTGAGTGGCTGGTTTTGTTAGAAGCTAATACCCAGCCAGCACAGGAAAGACCCACTCACATTGGAGGCAAGTGATGACAGGGTGACTCATAGCTCTGGTTGCCCCAAGAAGTGTCACATAGAGTGACTTGAATGTCAACAAACTCAGGCTACTTTGGACTGTTGGAAACTGAGTTCTAATGATAAGGCCTCTTCACAGAAAGTACTCTAGCTGCATTCCCTTCTCTTAT
The DNA here is from genome assembly GCF_016161935.1 of Mauremys reevesii. NCBI lineage: Eukaryota > Metazoa > Chordata > Testudines > Geoemydidae > Mauremys > Mauremys reevesii. The sequence goes on along the minus strand of NC_052627.1, from coordinate 62,322,167 downwards.
AAAGTGAAAGAACTCAAACCCAGGTATCTTCTGGTACTGATAGTAAAGGTAGCAGAATGTAATGTCTTTTTATTAGAGAGGTCTCAGGCCACTTAATGCTTCACAAATTAATATCAGCAAATAGACATTGAATGTAGACTATGCAGCACTGTTGTAATGTGCTCCAAATTAGAGACTCCACTCAACATGCAGGCAGTAGCATTTTTCAAACCACTTAAGTTTCAGAATGGTTTTTAAAGTGCAGCACTCTGTACAGTGAAGCACAATGCAGTTATCCAGCCAGGACATATAATGGTCCACATCCCAGGAAAAAAAGGTCACCACCTTTTTTTCCCCCCAGATTAAAATAAAGGCAATCCAGGCCACAGCTATCTGATCTTCTAAAAACAGCTGAGGATGGCCTAATCTCCAGCAGAGTAAAGCACAGAGTCACACCTTCTGAGTCAGGTAAGTGAGAGACATGTGGGTTGAAACCATCAACATTGTAATCCAGCTCACCACACAACTAGCCACTCCATGTACACTTTGAATAGGAGATGTAAAATTTGGAACCTACATTTGAGCAGCCTTGGGCCCGAAAAGCAATTGTCACCTTCTAGCCCCTTAAAGGTGACTCCATCCTCTCCTGCTAGGGTGTGCTGATGTATCAACACATCATGAGATACAGTATGAGATAGTCATCAAAATAGACTCAGCATCTTATCCAGGTCCTAACCCAGATAGACAAAAGTTCAGGAAATGAGCTACCTAGGTAGCAGGAAAAAGTCTCTCACCTCAACCTTTTCAACCTCTTATTGAAAAAAAATGGAAGTGACACAAGTCAATTAATTGGCCAGATGATCAACATAAAAAAACCAGTTTCCTCAACCAAGTATAAGTACTTCCCTAAAGAGAGCTGGCCCCCTTTTGTTCTAGGGGAGGCACTGATAATCTTTACAGCAATGGACGTGATAATATTCCACTGGTCTTCACCAGCAAAGGAAGACTTATTACCAAAGCTCAGATTGTGGAGTGAAATTTTACCAACATCTCCAGAACCTCTTTCAGCAACACATGTCAAAACTCAAACAAAATAGTCTTTGCATGTGTCTCCTTGACATACAGCCCTGCCACCGGAGGAAAAAACCATCACAAAGTGGTTCAAATCAGATCAATTTTATCTTCAGAACACCATAAATTCTTCTCACAATGGAAAGAAACAACTTGGATGAGTCAGTCTATTCAACCAGAACCAATGTGCTGTTTAAGATTGTAGATGTTACAGAGTAGGCAAAGAAACTTGTTTCAGTGAGAGTACAAGAATTCAAAACAATCTGTAGGACTCGTCAGTTTTATATACAATATTATAAATTTCATTAAAAATTGTATATAAGGAAATTCAGTAGCTTTCTTTTTAAATTCAGGGCAAGGTTAGCACAAAAGGCATCTAAAACTGCAAAAGTTACACGATCTATTTTCCTTCTCGCTTAGGTGCTGCAAGTCTGAAAGATTTCTTCTCTATCTAAACAATAATACAAACTATCGTACCTGCAGTATATTTAAACATGGTGAATGGCCAGACGTTTTATAAAACCTACAATTCTATTTGCTTAAATTATGGAATCTTAGACACCTAGCAGGATCATTCTCATTTAAAACTATTGTACCAAAATAAAGATAGACAGATCTAAGTAAATGCCTCATTCTTCTATGACAATAACTCTATTCAACCTAGCCCCATTAGTCACACATGCCTAATAGGTCTTATAGTGTCCAGGGCTGAAAGACTGTTACATAATAAAGCTGGTCAGACTTTAATTAAAAAACTTTTCAGATAAAAAAAAACAGACAAAAAAGGTAGCAAATATCAGCTGAATATTTTGTTTGTTCTTTATAAAAAACACCTCCCCTCCAAATTTTATGGACTTTTGAGGAACTGCATGCAAACTACAGATTTGCTCATGTATGCAAATTAAACTAGGTGTGATGAATGTAATCAGTGTATAAATATTTGTAAAACTCCAGACACAGTGCTGCTGAATGGTATTATACTATTTGTGCTCCACTGTTCACTGACACTTGAGGAAGTACAAAAGGTCATTCAAAATTTATAGACTGAACATGCTGGCATTTCACCTGAGCCACTCAAAGGTGCCTCAGAACCAGCAAGCATCAGTCTGCATCAACTGTTCTTAAAAGTGTGGGCATCAGGCAAAATAGCAGCAGAATAGAAAGACAGCATCATAGTATACCTGTAAAAGGGCAAAGGATCTCATACAAAGTGTGGCAACTACAGGCCAATCTCCTTGCTATTAGTTCCTGGAAAAGTCTTCATTCACATTCTCCTTGGTAGGATGCAGCACCTCGTTAGCAGACATCATCCTCCACAGCAATCATATTTCACTGTTGGACAGCTGACAATGTACACTGTCCTTACCCTCCAGCTTCTCACTGAGCTGCACTGAAAATTTAACCCCTGCTACACAAGGCATATAATCAACATGAAACAGATTTTGATTCAGTCAACAGGTCAGCTCTTTGGCTAGTACTTAAAGGAACTGGTGTTCTAGACATTCTGCTAAACCTGATGCATGATCGTCACACTAGTTCTGGTGCAACAGTGTTCATTGATTCTTGGCTTTTATAGCATTTCTACACAACATCAGGTGTGTGGCAGGCATGCATTCTTGCGCCAGCACTATTCGGTTAAGCTATCAAGTGGATATTAGGACTTAGCATGCCACACCACGGAATCAAGGTTGGTCAAGAAGTGTTCATCATCCAAGACTATGCCAATGATGCCTTGTTTGTAGAGCAGTCAGAGAATTTCAGCCTCATCCTCCAAGGTCTTCAAGACGCTGCTCATAATATGATGTTGAAAACCATAGTCCAGAATCTCGGAGCTGGGCCAGCAGAAACCCCAGTGCAGACAGGGTCAAGTAATAGGAAGAGCTGTGATGAGTTTATCTACCTAGGCTGTAAGCAGTGTTCAGATAATCATTGCAAACCCAGTGTTCTTCGATGAATAAGTCTCACCTCCTGCATGAAATCAGGACATAAAAATGTGTTTGGGCTGAGACAAAGTTCAGGAACTATCAAGCCTGTGTAGTACCTGTATTGTTCTCTGAGTCAGAACCTGGACCCTCTTACAGGCAGACTTGGAGTGGCTAGAGACATTCCATATGCACTGCCAGCACCAAATGCTGAACATAAAATGGTTTGACTTTGTGCGAAAAGTCATACTCTCTCAGAGATCTGGCCTTCTTTCAATTGCTCATTATATTCAGAAGCAGTGTTGCCTGCTTTTCAGCCACCTTGCCAAAATGGACAAAAACACCCCAGCACACCATGCTCTCAAACTCTCCCTTGACATGTGAAGGAGTGAATGCCCTGACCATGCCTGTGGTGATTTGGGGATTCACAGGATTGAGCCAAGTGTAGGAATTGCCCTAACAATGCTTGCCGCAACACCATCAACCATGGTCAGTTTGGCTGGCACAAACTGTCTGCAATAGACAATGCGTGTTTGATGCTCCACAGTTCCATCTCCTTGATGCTAATTAAATAACTGGTACTGGTGTCAAAACTAATAGACTATGCTCTGGTTATAACAGACATATTCATATTACTAAGGCTTGCTGGGGCTAGGACATGTGTCTTCTCAGGTGTCTTGCAGTACTTGAGGGCTCCTCTACTGATGTTTAGCTTTCAAATATAAAAGAAGGGTCCCTAGCCTCTGTTTACCAGAATCTGGGAAATGGGCAACACATCCACATGCATAAGATAAATAAGCACCTATCCTCATTTTCTTTCCTTAAAGTGTAAATAGAAAAGAAGAGACATGCCCTGCATCAGAAGCCAAACCCTGGCAGAAAGCATTTCTTTTCCAATAACCATAGGAAATACATTTGGGCATATTTTTGCTTTCAGAAATTATAAACACATAACTCCCACTGATGTCAGTTAGAGTTATAAGGGTGTATGAGTGCAGAATTGAGCCCACTGAAAAACAAAGCTCAAAAGGTTGCCCCTTGCTCACCATAACACATGCATTCTGTCTAGTTACAACACCGAAGTGTCTTACCTTAACTGCTCTTTTCTTAAATGCTTCTTGATTTGTACACAGTCTGCACAGCTGTCAGCTACCTGCTAGACATATGGTGCCTTAGGCCCTTAGGGTGAAACTTAAAATCCACAAGATGCTCATTTTCAGTTGCTGGAACACTTCGAGGGCATTGTCAATGCCTGCAGAAGGAACAGAGCCTATCTATACCCAATGAGCAATACCAACCAGCACTGTAATACTGGAACCCTAAAGTTTATTATATGTCTGCCAGCTAAGTAATCCTAACCAAAGGAATCTTTTTCCCCCAAGACACCCACTATTATGGTAGAATGTTGGCACACTAGGTATGAGCTGATTTCAGTCCTTAGGATGAAAAAATGGACCCTTCAGGGCATCTGTGATAACTAAATTTTAGAAAATGTTTATTTAGCCAACCCTAGCAATTCCATTCCACAAAAGAGTGATATCATCACCACTAGCATAAACTCAATTTCTAGGCAAAATGTCCTTGTTTCCATTTCATAGCAACAAATATAGTTTTATTTGTCCCTGTTTGTGATGGTATTGGCTGTCAGATATGTAGAGAGCCTCATTTATTTAGGGCCAAATCCTGGGAGTTTTATCTATGTAAAGACTTTAGATTTTGGCTCTAAGGCAACTTATACATATCCTCTTCTTCAGATGTAATCTAAGAAGAACCAAAACAAAATCAGAAAAACTGTCAGAAGTAACTCTGCCTTGCCTCACTTCATTATGGTGATTACAGGGATAGCAACAGAACCACTTTCATTTGATTGATTTTGGCCTGTGAACTTGATTTGAAATGAATCTATCAACCACTTACTAAGCTGCATGGGAGAAATCTAAAGAATTTTGTGTGTGGAGTAAGAAAGCTAGATTAAAAACTACTTGATTAATTTTAAGTATATGCTCAAATGCTCTGCTGAATCAGGATCTTAGGACCCTTTTATTATAGGTGTTTTAGTCAAAAACAAGTGCTTCCAAAACAACTCAGGTTAATTTTGCCCAACCAATTATAGGCTGGGGAAAAGAATTTTACCAGCTTTTTTCCCCCCAGCATTTAAGACATTTTTCATATTTGAATTTCAAAAATGTTTAGTGAATTCCATGATTTTTTAAATTTTGCTGTAAATATTAATGGAAATTCAGTTTATCATGCAGGGGACTGGACTAGATGACCCCTTGAGGTCCCTTCCAGTCCTCTGATTCTATGATCATTTTCCTCCTTTTCATACAGACAAGTTAGAGACTCCTCCAAGTCTCCCCTCAGTTAGTTTTCACAAAGATTATGAAAACATTTTCACAAAGAAAAAAATAATCACATTTCAATACAACAGTGTATTCCATCAACATGTTAATGTACATATTCATAGCAGTAGTGTAGGTTTCCATAACTACTTTGTTTCCATGTGGCAGGAAGCCTTGCATACACCCATGATTCCAAGAGCTGTGCTGGTGGGATCATAACTCCTGGTAGGTCACCCATGCCAGACAGGCCATAGGGTCGGAACCAGACTTGTTGCATCCACTGATCCTCTGGTAGGGGCTTGGGAGTGAGCTAATGACTGCTGTAAAAAACAAAGCCTGAATTCTGCATGGTACAAAATAAATAAATATTTATGTTATTTCACCTAACAATTTTTGCACAACATTTCATAAGGGTGACCTATTTCCACAACAACCATTTCTTTAAGCATTGTTTCATAATTCAAACAACCTAACATTTATAATACAAACAAATCTAACAGCGAAAGTTCAAGGCGTCCTGGCAAGAGTTTATGACATATCGAGTACTTAATTTTAATCTTACTATTTTCCTTGTCTAACTATGTATAAAGGCACTAAGGATTTTAGTATTTTTTTGTCATTCAGCACTAAAGAACACACTGACCTTTCACTATGTGCTTAGAATAACTTTTTTTCTCTAAAACATTTTCTTTCTCTCTTGGAATAGTTGCGAAATGCATGTGCTAATGGATCTGACATCAATGCTGCTAGAAAAGAGGGAGACTTATTTTTGCCCTTGAAAACAATCTGGTTATTGAAGATATTCTTTATTCTCTGCAAGACCTATCAGCATTTTAGTATATTTCTGTATGTAAAGTAATTTAGGCCCAAATGTTCAAGCACATGAGTAATCTCACTGATTTCAACAGGACTGATCATAGAAATTTTAGACAAGGGAATCATAGACAAGTCAAGCTTAATTTTGGTACCCAGAAAGATAATGGAGCAAATAATCAATTTGTAAGCACCTAGAAGATACAGTGATAAGTAACAGTCAACATGGATTTGGCAAGAACAAATCATGCCAAACCAAATTTATATCCTCCTTTGATAGAGTAAAAAGCCTTGTGGGAAACAATATATGTGAGATCTCAATTTTAATAAGGCTTTTTATGCTGTCTCACATGACCATCTCATAAACAAAATAGGAAATATAGCCTAGATGAACCTAGTATAAGGTGGGTGCATGAGTATGGTTTTCCAAACAGTTAGAGTATTTCTCAATGGTTCATTGTCGGACTGGAAGGGCATATCAAGTGAGGTCCCACAGGGATTTGTCCTGGTTCTAGACAATATCTTCATAAATTATTTGGACAATGGCATAGAGAGTATTGCTTGCAGACAATACCTAGCTTGGAGGTGTTGAAAGCACTTTGGAGGACAGGATTAGGATTAAAAATGATCTTGACAAACTGGAGATGTGGTCTGCAATGAAAAGGATGATATTCAGTAAGGACAAATGCAAAGTATTACACCTAGGATGGACTAATTAATTGCATAAATACAAGATGAGAAATGACCACCAAGGAAGGAGTACTGCAGGAAAGTCCTGAAGATTATACTGGATCACAAACTAAATATGTCAACAATGTACTACTATTGCAGAAAAAGTGAACGTCATTCTGGGATGTATCATCAGAAGAGTTGTAAGCAAGACACTAGTAATTCATCCAGTCTGCTCAGCACTGATAAAGCCTCAGCTGGAATACTGTGTCCAGTTCTGGGCACCATACTTCAGGAAAAATGGGGACAAATTTGAGAAAGTTCAGAGGAGAACAACGAAAAAGAAAACTAAAGGCCTAGAAAACACAACCTATTAGGAAAGACTACAAAAATGGGTTTGTTTAGTCTGTAGAAGACTGAGGAGGGGACATGATAACTAACTGTCTTCAAATACTTAATAGGTTGTTATAATAGGTTGTTCTAAAGAGGAGGATCAATTGTTGTACTTATCTACTGAGGACAGGACAAGAAGTAATGGGCTGAAATTGCAACAAGGGAGATTTAGGTTACAGTTAGGAAGTTTTTCCTAATGTTTAAGTGTAGTTAAGCATTAGAACAAATTACCCAGGGAAACTGTGGAATCTCAGTCATTGGAGGTTTTTAAAAACAGGTTAGACAAACACCTGTAGGACTGGGACTTTGGTTTGCTTAGCCAAACCAACTGTGTGCTATATGCAGTGTAGTTGTAGCCAGTCCATCCCAGGCTATGAGAGAGACAAGGTGGGTGAGATAATATCTTTTATTGGGCCAACTTCTGTTGGTGAGAGAGACAAGCTTTTGAGCCACACAGAGCTCTTCTTCAAGTCTTGCAAAGGTATTCCCAGTGTCACAGCAAAATGCAAGGCGGAACAGATTGTTTAACATAAGTAATTAGCACATATCATAAGCAGGGCCAGTTCCAGGGCTTTTGCCGCCCCAAGCAGGAAAAAAAAAAAACAGCAGTGATCGTGATTAGCTCTACCACCGCCGCTTCAGTCCTCGGTGGCAATTCGGAGGCTGGTCCTTCGCTCCAAGAGGGAGTGAGGGACCCGCCGCTGAATTGCCGCCAAAGAGCTGGACGTGCCGCCCGTCTCCGTTGGCCGCCTCAAGCACCTGCTTGCTGGGCTGGTGCCTGGAGCCAGCCCTGATCATAAGGGATCATTCAAGTTAGAGTGGCCTGGCAACACCTTTGCAGTGATAGGACAAAAAGAGGGGGTTAGTGGGTTACAGACAGTTGTAATAAGCCATAAATCCAGTGTCTCTGTTCAGTCCATGATTTTTAGTATAAGTTGGTCCAATAAAAGATATTACCTCCCCCATCTTGTCTCTAATTGTGTGCTATGTCAGAGTACAGTAGAACCTCAGTGTTCCGAACACCTTCTAGTTGTTCTTTCAAAAGTTTACAACTGAACATTGACTTAATACAGCTTTGAAACTTGACTATACAGAAGAAAAATGCTGCTTTAACCATCTTAATTTAAATGGAACAAGCACAGAAACAGTTTCATTACCTTGTCAAATATTTTTCTTTTAAACTTTCCCTTTTTTTAGTAGTTTACATTTAACACAGTACAGTACTTGCCTTTTTTTCTTTTGTCTCTACTGCTGCCTGCTTGTGTACTTCTAGTTCCAAATGAGGTATGTGGTTGACTGGTCTGTTCGTAACTCTGGTGTTCATAACTGAGGTTCTACTGTATCATACTTTGATTTTCTGCAGTGTGTGCAATTGAAATAGACTTCACATGATGTACCAATCAATTATTTACTGAAGATTGTCAAATTAGTGCATTGTGTTTTAATACGTTAGTCACGTTTAATGACATTTCTTTTTGTTAGTACACTTATACGAAAATCTTGCTTACCAAAAGAGAAAATAAAGTTGCATATAGCACATAAAATTCTTATTTTTATACCCCAGTGTAAATCTACAGTATAATAATATATAATAGTCCCAATAGAGAATACATATTCTGCAAGTGAAAAAAAAGTGAAGGTGTTTGGTAAGACAACTATAGTGTAAAGTTAAAAAGGGTGCACACTGAATGCACTGTATTCAAGGGCCTATTCTCCCCTAAATGTAAGGGTAACTTCCATTGACTTTAATGGTAATTGCAGGTCCAGATCAAGGGTACTCCAAGCATCTTTAAATCAGTTGCTAGATGAATCACCCAGAAAATGGGGGGGAAAAATCTATTTTCTTTTCCATCCCAGTGCCTGTTGCATCTAGTATAATTAAGATAAGAGTTTTAATTCAGCAGTTTAATTTAGGAAAAGCATACAAACGACTTGATGTATTTTCCTTTAAGAACTATTTCTTATGGCCCCTTGATCTATAGCTTTGTAAAGCTCAAAGCCCTTACTATGGAATATCTTTGGCAGTATAAAAGGCTTTTTTTAAAAAAAAAAAATGTTTTCTTGTCTTTTAAAGCAAAGCAGCTTTAGTTAGCTGTCATTTACCTATTTTTTAAATTAAAAGTGCAGCAATTGGGTTAATATACTAGGTGATAAACAAATGAAAATGTATAGACAGAACCTTTTATTTGATTAACCAGAAATCAGGCCAAATGGAATATACTTAGTGAAGATAATGTTAATTGCCCAAAACTGGACTACTTATACTTGCCTCTTTCCTTTGTAGTTGTAAATGGGTATCCATTTAAGGGAGATGAGAGAATAAATTCCCCACACAAACTTATTATACTTACACCATTTCTTGAAACACCTGGTGGTCAAGTCCTCATATCAAAGCAATTACTATTAGCACTTCTGCCTCAAGAAACTAACCCTGACACCTGTGGGACTCACAAAGCTTTCACTAGTTTAATGAGCTAGAATTCTCTGAGCGCTATTAAACTTGGGCCTTTCATGAGAACATTATGTTGCTGATGTGCCAAGAGAGGAATTTAAATGACCATTCCTTTAGCATTTGTCCAATAATTCATTCTTACTGTGAAGAACTAAAGCATTTCCTTACCTTTAGCAAAAACATAGATTTTCATTAATTATAACAGGCAAGAGTGAGAATTTGGGCTAGATCTTCAGCTAGTATAAATTGGTGTCATTCCATTGACAGCAATTCATAGTAGCTGAGGATCTGGCTCAGAAATGTTGCTTTGCTTGAGATAGAGAGAGAGAGAATGCAACAGCATCACCCCATGAACAAACCAAGGAAGGAACAGTTACACTTACTTCTTTTGGTTTCCCCTACACTGCATGACACAGATTACCCTCTCACTTCATATTAGCTCAGCTGCATTGCTCAATCCTCTGGGGTGTGAGGGAAAGGGCAGTCTAGGCTTTGACTATTTCTTATCTGTCTGTGCAGAGGGAGTAGCAGCTCTGCAGAGCCTGCTCTCCCCTGGCTGAGGATGCAGAGAGACTGTATTGGGAAACAAGGGTAGGGTTGCCAACTTTCTATTTGCAGAAAACCTAACACCCTTGCCCCCCATCCCGCCCCTTCTCTGAGGCCCCACCCCCCACTCACTCCATCACCCCTCCCTCCATCACTCACTCTCCCCCACCCTGGCTCACTTGCTTATTTTCACAAGGCTGGGGCAGGCTGTTGGAGTGCGAGAGGGGGAGAAGGCTCTGGCTTGGGGTGAGGGCTCTGGGGTAGGGCCAGAGATGAGGGAATTGGGATGCAGGAGTGGGCTCCAGGCTGGGGCCTAGGGGTTTGGAGTGTGGGAGAGAATCCAGGTCTGGGGTGTGGGAGGGGGTATGGGCTCTGGGCTGGCGGTGCAGGCTCCAGAGTGGGGCCAGAAATGAGGGGTTCATGGTGCAGGAGGGGGCTCCAGGCTGGGGCAGTGGTTGGGGTATGAGGGATTCAGCTGGGGGTGTGGGCTCAGGGGTGGGGCTGGAGATGAAGGGTTTGGGGTTCAGGAAGGTGCTCTGGGCTGGGGCCAAGGGGTTTAGAGTGTGGGAGGGGACTTCAGGCTGGGACAGGGGGTTGGAGCATGGGAAGGAATGTGGGGTGCGGGCTCTGGTGGTGCTGACCTCAGGCAGCTCCCAGGAAGCTGTCAGCATCTCCCTCTGTCTCCTATGTGGAGGTGCAGCCAGGTGGCTCTGTGCACTGCCCCTGCCTGCAGGCGCTGCCCCGCTGCTCCCATTGGCAGTGATTCCCGGCCAATAGGAGCTGCGGAGCCAGTGCTGGGGTGGGTGGGGAAGACCAGTGTGCGGACTCCCCATGGCCATCCCTAAGCCTAGGAGCCAGAGGAATATGCTGGCAGCTTTCTGGGAGCCCTGGGGAGCCAGGCAGGCACCCTGCCTACCCTGCTGTAGGTGGCCAACTGAACTTTAAACAGCCCGGTCAGCAGTGCTGACTGGAGCTGCCAGGGTCCCTTTTTGACCAGACGTTCCAGTCAAAAAACTGATGCCTGGCAACCCTAAAGAAGGGGTGGGGACCATATATCCTCTTATAGTAATCTGCAAAAGGAAACTAACTTGTTACTTTTAGTTCCACTACAATTAGTATTAAAGTTATGTTTAACTGTTCACCTGGCCCATAAATGGTTGTGTCTCTCACAATTTGTAAGAGACATGTCACTCACTTGTAGACAAGCCCTAAGCTTGCTGCCATTTACCTGCTGGATCGACGGGCAGCGATCAATCCAGCAGGAGTCGATTTATCGCGTCTAGTCTAGACACGATAAATCAACCGCCAAGCACTCTCCTGTCGACTCTGGTACTCCACCGGAGCAAGAGGCACAGGCAGAGTTGACGGGGGAGCGTCCGCAGTTGACTCACCACAGTGAGTAGCTCTAAGTACGTTGACTTCAGCTACGTTATTCTCGTAGCTGAAGTTGCATAATATAGATCGATCCTCCCGCCCCCAGTGTAGACCAGACCTCAGTCTCTCTTATGGATTCAAATCCACTCCATTCAAGTCAATGAAAGGTCATTTTCCATTGACTTTAGTGGGAATTAGACCAGGGCCTATGATTTTAAACAAAGCCAGATACTAAGCCAAAATCTGTGTTCAGTTACAACAGTGTAAATTAAAAGTAACTCCCTTTTAAGTAATAGAATTACACAAAGTAGTAGAGGCAGACTTTGGGTCACTGTGGTTGTGTGATTATATAGCACTTTTTGAAAACCTCAATATATGCTCTTCCAGCCAACCTGCACTTGGCACAGGAACACAATGTGCAGAGCAGAGGTGGCTTTAAATTTGATCCTGGATCCAGCCTCTGACATAATTCAGAGCAGCCTTAGGGCTAAATAATGTATACTCAGTTGCTCTGAGCCCCAAGGATCCTTGTCAGCTTCTGAGAATAGGCAAAAGACAGCAGCACTCCAACCATAGACTTTAAGGTCAGAAGGGACCATTATGATCATCTAGTCTGACCTTCTGCACAAGGCAGGCCACAGAATCTCACCCATCCACTTCAATAACAAACCTCTAACCTATGTTTGAGTTATTGAAGTCCTCAAATTGTGGTTTGAAGATCTCAAGCTGCAGAGAATCCTCTAGCAAGTGACCCGTGCCCCATGCTGCAGAGGAAGGCGAAAAACCTCCAGGGGCTCTGCCAATCTGCCCTGGAGGAAAATTTCTTCCCGACCCAAAATATGGCGATCAGTTAAACCCTGAGCATCTGGGCAAGACTCACCAGCCAGCACCCAGGAAAGAATTCTCTGTAGTAACTCAGATCCCATCCCATCACAGACCACTTCTTTAAAGAAGCCTGAAAAGGAAATTTTCCCATGCCTCTTATGCTAGATGCTGTGAGGGGAGGATGAGGGTAAAGCCATTATATCTGTTCTATCGCACACAGGATTCTCCTGCAGTTGGGGGGGGGGGGTGGGAAGGGAAGAGAAGGAGGAGCATAGTACCTACTTTATCTCAGTTTATAAATGTTGGCTTAGTGTTTAATGTTTGTGTTCCTCCTCTATACATTTAAATAAACCACATTACACCATAACATCTGACTTGCAGTTGGCAGGAGATCGTTTCGAGGGCAGGAACAATAAGCTGTTTAAGAAATTGCCATTATTTGAAAACTAAACACAGTTCTCTATTTATAAGGATGTCAGAGAAAAAACATGGCAATGGCGATGATGTTCATCATCTGCCTCTGAGTCAGCCCAGTCTACTTTTCAAAAATGAAAAGAAGTTCCAGTATCTGGTTTTAAAAAAAAATCCTTTCCTGCCCAAATACTTTGTCTTGTTTATGAGTCCTGAGTTAAAGAACCGAAAGTGTCAATGAATAAGAATTGTGAAGGGCAGAAAGACCAAACTATCCCTGTTGGGCAGGGGAGAGTAATGTCATTCCCCCATCCCTCACTCCCATTCCAGATGGGATAACTGAGGCAGAGAGTGTGTCACATAGGAAATTTGCTCCAGAGCTGGAAACAGATATTTAGCATATTCTATAGTGAGAAGGACTTTTTACATGCAAATAGAAATAGTTTTTGCATTTGTCTTCTACAATTGACAGTATTCAAAAGATGAATAGTGAAAAAAACATTAAAGAAATGTCTATGTTTGGAAAGTAGGCATGATTTCCTATAATTGAAAATGAGGGGTAGGGGGAGAGAAGAGGGAGGGCGTGTTGAGCCAATGGAGAATATACTTTGTGCTGCAGTCCTTGACTAATCCTGTAATCCAATATCTGGAAATTGAAACTAGACAAATTAAGACTGGAAATAAAGTATAACGTTTTAATAGTGAGTGTAATTAACCATTAGAACAATTTACCAAGGGTCATGGTGGATTCTTCTTCACTGACAATTTTAAATCAAGATTGGATGTTTTTCTAAAATTATTTTTGGGAAGTTGTATGCCACAGGCCATAGAAGTCAGACTACATGGTCAGAAAGGTCCCTACTGGCCTTGGAATCTATGAATCCTTCCATTGACCAAGGCAAAAATACAAGTGATGTAATGCTTTTTACAAAACACTATCATGAATTAGCTCTTACTGCAACCCTTGAAATTGCAAGTCTTCCTATAATAATGTGAATCCAGTTCTAATAAAGAAACTACTTTCAAGACTCTAAATTATCAGCTAAAGTTTCTTTTCTCAAGTAGAGAATCTTCTGTAGATTATAAAAGTATAACTGTTATGGTGCGTTATTCTCCACCCACAGAATACAGGCAATTACCATTGACTTCATAGAATTGTAGAAGTGGAGGGTTGGAAGGGAACTCAGGAAGTGTTCCAGTCATTTCCCCCATTCTGAGGCAGGATTAATTATGTCTAGACCACCCCATTCAGTGGAGTTACTTGTATTCATTGGTGGGACAATCACTACCAGTGCATCTTAGAGGACATGTCCTTTTTCATCATCTTTCATTCAATCTGTCCAAGACACGCTCTCTCTCTCTGGGCATGTATGACTTCTAAGACAACAATGTAGAAGTTGCAGGCAGTTGTCTATGTGGAGTTCCTCCCCTCAGTTGGCAAAGCAATGTACTCTCTGTTCACATTCAATTCTGTTCAATCCCTGACAATATAAAATATCGTCCCGTGTCCATCATACAGCCCATGAACTCTGAGCTGGGTAAGGAAAAGTTCAGCTCCTGAGCATTCTGAGCTCCACAGGGGTAAGATATGGAATTTCAGAGGCTTACGTTGCCAAATTTTAGATAAATGGAAACGTAGGATCTGACTAATGGGTTTTGCAGGCACGTAATACAGGTATTTATATGGGTCACAGATTGTTTAAAACGCCTCCAGGGAGCTCTCTCGTTATTTTTCAAAGCCCCATGATGATTTAATAAAGTGAATGGAATATAAGTATCTTATTTGCTTTTGCTCAATACATTGTTTAGCCGCTTGGTAAACCCAAGGAGGGATGAGAATGCAGATTAACTCAAATTTTTCCCAACAAGAAAGTTTAGCAACAATAGTTTAGTAATTCTTGTCAAGACACCCATGTGCATCATTGCTATTAGGCTAACATATGTCTTCAGACAGTTGTCATCATACTGATAAGATATGTCATCAGCCTACAACATGGGAGTTTAAAGTTACTCGTGTAACTGGATTCTTCTGGCTATACTGCAGAATCTCATTCCATAGAAATCAGTCTTATTGAGACAGCTCATAGAGGGAAAACAGGTTAATATCTAGATTGTATTCCCAGATAAGCTTTCTGGCTCATAAGAATTCTACTTTAATAATGGTTAGTTTTGTTCTTTCAATGACATTAAGAATAGTTTTTACTGTTTTTTGCTTCAGTAGCCATTCGTCCTTGATTTATCTACTCCTAAATGATTCTTCAGCTTCAGATTCACTAGGCATTTTTACTTACTGTTAAATATATCCAGCTAGAAGTATTCATAAGATGGATTGCATATTATGTCAAAATGTATGTGTCCCACCAATTTCACATTTCCATGAGGCATTTAGTATACTCTTAGCTTTGATCCAGAGAGATCATCTCTCCTTGACAGTTTCTCATTTCTGTGCAAGAACAAGGGATAAATGATACAAGAGGCTCTAACCAGTGACAAGTAATTTCCATATGGAAATTACATCTCACTTCAATACTTTTAAGTCATGAAGGTCAACATTTTTTCATATATTCCAGAGCCAGAAAAGACCACTGTGATTATGTAGGCCAAAGAACCTCCCAAAATAATTACTACAGCATGTATCTTTTAGAAAAACATCCAATCTTGATTGAAAATTGTTAGTGTTGGAGAATCTGCCATGACCCTGGTAAGCTTTTCCAATGGTTAATTATTCACGGTTATATGTTTTATTTCCAGCCTGAATTTGTCTAGGTTCAACTTCCAGCCACAGGATCATGTTATATCTTTCTCTGCTAAATTGAAGAGCCCCCTTATCAAGTATTTGCTGCCATATAGGCATAGACTAATCAAGTCACCCCTTAACCTTATCTTTGTTAAGCTAAATAGATAAAGCTCCTTGAGTCTTTCACTATAATGCATGTTTTGCAATGCTTTAATCATTCTCATGGCCCTTCTTTGAATCCTCTCCAATTTTCCATCATTGTTCTTGAATTGTTGACACCAGAAATGGACACAGTATTCCAGAAGCAGTCACACCAGTCTCAAATAGAGAGGGAAAAAAATAACCTCTCTACTAGAAATTCCCCCATTGAGGCATCCAACAATCACATTAGCCCTTTTAGCCACAGAGTCACACTTCAAGCTTATGTTCAGCTGATTATCCACCACAACCACAACGGTCTCAAGTTGCAGGAGAGGCGGGAGGTCTAGATTGGATATTAGGAATAACTATTTCACTAGGAGGGTGATGAAGCACTGGAATGGGTTACCTAGGGAGGTGGTGGAATCTCCATCCTTAGAGGTTTTTAAGGCATGGCTTGACAAAGCCCTGACTGGGATGATTTAGTTGGCGTTGGCCCTGCTTTGACTTCCTGAATTCTCTTCCAACCCTAATATTCTATGATTCTTTTCTCCCGGGGATGGTCCAGCTCCAAAGCACCCACCGAGTCAATGCCCATGAGTCTAAGTATATTATGTTAACTAATACCTTTATCAAGCAAACTTGTAATCTCAAAAACAGATATCAAGTTAATTTGACAGGATCTATTTTCCACAAACCCATGTCTATTAAGATTAAATTATATTGCCCTCCCTTAATTCTTTAAGAATAGAGTCCAGTATCAGCTGCTCCATTATCTTTCCTGGGACCAACATCCAGGGCCGCCCAGAGGGGGGGGCAAGAGGGGCAATTTGCCCCAGGCCCCGCGTCCCGCAGGGGCCCCCACGAGTGTTTTCTGGGGCCCCTGCGGTTCCGGTTGAGCTCCCGCAGTCATGCCTGCGGCAGGTCCACCGGAGCCCGGGACGAGTGGACCTGCCGCAGGCATGACTGCGGAGGGGGCGCTCGTCCCGCGGCTCGGCTGGACCTCCCGCAGGCATGACTGCGGCAGGTCAAGCGGAGCCGCGGGACCACGGCACCCGCCGCAGTCACTCGTCCCGGGCTCCGGTCGACCTGCCGCAGGCATGCCTGCGGGAGCTCCACCGGAGCCAAATGCCGCCCCCCGGGTCTTCGGCGCGCTGGGGTCTAGAGCTGCCCCTGAGCGGGGGCCCCCCGCCGCCGAAGACCCCGGGCCCCCAGAATTCTCTGGGCGGCCCTGCCAACATCAGACTGACAGACCCATAATTACGTATGTCATCCCATTTAACCTTTAAAAAGAAAAACACTGGCACGCTATTAGTTTTCTTTCAGTCTTCTGGAACTTTCCAGTTGTTCCAAGACTTACTGACAATCATTACTGGTTCAGCAAGCTCCTCAGCCAGACCTTTCAAAACTCAGCCTTAAATTATCTGAACCTGCTGATTGATAAGTATCTAAATTTAGCATCTGCTGTTGAATATTATCCTTAGTTACTGTCAGAATGGAAAATATATCTGTTTCCCACCCCCTACTACAGAATAGAAATTTATTGAACATTACCTTTTCTGCATTATTATTGATAATTCTACATTTTCCATCTAGGAGTGGATTGATAGCATTGTTACAATTCTTTTTGTTCCAAATATACTTTTAAAACTCCTTTATGTCCTTAACTCTCCTGGCCACAGATGTGCTTGTGCCCCTTTGCTTCCCTTATCAGTTTTCTACAGTTCTAAGTTTCTGATTTATATTTCTTACTGTTGCCTTTTTTCTTCAATTTGTGTGTATATTATTAGAGATTATGTAAATATATAAACAGCTACCTTCAGTTCCCTTTTAATCTAGGTCAGTATTTTTAAGCCAGTATGAGGCTCCCTCTGTTGTGGTTTTGGGGCATCTAGTAAAGGGTTCTTAAAGGATTCCCAATTTCCATTCACATTTTTCTGATTAAGTTCTTCCTTCCAGCTGATTTGGCTCATAATTGTTTTCAGCTTTGTGAAACTGGCCCTTTTAAAGCGTATATTGCGTATATTGCTGCTTTAGACTTTAGTCTGCTTGTACATTGTAAATGTGATCAAGTTATGATCACTTCCAATGAAGCTACCATTAATTTTTAGTTCTGTGATCAGCTCCTCTGTCAAGACAAGATCTAATATAGAATTTCCCTGTGGCGGGTGCAATACTTTGAGTTAGGAAACAGTTATCTACAATATTTATAAATTCCAAGGATCTTTTAGTACTGGGAGTAGGAGACCTCCAGCATTTGACACACAAATTCATGTGCCCCATGGGCATGCAGCTTTTCTCCCCTTATACATACATAGTGGTGTAAGGAGCTGGTCATCCCGTTCCCTAGTGTGATTTGGTAACTCTGTTTTAGACACCAACTATATACTCCATCTTCTGATTTTATCTGTTAGGATATAGATCCATAAACATTCAAGAGCATCTTCTTCTGGGTGGCCAGTGACTCAGAAACAGGTAATACCATTTTTGACATTCAGGCCTTTTGCCCATCAGTCCTTTCTAAATAGATTATAAACATTGATTTTAACATGCTAATCATGAGAATCATCCCACCTGGATTCTGTAAAACCAACCAGATCAAATTTATGCTCATAAATGAGCACTTCTCATTTGTTAGCTAGGCTCCCCCCATTGGATAGGCAATTAAAGAATATCTTCTCTTCATGACATATTGTTCCATGATTAATGTTTTTCTCAGCATCTCAATTTGCAGCTAAATGAGCACTCATATCTTTCTTTTAACCTTCCCCTTCCATTATTAGGATAATGCTCTCCTGACAATTCTAGCCAGCCTGTCCCCAATGAAGTTGGTTTCCTTTCTGCTGAGGTGAAGGTTATTCAAGCAATACAGTCTCCATTCCTTATAGAACAATGGTTCTCAAACTTTTGTACTGGTGACCCCTTTCACATAGCAAGCCTCTGAATTAAAAACACTTTTATATATTTAACACCATTATAAATGTGGGAGGCAAAGCGGGGTTTAGGATGGAGGCTGACAGCTTGCAACCCCCCATGTAATAATCTTGTGACCCCCTGAAGAGTCCCAACCCCTAGTTTGAGAACCCCTGTTATAAAAGGTGGGCCAGTGTTCCACAAAAATCACAACCCTCCACCCTTCGTACATCATTTACCTAGAATCTTCTGCCTTCTGATTTCAAAGACTGTTTAGACATTCTTCTTCAGCACACATCTGAGTTTCCTGAAGTCATCCATTATCTGTGAGAAATCCTGTGATGCAATGTCATTAGTGCCGATATGAACCATTGCCAATGGATCCTTGCCCATCCAACTTCAGAAGCCTATATTGTCAAAACAACAAGTTGCGGGGGGGGGGGGGGGAGGAATGTAAGGAAAGGCATTAGCCACACATCTTCCATTAAAATAACCATGCACTTTCAATGGTAAAAATTTCCCAATAGCATATGAAGTCATCCTTTCAGACAAGGTATTTTGTTTTCCTCTATTTGGAGGGCCACAACTTCTGGAGAGTACCTTCTTTTGAGATGGTACTCTTTTCAAAGTTGTTTTGTCCATATGTTCCTATAAAGGTTTAATGATCAAAGATCACATCAACGTGTAATTGGTTATTCAAAGCTTAAAATTCAGTTGGAATTGTTCATTTGTTAAACAGTAAACCAGGGAAAATCTTCAGACAAGCGCTGTAGACATCTTCATTGTCAGTAATCTTTAAGCTGAAGAAACTATTAGTGAAAAGAAAATATGAACTCTTGGACTTTTATTATATTGGAGGCTAGTTCTGTGACCTTTCTTCAGCAATGACACAGTGAGAAGTCTGTCCTAGGGGTCATTTATTAGTCCTCGATACGGTGCCAAGCATAACTTTTTTGCTATGAGCTGAAATGTGCTGCTGGACTTTGGGGAATTGTATTCATGTGGTTAAGATGTGTGCCTGGTGAATGCTATGGTGGGAGAAGGTTAGAAGATTTAACAAAAAACCCACACCTTTCCCCAACAAAGTTCCACCATCACTGACTGAAATTACAAATATTCTTGAAACTATATAGGTAAATGAATGAAAAATTACTTTTGTTTTTAAGGTTACTGAATTTGTAAACTGATGCATATTTTTCAGCATGATTACACATATGCATGGCATTCTTTGCTTTCTGGTTGTAAAAAGAAAGATGACTGATCCAAGCCCCTTGCCTCATACAGAGGCAACACACACACAGCCCATAGAATCCTCACAAAAGATCACCATATAAGCTAAACAAACAAACAAGGATTGCTCAAAAATACCAATTGCTCAATATACCCACAACTGCCAGCATCAGTTTCCTCTTTAGGCAACACACTTTATAACCTGCCCAACCCTCCAGCAATATCCTGATCAACAAAGCTCTGACAGTTGTGACAAAAGACAAAAAAACTCTTGCATTGTTTTTAATGATTTTTTTCTTAAAACTCAGTCCATTTTTACATAGAATTCAGAATACAGATTTGCAAAAGCAAGGAAGCTCATCCTGGTGGAGTGACAGAGGGTAAGAAATCCAGACTGCACTGGCCTCTTTAGACCATTATCTTGAAATGAAGTTAGAAAACCAGAGATTCAAATAACCTGTGGATCTTCCTCTTTCTAAAAGGATTAAAATGGTGTTGCAGAATTGGAAATTCTGTTAATAAAAATTTGCTTCCACACCATCTCAGTGGCATAGAGTTATGAAAAAGGTTATGCTGAGAAAATGAATATCAAATCATTCACTGAAACATGAAACACCATAGTTTATCCTCTAATTAAAATAAGAATTTGGCCTATTTAGTTAGTGTCATACTATGAATTCTTATAATTAACCTACCTAAGCTACTCAGGAAAACTGTACAAGCAATTTGGTGTATATTAATAATGCAAGAAAAATGTTAGAAAATAAAACATTCTGTGCAAGTGTGACATTGCAGACAGTAGTTTGAAATGTAATTAACTTAGTGTGCATAGAAAAGATTCAACAATAAATTAGTCATGTATTAGAACTACTAACACCCCAGTCCTGACTCCAGTGGGACTATTTATGGGAGTAAGTGTAATCATGGGTTGGTGTTTGCAGTATCAAGCTGTCAGTTTGTAACAATCAAGGTCCAAACTTGCCCCCAATAGAGTCATAGCTAATGCATGAAGGAGACCCTGTATTTAACAGGGATCTGCAGGGTTAAGGACTGGACAAGGCCATTCTTTTACTTCCAGTACCATTGTTATGAAATAAGATCACTGAAAGCCATAAAGATCTTTAGCAATTCTTCTCAGCAAGGTTTGTCTCCTCTTATATTTGCACAGCACCTTGCACAATTGGGCCCTGATTTTGATCACAGCTTTTAGGAACACAGCAATACAAACAGTACTTTCAGACCCAGACATATGTTATGCCTTAAAAAATGTGCAGAGAAAGAAATAAAACGAGGCTTAAAGCTATAGCTGTTTATAAGATACTTATTTTCAATTAAAAGTCTGTATAGAAACAAATATTCTTAATTTTTTAAAATGTGTGGAAATTTTTTAAAAAATACCTTTTTCCACCACCACTTGAATTTCTTTTCAGCTTATCATAGAAGAAGAGTCTCCAATTTTTTTTAAATGGCCATTTTTTATTGAAAATTTTTTCAGCCAAAATCTTTATAAATGAATTACTTTTATTTTCATTATTATTTGTATTGCAATAGCCCAGTCATGGATCTGACCCCATTTTGCTAGGAGGCTTGTGTAAAACGTATGATGAGACAGTCCCTGCCCTAAAGACTTACACACTATTTGGGATTGACAGTGCTTTTGAGGTTATTTCCTACGTTGGCAATAGTGAGAGTACCGTCCTAGCATGGTCTTCAGAACGCATTGTACTTGAGGCAGGGCTCAGGAGCAGTATGGCTGCTGCAGTACCAGCTGCACAGTGCAGAATATTCTCCCCCTGCATCTGGCCAGCTCACCAGGCTGGTGTGGAAATTGGGGGCAACAGGTCCCTTCTCACGCCTCATTCCTCCTTGTCCCCTTACAGGATGATAGTGTTGCAAGAACTAGGGTGCCAGCACTATGATTATGCTTGCCTGCTGCCTGGATACAGAGGCAGGTGAACTTGATGGGGTTTCTTGTGTCCTGTACCCTCTTTACACACACACGGTAACTGGACATAATTTGGTCCTAAATAATCTATACTCTGCAACAGGATTTCATCCCAAACTTCTAAGTGCACATTATTTCCTACTTTATTAAAAATTGGGAGACACCTTCTGCACACCAGAATCTTGAAAATAGGCACCAAGGTTTTCCCCAGTACATTTTTTGAATAATGTCAACTCCCTATTTAGGCACCAGTAGACAGAGGAGTAATACTGAAATGCTTCAAAAAGACAGTGAAGCACCCTTCCTAGTCACTACTATGGAAGGAAGGAACTAGGTCAGAGAAAAGACTGCAAAGTTCAAGAGGCCTATTAATGACTGTGGGTAAACTTTTCAAGAGGGCCTACATGATTTAAATGGAAGAAGTCTTGACTTTTTATTTTGGAAGTGTGCGTCTGTTTCAATGCAACTATTGAACTAGGGGCTAACTTCGTTCCTGAATCCTAGTGCCTCCAATACAATTTTGTTAGCTCTGACAATATTTTCATCTGCTAATTCCAGATATTCCATAGCAACCCCTTCCACACTGAATAATTCCCTCTAAGGGAAGTGAACACTTCAGCCAGTGAAAGATTGATGACATACTTGATGTCATAATAACTACTTAAATGAAGAATAATTTAATTTTAAATGGAATTTAATTAAATTTGGATGGAAGATGTGTGTTCATATCCCCTAGGCTGCTTTGAAGACCTCAATTAAATGACCCTGAAATTCAGAACAAGAAACATTTGAGCCTAAAAATGTATCCACAAATTTTTTTCCTACCAGTTTGAAATTTAGCAAATGAAAGCTGCAGTGCATGGACAATAAGTGAGAAAAAATTGTTTGGTATACCTTTAGATTGATTTTTGTGCTAAAGGCATTCATGTATAGTCATTTTGTAACATTTTCTCCTGTATGCCATGTATTCACAAAAATCAGAACTCGAATTAGCTTACATACATTCAAATAAATGGAAAATAATTCTGGTTGGCAAAGCTAAAATGATGGAGTGAAAAGAAAACCCTCCCAACCTATGAACTTGATCTACAGCTTCCGTGGCCTTATACAGGCACGCAAAAACATTTGTTTTCAATTGATTGCTGCTGGACTGATTTTTTCTTTGTCTGGATTCCATTTTTCAACTTCCAATACTTCTCCACAAATATTTTCAAGTTTGAGTTGTTATTTTTACAGAAAAGTACCAACTTTGAAGCAGCATTTAATTAAATCAATTGATACAATCCTGTTAAAAAGAAATTAGTGGCTTGATCTGGCCTATTGTGTGTTTAGTTTGTTGTAACATACCAATTCTAGATGTGGAAAGTAAACTTTGTGGGGGAAAAAGTTCTGAAGCAAAGTTACTAATTAAGTTATCATTAAGGCCCCAATCGCACTCCCGTGAAGGTCATTAGAATTTTTATAGTTGATTCTGGTGGGAATATAGGGTCCTACCTCCTACTTAGAAACAATGAGTATCTAATTTATTGAGTTTGGGAACACAAAATGAAAACCCTGCTATTAATATCTTATGGAGTTTTAGAATTACAGATAGTCCTAATTTTTTTTCTAACTTTTTTTCCTTTCCTTCCATAGATATGAGGTCAGCAGTAGATAAAGTGTGGATTGAGTCGGAATAGAGAGCTGCACTTCAAAAAACTCAGAAACCGTTTATCTTTTGACCTTAGAAGTTTCTTATTGACTCTTCAGTTTTGATAACTGATTGCAAACTTCCTGCCTACCTGCCACTTCTGATTGTAGCTTTTCCACACATCTAAGGTATGAGATTCCAGCCCTGAGAAGCTGACAATATAATGGTGGTGAAATCAAAGGGAGGAAAAACAAAAACAAAAACACAAGCTATTGTTCAGACTGGAAGAGTTTGTAGCTAAGAATAACAGAGATCCCGCTGGTGCCACTTCTGTCATCAACATTCTTATTCCTTTCTATTGTATGCCAGTGCTATGAGATTTTATTGTGAGCATGGGGCTTCTAAATAAAATAAAAAAATAAAATTGATGGGCCAACACAAACCTCCAAGAGTCAGGAAAGGTTTCCCTTGCAGACTAAACATAATGGGAACAAACAGGAGAAAACAAGAAGTTGATATATCAAATGCTATATAATGATTATCAAACAGCATGTGCTGTTTGAGAGATTTCATCTATCAGCATCTCTACCAATGTTATTTAATTTTAAGCTTTATTTTGTCCTAGGAATCATTTACAAGCTTTTTGGGGGGGGGGGTAGATATTTGTTTAGAAGTGACTTTTAAGTGTATAAGAAACAAAGAAGAGATACAGAAGTGTGATTATCAGAGGGGTAGCCGTGTTAGTCTGGATCTGTAGAAAGCATCAGAGAGTCCTGTGGCACCTTATAGACTAACAGATCTAGTGTGAGAGAGACATGAGAGTGTTTGGCTTGATCCCCATACAGACTGATTTTGAATAGTAAAACTCCCATTCACTTCAAAAGGAACAATATTGGGTCCTTACATTTTGAGGTATGCAGTTGAATGCTATCTAAATTAAGTGCCAGCTACTGAGTATGTACCAAATGATGCTGCAAAAATTCTCATTGGCCAGCAAACACAGATGGATGGGATGTAAGTTAATTTCATCTATCCCAATGATTCTCTGCTATTGACCTATTTATTTGAACAAGTTCAGGGATTAAAGTTACAAATAAATGGACTTCCACAGGTAGGCATCTGCAACTAGGACACAGTATAATGTGTAGGCCTGCCATAAGGTTTGCCTGCTTGAATCTAAAATGGAATAAAAAGTAGGGATAGAGGCAAAAATAAAGGAACACATAGTAAATGTGCATCTTTGCTTGTCATGCTGAAACTGACAATCTTTAAATATTAAGGGTCAAATCCTAGCCCCTAGTTACACAAGAAATAGAGGTAAAGGAATTATGCTTCCCTATGTAAAACAACCCTACACCTGACTGATCTTCAAATTGTTGGGCCCGGTGCTGGGAGTGCATGATTTTCTTAATCCCCATGTTTATCTCCATGCATTCTGCACCTCCTTCTCCCAGCACAGGAGCAACTCTACAACACAGATCTGTCTTGGAGAGAAAATGCTCAGGCCAGTCTCCACAGGCTGGCATTTCCATACCACACTTTATATTTTGTGGAGTCATAAGAAATCTCTCTTGTCCCTTTCCAATTGCCTTGGTGGAGGGGGCAGATCTCTGACTTGATACCTCTCTCAGCTGCATTTAGAATGGTCAGCCTAAAGCACAGTTTTTGGGAAACATGGCCCTTTAACATTTCCCACAGCTGGCACTCAGCCATGGGGAACCTTCCTCACTCTACCCCAAACACCCCCCTCCAATTCAGTCAGTGTCTCTGGTATCTATTCAGCATCACCCACAAGGGTACAGGTATTGGCATCAGGCATTCCAGAGCATGGACACCAGGGCTTGACAACTGGCTCCAAAGCTTCATATCCCTATGAAACATTCTAGGCTTGGGCTTCTTTATTTTCTTTTTGACCTAACATTTATTGAAATAACTCTTTATAAAGGCATCATCAGTACCTCACTAAGAAAAAATACTAATGATACATTTTGTATAGATTTGTACTGTACAGCAGTAACACTATATGAACATTAATGTTAATATAGGACATCTTCTGAATCATAGTAAGTACTTTACACATACTTAAGTGTATGACTGTTCTGAACTCCTCAAAGCACAACACAGATGAAAAATATCAATACTATATCTTCAGCCACAGTCAGAAGGGTATGGGAATACATGGGATGTTTTGTGAAGAAAAAAAAGTTATTGCCTTCAGAAAGAAATACTCACTGCATATTATTCACTTATGGTAAGAGATGTCTAGAAAATGAGTCAAACACTTGGAAACATGCTTGTATTTTGTCATGTTTCTATATTTAATTGTAATCTTTTAGTAGCCTCTGAAGAGAAGAAACTAAGATTGTAGCTCAATATAGACCCTAAAAGTGAAATTCAAATAACGTTGGAAAGAAGTTCCTTTGGTTAATCTACATAGCTAAGCCTTTCCAAAAAAGTGTCTAGGGTTTCTTATTACAATAATAAATTCACCTTGCTGTAACTTTTGAAGTTTTTTTTAATCACATATTGACCACTGGCATTTTTTGCGACATATTATAATGCATTTTTCTTTCAGCAAGAGAGACTTGATCCAATGCTTGCTGAAATCACATTTCCACTTGCTACACTGGGATTTGGATGAGGGCCTTAGCCAGAATTTTAAATGCCATCTTTCTTTGATACTTTTTAGAACTAAACTCTGGCTTTGAGTAATAGCCACATTAAGGGGTGGAGGCAGTGGCAAGAGGCATTATTCCCACAAATGCAGAAAGTGATCTTAGAGGCAACAATTTGTTCCCAATCAATCCAGTATTTTATTTTAATTGCTCAAACAAATTTGATTAATGCATTTGGGAATTTTTTTTCTGATTGTGGACTTGATCTGCTGCTAGAGATTGGATAGATAAACTTCTATTGCCTCCCATTGTACCTCAATGTACAATAGTTTCCGCAAGCCCATAATCTTGCCCTTCATGGTTGATTCCATGCATCTGTATTATTTGACTTTGTCTGTCCTGGTGTGAATACCCACAAAGAGTGTCTTCTATGATGATTTGTTAAGGATTTTTTTTTTAAATGGGAATTAAAGTGAGCATACCCTCAGTTATGAATAAAACATGGTCTCAAAACTTTTGCTTCCTTTCCTCATTGAACACTGAAAGAATGAGGAAAGCTTACCACTAAAGTAGATCTTCTCTTAGATAACATCCAAGACCAGTTAGGAAATAGGCATATTCCTTTGAGTCTCATACTTTCAATCCATAAAGGAATCAACTTCTATTACTATTAAAACCTATAGTCTTTACATCAGCTGAACCGAACTGAAAATTCTATTTCTCAAGATTCCCACTGAATGTGAACAGACAGATGGAGCATTCATAGCAAATTAAAGAATTCACATGCAACATCAGCTCTAGCCTAAGAAACTTTTCTATACTTGAATATACTGCTCTCCAGGTGAGAACTTTATTTTAAGTTAACCAGAAAGTGTACCAGAGCTACAGAAAGCATATGCATGGTTTAATTCACTACAGCTCCTTAACTGTATGTTTACTTGTGTCTGAGTAATAAGGTTCATGTTGGGAACAAAGGATTGAAAATTTCTCAGCACTCAGTGCCCAAGAAAAAGTAACAGGTTCCAAGGTACAGCCCAACTCCTTAGTTCTCCTCTTCCACTCTTCTGCTGTATGTTGATTATAATTTCAAAGAGGACAACCTGAGATGCTGTGGTCAAAAGGTGGGGGATCTATCATAGGGTAGTATTTCAGTGGCTGATATGGACGATTGCTGGGGATGCGAAAAGAAAAGGGGTCGTCTTCCCTCTCCCACCTCCCTCCTGTCCAGAAAGAAAAACTGGGACAATTAACAAGAATCAGGAAAAATAGTCAGTCTGTCTCCTCCTGACTGTTCTCTCCTAGTTTGAATCTGTCTCCTTCAAATCTAGCTGTACCCTATTCTCTTCCCTCCCACACTCCACTTGTTGCTTGGCTTGCGGAGACAGCAGGGAAGGACCATGCAGAGAGCACATACTTCCTCTCTTGGGTAGATTTGAATTAACCTCTCAAAAGCCACACTTCTCTGTTCTGTGCCTCTTCTCTAGGCTGTTTACAGCCCATACACTGCAGGGGCTTCAAGGTATAGCTAGCCCTGTACTCTGCCTTTGTGGTGCAAACCTGAATTATGCCCCCAAGAAGTCTATTTTGTGTCTGACTCCTCACTCTGCTGCTTCCAGTCTACATGCTGCAGGGCCAGTAGCCACTCACAGAATGCAAGTGTACTGCAGTCTCCAAGATCTGGAACAGCTTGAGGCACACCAGAAGTCCCATGGTGGTTACAGCTTGCACTGCATGCTGCAATACTTCAGCCACACAGAATTCTGTCTACAATACATCTGACACTTGTGGCATTATTAGTGAGGATTAGCACTATTTGTGCCTAATGACTAGATGCTCTTCCTCCTAATCAGTGCTAGTGCTAGCCCATTGAGGGCCCTAAGTAGGACTATTTTGTCCGTCCCCCATCCCCCAAACACATACTAATAATTAATAAGGGGCTCCCTTGAGCAGCTCTGGGCCCTAAGCAATTGCTTAGTCTTCTTATGCCTAGCGCTAGCTCTGCTCCAAAGTGACTATTAAGAGTGCTGAGACCTTGGCATTTGTTATGTGCAATGTAGCAGGGGGCAGGAGGGCGGGGGGAGGGGGGGAGAACTCTTCACTATATGAACTGAGACCAGCCCATTACAGCTTAAACAGGAAGTGGTAGCGAACATGCAGAGGCAAAGTTAAGGAAGTGTGTTCCAGGCAGGACGTAGCAAAGCATTGAATACTTAAATAGCTTTAGTGTCAGATAATCAGAAAAAAAATCATAGCTTGGCTTGATACATTAGGGAATTAGAATCCTAAAATATTTACCTTAGTTTATTGTTTAAAACTTAACAGTTTGGTAAACTTGAAGAAAAAAGGTAAATTCATTATCTGTTGTTCTAACTAGGGGATGCATTTCAGAAGAAAGTAAAGGCCATTATTAAATCATTGGTGTGTATATTGAGGGTTTGTTAATGTCACATTTTGTATGTGCACATGTGCAAAAGTAGATATTTTGTATTAATAATCTGGGGAAATTGCATTTTGAATTGATGTTTAAACAACGGATTATTAGAATTTCTAGCTTTGGATGCATTTTTATAATTTACTGATTACTAAATGCTAGTTGACAAACTTGAGTGACCGTAAAGTGATCTGAATTAAGGACCCCTGCCTAGATGAAAGTGCTCTTCCCAGAGCAATAAAGCAGAATTAGGATTATCACAGTGTGAAAGTATTTTTATATGATCCTGATACTCTGATGATAGAGTTCAAACAAATTCATGAGAAAGTCTGAAATTGTGAAAATGATTTAAATACTATGCTTTACAAGTGTAATGGTATAAGAATTAAAAATATGCATGGGAAGATAGATTGTCCTCCTCAGCCACCATGTATGGAAGGGATTCTCTAAATATGGATTTCCCCTCACTGCCTCTGTGGGACCTCTTTCCTGCATAGTCTGTGGGGAGTGGGAACTAAGTGACTAGGGAGTGACTGAATTGAATGGGGCATGGGATATCATACATGATCTTCACACTAGCCCTGCAGACTTTTCTGAGTAAAGTAGGATGTTATATTCATGTCACACAAGGATGAGGCACTGCCTTCAGCTCATTAGTGACTAATGAGGATGTTAAACATTTTTAAGGTCAGCAGGACCAGAACTCTGTGGCCTAGCCATTCTGCCAGGGAGCAGGATGAGTGTATGTGAGGAGGACAGGGGGATGGCTGCTGTGGAGACCCTGACATCTTCTGCTAGCTCCTTAGGATCCACACTCATCCTAGTCTTTCCCTGTCCCTAGTCCTCACTCAGGGCTTGGCTACACTTACAAATTTGCAGCGCTGCAGCAGGGTGTGAAAACACACCCTCTGCAGCGCTGCAAATTGCGGCGCTACAAAGCGCCAGTGTAGTCAAAGCCCCAGCGCTGTCCGTTATTCCCCACAGGGAGGTGGAGTACGGACAGCGCTGGGAGAGTTTTCTCCCAGCGCTGGTGCTTTGACTACACTTAGCGCTTCAAAGCGCTGCCGCGGCAGCGCTTTGAAATGCAAGTGTAGCCAAAGCCTCAGTACAGTTTCTGGGCAGGCCCCCTGGTCTATTCTGTGAGGATTATTGGGCTATATCTACACTATGAGCTTATACTAGCTAGCCATGGTGCCACAGCTATGCTGGTATAACCCAGTAGTTTACACAACCTACACCACTTAAGGGTTCCTCCCTCCCCCAGTCAGTAGGAACACACCTCCTCAAACAAAATTAGCAACATCAATAGAAGCATTGGTCCATCAACATAGCTGTGTCTGCACAGGGGTTAGGCTGGTATAGGCGGATGACACCAAGTTGGGAGGTATTGCAAATTCGGAAAAGGATCAGGATATCCTCCAGGGAGATTTGGATGACCTTGTAAACTGGAGTATTAGTAACAGGATGAAATTCAATAGTGAGAAGTGTAAGGTTATGCATTTAGGGATGACTAACAAGAACTTTAGTTATAAGCTGGGGACGCACCAGTTGGAAGTAACTGAGGAGGAGAAGGACCTAGGAGTCCTGGTTGATCGTAGGATGACTATGAGTAGGCAATGTGATGTGGCCGTTAAAAAAGCTAATGCGGTCTTGGGATGCATTAGGCGAGGTATTTCTAGTAGGGATAAGGAGGTGCTAGTCCCATTATATAAGGCATTGGTAAGACCTCATTTGGAGTATTGTGTGCAGTTTTGGTCTCCCATGTTTAAGAAGGATGAATTCAAACTGGAACGAGTACAAAGAAGGGCTACTAGAATGATCCGAGGAATGGAAAGCCTGTCGTATGAAAGGAGACTTGAGGAGCTCGGTTTGTTTTCCTTAACCAAAAGAAGGACAAGAGGAGATATGATTGCACTCTTTAAATATATCAGAGGGATAAATACCAGGGAAGGAGAGGAATTATTTCAGCTCAGTGCTAATGTGGACACGAGGACAAACGGATATAAATTGTCAGTCAGGAAATTTAGGCTTGAAATTAGACGAAGGTTTCTAACCATCAGAGGAGTGCAATTCTGGAACAGCCTACCGAAGGAAACAGTGGGGGCGAAGGACCTCCATGACTTTAAGATTAAACTAGATACGTTTATGGAGGAGATGGTATGATAGGATAACGGGCTTAGTCAATAGGTCAATTAAGTGCCACACTGGTAATTAGTACAATGGGTCAATGATAGGATATTGTTAGCCTTTTTCCAGAGGGTATGGCTGGAGAGTCTTGCCCGCATGCTCGGGGTTCAGCTGACCGCCATATTTGGGGTCGGGAAGGAATTTTCCTCCAGGGTAGATTGGCAGTGGCCCTGGAGGTTTTTCGCCTTCCTCCAAAGCATGGGGCAGGGGTCGCTTGCTTAAGGAGTGGGTGGATTGGCTTATGTGGCCTGCATCTTGCAGGAGGTCAGACTAGATGATCATAATGGTCCCTTCTGATCTTGAATTCTATGAACTATGACAATCAGGGGTGTGCTTTTTCCACCCTGACTGGCTTAGCTATGTTGAGCTATCTTTAAGTGTAGGCCAATCACTTGTAATTTTTAAACAGCAAAGAGAATGCCAGTTAACCTGTAAGGTGTGTTGAACTGCAAAGCATCCCTAGCCTTAGTTGATATGGTTGAAAGAAACTGCTGACCTGCTTAGATTTGTATAATGATTGAAGAAAACAAAAAAAGCACAGTTGCCTTAGATAATTATGAGCTTGATTGTAACATTCAAGTACAGCCCATAGCAAGGGACTGTATGGCATCATTCTCTACTATGTCTTTCAGAGTTGTAAGTGACTACACAAGGGGCCAGCTCCTCAGCTGGTGTAAACAGGTGTTGTTCCACTGATATCTATGCAGATAGTCCAGTTTGCACTCAGAGGATCTAGCCCATGGTGTAAAGGCACTGGAGAATGAGGCCTACTGGAGAAATGGAATTAGGCCTGGAGAAGGGGCTCTGGAACAGGGTGGAGCCAAGGGATCATAGCCCAGTCCCCACCTCTCCTCTTCCCCTGAGGACCTGCACCTTGTCCAGACCAGAATCTGGAGCCTGGCCTGGCCAAGAGCTGCCCAGGCAGCTGTGGACCCTCCACCAGCTTAGGGTGAGGAGAGCCCCAGAGTAGCCCCTTCCCATGTCCCCACCCCCAGGGCTCCCTGCCCAGGGCAGGTGGAGGGTCCACGGCTTCCCACAGCTGCCTGGGAGCTTCCCACAGCTGCAGTTCTTCAGCTGCTGAGGTCCCACCCCCAGACCAGACTGGGCAGGTGGAGGGTCTGCAGTTCCACGGCCTAACTCCAGCTTGGCTGTGGGAAGGACCAGAAGGGGGGAGAGGGGGAGAAGAGAAGAGGGGCAGAGCCTCATGGCCACCCCACTTTTAGGAATAATCCATCACCCCTGGCCTGGAGTGTTAAGTCAGTATTCAAGGAAAATCTGACCTCAATTGTCTACTACTGGAAAAGGATCCTAAAGTCAGATTAAAAACTCTACAAATAAAATTGCATTTAATCAGGTCTAGTACCCTTCCAGTTATTGAGTTCTTCATGGCCTGGACCCACAAAGGGACTTTGGCATTGTGATGCTCAGTGTTACAATACCTAAACTTTTAGGATCTAGAAAGTCATCAGAATCTGCAAAGCCTGAGTTAGGTGCCCAGGCTCACTATACAATGAATTGGGGGCAGGGAAGAGAGACAGGCACCCAAGAATGAGATCCACAAAAAGCTAGTATGCTAGTTGGGGAACCACTTAAGCTAGCTAATAGTCATACTTAAATACTCATTGGGTCAGAGGAAGGACGG
Organism: Mauremys reevesii; assembly: GCF_016161935.1. Classification (NCBI taxonomy): domain Eukaryota; kingdom Metazoa; phylum Chordata; order Testudines; family Geoemydidae; genus Mauremys; species Mauremys reevesii. Next base: position 62,289,902 of record NC_052627.1, on the reverse strand, counting down.
ACTCTTTGGCCTGCTCTAATGACTAGTTATTTACCCAAAGTGAAACAGCTTCAACAGGAGAGACCAGAAGCCCCACATCAGAATATCACATCATATCAGTGGGTACTGTCCTAAAAGGTGGACATCCTTGTTCGAATCTTCTCTCCCCACCAGGCAGTTTCCCACATTGTGGGTGAGTGTTCCAACCACTGGGCTAAAAGTTATAAAGGAGGTGGCACAGAGGAAGCATTTTCTACTCCAGCCAGATTTTGTATGGGACCCAATCTGGTATGCATATTCGGAGCACACCTACCTGACTGAGCCCTGTAGGCATGAGGCAGCAATGTGCATGCCCACAGGCAGAAGCTTAGGTGCTTTCTATGGGAAAATTCAGAAAGCAAGTGAGTTCAGATGCCTAATGGATTAGGAAGCAGCTCAGCATGGACTGAGGATCTCCATGGCACCTAAATTTTGTATTCAGGCTCCTAAAGTGGTAAGTTATGCTCCTAGGTGCTTTTGTGGCTTTGGGACCACATGCCCACACTTACTGTAGCCAACCTCTTCACATTAGCTTTCAGGAGGGGAATCACAAGCTTTTTCCTTTGCTTGAGGGTTGAAACCCCATTAGTGGTAGAAGCAGAAGTGAGGTAAATTCAGAAGCCAATTTACTTCTTTAGGTGGCACCTAGCTGTGATGGTCCCCAGGAACATTACACACAGGTGATCCAAGTTATCTAAAACAAAAGCTAAATTTATCTGGCATCATTAAAAAAATAGAGAATCACAAACAAAAACATTGAGCAGACTATAAACACAGTTAGACTAAAATATTATGAGCTCAGGGAACTCAGCTGTGAACTTATTTGCTCTGAGTATTGGTTAAGTTACCTGAAGATTTGACATAATAGTATAAAAATCTCTCTCTCTCAACCCAGCCAGCTGTCAGATAGAGTTTAGGATCTTCCTGAGAGGAGTGAGTGTTTCCAATGATTTGGATATCGTGCCCGTGCAAGAAGTGCATTTCTTAATTCCTTCCCTATTTCTTTATAGTCATCTATTGTTTAGTGACTTGATTTTATTAGCATATTCTATATTACCTCATTCTTTAACCTAGAATTGAGCACACACTGTCATTATATTTTACAGTTTTCCCAGCTACACAGGGCCTGAGTCTATACTGCCTGCTAATCAATTTCTTCTGGCAGCGTAATTTTCATTCTAATTGGATTTGATAAATTTAAAGCTAACTCCATAACAGTGGGTGGGGAGTAAGCTTACTAATGTTTAACACTTCATTCCAACTTGCAGTTTTTGTGGGTATGTATTTAGTTGTGTTATAATTTCAGTGCAGTGGTTTGATTCAAGAATAAGGAGGTTAATTACTTTCCTGGCTATTGTTAGTGAGATTAATGTATTAACATGGCCATCATGTAGTACTCAGGTTTCTGGAATCCTATTTATTATTGTGCAGCTCTGAAAAGGTTCAAAGTCCATGTTCAGTTTGGATAAGGCACTTATTTGAAGTTTACCTGAGTTAGCCAAGACTTCTATGTGCAAAATTGGGCTGGAAGTTTGTAAGAGCAGGCTTTGATCAGCTTTCCAGCACTTCTGCTACCTGTCCCTGCCAAAGTTTTGGAAACAGTCTCTCTCAGGCTATTTCAGCATGATCAATTACAGTTCCAATCAGACAGCAGGAGTAAAACAAGGTTTGGTTCTAAAAAAGAAAAAAAAAAAGTCAAGAGTTTGAAACCAGTTAGACCATGCATAATGTTTAAAGTCACAAAAGTGACCATCTCTTAAAAAGAGTGCTGTCTGTGTGTATTCAGAAATATATACTCTACGAGCAACTTGAGACAATGACCTGGATTTTTATCTGGCTTCTATAGCATCAGCAGAGTTAATTTTCAGTTGCATTAACTTCCTGACTGGTATAGTGAATATGGTGACATTACTCTTGCATAGTACACAGATTATGTGTGATCCAGAAAGACAACAGATTCAGGTGGAATTTAGAGGATACATGGGGAGGAAAAACAAAACCAAAAACTTTTACTTGTCAACAAAGTTGATATGAAAACCATTGACATGGAAACTCATTTTTACACTAACCTTTCAGTGTATAATTACATTATAATATGAAGAGTTAAGTTAAAGTTCTAAGTAGATGCAAAATGGTTCAAACAGATGGTGTCAAGTTTTGAAGAACCCCAAATCATGTGAAAAACTTGTTTAGATGACACTTCCATTACTCATTAGAATCAGTTAGATATGCTCTCTACATCAGTCCATGCCCTAGTAACATCAGTGAAATGTTTTATTTTGTATACATAGAACTGGATGTGTAGATGTGCATCTAACATTTCCCAGATGTGTTTTCAGTTTTCAAAGGACAGAGGAAGATCCACCTCAGAGGAGAATTCCTTCCTAGAGTTCAGTGGATTCTTATAGTTCAAACTATTTAAGCACTTCCATCCAAAAAGGAGTTTTCATGGGTTTGAGGAAATCCATGTAGAGAGAAGGAGGCAGATTTTTGCTACTTTGTTGAGACAGCAGTAAGGCTATTAAAAATGAAATACATTTTTCAGATTTAGTATTCAATTGGAGGTGGTGTCCAGTTTAGAAAGAGGTACAATTCCTCCCCACATCCCAAAAACACAGTTTTCTAAATATTATTGTTCACTTTGCTACTTATTTTTTAGTTTCCTATTATTCTGACTTTTTCCAGTACTTTTCTTGATATACCTCTAAAGACACAAAAATATCAAATTTCTTTGAAGTGTAGGAGGAATTTGTTTTAGGGGAATAAAAATGAACAGGCCCACCTTTTCATTTATAGGGCATCCTGGCAGGAAGTGAAATTCTTTCACTCTGAACTAGAGGGAGAAATCCAAGAAAGAGACATTGGCCTAGAAAAGTCTGATCACTCCTCTCCTATCACATCCAAATTTTTTTTGGTTCAAGATCCTACAGAAAATAGGTTAGATTCACAAGGGGGAGCTAGGCACCTAATTGCAACATTTAAGGACCAGTGGCATTCACAAAACCACCACTTACCCCTATAGGCACCTGAGTTTTTGCTGGTGGACACATGAAAAGCTACCTATGTCCTGACACCACTGAACAATTTGACTCTTAGCCCATGCACACCTAAATCCCAGTGGGATTCATAAAATAGCTGTTCCTCTGCCTATCTCACCTTCAGGGCCTGATCCAGTGCTCAGAGCACACCTGCACAAAAGGCAGAGGAGAAGGCTATGGTGATTAGAGCACTCACTCAGTGAGTGACACCTGGGTTCAACCCCTCAATCTGGCTGATTCAAAGCAGGAAGTTGAACCCAGGTCTTCCAGATAATGGGTGAGTACCCTATCCATGGGTACTTCTCTTTCTGCCCAATTGACTATTTAAGTAGTACACAGAGGAAAAAAAGAATAATTTCCATCACACCAGAATACCCTCCCATAGCCCAATGGATAGGGCACTCATCTGGGAGGTGGGCAACCTGGTTTCAAGTCCCTGCTCTGAATCAGGCAGAGTGGGTATTTGAATCTGGGTCTCTTATGCTGGATAAATGTTCTAAGCACTAAGCTAGAGGGGACTGCAGCACCACCAATACTACTACTTCCTCATCTGTGGTTTTTCCTTGAGAAAGCCCTGGCCAAGTTAACTACAAGAGGATTTAGGGTAATGAATCCTAAGAGGAATTAGGTGCCTAGCTCCCTTTGAGGTCAGCACCACCTCCCTGGTTTTGTGAGTCAAGCCCTTCACTTCCTTTGCCTTTACTAAGCAGTGTTCAAAATGCCTAAGCACTAAACAAATGTTCCATTCAACCCCCAAACATTTTCTACTTTTTTCCAAATTCACCAAGAATCCCAAAAAGTTTCAGTTCAACCAAAAATGTTTTTTGAATACCAGCAAACCAATAAGTCAATCATGTTCATAGCTCTACTCACAATTCTTGCTGTAGGGTTCTTAGTTCTGTCCTTGCTGAGACTTTCCTGTAGCTCCCCACACCTAGATAGCTCTACTCCCTGAATACTACACTCTCTAAGCCTCCTGCCCAGGAGCTACAACAAGGCTTTATGTCTAGATAACTCCTACAACCCATCTACACCTTTGAGATTTTCCATCACTGAGCTCATGCTGCCCATAGTATCTCCCAGTAGGCCTAGTTCTGAATTATATGCTTCTGTCATGTGAACCCTCTATTAATTCCTTCCACCTGGAGAGGTGGACTAAGACTGGCACAGGTGCAACTGAGCTTCATTCCTCTTAAAGGGCCAGCTCACTGTGTGACAAGCAGCCTAACTTTGGACACCCACTTTTGAAAAGTCAGTCCAATGTGCTTAACTATCATGTCCTCACCACACTGTTTGAGATTGATTTTCCTTCCACAACAGCAACTATGGAAATCAGTTTTCACACATTGCCAAACAAAATGACTGGAACAGAGTGTAGTTTAAAAAGTTGATGTACTGTCAACCACTTACTGGCTGAAATTACATAATAGAACCCCATGTCCTCAAGTCTAGCACCAAGAGAGGGAATTATGTTTACATGCTCAGAGCTTTATAATATCATTACTGGTAGAAAAGAACCCATGAGGCATGCAGAATAACTACTTTTTATACCTCCTTCATACTGCCATTTTAAATTCTGTTTATTCATGCCAAATTCAGTCTGCAACACATTTTTATTTTGGCTATAAACTCCTGAAAATGTGGATTTGTATTTGAAATGCGAACAGGAGCTGAACTGATAAACATTGCTGCTGCTGCTGCTTCCAAATTTGCCAGGTTTCACATGGAAATGAACTGACATTACAGGGCAGCCACAGATATTTTAGAGATGGCTGATAGTTTATTTATTAGGTTGGGTTGCTTTTTAAATGCTGCCTACTTTTGTGGTGGAACATGAGGGCTGTTTAGTTAGTGCAGTGGTTTCTAGATTGATGGCTATGTTGAGAAAGATAAAACTGAAGCTCTGGTTAAGAGCTGAAGCTACTAAATAACCCCATAACCATGATATCATTCATGATCTTGAACTTCCCTCTTCCTACAATTCCTATAAAATCCTTCTGTGATGGGGTGCAACTTACCTCTGCAGCGCCTCCTGCTGGCTGTCCCAGGGATTAGCTCTGCTAGCCAGTGCACCTTCTTCTGGTGATGTCTCACCACTGTAACTTCTGCTTGTGGACTCATGTCATTCTAAGGACCACAACATCCTCTTCAGGACACAGCCCTCCAGCTGTGCCACATTCTGTGCCCCTCCTCCCCCTTTTGGGGGAACGTATCACAGTTCTTCAGTGGTGAGGGAGGGAGAGACCCGGGCCTGCCCACTACTCCAGATCCTGGCCCAGGGACCCTGTAAATGGCAGCCATGCACTGCATCCCTTCCAACCTCTCAGTCTACTTCCACGGACCACTTCCCTAAACCTCAGCACCTTTTCTGCTCTTATCTCAGGGCCTCAGCTTAGCAGTCAGCCAGGAGCTCATACTTTCTCCCCTGATCCTGCACAGCGCTTCTCTGTCCAAGGTGCTAGCTTGCCTCCTCCAGCAAGGCAGTCAGTACTCCCTCCTTGAGCTCCAGGGAACAACTGCAGCTGTTCTGCTCAGCAGCCCTTCTTATATGAGTCTGCCCTCCCTGACTGGCTGCTCCTCACAGCCCCTCTCTAATCGGCTGTTTTCTCCACAGTCTCCCCAGGGCTCCATTAACCTCTTACTAGCCAGTGAACAGGGAAGCTTACTGTCATGGTCAGAACTACCGGGGGTGCTGGAACAATTTTTATAGTGGGGCTGCTGAGAGCCATTGAACCAAACTGTAAACCCTGTATGTAATGGAAACCACTTCAAGCCAGGGGGGCTGGCAGCACCCCTAGTTCCAGCACCCATGAGTACTACCCAGACCGAAATCTAGAGGGACTGAACAAAAAAGTCTGTTCATAAAGTGAAAAAAGATTGTAAAAGCTCCTTGAGGGCATGGCGGCCCAAGATTGTTGCTAAAAATTTAGCAGATACATGTTAACCTTGTGTTTCACCCTTTGAGGGTTTTCAGTGCCATTTGGACTCCAATATACTGTTATGTTGGAGGGTGTTGACAGCTGAGTGGACGTGTGTCTTGAATCTCTGAGCAATTCACTGAAACTGATAGGCTGAATGAAATGCAGCTAAATGAGGGAGTGATTAAATTCCCCTTTGTTTAGTGGTAGCTAAAACAATAGAAGCCACCACTGCCCAAATCATAGACCAGTATAGCACGGTGGGAGTAGAAATTGAGCCATGCAGGCTGAGGGTTTTCCCTAGGAACTGTTGGCAAACACAGGCATTGATTGGATTACAGATGTGAGTAGAAGCAGAAAGCCAGAGTTAGGCACCCAGCTCCCACTGACGCACAGGGTACATCTACACTGCAAATTAAAGTGTGTATGTCAGGGACAGGCATACTTGTGCTAGCTTTAATCTTGGTAGTGTGGAAGCAACAGTAGTGAAGAGGTGGTGGCACACATTTCAGCACATGCTAGCTGCCCCAAAACAAGCCCACTGTGGAGGCTGGTTACATACTTGAGTTGCTAGCCCATACTGCTGAATCTTCAATGCTAGTAGGTGTGTTAACTAAATTAAAGCTACAGCACAGATGTACCCACAGTATGAGAAGGGTTGTCAACAGGCTGTTTTTTTCCTGCCTTTCCAGTCAAAAGAGGTAATGGGAAGGGTTTTCGCTGCACTATTGCAGCTGTGCATGCAATAGTTTTAACTACCAGCTGCACATGTGATGGCTAGGAATGTGCCATGGCCTGGCCGGCATGGAAGTCCTACTCTTATCCTCACCTCCCAGGGCTGAGAGGGGGCAATGGATAGCCCTCTTTCTATTGCTGTTGTCTTACCCTTTATAAGCTTCCCTTAAGACCAGTTTGGCAGCAGGTAATCAGTGCACCAGACCCCACTCCTTCTTAAAGATGCCAGCCACCCTGTCATATACTTCCACTGAACTGTTTCACAATTTTATATTCATTGTAATCCAAAAAAATAATGAGTGTCAGAAGGGGCAATTATTGTAGAGAGTGAATTTGATTTTGTGATTAGAGCTGGAGACTGGAAATGAGGAGACCTGTGTTCTATTTCTAACCATGCATGGCTTGTAGTTTGACCTTAAGTAAATCAATTAATCTCTCTATGCATCAGTTTCCCCATCTGTAAAATAGGGATAATACTACTTACTTACCTTTTAAAGAACTTTGAAGTCCCCAGATGAAGAGTATAATTATAGGATAATCCTTTCTTGAATAAACGGCAAGGTCACAATTGTATGACGACTTTGCAGACTTTCAAGACATGTCCTCTTTAGAAATTCTCAAGTCAAATGAGTATCTTTCTGACTCAAATGCCACTAAAGATTAAAGTGACTGAGAAGTTCTATGCTAGCAAAGATTTTTGTTTAAACCTTTTAAGGTGCCAGCTGTACTAAGTGTAAAATGCCTGATCTCCACTGTCACATTGTGACAGCATTTAAGACTGTTTGCTAATCAAAGTACCATTTTAGTTTATTTTTGCTACCTAGGGCTAGTGTTTGTATTTATTTTTAAATCTGATCAGCATTTTTCTTCACCAGTACTGTGTCACTCCATCCTCTCTTGTGACCCAACCCTGCCAAGTACTAAGTACCCTGCTCTGAGTATCTTCAGATCCCATTGATTCTACTGCATGTTTGGGGTTCAACGCACCTTATGGATGTTTCAGGATAAGAGGTACTTTATTCACTCCTGGAACTGCGGTCTGCCCAGCCATTCTTTTCAGAGAAAGAGGCTCCCTTCCTAATTTTACAGGGAATCACAACATTTTAATTTAGCCTTTGTTTTGAGAACCAATGTGATTCCAATTAACTAAGAAACTTGCCTGGTATTTGGATTTCACGCCCCACTTGAAATCCTCCACTGGGCCAGATAATTCTTTCATTTCACTGAAGTAAATTAAATTATTCCAGATCTACAGCAGTATAACTGAAAGCAAAATCTGTCCCACCATTGCTCCTTACCTACCATATCATGTTAAACAGTCAGATCTTCAGCTGATGGACTGAAGTCAGAGGAACTATGCTGGATTACACCACCTAAGGTTTTGGACCTAAGAGTCTTGCCCTTGTCCTTACCTTCAAGGCTCTGCCCAGCTCTACTTTCCATACCATGATGATTTTGTGTTGTTCTATTTTCCTAATCGAAATGTCATGTGTTTCCAGATCAAATGCCTTACAGAAGTGTAAGTACATTACAACAACACTATTACCTTTATCCACCAAATTTGTAATCTCATCAAAAATTACATCAAGTAGTTTAACAACATCTATTTTCCATAAACCCAAGATGATTTATATTAATTATATTACTCTCCTTTAATTTTTTATTGAGTCCCATATCAGCTGTACCTTTATTTTACATGGGGCTAAAGTCAGGCTGATGCCCTGCAACTACTTGGGTCATCCTGTTTAAATATTATAATATTGACACAGCATTAGCTTTCTTCTGGTCCACTGGAACTTCCCCAATGTTCCAAGATCTAATAAAAATCAACATCAATGGTTCGGTGACCACATCTTTTAAAATTGATGGATGCAGGTTAACCGAACCTGCTGATTTAAATGTCCAACTTCAGTAACTGCAGTTAAGCATCCTCCTTACTTACTTTTGGAATGGATATGTGATATGAGTGAGATTTAGGTCACCTTTGCACACATATCCCAGACTTGTACTCTCTATAGTTCATATGTAGCTGAGAATTTGGCCCTTTTTCTCCAATATGTTCTATAGTTCAATATGTTGCTTATCATAAATGACAATGTACAGTTTGGAACCTTAAATTAAGCACTTTGAAAAGCTAAGGAAACTACTATTTAAGAGACGTATCTATCACATTAAGAGCAGATTTACCTAAAAAACCTCATAGCCCCAAGTGATTAATATATTTAGTGATTTTAGTAAGGTAGTATATAAAAACTGTAAATTAAAGTGAACAGCCTTACAATAAGGATTAGAGAAGATTTGCAAAAGCATATCAAACTTTCCACTGTTACAAGATGAAGCAACTATTTATAATTTCACCATATTCACAAAAGAATTAACTGATATAGCAAAGACTCTCATGTTGGGCAAAACTCCCAGGTCTGATATTTGTATTAGCAGTTTTGAATTAGTCTGTGCAGTGAGTAATGCTTTTCTTATCCATTCAATTAGCAGTCATCTCTCTACGTTATTTAAGGCAATATGTAACATTTGGATGGATAGCGTCTGAGCTAAAATTTTCAGAAATTAAAACTATGTCTGCAATGCTATGTGTACCTCCACTACAGAGAAATCTGACTGTCCATGGGTTGTGTAAAATATTTGCCCTCTTTCCTAATAACTAGTTTCCATTTGTTTGAAAAGGATGTAGAAATACTAATGGTTTATTTGAACTGCCTAGTCACACACACTCCCCTTCCTTAATAGAGAAACTAATAGATCTGGGCAAACAAATAGTGACCTCTGACTGTAGACCTTGTAGAAGAAATGAGCATGAACATGAATCTCTGTGATCATTATTCAGCATTTGCTGTAAAAGCTTGCATTTTACCAGCAAATTCTCACACAACTGTAAATCAACAGTAATTCCACTGAAAGATTTACACTGGGGTAAAACTGGTTTAAACACTATTGGTCAACTCCTTCTGTCCTTACCCAGGCAAAATTCCCACTAATTTCAGTAGGATTTGGTCTTCTATACCACAGATTACTGCAGTGTGTCCTTATTGCTATAATTAGTCACTGGAACCTTTTGGCTTTTAGAAGATCCCTCCTTCTGGAAGCATATGAAATTTCAAAGTGAGTATGGCTTTCAGCAAGCACAGCTTTCATGGAAGGAACTAAACAGGATTAACACAGTAGGTGTTAGTTTGTGTTTTCATCAGAATAAAGATACAGTCATCATAGAAAATTTAGGGAGGACCAAGAATAAAAATGCATGAGTCCTGCAACATTATTGAGGGGGACATGAAGAGAACAACAAAAATGTGGTGCATAACCATTGAAGCTATTTCTATCCTTCAAAACCATCATACTAATTTGCTAATACATATTTCCATGTGACCAGATATGGAATTAAAATTATGTTCTTTTCTATTTTCACAAATTATTAAAATATGTTAATTATACTATAAACAATATAGTTAGAGAACATAGAATGTATCATTGGGCAATATCCTATTTCTTTCCTATAACATGATGGATTGGAGTTTTTTCTTTCTCTATGGGTTTGGAGTTTGTTTGCTTTTTTTTTTTTTTTTTTTTTGGTAATGTTTATAATGGTGTTAAGAATTCATTCAATGAGCCATTTGCTAAAACGACTTGTAAAATGAATTGCACTGAACTAGAGTATGGTCAAATCTTGTTTGCCTTACACAAGCCTAGACACAGTGGGACTCGTTACAATAGAATTACTCATGAGTAAGACTTTGTAGGTTCTGGTCCCATCTGAGTGATGGGAATGGGATTTGGAACTCAATCCTTATGAATTAGGACTACTCAGGTGAACAAAAGTCTGCATTATCTGGCTATTGGTTAGTAGTTTAGAAACAGTTTCTTTTAGAGAGACAAGATGTGATGAAGTGGGGTTTTTCCCTTGTTGTGTTGTATGTGAGTCTATGTGAGCTTTACTGTTTTGCATGAATACTGTGTGTACCTCAGTTTACCAGTGTTCTAGTGCATTACACCAATGTCTAGGTGCTGGGAATAAGGGTGTGTGACTTTTGTTGAGGCCCTCAGGGGGCAGGTGAGTCTGCTCAAGCTGCCTGCGCATAAGCAATGGACACTGCCCTTCATAACCTGAGAATCAGAAGGGAGATGCGACCAGGTGATACCTTGCCCAGGAAGCAAGACAAAGATCGGGAGGAGGGGCAATGGGTGTGTCGGACGTCAGGTTGCTGGAAGCTTGGCAGTCAGCTGTTGAGGACTCAAAGCGGGGGAGTCTAAGATGTCCAGCCCGGCGTCCCCCCAAGATGGACTTTGCTGAAAGTCACTGATTTCTGTGCTAACAAGGTCTGTTCTATGCTGTGTCCCTGTCAACTAATAAACCTTCTGTTTTACTCGCTAGCTGAGGGTCACTGCTGACTCTGAAGCTGGGGTGCAGGGCCCTCTGGCTTCCCCAGGGGTTCCCATCCAGGTAGACCCGCCCAGGGGAAATGTACGGTGAGAGCAGGGATGCTGAATGCTCTGAGGTCAGTCCCAGGAAGGCCATAGCCAAAGAGGCTCCTTGCCCTGAACAGCATGCCCTGAGGGGAGTAACGCTACCCAGAGTCCTGTCTGGCTTCATACAGGCAGTTCCAGAGCATCGGACCTGTGACTCCATCATCTAAGATGGGTGAGGTATTATCTTTTAGTGGACCAACTTTCTGTTGGTGAGAAAGTCAAACTTTTGAGTTTACACAGAGTTCTTCGGACCTCAACAAGCTTTGGAGCTTACACAAAGATCTGAAGAAGAGCTCTATGTAAGATCGAAAGCTTGTCTGTCTCACCAACAAAGGTTGGTCTAATAAAAGATAATACCTCACCCCACCTTGTCTCTCTAATATCATGGAACTAACATGGCTACAACAACACTGCAGAGTTTCTTTTGTCATTTACTTCTGAAATCATTAAGGTCCCAGTTCAACAGTCCATCTCTATAAGGCAAAGTACTTAAACATGATTAATTTTAGGCATGTTCTTAAGTGATTTCCTGAATTGGAGCTTTATCCTGTGAGGTGCTGAGGACCAGAGCATCAAAGGTATTTAGGTCCCTACCCCACTGAGCACCTGCAACTCCTGGTGACAAGAAAGGGCATTGAGAGGACTCAGTGCTTAGTGCAAAACCCCAAACTCCTGCTGTCACTGTTCATCCTTTCAAATTTATCCTAAATACATAATGGCAAACTGATAGACTATTCTATCTGAAGGAAAAAATAATAATTATATTGTTCTTGTGTTATAATGGTGCATGATATTTATTCGCTGGTCACAATGGGTCACTATGGGGTGCAACACTTTTCAATATAAGAACCATAATATGAAATGAGTGATAAAATTATACTTCAGAGACCTCTGTCAACCTGGATACATTTTATGGGATAATCTGTGATCCAGATGGTAGTGAGATTGAAATTGTTCTTTATTCCCCCCCACAGTACTTTGGGAATAAGATACTGTGATTCAATGCCAATGTATGATCAGTAAAGAAAAATGCTGGCAATATTTCGGGGTGTGTGTAAATGGGTGACCTGAAACTACAGTGATTAGTAATAGGATAACTTTGAAGGTATGAAGAATTACTGGACAAAACTTCAATGTATTTCATGGTATATTTCCATGGAATACCAAGAATTTACCAGTACAAATAATATCAGTCAGTACATTTTTATACACTGATCCAATCATTAGGATAGAAAGTGTGATCAGAGAATCTCTTACTTCTAGCTGCATTTAGCTGTGCACAAGCCTATTGGGGATGCTGGCAGCTGACTATAAATTAGATCCTCCCCTTAAACTGATATATGGGTAATGTCACAAATATAGCATATAAACACTGCCCTTCCTCTCCCGCCTCTCCATACACACAGTTCCCTGAGCTTTGTCAGGCTCAGCATGGTCTTCACTGAAAAATAAGGTACATATAATTACTATGGCATTATAAACATTGGTCTCCCTAAGCCTGCTACTCCTTGTGATCAATATTTTTTCCTGTGCTCCTACTGATTGGCAGTCACTAATATCTCATTTTAGGATGTTTCCTGTGCCAAAGATAAAGTTTTTCCTCTGACTGTCTCTCATAAGAGGTTAAAAAGTTGTTTCCCCTTCAAGAACATATATGCTGTGATGTACTGTCCCTTTAAATGTTTGCGCACTCTGTATTCTTCCTCCCCAGTGAAAAGCCTCACTTTGGTTTGTGTTTTGCTGCCAAAACAATATAGTCACCACAGCAGAGAGCTCCCCCTGCATCTCTATCAATTTTTCTGCTGCGTCGAAAAACAACACTGGTGATGTGGAGCTTCTATCCCAAGACTGTCTCATTGCCTGAACAAGAAGAGTAAGCAAATAATACTATATATAAAAAAAGGAAAAAAGTTCACCAACAGGTACAAGGTGGCAGACTGCTGTTTTGCTGCAAGGGACAGCAAGCAAGAGAGGGGAATTAGGCAAAAAAGAGTAGAACAAAGTAGGAGGTGGCTGCTAAGCTGCTAGAGACAAAACATGAGAGCAGCCATTTTTTAGAGGAGAGCAGCCATTTTTGTTCTCATGCAAGCTACAGAGAGTGAGAGCGAGAGAGCCTACCTGCACTGAGAGAGTGTTCAGCCAGCAGCGGGAGATCAAGTTCAGACAGTGCACCTTAAAAAGGAAAAATAAAAAAAGTTTCCCTGTGGAAAAGAACCATCCAGGAGGGCACAAAGTTAACAAGAAAAATGAAATGGCAACATTTGTGGTCAATATAGGCGAGTTTGATGAGAACTGTGACTCATGGGCAATGTACCTCAAATGTTTGGAACAAGTTGTAGTTTGCAATTCCATTCCAGATAGACAAAGAGTTTCAACCTTGCTGACAGTGATGGGTCTGAAGGTATACAGACTGCTGCAACACCTATTTTCTCCAATTATGCCTGGAAATGCCATGTATGCTGCAATTGATGCCCCATTGATGATAGAAGAACAATGTCAGTTCCATTAGTGACATCAGGGATGTGGAGAGTTGGTAATACAGTTTGTTGCTGCTTTAAGTAAGCTGTCAAATCATTGTCATGCAAATAAACATTAAATGATGCTCTGCATGACCCATTTGTTTCTGGGTTACACAATGACCAAATTCAGAGAAAGTTATTGACTGTATCAGGCTTACCTTCAAGAAGGCTATTGAGGTAGCTATTGCCATGGAAACTGCAAGAAATGTTCTCTTGAATTTAGTGTGAGCTGAGATGTTTACCTCCTGAATCAGTGAAACAGAACCACCGGAACATAAGGAATTTCCATATGGCCATTGTACACAAACTATACACTCTGGGAAGGATTGCTGGACATGCCAGGTCATAGCAGGAAGTGCCAGAAGATCTGTCACACAGTTCAGTGACCAGTGACAAAGTCACCACCTTCCATCAAAGAAGACACTTATGAAGACAGAATCTAAGAAGGGACAGAAATTGGAAATTCATAATGTGGAAAAAGATAAGAAGTCTAGTGACACTGACCAAGACCTAGCACTGCATGTGTTATCAGAAGTTGGAGTAAGAGATGGCATCTGGGTCACACCCTTCATCGAGGACATTCCTGCAAGACTGGAGCTGCCATTTCACTGACTTCTGTATCTGCCTATCAACAGAGTCTGTCACAAGTTCCTCTGGAAGAAACCTCCACAGTTTTGAAAACTTATTCTGGGGAAAGGTTAGTACCAAAAGAGATATTCCAGATGAAAGTTCAACTAGAATGGACTATCAGTGATGTTGTCCTTTATGTGACTGAAGAAAAGGAAAGTTGTTAACAGGTCATTGCCCGTTAAGTTCAATTTTTCAATTCTGTAAAGGGACTCAGTACAGCAATGCTGGTGGGCTGTCATACCCAAGCTTCTGTCAACCCACAGAAACTTTGGACCAAGTGATTTATCTCAATTTGATGGACAGGTTACCCATCACTAGCATAGCCATCAACAAAGAAACCACTAAGGATGATGTGCTTTCTCTTGTGATGGGAATGGTACTACAAGGTACAGTGTTGAATCATAAGAATCCTAATTTTACACAATTTGTGTGATGTCAACCTCAATTATTGGTGAATAAAGGTTGCATCTTATGGGGAACGTGTGGTCATTCCAAAAAAATCAGTTCAATCTCAGATTTTGGAAACTCTTCATGAAGTAATTTTGGCATTGTATGAATGAAGGCCATATTCCAAAGTCATGTCTGGTGGCTGGGAATCAGAAACATTGAGTGGAAGGCGAAGTGCTGTACTGCATGTCAGCAAATTCAGCATGATCCTGGCCCAGCTAATCCACACATTTGATGATGGCCTCAGATTCCTTGGACATGTATTTATGGACTTTGCCAGCCATTAGAAGGTTATGTTTTTGGTCACAGTTGATGCCCATTCGAAATGACTAGATTTTTTTAGAATGACTTCTACTTCAGCTACCAATACCATTGGACAACTTTGTACCTTGTTTAGTCAATTTGGTTTACCATTACAGTTAGTGAATGACAATGAACCTCAATTCTGTTTTGAAGAATTTCAGAGGTTCCGAGCTTCAAATGGAATTCAGAACATACATTCTGCTCCTTATCATCCTGCTACAAATGGACTAGCAGAACACTTTGTACAGACACTTAAGAATGCCATAAGAGCTAACAAGTCTATTTTGAGTCATCAGCAGAAATTGGACAACCTCTTCCCTATAGGAAAACACCATGTGCTACTACCCATAAGTCACCTACAACTTTTTTTTCCAGTGATCTTTACATACTTGTTGGGACAAAGTACGTCCTGATGTTGCCTCATGTGTAGCTAAATCGCAAGCTATGCTAATTGATTCACAATGTGAGACTTGTCATGATTCTTTTCAAGTAGGAAACTAAGTGTGGACTTTCAGCTACTGTTGTAGAGTGAAATGGGTACCTGGAGAACTTGTAAAGTGCAGAACCTGTTTTGTTCATGGTAAATGTTCCAGTAGGACTTTCTGTTTTTCTGATCAAATCTCCTTCCATTACAACTCCTATTTTTCATGACTAGTTGGAAGAAACTTTGGTACCAGATCCAGCTGATTCATTACCATTTTGTTCCTTTTGTTCAAGACAATGTTGCACCACCATTACCACATTATCCCAACAGAGTGCAAAAACGAGTGGTATGCTTGAATTTATAAATTGTTTATCTAGTGAGTTGCTATTCCAGGTCAGAATAATCCCTTGTAATTCAAGAGTCTGCAGTAGTCTGCCCACAACTTTTAGTTAGTTTATATAGTGTTTTATGTTAGCCTTGTAAATAATATAAATATATTTGCAAAGTATTTTAAAGTAGGGTGGAGAAATGTGATGTCGCTTTGTTTAAGTGTTTTGGGTGCCCCATACTCCTCACCCCAGTGAAAAGCCTCACATTGGTTTTGATTTCTGTTTTGCTGTCAGAACAATAAAGCTATCACAGCAGACAGCTGTCTTTTTAATGTCTCCCCATGTCTCTATCACCTTCTCTACCAGGTCCAAATAGAATACATACAATGGTGGTTTTGCCTTAAAACATTTTAAGTCTCAAATGGTCTAATTAAAAACAAGATTTATTATGAAAGGAGAGAAAAATAAATTGGCTGTATAACATATACTCAAATTATGCAAAAACTAATCCAGATAAAACAGATTCTCATCTGGTGTAAATAGGAACTTTGCCATTAGCTTTGTGTTAGCTAACATGTTTTAAAAACACACTTTTATCCTAGTGAAGACATACCCCAAGTGTCTCATCTCCCTTCCGTCTCCAAAAGGATGTCTACATGATGAAAAATGGTGATTCTTGAAATTCTAATTAGTTTTAACATGGACAGCTAACTGGACTGTAAAGGTGTTAAACTAGGTCAATATTGTTAAATGGACTTTCCAGTTATGTTAAAGTAACTCTATTGAGCTAAATTGATTGATGAAAATAACCTTTTTGTCATGTATACAGGGTCCAGGTGATTCATGTAATCTTATATACAGTCTGAAATCCTTTTGATGTTAAAGGTGCTGTTCATCCTAATCCTATATAATCCCCCAAAGATTTTTACAGAGGTGTCCCCTGAAATGAGAGATTACAGTGTCTTATAAAATACATGTTTCCAAATCTATCTTGGGTATATTTGCTGAATTGGATAACCACTTTGTGGGTTCTTTGTTTCCTTTTAATGTACAATTCCAAAATTCCTGTATTATCTTTCACCTTACCTTGCCCTTGAAAAGTAATAAATATAGGGAAATGGTCATTCCCCATTCCTTCTTCCTTATATATTTCCCAGTTACATTTACTTGCAATATCTGCTGTTATAATCCCCCAGTTTAAGCAGAAAAAAACTACCATCTGCTGCATTAAATCTAGTTGGGATGCCATCATTTAAAACCACTGGATAGAAATGTTCATTGATGAAAACAAAGCATGCACCATTTTTATCAATTGTCTTATTTACCCACAATTTCTTATGACTATTTAGGTCACTGCATATAATATATGGTCTTCTAGCTATTCTTCACTATTTCTTGTAGCTCTGAACTTTCTGATTTCTCACATGGGTTATAAATATTATAAATCCTTAAATCCTTGAAGATCTTCTGCATTGGGATCTCAACAGCATTATAGCCTAGGCCAGGGGTCAGCAGGATCAAGGTCTTTGCTTGCACTCTACACAGAAGAAAGGGTCTGTGCAAGCAGATCCTAGTATAGGATTGGGTCCTTAATCTTCCTTCCATCCTCATGAAAAATATCTGTCCTCCTTTCTCACCCTTCCTTCAAAGCAGAGCTCTCCTTCCATCACATACACAATAGGAGGTTTCTTTGTGCCTAGAAGAGACAGCATGCAGGGAAAGGAAGAGATTATGGTTCCTTGTTAAGATTGCAAGGGTCAAGATCTAAATCCCATTGAAGGCACTGGCAGTCTTTTCATTGACTTCTGTGGGCTATGGACCAGGCCACGGAACACCACACGATTAAAAAAACGCTGGGTATGCTACAGAGGAAGTAAAAAATAAAACCAAAAACCACAAAGCCAGTTGTGGCATTTTCTGTTTTTTATTGTTGTTGGGTTTTTGTTTTTAGTATTTTTCTGCATCTGGTTGTCAATTGTTGCTAGTTGCTCTACTTTGTATTTTACATTAAACAACAGAAGAGAGGGAAAATAGAGATTAGATTGGATGTGACCATGTTGTGTCCTTGCAGCAATCAGCTATACCAATCACCACAACAACAGGCATGGATCCAAATCTGTCCAAAAGATTTTTGTTTTGTTATTGTATTTTATATCTGCATCTTTAAAAATCCAAACACACTGACAGAAACTATCTTATCCGAATGGATTATTTTTAGGGGGTTGGGGGCAAAAAGGATTTGGAAAAAATACAAATTCCAATACTAGATTTTTGTTTAAATCCTATGTAACAGGGTAGCTGGCCCCTTAATTGAAATTGGGCTCAGCTCTCCTGTTCCAATCTAGTTGTGCTGTGGTTGGTGTAATGAGGAGAGTGGGGCTGCCCCTTGGGAGCTATAAATGAAATCATCCCAAAAGCAATAGATAACACAGAACCCAGAGTCCAGAATGTGAGTTGGAAAGTCCTGAGACTAGAGAGAGCTTAAGAAAAGAGCAGTGCTAAATTGAGAGCTTCAGTGAAGAGATGCCCTTGAAGGAGGAAGCAGTAAGAATTTCCTAAGGAGTAGTAGAGCAAGTAAGGCAGCTGGGATCACTTACAAACTTCACCAGGCCAGAGAGCTGTGGTTAGAAAGGGTTGAAGGCTGGTAGCAGTAGAGGGATATTCTTGCTGGCTCTCAGAGCTGGAGAGCTGAAGCCAGGGAGGGCTGAAGAGGTTAGCCTTCTGATGATTCTGGGCAAGAGTTGGATCCATACCTGGGAAGGAAACTGTGGAGAAACACCCAACCTAGAGGGGCAGGGGTAAATAGTGGTGAGAGATGCTGAAGCCACATCTGAGTGTCTAAGCATGATGAAAAATGCCACAGTTATACATGGTATGTTGCTGGGACTTCAAAGATTGAATGCACTGTTTGGACTGTGCTGGGGATTATGGCTGTGGGACTCTTTTAATAAATTAATCCTGCAAAGGCTGTCTGTATGTGGAGATACTGGGGAGTCTGGAAAAAGGGAAAATGAAGGCAGGCTCACTTGTTATGCCGTGACCTGATGAAGGAGGGTGCCCCAGCTGAGGCTACCTTTTCACATATGGAGGACAACATGGGTAGCTGATCAGCCCAAGAGAAAAGGAAAATTGAGGAAGGGGCTCCTTGCAGGGCCACCCTTAGGTGGCAAGAGGATATTCTAGAAGCAGTTGCCCTATGACAGCCTGTAAGTAAAATGTTTTTAATATATATATCTGGTGTTTTTATTATATCAACCTTTCTGTATTTATGGTGCAGTACATTAAACTGAACTAGTAACTTATTTTGTGGGGAAGAGGGAAGGACTGGAAGCTCACTGTGAACAGGGTGATGGAGGGACAGGGAGGCGGGAGAGGAGAGTTACTGAGGCTTGGCTGGGGGAGGGAACTAGCTCTCGGCAGGAAGTGGGGGAGGTCCTGCTGGTTCTTACCTGCTTCCAGGCCCTGTGGTGGCTGCTCCAGCCCCTCTGCATCCCATGTTTGCATCCGGCCCCCCACCCTCTGTGTGTGTGTGTGTGTGTGTTTACA
Source organism: Mauremys reevesii (assembly GCF_016161935.1). Taxonomy (NCBI): domain Eukaryota; kingdom Metazoa; phylum Chordata; order Testudines; family Geoemydidae; genus Mauremys; species Mauremys reevesii. The sequence continues at coordinate 62,270,516 of NC_052627.1, read as the reverse complement.
TGGGGGTGATAGCGCCCCACCCCCTTGGTTTTACTGCCGTGACTTGTGTGTTTTTCTTTTTGTCGTAACCAAAGTGTGGATGGTCAGGCCTAGTGGTTGAAACAGGACAGGAACAAGGCTGGGAACAGGACTGATCACAGCTGCAGTCATAAGTGCTGAACAGACAGTGACCTGCTGCTTCTCAACTTAAAAGCAGGCCTGCTGGTTCCCTTCTTTCAATCAGGTAGTCCTACTGTAAGTAACCCAGCTGAGCTTGTCAATGTGCCTGGAGGCTGTGCTGGCTAGTCCTCAGCCTCAGCTAAATGAGCTCATCCTTGACACTTCTAAATCTACAGATATTGCTTGCTATTTGTAAGAAAGCAAAAATCTCTTGAGCATTGAAGTAATTGGGACTCTTTTTATTAATGTCGATGAGTTTTAGATTGGGCCCAAAGGAAAGATCATATAAATTGGAGCTACTGTGGGTCAGTGCTAATTTATTCTTCCTCTTTTTGGCAAATAACATATTCCTGTTCTTTCCCAAAATGTAACTGACTAGCTGAGAAAATTCATTCAGTGTAATCACTGTCTCTGATCCACTTTTGCTCATCTAGATCACTGAACTCTCAAACACTTAACTTCACTCAATGTTTGCAAATAGCCTAATGGGTAATGCCAATATCATGATTTTTTAATTTGCCTGGGCTATTTTGGGGTAGTATGTTCACACAGCAGCCATATTTAAAAGTTCGTTCTTCCTCAAGCCACTTCCTCTCATTCATTTCAATGGGAGTGTCACCTAAAATCATGAAGGACAGTATATGTGTGTGCACAATGCCTATTAATACTAATCCACATCAAAGATCTATGGATTAATAATAATTTTTTTTGAGCTAGACTATGGCAAATTCTCACCCACCTCTTAAAAGGCATAAATCCAGCTTTATGTGAGAAATCCTAACAGATCAAAGAATATACTCCTTCAGTCATGAGGCTGAACTTCCATTGCACTTAGTAGTGACACTATCTAAGGAAGGATGTCCAGATTTGGCTCATAATTAGTCAATTTGGGGTAATCCTAGAGACTGCAGTCCAGTGAACTTCACTCCAGTAGCAGGAAAAAATTTGAAATGATAATTTTAAAATGGAATTATAAAACATGATGAACATAATATAAGGACAAACCCGTACAGCTTTCTCTAAAGGAAAATTGCGCCTCTCTAATCTATTAGAAATTTTTGAGTGTCAACAAAATAATGAAGTGGTTGACACAATTTATTTAAACTTTCAAAAGTCTTTGATAAAGTCCCTCACATTAAGATACTGAAGAAGCAAAGCTCTCATGAGGTGAGAGGTAAAGTACTGTCATGGCATAGAACTGGCTAAGAGACAACGTGGAGGAATAAACAGTCATTTTTTGAAATGGCAATGGGTTAAGATGCATAGGGTTCTATGTGGGCCAGGTGCTGTTCAAAGTATTTATCAATGATCTGGAAAAGGAAATGAACAGTGAAGTGTCAGGTTTCAGAGTAGCACCGTGTTAGTCTGTATCCGTAAAAAGAAAGTAAAGTGTCAGAATTTTAGATGACACAGGGTTAGTTAGGTTAGTCAAGACTAAAATAGACTGAGGAATTTCAGAAGTACTTAATAGTAGACCTAAGGGCAGGTCTACACTACCGATAAAGTCAACCTAACTTACATCGCTCAGGGATGTGAAAAATCCCCTCCAGCAGTGACGCAAATTTCATGCTCTCCACACCAGTGCTTTGTCAGTGTGAGAGCATCTCTCACTGACATAGCTTGAACTTCTCGCTGAGGTGGAGTAATTATGCCGATGGGAGAGCACTCTCCCATCGGCATAGCGTGTCTTCACCAGAAACGCTACAGCAGCACAGCTGCATTGGTGTAGTACTGTAGTATAGACTTGCCCTAAGTGAAATTCAGTACTGGAAAATGCAAGATAAGGTGCATTGGAAGAAATATTCTGAACAACTCATATACATTGTTGTGTCCTAAAGTAACCAGCCATTCAGAAAAAAAAAGTTGGGGGTTATTGTGGGTGACTCAAGATAAACCTCTGCTTAATGTGCAGTGGCAATTAAATAAATAAAAAACCTTCAAACAAATCTTGAATGCATAAGAAATGTGATGAAAAATAATAATAAAAACATTATTCCATGCCAGGAATACTGTTTAGTTCTGTCCCTTTCTAAAAAGGATACAACAGAAATAGAGGGGGCGTAGAGGTGGACAAGAAGAACTAGATGTGTAGAGATTTAATGAAGAGAGATTTAAAAGTAAAGAATTATCTACTTTATAGAGAGGAAATAACAGGAGATATGGCAGAAGTATACAAAAATAATGCAAGGGATAGAGAAGGTTAATTGAGTGCTTCAACTGATCTATTCTCAGAATACAAAGACAAAGAAATATTCAGTGAAACTGAAAAGCAACAAATTTAAAATGATAAATATGCAACAAGATATCACTAAAAAGAAAAACTTAGTATGTTTTTTTAAAAAAGATTATCCTTTTATATAGCTAAGTTCTAAAAACATTTTTGGAAAGGATATAAATTTCCACGCTTCAAGGCATAAGCCAATTTTTAATTGATGAGGGTTTAGAAAAATAAAACAAAACAAACCTCCCAATAGAGGAAAATTGTATTCCATAGTTGTCCACTATGGGGTTTCTTGCACTTCCTTTGAATCATCTGGTGCTGGCAAGTATAAGAGGCAGGATACTGGACTAGAACCACTGGTCTAATGCAGTATTGAAATTTCTCTAGCCAAAACTTTTGAAAGCAACTAGTGCTTTAATTTATAGGTGTCTAACTTGAAATGTTTTGAAGGTGTCTGAATGTCCAGAAAATACTCAGCATTCACCCTCTGAAAATCAGTCCCCCTTAAGCTGCCTCTGCTCAGTATTGGAGGCACCCCAAATCACTGCTGAATGGTCAATGTTCCTATGTGCAGTAACTTTAAAAACTTGGAAGGGATAAATAAGCATGTCACCCTAGCTAAAATTTCTATTCCAGTAACATACATTTAAATATTTGTAAGTCTATATGTATGTTAACCCAAATCTAACTTGCATTTTCCAAAACAAATAAAACCTGGTTAAAATACGTACTACTTTGTTTGACAATCAAATGTTATTGTTTATAATCAGCCAGGTAAGATTTCTTTAAAGCACTCAGTTTGTCATATTTGTTTTCTCATTTTTAAATAACGAGGTTGGAAGACAGAAATCAAATACAGTGTCCTTTGCACAGCAGGCCTGTACCAAAGCACTGCAATTTCTACAGAGCTTAGCACAACCTAGTTGTGGCCTTTTAAGTGCTACTACAACGTGATTCATTCAAAATAGACAACCCCTGTCCCTGCCTCCCTGGTTTCAGAGTCTCTCCTATGTGTGGAAGAAATGCAGCTCTGCTGTGCAAGAGGAGAGTAAGGTTCTGGAGGGCCATAGAAGACCCTGGTAGAGCACAGGTGGAACTTTACTGGGGGTGGGGCTGAGCATCCATTGGTGCATAGATCTTCCCCCACAGTCAGCTCAGGGCCATTGTTTTGGAGTAACCGCTGAGGAACTGCTGCAGAACTGCATTATGACTAGGGAAGGGAGATGATTCATTCACATTCAGCCCTCTAACACATCTATCAAGCATCCATCCCCTTACTCAGGCTGAGTGCTGGACTGCCAATGTGAGGCTTAATGCACTCAGGTTAATGAGTCTGTGGCAGATTTAACAATATTTGAGACGATGATACTTGTACAGGTCTTATCCTGAAAGATGTTGCATATCATCATTTCCTACTGAACTGAATGAGATTTGAGGGCACTCATTGATTCACAGAACTGGGGTTCATCCTGCTAAAGAAACAACACAAAAGCTGTCCCAGAGTGGGCCTGCTTAAAGGGGGCAAGGATGTAGCTTGATTCACTGAACAATGCTGCAGGTTACAAAATAACATTTCAGAAGAAGGAAGATAATGGTTATCAAATGTTGAATGACACAAAGTAGCATTTCAATTTATTTACGTAAGTGGCTTAATGTTCTCATTTCAAGGTAGATGAAATAATATGTAGTGATGAAAGAAAACTAAGCCGTACCTCAGCATTTAAAAAAAATCTCTTCCTATTTCATTTCCAAATATCAGGGGAACAATTTAAATGAAGAGTTTAACTATGCATTTATTTTTTTCAAATACAAGTCAACTGCCATCAAAATAAATAAACAAAACCCCATAAATATAGGAGATTTGCACAATAAACAAATGTCACCATAATGATTCCTCTTAATTAAGGAATTTGACAATGAATAAAGAAAATAAAAACTGGCCTGAAGTACAAAGAGCCTGATTCTCCATTCAGATTCCCCGTGGACAACCCTCGCCAGCCCTCTCTGAAGTCAATGGGGGCTGTGGGTCTGTCCCCAGGGACCTGCTTATGTGGAGGTCTGTATGTGGAGCTGAACTCCCACTTACTTTGGAGCCAGGCGTTTGACTGGACCCACTATCAAGGCTGCTGCAAGTTGTGAAGTTTGGCTGGAGAGCCGAACCTGCCCAAAGCTGGGCAGTGTTCCGAGCTGGGGATCGAGCCCATCTCTATTTCAAACCCCACAGCCAGGGGTGGCTAATGGGCTGTGTGACTGAGCCACCCCAAGCCAGCGAGGCTGGAAGGGTCAAAGAGGCTCCTTGCGCTGTACTGGAGACAAGACGCCCTGACTCAGCCAGAGCGAGCGGCGATGAGCCGTTTCCTGCGATCCGCTGTGACCTGGCAACAAACATCCAGCTGATGAAAGCAGGAGCGGCGGGGGCATGGGGAGAGGGGGCAGAACTCGCCCGAATATTCCCTCCCGTGTCTTGGCGGCCTTCGCAAGCGCCGGGGGCTCCCTGGAGGCGTGGGGCCCTTGTCTGGCAGGTTAACGTTTGTTTTGCTTGCTCTGAAGCCTTCCCCTCTGCCCGGGGCGGGCCGAGACTGGCCGTGCTCAGCCCCAGCCCGGCAGCGCCGCGCTCTGCTCTGCTCGCACCTGTTGGCAGTCAAAGGCAGGGAGAGCCCGGCGGCTGCAGCAGCAGCTCCGCTTTGCGCCGCTTCCCCCCTTCCCGGCGCAGCGGCAAGCTCCCCTCCGCCGCCAGCAGCCCCCGGCTGGGCTGGCCACTCCGCCTCCCTGCGCGCCCCTCCTGGCGACGCGAGGGGTAACCTCCTGCGGGCGGGAGCCCTGGGCAGGGCCGGGCCGCGGATCCAGGCAGAGGGTGCGGGGCAGGAGGAGAAGGGGGATCCGGGCAGCGGAGGGGGCTGGGGAGGGTGACCCAGCAGGGAAGAGCCGAAGGGCTCTGGGAGGGGGACCGCAGGGAGTAGGGGCAGGCTCCTGGGGGAGGGGAGCCGGGCCGGCTTGGTGGGGGCTCCGGGCGGCGGCGCTAGTCCCGGCTCTTTCTTTTAACGCGAACTGCTGTCGCGTCAAACTCAAACCAGGTGCCGGGCTCGGGCTGTGTGCAGCCGCTGGCGGGGGAGAGCCGAGCAGCAGCCGCCGCCGCCTGCCCCGGCTGCGTGCGCTGGGACGGGCACTTTGTTCGCTCTCCCACCCACCCCCTCCCCTGAGGCCGGCCGGCCGCCGAGGGGCAGGGCAGAGCCACGCGCGGGAGGGGGAGCGGACCCTGCGGAGGGGCGAGGGACGCTGCCCGGCTGGCAGCGCGGCTGTCGAGCAGAGGGCGCAGAAGGGGTTTCTCAGGGAGCTCGCCTTGCTCCCCGCCCCCTCCCCGCGCTGTTCCTGCTGTTTTGCTGGTGGAGCTGACAGGTGCTGCTCCGAGGCAGCGGCGACTCCTCTCGTCCCCTCCTCCCTTGGCCCCAGTGTGCGCCGGGCGCCTTCGCCAGCCTTCTCCCTCCCGGCCCCGCGCGGATTGCGGAGCCCTTGCGAAGCTGGTTTGGGTCCAGCCTTTGCTTTGATCCTATAGCGCCCCCCCCCCCACCTGAGACACGGAGAAAGGCGCTAGGACAAAGTTTTGGATGGGATTATGTGGAAACTACCCTGCACTTCTGCGCTGCCAAAGCAGGCTCAGGGCTGCTTTCTCCCCAGCGGCGCAGCCGGCGCCTGGTGGTGGTGAAAGAGACTCGGGACTTGCCGGCGAGCTGAACGTGCCTGGTGTGTGTGATAACTTCCCCCGGTCAGCCAAATGCTCCTCTTCGCCCTACTCCTGCTGACATCTGCCCTGGCCAGCCAGAGACATGGAGCCCAAGCGGAGTCCAATCTGAGCGTCAAGCTGCAGTTCTCCAGCGCCAAGGAGCAGAATGGTAAGGCACGGCCGGTGTCCCGCTCCGTGCTAGGGTAGGAGGGGTGGGTAGGGAAGGAGGGGTGCATTAACTCTGCAATTTCGGAGGCAGGGTGTCACGAACCTGTGACCCTCTCAAGTGAGTGTAACTTCACAATGCACAACAGGCAGGCCGTCCCGAGTGAGACTGTAAACATCTCACTGCGGGAGGGGGGAAAAAAATCTTACATCGCGCGAGTGAGCCTTTAAGATCGAAGCCCAAATGAATGAGACTTGGCAGGTCTGTCTTCGCTGTGTGTTTGTCACTCCAGGAAACTTGTCAGCCTCGTTAACTGAAGCCGGGGAGGTAAAAGGGCACCCATTTACTTGCTGGAAGATAGCAAAGAAAGAAGCTCACAGCCTGTTTGGAGACTTTATTTTGTGGGTGGTGGTTTAAAATGTTTCTTTCCTTCCTTTTTGTTTTTCTAACTACACCTTTGTGCTCTAATCCTTCCTTCTCTGGTGGGGTGTTTTTGTGTCTGTTGGTGAATGAGCACTATTTTGTATGTGCTGGAAACCAGCTATTCCTGCATAGGAAATGAGAATTGCTTTCAAGTGTACCTGAAATGTTTAGAAAACTCTCAGATGCAAGTTCCCTTGGGCGGGGATTGCTCAGAGTTGGAGAAAGGCTCCTTTCATACAGCAAGGGCAGCTTCAGGGTGTGTAATTTGCTTAGCCTCTGAACTCCATATGATTTACATTATTCAGATTTTTAAGGGCCTTTTCTCTTGATCTACTATTATGAAGTCATTTTAAAGACTACTTTAAAAACAGAAATATTGTGTAGCACATGAAACCACACTATTTATGCAGAATGTCTACAATTAGGCTATTAAACACCCTGTTTTCCAGTGATGTATGCCAATATATAAGGGGAAAAATCTTAACAGTTTGCCTGTTAGCTAGACTGTTGTTTTTCCTAGACAAACCAACATAAAGGCGCAAGCAAAATACTCCCAAAGTTTTAGTAGGTTATAAATGAAACATAACAGAAATGCAGATTTAAAGACTTGCTCAGTTCAGCAAAAACTATCAGCTTTGAACTTGGGACTCCCTTGATGTAAGTATTATATACTGCATCTTTTAATACAAAACAAATGAAGAACTAAGTGGCCTGTTACAGACATTATGTGAATGAATAGAATGTGTGGTGTTATCAATTTTAGCAGAAGAAGAGATTAATATTGCTGCTGTTTGCTAATGTGATGACATATGGCACCTGCAGACTGCCAGGGCTACTGATCAAAGAGCAGCACAGGGATCAGTCTCTAATCAGAGCAACTGCAAAGGGCTAGGGGAAAGTGATCAAAAGAGTCAGAAACCCAGCTATACCCTGACAGGAAAATTAATCAAACTAACCTTTGTCCTCAGTACAGGAAAATATCTGTGTTGTGTGAGAATAGAAATACCTCCCATCCTCCCAATTCATCTGACTGATGGAGGTTTTAGGGAGCCAGATAGAGACAAAGTGGATTCAGGGCAAGTGTAATGAAAATACGCTTTACTCTCTTATTTATGTGGTGTATACAAGGAGCATATTGAAGTGTATGAATTACCATTGTTTTCTCAAAGCAGACAGAGTTCACAGGAGAGACATAACAGGTTGTCAGTCTTCCACAAGAGATTTGTTATGTGACAGTGCAACAGGGTCTTAAATAGGCACTAAGGCCTTATTGCCTAGTTGACCAATAAGAAAGTCTGAAAAGTGAAACTGTTACACAGGAGAGAGGTAGAATTGCTATAAAATAAATATTTATGGATAATATAAATAGTTATATCTGACTGCACAACTTAGACACTGTTCATACACTGGTAATGCAGCTGCCTGAGGTCAAGCTTCAGGTAGCTAATGATCCAGTTCGTCACTTTGTGAAGTACAGTAACTACATCAGAGTCTTGTAACAAATACAAACCCAGAAGAAACAGAAAAGAGTTCCAAAAATGTTACTCTTAATATATTAAATATAGTTCATATAATATAGCCATTTGAATTGTTGTTTACCTATGCTTTCATTTCTAGCTCTTAACTGTTGCACTTAGTCTAATGTAAAAGTTTAGCCAAAACTAAAACCGATACTTAATTGTTTTGACACACTTTAATTATTTGGGGGATCAGTAATGTTGGTCAGACCAGTTTTAACTTGATTTAATTAGTGATTTTTTTAAACTCTACAGCAACCTAAAGATTGTATAGCTTTTAGCTAGAGGCAGGTTAAAACTCCCTGTAGTTGGCTAGGAGATGTTGCTGTTCACACGACAAAGCTTTATATACAATGTTTTGGTTCAAAGAAAAAGGGGTGGTGGTGGCTGGGAGGGAGAAACACTTTTCTTCCTCAACTTAGAAATAAAAAATTCTGTTTCCTAATTGCTAAATTGATATCTAGCCAAACAGTTGTACTACAAAACAAATTAAAATGGTAATGACTGCATGCTAGAGTAGCTATTATTGGTTCAAACTGCTCTGGGAGTAATGAGGGGGGAGGGATAGCTCAGTGGTTTGAGCATTGGCCTGCTAAACCCAGGGTTGTGAGTTCAATCCTTGAGGAGGCCACTTACGGATCTGGGGCAAAAATTGGTCCTGCTAGTGAAGGCAGGGGGCTGGACTCGATGACCTCTCAAGGTCCCTTCCAGTTCTAGGAGATTGGTATATCTCCAATTATTATTATTAATAACTTTACTGCTTGAATAAAGTTAAGCATGTGTATAAGTATTTGCAGGATCAGGGCCTTAGTGTCAAGAATCCAGACCATTAACTTGAAGATGTAACTGCACAGTGTGACTCAATGTGTTTTGGTTTTTTTTGGCCGGGGGTGGGGGGTGGGGGCAATGTAAGGAGTTCTCTTGTTATAGTGCATATTAGGAATTACATTTTAGATACTGATTTCCCAGGCTGAATTTTTGTACACAAATAAAAGGTAGAAATTCTTGTGAGAAATAAGTATTTTACCACCATCAGCCAGGAATTCAACATGATGGGTGCTGTGGGGCAATATAGTTCTACATGAAACCACTTAAAACTATATACTTGCTTTTATCAGCCCTTTGGTATAATCAGTTCAAGTTTCTTGAAGGTTTATTTGTAAACTCTGCTTGGCATTAAGGAGTCTTAAATTATTTAATTCTGGAATATCTTTACTCAGTTGAATTACAAAACTAAAGATTAATAAGTGGTTACATTTGGAGGCTCAAAGGTGAGTGATCATTTGGCAGGCCTGAGATTGGAGTATGTGATATACTTGGTGGAGGCTGCTATTTATATGGATGAATTGTTTCCACATTTCTGTGTAATTTTGACCAAGAGGGTTCTGCTTGAATGGGTTGGCAAGTTTACAAAGCTTTGTAAGTTTGTATTATAGCTCTCTAAAATACATCCATTGCCATCTTTGTACCCATATCAAAACAGGGGCCAAGAAAAAAAAATTCTGAGATTCAGTTACTCTTTTGAGATGTTCCCAATCTCCCTTGCATAAGATTTGATTCAGGGATGATTTGCACTTTTCTTCCTCCTATTACGCCTCACCATCTCTCTTTTCCTGTTACTCCTTTCATCCTGCCACTTCCGAACCAATCCTTTGGTCTTTCATTCCCCCATTCATGGCTCTATAGTTTCAACATTTGATAAGTTGAATGGGCGAAATTCACCACTGGCAGAAGTGAGTGCAACTCATTTACCACAAAGGAGATTTGTCTATTGATCTATCAGCGAATCTGGCCACAATATAGAAGTGACAGGAGAATGTAGGTCCCTTAGCCATATTCTTGGCTGTTGTGGGGCAAGATAAGTTTTGTAAAGCAATTCCATAAAACTATAGAAATCAGGGTATAGTTACAAGAATATTACATAATACATCTGTGTAAGATGACAGGAAAACCTATTATCAGATGCCATGTATAACAAAATAGTTTATCTGTAATCTGCATTTAAAAAATGATAAACTACTATAGAACTTCAGGAGACCAAAGGCTTGAGATCAGTCAACACACAACCAAAATCAACTGGTTAGAAATATTAATTCACATGGAATCAAGTTTTGAGCATGAATAGCAGCGATCACAGGAAGCACACGAGTGTATGTGCTGGTTTTCTACAAATGACTGTCTCATCAACGCACCTCTGCTTATGATTTAGTGTTCTAGTTCCTGCAACAATTTGTTAAAAGATGATAAAAAGTGTAGTCTATAAAAAATTCTGGAGTGGAGAGTGACACCACTCTTAGTAGAGCTGCCTGAATTATTTACAACAAATCTGAAGTCCACTGGAGGCTGATACACTCAAACCTCCAGGCAAAAAGCTGCATGAATGTGGGTGGAGTTTTAATGTACAGCTGAAGAGCCAGTGTTCATTGAATCTCCTACCCATGGTTGGCCTCCCACAATAAGCCATGGGGTTGCCCACTTCTTACATTACATATCTTCAAAGAGAGATTGAGGCTGTGTAGGGGAAGGTAACTGATTGTAGTATGGTCAGGGGCTGATGCTGGATTTTCCTTGAAGGATTGAGTTCACTTAACTCAAAACTCTAAGCAGTCCTGTAGAAGCCTGTGCATTTTATATATCCTCAATCCAAATCTTACAAGACTCAGAAAGTAATGATTTCAGGAATAAACTTAATTTAAATTGAATATTTAGATAAGAAAACTACTGACAATAAAACAGTGCATTTCAAAACAGTCAGATCTAAATGTTCTGCTACCAGCTATAACTGGTCTGATAACTACCAAGAAAATCTGCTGACTAATGCTGGGTGGTGCAGTTTTGTGCAGTCTTCTTCATTGGCAAATAGATGTCACATGTTCAGAATTGTATTTATCTAAAAGGAAAAGATCTGAAAAACTTCTATAGTTTAATCTGTTTGTTTAGTTCAAAATGTGGTTTGGTGTGAAACTTTTTAAAAACCCTTTAATGGAAAGAGTTAAGAGTTGTACAACACCCTTTTTAAAGTTTTAAACAAGGGATTGTGGCAAATTGGAAAAGTTTTAACAAATCTTCAGATGCGTAATGAGTGTAGTAAATAACTATGCAAGAACATTTGAAAACTCATCATTTGCTTTGTAGTTTACTGCTAACATTAATACCACTACTATTTACAGTACTACTTGTAACCTTTCTTTATTTCAGCTACTCCTCTCTGTTATGTAAAGTTTGGTTTAGTAGTGTGGAAAGTTCCCTACATGTTCCCATTTCTGTGCACTCCTGCCTTTTCTCTACATTTGTTACGTATCTAAAATTGAATATTGAATGCAGTTTACTTAAAATCTGATTACTTGCAGTTATTGTTTTCTAATAGATTTACAGACCTTGAATCACAAATTAGTGTTTAAACTGTGTTGGGTGTTTTTTTTTTTTTTTTTTTTTGCACCTCATATTGTACTTTCATATCAGAGAGAGAAACAGAATGTATACCTTGAGCCCATGAGAGCCATTCTAGTGAAGGTTTCATGTTGAACTCTGTAGATAAAGTCATCTACATGGTTAGGATTTAATCCTAACCTTTTGGTTCTAATTATTATTCCAGCTGACATGTAGTAGCAAAATTGTGCTTTGCTGCCTGCAGCAGTGGTATTGCATTATAGCAATGTTTTTCATGTAGTCATTAGACCTGTCTGGCAATTCATAACTGTTGCAGTCTGCTCTCCTTTTCACAAGGTTAGCTTATTTGAATGGAATTTAGACTGTTACTCCACCTCTTTATGGCTTTTTGTATGTAAAAAAGAGCTATTTTCACCTCAGTCGCAAAATGGATGTCATGCAAAGTGAACCTCATGGTGGGTGAGCACTCTGGAGGATGTCCCAGTAGACAAGTAACTTTCAGCAGAGTACATAGCTTTGTAAAGCAATTGTACTACAGAACAATAACAGAAGTAATATTCCCATATGTGAACGTTTAATAAGCACTTAAATGTATATGTACCTGATTGCTTTAGAGCCAATAAATTAATTGCACATTGTGGCTTACTCAGACCTGTTATTCCTTGTTCAGAAGACTTGTACAGCTTTTATTTGAATCTGAAATATTTGGGAACACCACATAGATGAAACCTCATAATGTTTTATCAGCACAAAGCTGCAGTATAATTTTCACATTCTTGAGAGACTTGTGGGATACTATTTTAAGTTTTCAGGGTCCAGAAGATTTATGCATTCTTCTTGATTCACATTTGTATCAGCTGCAGTATGCACCTGCCTTTTGATCCCTTTGCAGAGAGAGCATATTACCAATATTACACTGGGTTTATATACAGTTAACATGTTGTGGGAGCATGTGATTATCTGGTTTTAAGTCCTGTTGTATTAATGGGTCCTCTGATGTAACTACAAATAACAGATAATGTTATAAAAACAGCTAATCTCTGTAAGTTGGTGGGATGGTTGAGTAGAAACAAAACATAACAAGTATTCTGGAGAAAATCTTTATGAACCAAAAGCAAGCAAGGTAATATAAGCAAAAGGAAATATCAGTTAAAAACTTCCTCAGTCTCTGGATCAACCCAGTCCTTAGAATCAGGTTAGTGAGTGCTGTCTTGCCCAGAGTTTCTCCTCCTGGGCTGGCGGCTTAATTCTCCACTCTATTGCAAATATGTCAAATGAATGCTAAGTGGTGTAAAATATTGCATTCTGATTTGGCATTTTACATTCCCTTTGCACAGGTGTAAACAACTGGTATAAGTTACACTTGAGATAGCAGAAACTCATTAGCTGCTAATTCAATCCATCTGTGCAGCTTGAGTGTTATTTGCCAGTGTGGCTGCTCTTACTTGAACTAGGCTAACTGCAGAAGAGTTAACTCCTCTGCAGTGAAGACATAGTCTTAGTTCATCCTTTTTATAGCTTTGCCACTTATACAGGTATTCATGGGAGGGTAAAAGAATTTGAGTAAACCTCTCATTTACTGGGAACCATGTAGTGTCCCTGCACCTTGTCACATTTCAACTCTGATAGAAATAAGGCAGTGTTCAAAAGTTATTTTGCATACAGTCAGATTCTCTCATTGTACTTATCGTGGAAGAGATGCAAAGGAAGAGTCCTTAAACATTATATTTTTTCTATGGAAATTTGGCTCTTAATTAATTTTTGTGAATGAAGTGTAAACATTTACTGAAAATATGATTAAAAGCAAGAAGAGATTTTTTCAAGTTTTCTCCTCTTTCCTCTGCAAAAACCCCCATATACTTCCACCCTTGAAATTCTTTCTGGATTTTTATTAATATGTATTTGTGGACCTATCACCAGAGTAGAAGTAGAGAGGGCAATCGGTTAAAAAGTGGAAAGGCACCAGATCTGGATAACATTCCAATGGAGGTTTTTAAGGTGGACTCAAAGAATATGGTAGACAGTTTGACAGATCTTACAAAACATGTGGGAAGAAGGAAAAAAACCCCAAAACAAATGAGTGGGAAAAGGATCATATAGTGAAGCTGTCAAAGAAAGAAGACTTTAGTCAGTGTAAAACATGAGGGGCATTCAATTGCTGTCTCTCCCAAGTAAGATATGTACACAGATTTTTTCAGACAGAATAAAGAAAGCAATAGAATAAAGATTATGATGAGAACAGGCAGGGGTCAGACAGGTGAAATCATGTCTAGATCGAGTAGTAATGATAATCCTGTCATTTTATATGAATTTTATAGATTTCCAAAAAAGTCTTTGATATAGTGGAAAGGACAGTTTTATGGAAGTTGCTACATCACTATGGAATCCCTCAGAAATTTGTGAACAGCATTCAGAGCTTCCATGGCAATATGAAATGGGAAGTTATACATAATAGCGAGCTGACTAAACCATTCGAGGTTACTACAGGGGTCAGACAAAGATGTCTGATGTCACCCATGATCTTATTGGGTGTGGATTGGGTAACGAGAGAGACCATAGAATAGCCATGAGGCATACAATGGACTTTCACAGAGAAGTTAGAAGACCTTGACTTTGCAGATGTCATCAACTTGCTATCCCATACCCACAGAGACATGATCTCCAGGCCTACATACAATTAAAGAAAACTAAAAGCATGAGAATCCACACACAACAAAAAACACTTATACCACTTTCTGGGACTGATGTAGAAGATATATATTTTATATATCTTGTGACCATTATAAATACAGCAGGGGGTACATGTGAAGACATTAAAGCCAGAATAGCAAAAGCTAAACAGGCTTTTGTAACCTTAAAGCCGATCTGGAGAAATAGAAATCCTGCTCTCCAAGATAAACTTGAAATATTTAACACCATTGTAAAGTTGGTCTTCCTGTATGGTGACTTGGAGACTTAAGATGTTATTATCTAAGCTCCAGGTTTTCATAAACAGCTGTCTTAGACAAATCTTCAATATCAGATGGCCAGAAAAAAATCACCAATGAAGAGGTCTGGTGGAGGATGAAACAGAAACCAACAGGAGAGGAAATTATGGGATAAAAATGGAGATGGCTAGGACATACATGGAGGAAAGTAACATAAGAAGACAGGCATTGGACAAGAACCCCCAGGGCAAGAGGTGATGAAGTAGACAAAGGAGAATATGGAAATGCACAATAGAAGCAGAATTGTAAGCTATCAGAATGACTTGATAAGAAGCTAAGACCACAGCAGAAGATAGGCAAAGTTGGAAGGCAGTGGTGAAAGCCTAATGTTCCTCATGGACTACAGAGGCATAAGAGAGAAGAGATGATTTAAAGTAGTGCTTAGGGTGTCAGAAGGCCTAGGGCTTCATTATGCTAGGTTTTTTACAAACACACAGTGAGAAATTTTCCCTGTCCCAAAGATCAGGGGGGAGGGATAGCTCAGTGGTTTGAGCATTGGCCTGCTAAACCCAGGGTTGTGAGTTCAGTCCTTGAGGGGGCCACTTAGGAATCTGGGGCAAAAATTGGTCCTGCTAGTGAAGGCAGGGAGGGGGCTGGACTCAATGACCTTTCAAGGTCCCTTCCAGTTCTAGGAAGAGATTGGTAAAAAAAAAATCTTACAATCTAAATAGACAAGACAGATGGGGAAGTGACAGAAAATTTATTTCCTTGCAGTCACACAGCAGGTCAGTGGCATAGCTGGGATATAGCCTAGTGTCCTGACTCACAGTTCAGTGCTGTGTCTGCTAGATCATATTTCTCCCAGTGTAGCTATCGTTATGCATTCCCTATTATCAGTTTCAAAATGTTAAAAAGGAGAGTGCGGGTTAGGGTTGCTAAGTGTCCAGTTTTTGACTGGACAAAAAGGGATGCCTGGTTGAAAAGACATCCTGGTGGCTCCAGTGAGCACTGCTGATCGGGCCGTTAAAAGTTCGGTCGGTGGCACAGCGAGACAAAGGCATGCTCCCTGCCTGTCGTGGTTCCGTGCGGCTTCTGGAAGCAGTGGTATGTCTCCCCTCTGGCTCCTACGTGTAGGGGCAGCCAGGGGGTCTGCATGCTGCCCCCACTCCAAGTGCCAGCTCTGCAGCTTCCATTGGCTGGGAACCATGGCCAATGGGAGATGCAGAGGCGGCGCCTGCAGATGGGGCAGCATGCAGAACCACATGGCCGTGCCTCTATGTAGGAGCCGGAGAGGGGACATGCTGCTGTTTCTGGGAGCCGCCTGAGGTAAGTCTTGCCTGTAGCCTGCACCTGTCACCCCCTTCTGTGCCCCAACCCCCTGCCCCCAGAGCCCCTTCCCGCACTCTGATCCCCTCAGTCCTAGCCCAGAGCCTCCTCCTCCATCCTAAATCCCTCATTCCTGGCCGCACACCAGAGCCTGCACTCCCAGCCAGAACCCTCACCCCTCCTGTACTGCAACCCCCTGCCCTAGCCCGGACCTCTCTCCCTCACCCTGAACCCCCCATTTATGGCCCCACCTTGGAACCTGCACCCCCAGCCCAGAGCCTGTATCTCCTCCTACACCCCAACCCCTGCCTCAGACTGGAGCCCCCTCCCATATTTCAAACCCCTCAGCTCCACCTCCAGCCTGGAGCCCCCTCCTGCACCCCAAACCTCTCATCCATGTCCCTACCCCAGAGCCCACACCCCCAGCCAGAACCCTCATCCCTTCTCGCATCCCAACCCACTGCCTCAGCCCGGAGCCCCCTCCCACACCCTGAACTCCTAAATTCTGGCCCCACCCCAGAGCCTGCACTTCCAGTCTGAGCCCTCACCCCCTCCCTCACCCCAACCCCCTGAGCCAGCCTGGTGAAAATGAGCGAGTGAATGAGGGTGGGGAGAGCGAGCGACAGAGGGAGGGGGAATGGAGTGAGTGGGGGCAGGGCCTCAGAGAGGGGGTGGGGCAGGTTTGGAGCTTTGGAGGAGGGGCAGGGGATGGCGTAAGGGTGTTCGGTTTCATGTGAGCAGAAAGTTGGCAACCCTAGTATGGGTGGGCTTCAAAACCTTTATCAACATTCTAGAATCATCTATAATGATTTAGAAGACAGTGTTAAACTCCATTATTATCGCCCTTACTCTGTATTTTTTAAACATTAAGTTATCAAGAGCAAGTATGAGAAGACCTGCTTTAAAAAAATCATTGAAATCAGTAAGTTACTGTAAAATAACAATCTTATTTGAAAAAAGATCAATAGCTGCTTATGTTTATCAAAAACTGTGTTAACATTCTTTTACTTTGTTCTTACCACATAGTCTTGATATGAATTGATAAAGGAAGATAGGCAGGAGGCTAGGTGGTGGATTTAGTTAATGCATTAGCTGTGTAATCTGATAACTGCTTCAAAACAGCTTTAGGATATAAAAGATATGATGTCCTTAATGTAGTTGCCAATATTCCACATCTTCAAACCATTATTCAGTTTGGTACATATCAGCATAGTTGTATGTTTCTACTGAGGAAAAGAAAGCCCAGATGTAAAATACTAGGGAGTGTTATATGTGAGGCGTGATTTCCACTAACAGAGATTTTTTTGGAGAAGCTTGCATAACATCTGCTTGGATTAATCCAGTGCTGCTATTCTCTCTGCTACTGTTTTTTAAAACAAAGGCAATACGAAAAATGGGTTTGCTAGAAGAGGGACAGATTCATAAAGTAACAGATAATACTGCTGCAGCTGGAAAAATACTCTTGTCACTTTAATGGTCTTTAACAGGAAGTTCAGTTAGTATTCAGTTGTCCAGGTATGTGTTTTAAAATGTTCCCAAAATAAAATAACTGATTAGAGTTGAATTTCTGATTCCCCTGCCCCCCACCGCACTGAATAATTTACATTTTTCTCAAGGTACTGAGAGATGCAAGTCTTTCTGGAGGTGTCTCTCTCTGTTACTTAAATGGAAAGCAGCCCCTATTTTATACAACAGCCAAGCATTTAGAAAGACACAAGGCACAGGAAATTCTTTTGGGGTGTGTGTTAATGTATGGTTTTCCAATCTACAAACATTGGTCTGAATATTTCACCGGTAGTGGTGAATTATAGGAGGCCACTTCCATTTGAGGAGGGCCTGCTTAACTAGCTTGTGGCTCTGTGGCTCATTCAAACACGCTAAAACAAAATAAAAGGAATGGATGTAATAACTTCTTTATGGAAAGGCCATAAAAAGCTAGAGGACCATGTCAACAAATTGGGTCATTTACTAGATGTTTAAGTGATGGGTTTGCAGTCCAAATTCAAGGGCGTGGATTATGTTTTACAGGCATCTTGGCTAAATTTCATCCTTGTAATAAGAGACTGATCTAATTATTATTATTTTCCCCAAAGTTTCATTATGGGTGACAAATTGAAATTCACTTTTAATATTTCAGTTTCCTTTATCATAATACTAATTTGTTCTTAATGTTCTCTATTTTATTTTTATTCTCTTCTGGGAGAAGAGACAAATGTTTTCTGGGGAAGTGAGGAACATTTCCTTCATGATAGGGGCAGTTATTTTATGGAGTTATGGTAGCATCATGTACTGTTCTAGAAGGGAAAAAATTAAACTGCAGTTTTCCTTCTGAACTCTGATGTGCTTGGACGAATCACAAAATAACTGTTTTGGCTCTCAGGAGTGTTCATATAAATGCAACTGTTTGTTTAATTTAACACATGATATTCTAAAAGGATAGTACTGTAAGCATCCTCTGAGTATTTCAACTGCTTTCTTTAAATGTTTGAATATCTCATGTTGCTACTTATCAGTTTCTTGTGCAACTTCAGAAACATCTATGCTACATTTGTTTTTAATAAACATTATTACTTGCAAAGAATTATTGGAATGTCTCTAGACCTCTCAATTACTCATTTTTTTCCTTTGGAAAAAAATAAAAGTTCTGTCTAAACTCCATGTTATGTGCAGGATAGTGCTGTGTACTACTGGTGTGTCCCTGACTCAGAGCACCGGCCGGAACACTGGAGTGGGGCTGGAACTTGTGGTGCGGCCCCGACCCAGCACCCTGGTTGGAGTGTAGGAGTGGGGCCGAGCTGTGTGGTGCAGCTCGTGGGCTGGCTTACAATGGCTTGCAGGCTAGATTCAGCCTGCAGGCTGTAGTTTGCCTGCCCCTGCACTAATCCATCTCTGAGAGGACAATAAATATTTAGGCTTGGCAGAATTCAATTCCCCCCCCATAATTTCAGCAGATATGCATTTTTTAAATGTTTTAATCATTTGAAAGTTTCACAGTTGTGGAAAATTAAGTGGTCAGACAATAGTGGAGTCAGACAATTTAATGACAGTAAATTGAGATTCAAAAAATTAAAATTTTACAACGGTTCAAATACATTGTCAAGATCACGTCAGAATAGAAAAAGTGAATATCTTTTAAGTCAATCTATAGCAAGTTCTTAAGCAACATTTTTCTTTCTTTGCCTGTGTGTAAATTTCAATGATTATTGATGGAAATATTTTTTCGTGTGTGTGTGTGTGTGTGTGTGTGGAAAACAATAATCACCAATAAAATTCTAATAATTCCAAACCTGTTTATATTTCAACTCTGATATTTTCCCTCCTCCTTGTGGCCCTAATGGTCCCCTGAAAGGGCACTAACCAGAAACTGAGAAATATGTAATTCTGGATCAGTGACAGATATCAAGACCAATATTCTGTGAGCCATATGGGTTAAAAATAGATATTTTTTATACCAAGAAACTCTGCAGCCCTTGCCTTATGAAGAAGACATTTGCCTGTCTCTTGGCTAAGGACAGCAAATGAAAAGTGGCTGGGTTAAATGAAATTATCAATATTGCCTTCAAAGAAGATAACCTTCCAATATCCCTGAAGAATGCCATGGTCCACCTTGTTCATCAACATGTAATGCTGACAAGCACTCCAGATTCTGGTGGTCCTGTTTCCAACCTTCACTTCCTTGACAAATTAATCAAGATGATGAGTATTGAAAATCTGAGATTATACAAACACCCTCCATAATCGAGTTTCAGATTGGAACGTGGCTATTCAATCTCACTGCAGTTTTCAATACAGTTGATTATAAAATGTTGACTAGATTACAAGACCTAGCTGTATGGTGCAGCACTATAATGGCTTCAGTCATTCCTCTCAAACAGGGCTTGGAGTAGTAATGGACAATTTCCTCATCCCCAAGAGTCCTCACATACAGAATGCTCCACAGATCAATACTATCCATTTTCCTTTTCAATATTTATATTAGACCTCTTGTGAGATGCCACAGGCTTCGTTGCCATCATAATGGTGATAACTAACTTTATTTTCCCCTCATGGGGCACAATTGCATTGCATTTGATACCACAATGTCTTCAAGATAAAAGGACAATGATGAAAAACAAGCAGTTTAAACTGAGCCCCAACAAGATTGTCCTACATGATAGTAGGAAGAAGAAAATACTTTTGAAGAGCTAGACAAGACATTGACTGACATCTAAGATGAGGAAATTTGCACTGTGATTGCCATAGTAGTGAGTCTTGGGGTCTCATTGGCCTCTAACTCATCCTGGATGTTTAGAAAATAGTAATAAGAAATCCATTTTATTAGATTTATAAACCACCAAGTAGGCACGTATTTAAAATTACAATAATCCAGAGTCTTTTCAATCAAGTTGTCTCTGTCAGTAGGCAAACAAGCATATTTTAGAGTCAGAGTTTAAAGATAGAAGGGACCAATAGATCATCTAGTTTAACGTCCTGTATACCACAGGCCATCAACACCACCCAACAACTGTAATGAAACCAAAGTATTATAACCTGCATGAGACAAGGATATTTTGTGCCACAGGTTGAGAGTAGGAGGGACCAAGGTACACCAGTGCTTGAGGCCCCTGCAATTCCTCGGAAATGACTAAGAGATATTTCCAGATAATCCTGTCAAGTGACCTGTACCCACATGGAGCACAGGAAGGCAAAAAAGCCCCAAGATCACTGCCAATATGACCTGGGGGAAAATTCCTCCCTGACCCCCAGATACGGGGATCAGTTAGACCTTGTGTATGTGAGCAAAAGCCAGGCAGCCTAACACCTCTGAGAGAGAGAGAGAATGCTCGGTGCCACCTCAGAGTTCTGGCCCCACCCTGTCTAGTATCTCATCACCAGCCATGGCTCTCTGATACTTTGGGGTGGGGTCAAACAAACAGAAAACCTCAGAATACATTAGGGGAAGGAGAAATCCCTCTTCACCCCTGCAAGTGGCCAGCTATGAAGCTTTTAGGGACATATGACATAAACTGGAAATGAGCTGCAGGGCTTCTGAGCCCTTCCCCCTACCATCACAAGCAACCCCGTCATATAATCACACTCCCAGATTTGTCCGTCTCTCTCTTAAAACTATTTTAGTTATTTGCTCCCACATCTCCTATTAAGACACATCCAGAAACCCACCCCTCTGATGGGTAGAAACCTTCTAAATTTCCACCTGACTTTGTTCCTTGCTAGTTTATATCCATTTGTTCCTGTGCCATCCTTATTCTTTAGCTTTTCATCCTCAGTGTTATTTACCCCCTAATGCATTTATTGAGAGCATTCATATCTCCTCTCCACCTTTTTTTTTTTTGCTAGACTAAACAAGTCCCCTCTCAGAAGATCATTCTAGCAGCTCTTCTCTGCACTCGTACCTGTTTAATTTAATCTTTCTTGAACATGCTTTCTTAAAATCAATCTTTTTTTGAATTGTACATAGTATTCCAAATGAGGTCTTACCAGCATCATGTACAATGTCATTTAATACTTCTCTATATTTACTGGAAATATTTTGACTGATACATCCTGGAATCACATTTTCTTTTTTGCAGCCATCTCCCATGGGTGTCACATAGTCATTCTGTGATCAACCCACCCACCCAGGTCTCTCTCCTCCTTTTTTGCTTCCACGTGTTGAACCCACCGCTTGTAGCAAAAATTCTTATTATTAGACCCTAAATGAATGTCCTTGTACTCATTTCTATTAGCCACACTGCCTTCATGCACATGTTCCATATTATCATAGTTATTGAAAACTGAGGCAAAATATTCATTTAGTTTTGGGCCCTGCGATGGTCCACACCCCTAGGGTCAGTCGCCATCTACAAAGCAGCCCTTTGGTGCAGGGCAGTGTGGCCTAGCAGCCAGAGTTCATAAAGTAGCCCTTCGATGCAGGGCAGTGTGGCCTAGCAGCCAGAGGTCTATAAAGTTGGGGCACCCACTAAGGGGTATGATGACCCCAGTAAGGGGGCCCAGGCCCACCCAACTCCACCGGGTCAGTGCTGGTGTTTCCCTTGTGGTGTCGGGTTTTCTGTGTTCAGCGGGGCAGTCATCTCCAGGGGCTCCTCCAATTGCTGGGGTGCAGGCAGGCCACGAAAGGCTTTGATTACCAGTGCAGTCAATAGCTGTGGCTGGCCCTCTGCAGGAGCTTCCCAGGCGGGTCCTTCCCCTGAAGCCTCTAGCCCAGAATGATCAGGGCTTCCTCCCTTTATACTACTATAGCACTTGGAGCATGACCAGTCTCACTAGGGAGGCAGGACTTCTGCTGTCCATAATATGGGCTTAACCCTGTCGGGGCTAGTGTGGGGTAAGCAGACCCTGTCACAGGCCCATACCTAGATTATCTTTAATCTCCTTCCCATCCACACTGTGTAGCAACCTAACCTCATCCTTCTTCATTCTCTTTTTATTTATAGAACTAAATAACCTCTTGGTATTTATTTAGGTAGTTATTCATCCAGCTGGATCTGGAGTCTTTCCCTACAAGTTTTTTCCCTTGCTTGGGGGATGCAGATTTCAGATAATTTTTGCATAGTTGATATGAAGACATTTCAAGCCTTCTGTTGGAAAATACTGTTGTTGGTGTGTGTTTAATTTATTTTTCATATAGAATATAATGTGTCTATTTCTGTTCTATGTCTTATACATAAACTAATGCAGTTTTCCTGATGTTCTTATACTAAAATTTAGGGTTAATTTATTTTTTCATTGAAAGGAAAGGATAGTGTACCATTTGGGACTCAGTCCTATTCCTATTTGATAGATCATTTCTCCCAACCTGTTTATGGATACACATTAGTTAATTTAAATTGAGTGTGTCTTTAGTGTAAACAAACTATCATGCCTGGAATGATTAGGAACACATTGATTTTTTTTTTTTTTTGGTCGTCTCTTCCACCTCTGGAAAATACCTGTGGAATATGTTGAAAATGGATGGATTTGTAAACAAATCAAAACATCCTCCATATTTGTATGGCACCTAGCACAATTCCTGATCCTCATGGGGGACTTAGGGCATACCACAATCGAAATAACGCTGCACTTCAGCGAAGAGGTTATCTGTTGTATGTTACGTGTAGCCAATATTCCTAATAACACTTACTTTTCACCTGCAGTTGCCAGCATGTTAATTGCTTGGAAAACTCAAATTCTGCAATAAATATATTTCTTAAAAGTACACTTATCTATTTTTCCCTGGTAATTTATGCTAGGCATTCTCTTGCCTTTACTATAGCCAGTGGGAGTTTTGCTATTGATTTTAAATGACAGCAGCATCAGATTCACTACTGAGTATACTATATGTCTGTGTACCAGCATGTAGCTTTCTTTAAAAAGCTCATAGACAACAAACCAGCAAAGCCATAGTAGCTCTAGTCCATAGCCACACTTTACAAACATAAATATCTATGTATTGCAATTTTTATGTGAGTTTGCAAGGTACAATGATCTATTTGAATCACATGGAAGAGAGAATTGTTTACTATGGGAACTGTAAACACTTATGACCATGAATTACTTTAATCATCAGGTGAGGAGTCCCACTGAAGTTAATGAAGTAAATGGGATAACTCACTTTTGAAAATTATTTTGATTTATGTTGGTGAAAAAAAAAAAAAACATTCTCGTCCCTGATTTGCAAGGTGGCTGAGTGAAACTGGATGCGTTTTGAGATAGAGAAAATGGTATGTGTTGAAAGTGAGATCAAATGTGAAGAGGAGGTCAAGGTGTTGAAAGCCATCTGCAGGAGAAAAGGATTCTAGTGTTATCAGTAAACCACACAGAGGTGATGGCCTTTTTACATAAATACTCTACCTCCCTTGAGGGGTTGGAATAAAAAGGGCTCTTAAACGTGTAACCTTTACCGTAATTCTACTTTGCTAGTAATAGTAATTACCAAAATGATGATGACTTTTATGTTTTAAGTTTTTATGCTTCAACTTCTGCTTTAATCTTCCATCTCTGCCACACAGAGATCTGTGCTGACTTTTCAAGTCTTGGAGGGAAATTGGAAGCCGGTGTGCATTCTCCCTTTCAAACCTTAAACATCCAACTCCTCATAGAATTTGAAATATTTCACTAACATTCAGCAATGAAGCATGCTGTGTACAAGGTAGAAGGGCTGCAGTCTAGTAGTAATCTTGCAGAATATTGCCTTGTATTATTCTCCAGTGTGCTTATTTTAGCTGCCAGTCCTCACCAAATGAAGTGTCCATTAAATACCTTCTGGTTAGGTACCCCACTTCTGTCGCAGACATGATTCCTGGTTCAGCTGGTGTGCAGCCTCCTAATCCCTTACTAATAATCTCCTGAAGCTGGTTAGTTACAAAGAAACATTGCAACACAGGCCATTGGTATTTTATTACTCCATAATGACCAACTTGAATGGTGTTAAACTTCTGAGGAAAAGAAACCAGTGAATGCTAGGTCCTTTTCCCTGTCAATTTTGCATGTTAATCAAGGAATTCCTATCCTGAGGGTAAGAGGGAAATGAATATTTTCATTTCTTGCCATTATTCAAACTAAATGATTTTTTCTTCTGTGCAGTGTAGGTATTTGACAATCAACAACAAAAAAACTACTGCCATGCTCTGAAATCTTTTTCAGTATGGGATCTCGAATGTGAGCATGCCTTCCTTCTGTTTCTCTCTTTTCTCTTCCTGTGCACCAAAGACAAAATTTCAGAAGTGGCCTTTGATTTTTGAAGGCCTCATTTTGAGGGTACATAATTTGTAGGGTGACCAGATGTCCCGATTTTATAGGGACAGTCCCAGTTTTTGGGTCTTTTTCTTATATAGGCTCCTATTTACCCCCCCCTCCTTTCCCGATTTTTCACACTTGCTGTCTGGTCACCCTAATACAGGGGTAGGCAACCTAAGGCATGCATGCTGAAGGCGGCACGCGAGCTGATTTTCAGTGGCACTCACACTGCCCAGGTCCTGGCCACCAGTCCGGGGGGCTCTGCATTTTAATTTAATTTTAAATGAAGCTTCTTATACATTTTAAAAACCTTATTTACTTTACATACAACAATAGTTCAGTTATATATTATAGACTTATAGAAAGAGACCTTCTAAAAAGTTCAAATGTATGACTGGCACGCAAAACTTTAAATTAGAGTGAATAAATGAAGACTCGGCACACCACTTCTGAAAGGTTGCTGACCCCTGCCCTAATAACTTAAGATACTGCGGGCCTGATTTTTAGAAAGTGCTGTGCACCCACTGGTTTGCATGAGAGTTAGTGGTGCACATCACCTCTGAAAATCAGGCTCAGGCTTTTTAAAATTGAAAAACGGTCGGTGGCATCCAAAATCTGATGCCTCTGATGCAAAATTTTGGCAATAAGCCTTTCCTGACCCTCTGAGTGCTGCTCAACTAGTCTCTATAGGGGCAAGGGTGTGATCCAATCTGCTTCTAACTACAGTACTAGAAAAATGAGACTATCCCCCCACAAGAACTGCCTAGTGTCCAGAAACCTGATAAATGAATGCTAAGAGAGATGTTTCTTTTGAACTGACTAGCAGTGTCCTTGGCTGGGCCTTGTTATCTATAATAATTGTTTGTGTGGCCATTTGAAACTTGATTCTAATAAATAAAAAAACAAAAGCAAAGTAAAAAAGCCCAACCAACCATATGACTGCACCTTGATTCCAAAACAGAATCATTTCAACTATTTTTATCTGGCATTTTTGAAGACAGAGTGATTGCATAAGGCCTAAAATTTCTTCTGAGAAACTGCTGCCAAGATTTATCACTTTGTCTCTTTTTCACCCTTAATTTAATTTTTTTTAGAGGGTAATGAACTCTAAATCCTATTTCTAAGCAATAAATGTAAATATATAGAGACATATATTACTGTGTTTTGAAAACTTGTGAAAACAGCTGGAACGTACCATTAAGTCACACTTCAAGTGCTTTGTTTACAGAGAGGATTGTGTGTGTTTATAAACTATGGAGGGGACACCAATGCTTGCAGAAGCAGCTAGCTGCAGTCTGCCTGGGCCAGTATATGTGCAGAAACTCTCATGTATGGCTTAATTAAACTGAGCACCTAAATAAAACTGACAGTTTTTTTTTTTTTGTGTAAAAGTGGGCATCAAATGCCAGTGGACTGGTTTCCTGGTAGATACAGATTTAGTCAAAATGACAGAAAAATGCTACTACCCCAGACCCCACCTTCTCTGGATAGTCAGACAGTCAATTAGCTGTTAAATGTAACATTTTCAGATGTATTTTAAAAAGCACTTTGTTTGCATGTAGCTATAGTGTCTGCTGGCAAATGCTGACTTTCTAATGGGGACTTCTGTGCAGATGGGCCAACAAGGATTACATCTGAAAATATATTTGGGGAAAAATATTGCCAGATGTGTTTCAATGTGTTTGTGCTTGTGCAGGGGAAACGGGATGAGCTGCAGCAGATATCTGTAGTAATTGAGTTCCACACCCTAGAAGCCACCACAGCCAAAAACACAGTCACCTGCTGATACCAGGCACAATGAGTCAACACCCAGACAGTGGATACTGTTAGAGCATGTGTAATCATCACGGTAAGACTACAGGAGGAGGTTTTGAATATAACTAAAAGCAACAAAGAATCCTGTGGCACCTTATAGACTAACAGACGTTTTAGAGCATGAGCTTTCGTGGGTGAATACCCACTTCGTCGGATGCAAGTAGTGGAAATTTCCAGGGGCAGGTATATATATGCAAGCAAGAAGCAAGCTAGAGATAACGAGGTTAGTTCAATCAGAGAGGATGAGGCCCTGTTCTAGCAGTTGAGGTGTGAAAACCAAGGGAGGAGAAACTGGTTCTGTAGTTGGCAAGCCATTCACAGTCTTTGTTTAATCCTGAGCTGAGGGTGTCAAATTTGCAGATGAACTGAAGCTCAGCAGTTTCTCTTAGAAGTCTGGTCCTGAAGATATGGTCGCTGGTGTAGATATGTGGGCAGAGTTGCAACAAACCTCGATGCCAACTCTGCCCACATATCTACACCAGCGACACCATCACAGGACCTAACCAGATCAGCCACACCATCACCGATTCATTCACCTGCACGTCCACCAATGTAATATACACCATCATATGCCAGCAATGCCCCTCTGCTATGTACATCGGCCAAACTGGACAGTCTCTATGGAAAAGGATAAATGGACACAAATCAGATATTAGGAATGGCAATATACAAAAACCTGTAGGAGAACACTTCAACCTCCCTGGCCACACAATAGCAGATCTCAAGGTGGCCATCCTGCAGCAAAAAAACTTCAGGACCAGACTTCAAAGAGAAACTGCTGAGCTTCAGTTCATCTGCAAATTTGACACCATCAGCTCAGGATTAAACAAAGACTGTGAATGGCTTGCCAACTACAGAACCAGTTTCTCCTCCCTTGGTTTTCACACCTCAACTGCTAGAACAGGGCCTCATCCTCCCTGATTGAACTAACCTCGTTATCTCTAGCTTGCTTCTTGCTTGCATATATATACCTGCCCCTGGAAATTTCCACTACTTGCATCCGACGAAGTGGGTATTCATCCACGAAAGCTCATGCTCTAAAACGTCTGTTAGTCTATAAGGTGCCACAGGATTCTTTGTTGCCTTTACAGATCCAGACTAACACGGCTACCCCTCTGATACTTGAATATAACTGAAGCCCTGTGTTCTTCAGGCCTTTGAAAACCAAAAGAACCAGCCTCAGATTAGTCTATCACTTCTTAGTCAGCCAATGTAAAGAACACAACACAAGCATAATGTGATGATCATGACTGTTCATTCCTGCGAGCAGCTGTTGCTGCTGCATTCTGTACTAGTTGCAAGAAGAGAAACTCTGCTGAAGAGGAAATTACAGTAACAAGTTGATGGTGCAAGACTGTCATGAGATAAAAGGGGGCAGCCTGTGCAAGTTGCACAGCTGGAAAATCAAATTTATACCATGTTGAACAAATAACTTTCCTTAGAAAGAACGTGGTAAAAAATAATGCCCAGGTTTTCAATTTGACTACTGTAAATTAGATGCCTTCTCTTTGATAGTATATGGTGGGATGAGTTGGGTGTATGCCAATCTTTCTATCTACATACAAGTTTTCAGCTTCAGAATGGAGAGGTCAGGACCAGACAAGAGAGAGCAGAATAATTATATAAAAAGTGTAAGTACTTCTATTAACAAGCACAACAGCCCTAATAGTAGATTCCTATGATTTATTATTTGCTTTCTTTTTTGCTTTGGAGGTCCTGTCTTTCTCAGCTTCTTCCAGGCTACGCTGGAACTTCATTTCCTTCCGGAATTGTGACTGGTGTTTTTTCAAGTGGCTCAAATGGCCCAAATGGCAAGTTTCTCACAGTTCAGTTCTTTCATCTTAAGTTCCGCTGTTTCTGGCCTCTTTAAAGCCACCATCACATTCTTGTTTGCTGTCTGCCTGAAAATCCAGAGGAGCAGCCGTTATAGCTCCAGTTTTTCAAACAAATGTCAAAGAGACTACTTCTGTGAGGAAAGTTAAGTATGTAGCTGCTTGGGCATTACTCTGCTTATGAACATGCAAGCTCATTAAGTGGAAAATCAAAGGATAAGAGTCTCCTCATTTGGATGCCTCTATCAGCAGCAAGACTTTTTTTTCTTGGGGTTGAGATAAGGCAGCTCCATTGTATCCAGATGGCAACTCCATCCAAACACCCTTCTATGATAGAAACAAAGCTAGCAGGTCCTGGAGAAAGATGTATAACTGTGTTTTAGGAGCATACTGGTGAGTCTCTAGTCTGTTTTTTTTTGTTTTGTTTTTTTAAAGAAATTGTCTTTCCTTACAAATACATGGGAGAACATAGGAGACGAGAGAACTTACAGGAACTCTGCTTTTGAAATTGCTTAGTGAAAACACACAATGTACTTACAAGAAACATAAGGTGGATGAGGTAATATCTTTTATTGGATCAACTTTTGTTGTGAGATTTGGTCCAATAATATATAGTACCTCACCCTCCTTATTTCTCTAATATCCTGGGACCAACATGACTGCAACAACATTGCATATAGCACTGCGTACAACAATGTACTTACAAAGCAGACGGAGTACTGTTGTACATTCTTCCACCTTTTTTTGGATCTTTTATAACCAAATGTAAAGTTTTCACCAAACCTTTGCTGTTTTTCTTTTATAGTAACCACAGGTAAGTGGGTTTTCCCTCCTTTTTTTAAAGCACTATTTACTAAGTCTTGCATTTTTAAGCTCTACTATTTTCAATATGACATTTCATCAAATAAATAATCTCTCTTAATAACCTTAAAAACTTAATTAAATTACCATATTTTCTTATGAAAACAAGTCTCTCATTCTTTGCATTTCTGAGACTTGATAACGTTCTGCTTGCTTTGTGTATCTCAGACACAGAACATCAATTATTTTGGGTTCAAGTTGTTAAGGTATTTTGGGTGAGGTCTAACCTCAGAATATTACATTATGATAATGCCACCTTCTCAACATTTGACTTATAACTTCTGAGCTACATCTGTAGATTAGACTCCAGGCATTGTTAATGCTTTCCACAGTAGCTCAAAAAATCTTTCAATGTACGCTGTAGGACATTTTACTTACAATTTGTTTTTATTGGTTCTTTAATACAAAAATATTGCCAAGTACTTTAGCTATCTATAGTCATTCAAAGTAATGTGTTTAATGATACAATCTTACTTAGGTAACAACTGCAGATATGGTAGAGCAGAGGTGAATGAGGGCATGAAGTTTGGTTGTTATCCAGCATGTTCTTGAAAGTTAATCTGAGTTGGGTTTGGCAAGTAATTGGACGTGGACTTCCAAGGACATCTGAAACATTGGAGAAAGTGGTGCTAGTGATGAAGTATGTGGTACTTCTACATCTTGGAGAAAGATGAAACAACTATGTTGCACATATGCCATAAACAGGAGCTTTGTGACGGAGTTTTCCAGGTGAAGGAGGAGCAACTACATGACACTTGATGTGAGCTCTTTGTTGCTTGATTGTTGTATATAGTATATGTACTGTATTATATAGCGTTTTTTTGGCGGGGGAGGGAGAAGGCAGTGTGCTGAACCTAGAGGCCTTCGAGGCAAGGGTTAGAACTTCTTAACAGGTTTTGATTCCTAATCTCTTTAGGATTCATTAACAAGTGGGCTGGGCTACTCAGGGAGAGCAGGGGTTTAAAAAGCCAGCTCCTAAATGACCAGAGGAGCTAGCGAACAGGAGCAGCAAATGGGAGTTTTGCAAGGGAGTTTAGACAGTGAGTGAGAGAGCCAGATACGCCTAACATTCTCTAAACTTAGCCAATAAACATGTTCCCCCACCAATAAATAAAAAAAGAAAGTAAAGCTAGAGAAGTAAAAAGAATGCAGCTAGACATCCAGCAGCAGAGTGGGCGGCTATCCAGTTTATTGCATTGAATGCAGAATATATGATTACCTGCCATGTGTCCAGGTGGTGTATAAATGCATTCGGTGCTAGGAGCTCATGGCCCACAGAGACATAGTGCAGGCTCTTGAGACTAGAGTGGCTGACCTGCAGGAGCTAATGGAGATAGAGGGGTACATAGATTAGACTTTCGGGGATACAGCAGAGTAGTCCCACTCCCAGTCTGGCAGCCTCTGTGCTGCTGCTGTGGAGGATGAAAGTCTTGGGGAAGGAGAACATCAAACTGCAAAGGAGGGAAATGATCCCATAGTTAAGACCCTTGTTCTGGTATGCTCTCATACCGAGAATACCTCTCCAGGTGGGAGAATCCCAATGATTAGGAAGAGACAGGTAATAGTAATGGGGGATTTGATCATTAGAAATATAGATAGCTGGATTTGTGATGACCAGGAGAAATGCATGGTGAACTGTTTGCTGGGTGTGAAGACTGGGAATCTCTCAAGACATCTAGACAGACGTATGTGCAGTGCTGGGGAGAAGCCTGTGGTCGTGGTACATGTAGGTACCAATGGCATAGGGAATGATAGGAGAGAGGTCCTGGAGGCCAAATTTAGGCTGTTAGGTAAAAGATTAAAGTACAGGACCTCCATGGTAGCATTTTCTGAAATACTTCTAGTTCCATGTGCAGGGCTAGTTAGGCAGAACTGCAGGGTCTCAATGCGTTGATGAGATGATAGTGTAGGGAGGAGGGTTTTAGGTTTACTAGAAAATGGGAAATATTTTGGGAAATGGGGAGCCATTTGGTTTAGCAGGTAACATGGGCTCCTGCTAAACCAAAATGGAACCAGATAGCTGGCATATAAAATTACAACAGTCGTAGAGGTGTTTTTAAATTAAGGATTGGGAGAAGGCTGACAGGTGCAGAAGAACACACAGTTTGGACAGAGGCATCCCATAGGGAAGGATCTATTAACAGGAATTCTCTATATCCTAGTAAAGTGGAGAGGATACAAGTCAATAAAATACAGGTAATGAACTGAAGAGAAACAGTCAAATGAAAGAGTCTCATTCTGTTGCATTACGCAAAGGCAGAGAGCCAAAAAAGTGACAAATGTTATAAGTGCTTGTATAAAAATGCTAAAAGTCTAAATATTAGGATGGGTGAATTTGAGTGCTTGATATTAAATGAAGATATTGATATAATAGGCATCACAGAAACTTGGTAGAATGGTGACAAATCATGGGACACTGTAATACCAGGATACAGAATCTATAGGAATGACAGAATAGATTGTGCTGGTGGGGAACTGGCACTATATGTGAAAGAAAGCATAGAGTCATATATAATAAAAGTCTTAAATGAATCAAACTGTGCCATAGAATCTCTATGGATATAAGTTCCATGCTTGAGTATAGCAGTAGGAATATATTATTAAACACCTGACCAGGATGGTGATGGTGATTTGAAATATGCAGGGAGATTAGAGAGACTGTAAAAATAAAAAAAACCTCAATAATAATGGGGGATTTCAATTACCCAGCCAATATGGGGATAGATGTCACCTCAGGAGGGGATGCAGAAATAAAGTTTCTAGATACCATTAATACCATCCATCCAATGCTTTTTGGAACAGCTAGTCCTGGAACCCACAAGGATGAGACAATTCTTGATATAGTCCTAAACAGAGGAAGAGTCTGGTCTGAGAGGTGCATTGCTGAACTGCTGAGTATAAGCAACCATAATATAATTAAATTTAACATCCTTCTGAGGGGGAAAATACAAAAGAAGTCCACCAAAGAAGTAGTTAACTTCAAAAAGGGAGTTATACAAAAATGAGGAAACTAGTTAAATGGAGATTAACGGGAACAGTCACAAGAGTGAAATGCCTGCAAGCTGCATGGAAACTTTTTAAAAAGCACCATAATAGAGGCTCAAATTAAATGTATACCTCAAATTAAAGAAGAATAGTAAGAGGATCAAAAAATGCCACCCTGGCTAAACAACAGAGTAAAAGAGGCGGTTAGAGGTAAAAAAGACTTTCTTTAAAAATTGGAAGTAAAATTCATCTGAGGAAAATAGAAAGAAGCATAAACTCTGGTAGTCACCTGACTAATTCAGTTTAGGTGACAAATCTGAGGAATTGTCTCTGATTGAAGTATCAGAAGAGGTGGTTTTGGAACAAATTGATAAATTAAACAGTAATAAGTCACCAGAACCAGATGGTATTCACCCGAGTTTTGAAGGAACTCAAATATGAAATTGCAGAAGTACTAACTGTGGTATGTAACCTATCACTTAAATCAATTTCTGTACCAGTTAATTGGAGAATAGCTAATGTGACACCATTTTTATAAAAGGCTCCAGAGGTGAATCTAGCAATTACAGGCCAATAAGCCAATATGTCAGTACAAGGCAAATTGGTTGAAACTGTAGTAAAGAAGAGAATTATTAGATACACAGATGAATATGATTTGTTGGGGAACAGTAAACGTGGCTTTTGTAAAGGGAAACATCTCACCAATTTATTAGAATTCTCTGAGGGGTCAACAAACATGTGGACAAGGGTGATCCAGGAGATACAGTATACTTGGGGTTAAAAGACAGGAAACAAAGGGTAGGAATAAATGGTCAGTTTTAGAATGGAGAAATAAATAGTGGTGTCCCTGAGGGATCTGTATTGGAACCAGTGCTGTTAAACATATTTATAAATGATCTCGAAAAAGGGGTAAACAATGAGATGGCGAAGTTTACAGATGATACAAAATTCCTCAAGATAGTTAAGTCCAAAGCAAACTGCAAAGAGTTATAAAGGGATGGGTGACTGGGCAACAAAATGGCAGATGAAAATCATTGTTAGTAAATGCAAAATAATGCACATAGGAAAACATCATCCCAAATACACATACAAAATGAAGGAATCTAAATTATCTGGAGTCTTGGAGTCATGGTGTATAGTTGTCTGAAAACATCTGCACAATATGCAGCAGCAGTCAAAAAAGCTAACAGTGTTATGTCCCATTAGGAAAGGGATAGATAATAACACAGAAACTATAATGCTCCTATATAAATCATGGTACACCCACACCTTGAATCCTGCATGCAGTTATGGTTGCCCCATCACAAAAATGATATATTAAAATTGGAAAAGGTACAGAGAAGGCCAAGAAAAGTGATTAAGGGTATGGAAGCGCTTTTGTATGAGGAAAGATTAAAAAGACTGGGACTATTCATCTTGGAAAAGAGACGACTAAGGAGAGATATCATAGAGATCTATAAAATCATGAATGTTGTTGAGAAACTGAATAAGGAAATGTTACTCATTCACATAACACAAGGACCAGGGGTCACCTAATTAAATTAATGGGCAGCAGGTTTAAAAAAAACCATAAGGAAGTACTTCTTCACACAACACACAGTCAACCTGTGGAACTTGTTGCCAGAGAGTGTTGTGAAGGCCAAAACTATAACTGGATTCAGAAAAGAATTGAAAAGTTCATGTATGATAGGTCTATCAATGGCTATGAGCCAAGATGGTCAGGGATGGAACCCCATGCTGTGGGTGTATCTAAGCCTCTGACTGCTAGATGCTGGGAGTGGACGACTGGGGATGGATCACTTGATGATTGCCCTTTGGAGCAGCTGGCATTGGCCATTGTGGGAAGACAGGATACTGGACTAGATGGACTATTGGTCTGACCTTGTATGGTCATTCTTATGTTTTTATCTTGTGTCACTAATGAACATGACTGGCTGACTCAGCATTAACTGATGATAGTGCTGTGCTCCTAGGGGTGCATGTTTTGGTTGAAGTGTAAAACTAACAAATTAACTACTTGTGAGAATTAAGATCTCATGGCAATTATCTCGATAGCAGAATGGAGATGTTCCATTGCTCTGGCCAGATTCTAAGGGAATAATTGGTTCTCTTTTCTTTTCTTTTCTTTTCTTTTCTTTTCTTTTCTGTATTATTGCTGTGTGTCAATAACTTCCTTACCTCAGTAGTGGAAGGTGGCAGCTGTTTTACTGCCTTTTTTGAGTTGTAGCCCCTCCCCACCCCAATTCTCAGCTGTGAGAATAAAACTACAATTCTATTACTCACTGTTTATACATCTGTGTATCTATTCTAGAATGGCTTGGGATCTTTAGATAAAAAAAAATGACATTTAATCTGTATCTATCATTTATTAGCCAAGTTGCAGGGAGAATAATGATATGTGATTAAACAGATTTGTGTTGACCACTGAAGAGTTGACAGTCAAGGCAATTTGGAAATGAAAGCGTGGCTGGAGATTTTAACAGAGAGAGAGAAAAATCAGTGTCAATAAACAAGACAATGCTGCAGAGAGATGTTAACTTCCAAACACAGGAGATTTTATAGGAGGAGGAGAAGCAAGAGTTAGTTAATTTAATCCAGATTGCATACCAATAAGGTAAATTTAAGATAGAGCTGTTCTTGAGGCTATTTCTGTTATTCAAATAAAACAACTTTGTCTTTGAAACATTTTACTAAAAGAAGTTGAGATGAAACCAGCTTACTTAGTAAAGGTAGTCATGGAATGGTTAGAAAGGTATCACAATATGTGCACTTGGATTTTGTCAATTGTAATTAAAAGTGAAGATTGAGATAATATGGAATAAAATACAATACTGCAGATTAGAACTAGTAATTGACTTTGATGGGACTCCATTGTGGATGGTTTTGGCACAGAGAAGGCACTATCAAGAGAGTGATTGGGAGAATATCTTTTAGGCAGTAATGGAATTATGGGGATGATCAACAGCTACATATGTAGGGAAATGATTCAGAGAGGTGGAAGATTCCACCAAGTTATATAGAGCACTTGGGTCTTGGAATGACCAGTAGTAGAAAGTAAATCAGCCACCTCATGAAGGAGAGCTTTTTCCATGCTATAGTCAGAATATACCTCTACTGACAATGATCAAGGGTATTGTTATGTGGGAGGTGACTTAAAGATGAGAGTAGACAGTCTCAAGAACTTTGCTGAGAAAGAGAAGTGTAGGTTAGCAGTGTCAAGAGTTTAAGAAGGGATTGAACTTTCCTTCTTTTCTTCTTTCGTTGCTAGTTTTGCTATTTTGTAAAAATTAAATAAGCAGCACCGGTATCTGCCTACCCCTTATGGAGGTTTATGGTAGGGGTGAGGGTGAGGGGTGTGTGTGATTGGGTGTACCTGGCCTGTACCTGTGGCTCCCTCCAGGAAGCCCTGCAGTTCTCCAATAACTATCCCCAGAATGCAATGAAGTGATAGGAAAGGAATATAATGAAGGTGGGTCTTGCAGGCTTGCCTAGCAAGGCCTTACAGGAGCAGCCAAGCAAGCAGTGAGTTAGTTCTTGGCTAGGACCACCAGGGCAAGGAAGTGAATTATTCTATAGCTAGAGGAGCTTGAGAGATAACCAGTTTGTTTCTGGCTACATTTACTTAAGATGGATTTGCAGGGAGGGAGAGGATCTAAGAACCTTAGCCCTGAGGTAAGGATGAAGTTAAAATAAGACAGGTAGGGAGAGTACCAGGGAAGAAGCAGCAATGAACTTTAATCAAGCAATGTGTAGCTGTGTTTATAGGATCCCTGAGTTGAAATACAGTAGTGGGTGGTCCTGGGTTTCCCTAACTGCCACAGTGGCATAAACCCCAAGAAGGGAACAGGGCTTATTTGAGAGCCCAGACAAAGGGCTGAATTTAAAGGGCCCAGAGCCAGGGCTGAAGACATTAATGAGGGCAATGGGACTGTTCATTTATTGGACTCTTTAGTACTTTGGAAGGGGTTCAGTTGGACTTTGTGACTTGGCCAGAAGGCCAAAACACAGAAGACCCATCAAGGTTGGCCAGCAGTCTGCAGTGGGTGCCAAGTGTGAGTAAACGATAGCGGTGCCACACGCAGGCGCTAGGGAGTGCTTAAGAGGCACCCCATTATGGGGTGCCAGATAGTACTACTTATGGAAAAAGTTCTAATCTTTCTGAATTCAGCTGCTTTTAAATACACTTATTTGAAATACTGGAAGCTTCATTTGAATGTAGATCACTGGGTGTTTTTCTTTAGGCAGCATCAGTATGTCACATTGCATATAGAAGTGTTCACTTTGGCTTCAGTTAAAAAAATACTCATTTTTATAAAAAGGTATTAAAGATTTTACTTCTCCCTGTGCGCACCCCAGATGGATTTTTGTAATTTATACTGAGCAATATCAGGTTTATTAACATGGCTCTCACACTGAATAGCGCCTTACTCTGCTAATAACCCAATTAATTTCATTGGGCCTGCAAGTACTGACCTATAGTTTACTTGTTCTCTGACTTTCATAGTGTTAAATTCTTCAAGAGGATTACTAGCTCCAGACCACTGGAAACTATTCATTTTAGATCATGGAAACAAATAAGCTATTATGAAAGGTTAAAGTTAACCTGTGATGGTGTTTGGGAAATATTTTACAGTGGGCTGTTCTGTAATGAATACAATTTCTGAAAGATTATACTTTCCATCTTCTATAATGTTTTAAACATATAAAGAAAATTAAATAGTTATTTAAAAAGGGGATAAACTCTGCAATCTTTAAGGGCCCAATCCAGCTCTCACTGAAATCACTGGGAATCTTTTCATTGATTTCAACAGGAGTTGACTCAGGTCCTTAAGCAAAGCCCAGATTGATTTTATTGGTTCAGAATTGATCCCTTCTCAAGGAAAGTACCATAAGGTAAGGACAGTGGTAGCAATGTATATAATTCTCACTGGTTCTGATCAAATTTTAAAACGAGCAGCTGCCTTTTTGCAAGTCTTATTTGCATCCCCAAGTTTTTTGCACAAACAATTGAACTCCAGATTCAAATCTTGGTGCTAAAACCAGGCCATTCATTCAGAGTTACAACAAAACTTGTGTATAAGTAAGGCTACGTCTTCACTACCCGCCGTATCGGCGGGTAGCGATCGATTTTTTCAGGGATCGATATATCGCGTCTCATCTAGATGCGATATATCGATCCCCGAACGCGCTCCTATCGATTCCGGAACTCCACCACCGCGAACGGCGGTGGCGGAGTCGACATGGAGAGCCCCGGACATCGATCCCGCGCCGTGAGGACGGGTAAGTGATCGATATAAGATACTTCGACTTCAGCTACGTTATTCACGTAGCTGAAGTTGAGTATCTTATATCGATTTTCCCCCTTAGTGTAGACCAGCCCTGTGATAGGTAGAAGTGCAAGTGTTCAAAATTACTCATTCAAGCCAATGATCAAAGAAGTTTGCCAATAGTAGATTTTTTTGTTCATTGCTATGCACGATATTGATCAGTTAGCTCTTTCCTCAGTGTCTTATAGCTGCCCTCCTATTCTTGCAAAAATCGCAATCAACATTTGCGGGGAGGGGGAGAAGGGAGGAAGGGTGTGGATGGGATATATGTATTTGAGGAGAAATTTGATGTCCTTGTACAGTAACTCCTTGCTTAATGTTGTAGTTATGTTCCTGAAAAATGTGACTTTAAGTGAAACGATGTTAAGCGAATCCAATTTCCTCATAAGAATTAATATAAATGGGGGAGGGGTTCGGTTCCAGTGATTCTTTTTTCACCAGACAAAAAACTATATACAGTATAAGTTTTAAACAAACAGTACTGTACACAGCCATGATGATTGTGAAGCTTGGTTGAGGTGGTGAAGTTAGAGGGTGGGATATTTCCTGGGGAATGCCTTACTGCTAAATGATGAACTAGCATTTGGCTGAGCCCTTAAGGGTTAACACATTTTTGTTAATGTAGCCTCATACTCTACAAGGCAGCAGGAATGGAGTTAGAGGAGACAGCATGGCAGACAGAGAAGAGACACACACCCTGTGTGTGGGAGAGAGAGAGATGCCCATTGCCCCTTTAAGTATGCTGACCCCACTCTTAAGTACATTTCCTTTAAAAAAAATCAGGAAGTTGAGATAGCAGCTGCAGCCAGCAAGCTCTCTCTGTCCTGAGTAGGGTGACCAGATGTCCTGATTTTATAGGGACAGTCCCAATTTTTGGGTCTTTTTTTTATATAGGCTCCTATTACTCCCAGCCCCCGTCCCGATTTTTCACACTTGCTGTCTGGTCACCCTAGTCCTGAGCCCTGTCCTGTCCCCATCCTGCTCTATATGGAGAAGGGGTGAATAGGCAGGAGGGGGACACCTTGACATTAGCCCCCCTCAACCTCCTTTCACTGCACAGCAAGCAGGAGGCTCTGGGAGTAGCTCCAAGGCAGAGGGCAGGAGCAGCACATGGCAGTGGGGGGAGGGACAGCTGAACTGCAGGTGGGCAATTAGTGGCCTGCTGGGCAACTGCTGCACAGGGAACGTAGGGGAATGGGGAGCTGATGGGCTGCTGGTCCATCCTGGTTCCAAGCCCCCACCAGCTAGCTGCAATGGGTTGCTCTTCCTGCAAGTGGTGGACAAAGCAGGTGGCTGCCAAACAACATTACAGTGAAACCCCGCTATAATGCGACCTTTGGGGTCCAAAAAATTCCATAGCATTAAATGCGGGGTCGCGGTATAGCAAGGTTTCAAACCAGTCAGTTTTTCAGTGGTCCCCAAAGTGGTGCGTTGATGTGCGCCGCCTAGTGCCCCTGGTGCCTAATGCCCAGCAGGGGAGAGGAGCTGCGGCCCCCCGCCTGTCGGGGACAGAGAACTTCGGGGCTGCGGGCGCCAGTGCTCTCTATCCCTGGCAGGTGCGGGGCCGCAACTTCTCTTGAAGCCGGAAAGAAGCTGCGGCCCTGCACCTGCCAGGGATAGAGTGCACCGGCGCCCGCAGCCCCGGAGTTCTCTGTCCCCAGCAGGCAGGGAGCCGCGGCTCCTCTTGAAGCGGGAGAGAAGCCGCGGCCCCGCACCTGCCGGGGACAGAGAGCACTGGCCAGCAGCCTTGGAATTCTCTGTCCCTGGCAGGTGCGGGGCTGCAGCTTCTCTCCCCTGCCATGGTGTTGGGGACCATTGGTACAGTACTGTACTGTATTATGCCTTAAAGGGAAGCCAACCTGTGATCGGGTTATATGCAATTTCGTGTTATGGTGTGGCGCGTTATTGCGAGGTTTGACTGTATAAGGGAGCCTTGCACAACTTTAAACGAGCATGTTCTCTAATTGATCAGCAATGTAACAACGTTAACCAGGACGACTTTAAGTATTTTGCAAGTTGCATATTTAAGCATTTTTCAAAAGGTAGTAACAATTTCATTTTTTTTTATTCAGTGAATGCTACACAGACGTTTATTCACTAGTATGAACATAATTAAACTGATATATGAAAGTATATGCCAAAACAAAACCATGCTGGGACAAATGCAATGGAAATTTCATATCCTATTTGTGCTAGACTGCTGGTACTTCCTTTTCTGGCTCACTTTCAACTGTGCCTGTAAGCGCAAAGGAATGGCATGTATTTAGACATTTGTAAATAAGATCCCCCACACACTTTCCTCTTGAGAACATGCTTGCATACCTTTTATGGTCAAAAAGGGGTGTTTCCCTCTGTCTGTGTGCTAGCCACAGAGTTACCCATATCCAAGCATGCAGTTCAGAATCCTATGTCTAATACTTCGTGAATTTGAATTAAAATGCAAAAGTTGTTGGAGGTAGAATAAAACAATACATTAATCTGCTTTCATTTGTTTATAGATACTTCTGCAATAATAAAATATATTTTAAAAAACCTAGTTTCTAGCTCTCTGCTTCTCCTAAATTTGTGTCCATTTCTGTTTTACTTCTAAAAATAGTAACTAAATCAAACTCACTTGAGCACATTTCTTCTCCTCTGCAAACTTTTGGGAGAGAAATCAATTATATAGTTAGTTTTGGGACACCAAATTCTCTCTGGATGTTTGGTGTCAGTTCATTAACTTCTGATGTGAAAATTCTTGATCTATTTTAAAAAAAAAAATTCAGATTAATGCTTTCTTGTATGACAAGTACAAAAGTATTTCAGAGAACAGAAACTGATCTCTCATGTTGTCCACTCTCTCACTTATAAAATGTAAGTATAATTGCTGTAGGCATTTCCTTTGATCATTTCTGAAACTATGAAGTTGTGCAGAGACCAAATTTATAACCTCAATGAGTGTCAACTCTGCATTATATTTATTGTAGAAATTATTTAAATGGCATAAATGTCAGAAACTTGAAAGAACACAATTAAAAAAACTAATTTTACATGTCATAAAAGTAGAACATTAGGTTTATACTCTGAGGTACTAGTTTTTATTCAGGAAGCTACATAATTTAAAATATTTATACATTTAAGCGAGTTTCCCCTCTACACTGCTGATACATCACCATCAGTTTTTTAAATAAGATTACTGATCCTCTGGAAGGGCCTATTGGGGCCCACTGTTAACAGCGCGAGCTCTGTAAAAGAGAATTTTATCTTTTATATTTTTCAGTAACCATACTATATATATGCAGAACTTTACTCTGGCTACTATAACTCTTCTCTGATTAGCTCCTCTACTAAGAATTTTTTTCATTTTGTCTTCCATAAACCAGTCTGCTGCTCAGCTGCTTGTTCTCTTCAGCTAAAGCAGAAAAACTTCAACATTTGGATGAAAAAGAAGCAAAAATATCCACAAAATGAAGAAAAAGAAATAATAATGAAAAGTTGCCAAAGTGCTGGAAGGGAAATGTTTTAAAACTTTGATTCAATTTTTCCTCTTTTTGGAAGGACAATCAGTTAGTTTTGCCATTGACTTTCTGACTGTTATATGTTGCTGAGCCAGCTGATCCACATAATCTACTTATGCATGCTATGAAATATCATAAATAGTTAAAATCAAAGTACACATTTCAATATAAATAGCCAATGTGCATTTTACATTGACGTAATCCTGTACATTTTGTGTGTGTTCATTTGGGCTCCAGTCAATGGGGTCACTCTTGTACTTAAAGCTAAGCTTAAGTGCTTTGAGAAGCCTTGTTTGTTCAATTTACGAATGTCATTGATCTCTAATGCCTCTAACTAATAACACTCTGCTAATACCCATATACCATTTAAGGCCACAGGCCTACAAAGACTTATGTGCATGCTTAAATTTATACACTGTGAGTGAGTTATCCCATTGCAGTAATGGGATAACCCATAGTGTGTAAAGTTCAGCTTGCGCCTAAGTCACTCTAGTCAGTGGGACTACTCATGGCTTAGTTAAACACATGTGTAAGTCTTTGGATCCAGGGACTTATTCATTTCTAAATAACCATATATTTATTCTTGAATGTGCCATCATTGAATTCATTTTTATCCTTCTGATAGA
Source organism: Mauremys reevesii (assembly GCF_016161935.1). Lineage (NCBI taxonomy): Eukaryota > Metazoa > Chordata > Testudines > Geoemydidae > Mauremys > Mauremys reevesii. The sequence continues at coordinate 62,229,008 of NC_052627.1, read as the reverse complement.
ACAATGCAAGTCTCAGAGACTTTAAGTTCCGAAGGGACCATTATGATCTTCTAGTCTGACCTCCTGCACAACGCCGGCCACAGAATCTCACCCACCCACTCCTGTAACAACCCCCTGACCTATGTCTGAGCTATTGAAGTCCTCAACTTGTGGTTTAAAGACTTCAAGATGCAGAGAATCCTCCAGCAAGTGACCCTTGCCCCACACTGCAGAGGAAGGTGAAAAACCCCCAGGGCCTCTGCCAATCTGCCCTGGAGGAAAATTCCTTCCCAACCCCAAATATGGCAATCAGCTAAACCCTGAACATGTGGGCAAGACTCACCAGCCAGACACCCAGGAAAGAATTTTCTTAGTAGTAACTTAGACCCTATCCTATCTAGTGTCCCATCAGAGGCCACTGGGCATATTTACCACTAATAGTCAAAGATCAATTAATTGCCAAAATTAGGCTATCCCATCATACCATCTCTTCCATAAACTTATCAAGCTTAGTATTGAAGCTAGATATGTCTTTTGCCTCCACTGTTCCGCTTGGAAGGCTATTCCAGAACTTCACTCCTCTGATGGTTAGAAACCTTCATCTAATTTCAAGTCTAAACTTCCTGATGGCCAGTTTATATCCATTTGTTCTTGTGTCCCACATTGATACTGAGTTTAAATAATTCCTCTCCCTCCCTGGTATTCAGGGCCAGTGCAAACATTTAGGCAACATAGGCGGTCGCCTAGGGCACTAGGATTTGGGGAGCGGCATTTTCTTCGGCAGTGACTGCGGCGGCTGGCTCTTTGGCTGCCCCGGTCGCCGCCGGCATTTAGGCGGAGGGAGCTGGGGCAGAGGAGCGCAGGGAGGGCCGCCTGCAGCAAGTAAGGGGAGGCGGGCAACATGCAGGGGAACTCCCTGCCCCAGCTCACTCCTGCCCCGCCTCCTCCCCGAGCACGCCGTGGTTGCTTCACTTCTCCTGTCTCCTGGGCTTGCGGCGCCTAAGCTGATTGGCGCCGCAAGCCTGGGAGGCGGCAGAAGTGAAGCAGCGACGGTGTGCTCGGGGTGGAGGCGGAGCAGGGGTGAACTGGGGCAGGGGGGGTGCCTCAGGGTGGGGGGGGAGCTGCCGCAGGGGGTCGCCGCCGCGCTGGGGGGAGGGCGCCTCAGGGCAGGGGATCGGGGACGGGGGAGGGCGCAAGGTGGAAGTTTCGCCTAGGGTGCGAAACATCCTTGCACCGGCCCTGCTGGTATTTATCCCTCTGATATATTTATAGAGAGCCATCATATCCCCCCTCAGCCTTTTTTTGGTTAGGCTAAACAAGCTAAGCTCTTTCAGTCTCCTTTCATAAGACAGGTTTTCCATTCCTCGGATCATCCTAATAGCCCTTCTCTGTACGTGTTCTAGTTTGAATTCATTCTTCTTAAACATGGGAGACCAGAACTGCACACAGTATTCCAGATGATGTCTCACCAGTGCCTTGTATAACGGTACTAACACCTCTTTATCTCTGCTGGAAATACCTCGCCTGATGCATCCCAAGACCTCAGTAGCTTTTTTCACAGCCATATCACATTGGCGGCTCATAGTCATGCTCTGATTAACCAATACTCTGAGGTCCTTCTCCTGCTCCGCTACTTCCAAGTGATGCATCCCTAGTTTATAACAAAAATTCTTGTTATTAATCCCTAAATACATGACTTTGCACTTTTCACTATTAAATTTCATCCTATTACTATTACTCCAGTTTACAGGGTCATCCAGATCTTCCTGTAGGATATCCCGGTCCCTCTCTGTATTGGCAATACCTCCCAGCTTCGTGTCATCCTCAGACTTTATTAGCACATTCCCACTTTTTGTACTAAGGTAGTAATAAAAAGATTAAATAAGATTGGTCCCCAAACTGATCCCTGAGGAACTCCACTAGTAACCGCCTTCCAGCCTGACAGTTCACCTTTCAGTATGACCCGTTGTAGTCTCCCCTTTAACAAGTTCCTTATCGACCTTTCAATTTTCATATTAATCCCCATCTTTTCCAATTTAGCTAATAATTCCCCATGTGAAACCATTTCAAATGCCATACAGAAATCGAGGTAAATTAGATCTACTGCATTTTCTTTGTCTAAAATAATCTGTTACCGTCTCAAAGAAGGAGATCAGGTTGGTTTGGTATGTATCAATTGTGTCAGGAATTTAGTCTGGAGTTGGATTGAAGAGGTTGGTCATCTTGGAGATGTTTTTAATAAAGTGACCTTGCACTCTAATGGTCCTGGTCTTGTATTTATTAATGTTTGTGCAGTTCTTTGAAGATGCGTAGTAAAGTACTCTATAAGTGCTAAGCCTTATTTTACCCATGCAAAACTCCCTTTAACTTTAATGAGTGTTTAGCCTGCATTCCTAATAGGGAAAATGGGACCAGCCTAAAATGGATTTGTCTCAGGTTCTCCCAGTATTAGTTAGTGGGCTCCAACTTTCAGTTTCCTGCAGGCTTTTTTAAAAACAACAACAACAACAGAAACTTTTAGGTTAAAATGATGATGAAATACCACTAAGAGCTGAGTTTGTCTGAATCTGCAGTATTATATTTTCCTTCTAAGTGAACTTTTACCTCTGACCCGTCATATCTTGTTTATGAATGAGTCAATAACTCACTTTCTTGTCTAAGTCACATTGTGCAGAATTTTGGCCTGGTTCATTGGCTCTTTAGTCTAAGTCCTGTTATGTACCGATCTGTTGCTCTGGGATGAATCAAGACGTGAGCTCCAGTTTGAAAGAGTAAGAAGTGTTGGCATAGTGTACTTGATAGGACCTTTAATAGTAGTGGAGCATGAGGAATTACTGTTTGTAGGTGTAGAAATCCCAGTGTCTCTAGTTAATTAATGATGTAGTCCTGAACTTTGCTCAGCTAGAGGCAACGAGAGAGATTATTACTTAAGTGAAAATTAGTGGGCAGGACTTAAATAGAGAAAATAAGGCGTCAAGGTAGTGTGCGATGTGCTGGTATATTCTTAGAGTTAAATTATTCATGTCACATAGTATTTTTAAATATCTCTTGATTCACTAGGAGTATGATACGTAATTATTTAGACATACAAAAAACTCCAAACCAAAAAACGTATGAGCCAAAGAGTTCCTCTGTACAGGTATTAGACCAGGAGTCGGCAACCTTTCAGAAGTGGTGTGCCAAGTCTTCATTTCTTCACTCTAATTTAAGGTTTCGCATGCCGGTAATACATTTTAACGTTTTTAGAAGGTCTCTTTCTATAAGTCTATATTATATAACTAAACTATTGTTGTATGTAAAGTAAACAAGGTTTTCAAAATGTTTAAGAAGCTTTATTTAAAATTAAATTAAAATGCTGATCTTACGCCGCCAGCCTGCTCAGCTCGCTGCCAGCCTGGGATTCTGTTCACCTAGGCTGGCAGCGGGCTGAGCGGGACCTGCGGCCGGGACCCCTGGGGCGGGGGTTCAGGGGTCAGGGCAGAGGGCTGGGGTGTGGGAGGGGTTCAGGACAGAAGGCTGGGTGTGTGGGCGGGTTCAGAAGTCAGGGCAGAGGGCTGGGAGGTGTGGGGGGTGTAGGGCAGAAGACTGGGTGTGTGGGGAGGTTCAGGCGTCAGGACAGAGGGCTGGGAGGTGTGGGAGTTCAGGGCAGAAGGCTGGGTGTGTGGGGGGGTTCAAGGGTCAGGGCAGAGGGCTGGGGGGTGTGGGGGGTGCAGGGCAGAAGGCTGAGTGTGTGGAGGGTGCTCGGCTCGTAAGGGGGCCGCTCTTCTCCCCTCCCCCTCGCTAGGGCCATCAGCTGATTGGCGCAGGGAAGGAGAGGGGGAGGGACAGGAAAGCACCATGCTGGGGGAAGAAGCGGGGAAAGGGGGAAGCTTGGCTGCCGCAGGGTCAAGCTTCTGCCTCCTGCCCCCGCAGGGGAGAGCGGTGGGCAGGGGGGCTGAGTGGGGCTGGTGGCCAGGACTGCGGCAGCGTGCCACTCAAAATCGGCTTGCGTGCCGTAGGTTGCCGACCCCTGTATTAGACTTACATATCTTCCAGTTTGGAATGATCATAAGAAAGGTTGAAAGTGGCATATAAGGTTCTCTTCTGTTATGTGCTAGTAAAACTCCTTGTTCTTTTTCTGATTCCGTACAAGTGGCTAAGTCTCTTATTGAAATATAGGTTTACATTTCTTCATCAAATCCCTGAGAGTGATTCTGGTGGGGTTTACTTTTCAGAGCAATATATGTAGAACTTTTTCTAACCTTTGCACATGGCGAAGTTTTTACTGTACCTCTACAAACCAGGAGATGACTTTTTACTCTTTTTCCTGTATAACCCACCATTGTAGCAGCTTTAATTTTTAATCCTACAGTGACTGCCATATGAAGTCATTCCACAATCTGGAAATTACTGTATGATAAAGTGGTGTCTGAGAAATAATCATTGGTAAATGATGACTTTTTGTGGTGATCTCTATATCATTGCTTGTTAATGATGTTTCTGAAGAGATGTCTACATTTCAGTTAGAGGTGTGGTTGCAGCTCGAGTAGGCATACCCATGCTAGCTTTTTATTTAGTTAGCTGTGCATATGGGTTAGCATTGGCTCCAGCACAGATTAGCAATGCAAGTACATAGTTGGGGTTCTGGGCAGGTTTGTACAGCCCTTACTTAGGCCAGAGATGTTGCACCATTACTTCTATTTTTAGAGGGGTTAGTTAGATTAAAGATAACATAGGTAACCAAAGCTGCAATCATACTTCTGATTGCGGTATAGACATACCCTGAGTGAGCGACGTGGTGTACTGTGGAGCAAATTAGTTTTCGCTAGTGGTTGAATTAATAACTGCACTGTGTATCAGAAATGGACATGAGCAATTCCAAATTCTTCACCACACCATGGTTTAACAAGTCCAAATATAAGGCTCCATCCTGCAAGATTTTTAGCACTTTGACCCTGGTCCAGAAAAGACTGCAACGGAACTATTCACATGCTTCAAGTTAAACGTGCTCAAGTGCTCAGCACTTTGGAGAATCAAACCCATTTTTCTCCATTTTATGCATATTTAAATTGATAAATTAAATATCCCTGTAGACACTTTACTGAATTTATTTATTTATTTGGATCTCTCCAGCTATAAAAAGAGGCTGCTTTAGTTCGATTGCTCGGGACTCAAAGGTACACCTACACTGCAATAAAAAAATTCATGGTACCGACTCTTGGAGCCAGGGTCAATTTTCTCGGGCTCATACTGCGGGACCAAAAATTGCAGTGTAGATATTCAGGCCTGGGTTGGGGCCTGGGCTCTGAGATCCACCCCCCTCATGGGGTTTTAGAGCCCAGGCTCCGCTCTGAACGTATTTTTTGCAGTTTTTAGCCTTGCTTTTGGAGCCCTGGGCGGGCCTGAGTCAGCTGATCCGGACTAGCTGTGCTGTGCCGTGAGTCTTTTGTTGCAATGTAGATATTCCCAGAGGGGAAAAATCATAATAAAATTTGATGAAACTTGAGAAATTGACCTGACATAATTACTCAACACCTGATAATGTTGAAATTGTAGGGTTTGACATCCGGACTTTTCAAAATAGAAATGACTCCATTATACCATTGGATAGGAGGATTTCTGGCTTTGTAAAATATAAAATACTCATTTCTAACTCCACCTGATATCATCTCTGATTTTAAATTTGTGGACCGAATGTGACCCATCCTATGCCTTCACATCCATTTAATTTTGGTAGGAGAGGATGAAAGGAAACAAAGAAGACCTGGAGCAGCGGTGACTACCAGTGTGTGTTTGTGCGGGGGGGCGGGGGGGGGTGTATTCCTGTCTTTTGTCCATTTATGCAAATGGCCAAAAAGCTTAAAGCCTTGTCTTTTGGAGGTGGACTTTTCCTCCAGAATGCAACGGCCTTTTTGTTGTGGTGTGTTTTTTGCAGGGGCATATTATCCCCTCACACCAATATCTGTACTGGTTTACAAACAATCTGGGTTTAATTTAAGGTGTTGCTATAAGTTTTACAGGAGCTGGTTTGGTTGTGTTGAGACCTCTCATCTTGCCTTGTGTAATTCTGAGGCATTCAAGCTAAGTGAGAAGAGAGTGGAGGTGAGCTTTTCAGTGATTAATCCTTAGTTGTAAAATTTTCTTCCTTCTTTCATTTACCTGATTAAAATTCGTTGACTTTCAGGTATTTTTGCAAGTTCCATTTTTTCTTGCTAGTTTGTCCTGGTGGGAAGGATGCATTATTGGGTTGTGGAGCTCTAGTTATGGCGGGAGCTAGGGGTTAATGCTCCATTTGTTTGGCATTAGCTCTATTTATTTTTTGTACTTGTGTGTGTATATATGCACCCAGACCTCTACATAGGTATGTTTTTATAAACTGAAATTATTAAATGAATAATTCTGGGCTGTCAGGGTATTGAAATGCATGCACCAGCAAAAACAAGTTCATGCTCTTGTGGGTTGACAAAGCCTGTAATTTTACTCTTCTTTCTAACAGAAATATTATCTCCTTTGTATTGTAGCTTTAGGGCACTCTTTACAACCTTTTTATTGTCACTGAGGGCAGTTGTCTCTGCATTCGAATCAGGGGAAGGTAATCCAAAAATGTTTTTTAATAACAGGAAATATTTGCCATTTCACCCACAATACAAAAGAATTCATGTTTGCTGAAGAGCTGGGTCATCCATCTGGTTTCAAGTTCTAAAGGTCAGAATTCTGAAGCTTGTCACATGCTTTGCCTTCACAATTCTTGTCACTTTTGTCTATTCAGAATCCTCTTCCCTGCTATCCCAGCAGACAGTGTCTGACTTTTCTGTGGACTACAGGAAAACAGTTTGAAAATATAATTGAGGTTTCTGGGCAGGAAAACTGAAGCATTGTTAAGCTGATGCGGCAGAAAATGTGACACAAGATTATTGTATGTTAAGTCCAACTAAAACACATTTTTGGCAGAATTTCACAACTGTAGTAGGATTCTTCAGTTACCTGTATGAGTCCTGGATAAGGACAGTAGTTTAGTTAAATTTAAAATGTATAGATATATGGGTACAGTCGAAATCATTGATGGTGTGACATTTTGCAGATCATCCAGAAAAGTAAGAGTTCTGTTACCATCTGTGTTGTAACTTTGGGAGTCTTAATGCTATGCTGCTGTGGCTCAGAGCTTTGACACCAGTAGCCAACCTACAAGCACAAAGGTCCCATCCGTAGCTTCAGCCTGCCTAGCTACTCCTTGCAGGGTGACCCCACTAGCTGTTCTGGTCTCGAGTCCTCCCAAATCCATCTCCCTGAGTTCTTAACTACCAGACACTGACTTTTCCCCTCTGGTTCATCACCCCCAAAGGAGTGAAACCTGTCGCTGATGATCAGTTCACTTTGGCACATATATTCCACTAGTCTGCACAACAAAGATCTGTTTGGGGTAAAAATCATCAGTTTATTTAATAAAAAATCTTAGATTCAAAGATGAAATGGTGAGGAAAAGCAAACACATACAAGTTACACAGAAAATAAACATAAAGATGCATTCTCAGGCTTTATACTTCTATATTAGCTATTTCCTCCTTTTTTCTCCTAACATAAATTACCTATTGCCTCCGAACAGTTTCCCAGAACCTCTTAGATGCTTGCCCTCAGTTTCTAGAAACCATCATCCCTTTTAACAGGGGTTGCAGTTTTCTTCCCCCTTTTTCTGATTATTATAATTCATGGTTACACAGAACAGGGGAAATTCCCTCCTTCCTTAGTTTTCCAAGACTGGGATTTTCTTTTTGGTTTCAATATTTTTCCATTAATTTTAGTGGTCCAGCATTGTCTTTCCCTAGGCTGTACAATGTTAGGTGGTTGGAGTTAGTTTCATATAAACTAACCTGGGAGGTGACCATCACTGCCTGATTACTTCACCGTTTTTGTGAGATTAAGCTGCAGTTGACATCTAGTTACAACTATAATGTTCTACATAGATACACAAGCATACATTCATAACCATAACCTGTACACAGATCTTGTAAAGACCCTGATGTTTAGAACATTACATCCTTTCCTAAAAGACCTTACTTGACATATGTTTATTCGCAATAACATTGAGTGCAGTCAGTTGCTTGTTCTTTGAGGTTAGACCTCCCACCCCCTTCTCCTCTTGGGGCATCTGGACTCTGATTGTCACAGATGAGCACAAGTTTGTTTGTCTCTGTTTTCTTATTTCTTCTAAATGTATGTCTACCTAGGTTTCCTATGTGTAAAATGGGGATAATACTGTTCTCACAGGGGTCTTGTCAAAGTAAATTAATGAATGTTTGTGAAGTATTTAAATACTACATTGATGAAGGACCATAGAAGTATTTAGGTAGATAAGAAAAGCCTAAATTAGTTTGAATCTTGCTTGTCAAGGCTGATACGTGATTTTTTTTTAAATGACAGTCAATACGTTCATTTTTTTATTTTTTTGCAGTATCTAATTGCTTTTATTAATTTAATGAAACAAAAATCCATATGGGGGAAGAAATAAGCATAGTTTATTATTATTAAAACAGAGCTTCAAGCCTTTAATTTGTAGTTCTGTTGTCCAGTAGCTTGTGCATGGAATTCATGTTTGTATTTTAAATTTCATTCCTTACAATATTATACATACAGCACCAATGTACTGTACATGTCTAATGTAAACCATTAGGAGGGTGATTCCTTAGCTTCGCTCCACACCTGCTCCTTTTACTTTCTTGCCTCCTTCTATGTCCCCCTTATCCCTTTCTTTTCCTTTTTTCTTTCCCTTTATCTTGTCCCCTCTTAAGTAACCCCTTCCACCCCCACTCCCACATACAAACCCCAACCAAATAAAACATCATGCAACTATGGTGTTTGCTGCCATCACATGGTTCACCCCTTGCCCCACCTTGTGTCTGTTTTATCTAGATTATACATGCTTTGGAGCAGGAACTGTCTACTGATGGGGCTTCATTCTTGGTTGGTCCTCAGGCATTACCATAATAGACATGATTAATAAAAAATAAATAGTTCTTATTTTTACTTGATAAATGTAGACCCAGGAAATAGTTGTGCTCAAGCCAGAAATAGAAGGTTGAGAATGTCTGTTTTGGGAATTGTGTCAAGATTTTATCTAATTAGAGAAAGAATTCACTTATATATGACTCTTTTATTTCAAGGACAAATATGCTACCAGAAAATTTCATCTGTTTGGATACAGTAAGCATATTCATAAAAGTTTGTATGTTAATGTATTGATAGAAGAATATGATGTAGAAATTCTGCACACGTTATATAGCAAGTAGGTAAGTCTATATATTTTAAAGATGTTAGCAATGTGAATACAAGTCTCATAGGCAGGGGCGGCTCTAGGCACCAGCAAACCAAGCTGTTGCCTAGGGCGGCCAAATCTAGGGGGTGGCAGGCTGGGCCGGTGGACCTGCCGCAGTCATGCCTGCGGGAGGTCCACCGGAGCCGCGGACGACCGGACCTGCCGCAGGCATGACTGCGGAGGGGGCTCGTCCCGCGGCTCGGCTCGACCTCCCGCAGGCATGACTGTGGCAGCTCAAGCGGAGCCGCCGGACTCGCGAACCGTCCGCAGCCGTGCCCGCGGGAGGTCCGCTGTTCCCGCGGCTCCGGCGGAGCTCCCGCAGTCATGCCTGCGGGAGGTCCGCTCGTCCCGGGGCTCCGGTGGACCTGCCGCGGGAGCTCAACCGGAGCCGCGGGAAGAGGGGACCCGCCGCGGGACCGAGGAAGGGCGGCGCAGCACACCGCGCTGCCTGGGGCAGCCTAATTTCTAGAGCCGCCCCTGCTCATAGGTTGGCATAGAGGAAGTACAGTCAGTTCCCGGTCTTTCCTCCCCTTTGTAAATACGTATTTAGAAAGTTCAGAGTTCAATGGAAAGAAAACTTGAAGTACAATATTGTTGCTTTGTTTGTATGAGTACATTATAATCTGAGGATTAAGTATTGTAAACTCAGAAGTACACACATGTATAAATCATATTAAGGCTAATTAGCTTTAGCGCAAATAGCAAGGGGAGAATGGACATCTGAAGATGTTTTTCAAAAAATGTGAGCTGATCGTTTTCTCTGGAATTCAGTTCCATAATAAACCCTTTGCAGTACTATATAAATGAGGTGGGTGGAGAAAAGGAAGGCTGTTTTAGTATGGGTTATGGGGCACCCCTGAGATTTCTGGTTTTATGGCTTATAAGCAGTTGGAAGGATCACTGAATAGGTGGCACTTAAGATTTTAGGTTATGGGAGTTGTGTTTAGGGATCATTTGTACTGTGATGATGACAACACCATTCTAAAGCTTTAAAATCTTCACCCAAATTTTTGAAAAGACTCCAGTCTAAGTACACATGGTTCCTTGAGCTAATACAAAGGGTCTGCATCTCTTAATGGGAAGATCTTTGCTTTCAATATGGACACACTTTTTTTTTTTTTTAAACATGCACCCTTCTACAAAATTCGGCTATACTGAATCCTTTGTTCTGTCTCTCTTCATAATCAAACATTGCTGCTGCTCTTTTTACCTCTCCCCTGTATGCGTACCAGTTCTCTTCTGTTTATTGGAGCCATTCTACAAGTCAGTAATTTCTGAGCTGCCACATGTAAGAATCTTATCTTCACTATTCATCCTGGATCCCCTCAGCTTTTAGGTAGGGCATTGCCTGTTGGCTGATGAAATTACAGTCTCAATTTCATCAGCTGCCAGTTCTTCTTTGTGTTGTGGACACCTGCATGGATCTTTAATGGACACATTCTCTGGTATCCGTATGTAACAGTGGATAAACACAACCAACTGACGCTAATTAACAGTATGTTCTCATGTGGTTTAGAGTATTAAATAGTCTAGGGCTTGAAAAATCCACTCACTTATTCACCAACAGTGAGCAGGCGCTTCCCTTCACAAGGTGCCTGTGTGTGTATATAGTGGGACAGTGGATGGAACAGGTGGAATGGAAGTCATCAATTTCTGAAGAACTTTACCTTGCCATTTGAAATAAATATTGTTTCTTGTACTTACGGTTGTGCAGATTACTTTCCAAATGGGAACTGAATGCAAACCAGCACAGTGGTGTCTCCTGAGAGTCCAAAGAGAGAGCACTAGAACCTGTGCTACTTCTTACAGCTTTGCCAGACAGAAACAAAGTGAAAGCAGAGAGACTGTTTAGCAGCCTCTCCTCAGAACCATCTGACTATCCGTAAAATTGACAAGAATTTGGTCAATTTAGTTCTCCTTCTGTTTGAAAAAATTATTGATAGCAGCTGAGGCAGGCCCTGGAGCAGTTTGTGGGGTAGGAGAGGGGAGAAGGCTAAAAGTAAGTTGGAGTAATGGTAGAGTAATATATTCTCAACACAGTCAGGTGGCACATTAACAGATCTATTAGTCATTGGCCAATGTGAAAGATGGAAACCCGAAACAAGATCTTGTGACAGTCCCCTGCTCTATAAGTTTCAACACCCTCCATTTCCAGCCCCCCTCATCATCATCATATTTATTTGTACACCTCTGCCCCGATAGAACGCAACCCGATATAACACGAATTCGGATATAACGCGGTAAAACACTGCTGCCAGAGCTCCGGCAGTGATTTAAAGGGCCCAGGGCTCTGGCCACTGTGGGGAGCCCCAGACCCTTTAAATCCCCACCTGAGCCCTGCTGCCAGAGCTGCAGTGGTGAATTAAAGGGCCCAGGACTCCCCACAGCAGCTGGAGCACCGGTCCATTTAAATCCCCGCCGGGGCTCTGGCAGCTGGGCTCAGGCAGTGATTTAAAGGGCCAGAGGTTCCAGCTGCTGCGTGGAGCACCGGGCCCTTTAAATCATCGCCGGGGAAGCCAGTCCGGTCCGGTATGCCGTACTGGACCAAACCCAATATAACACGGTCTCACCTATAAGGCAGTGAGATTTTGGCTCCCAAGGACCGCATTATATTGGGGTAGAGGTGTATTTTGTTGACTTCTGGCTAGTATGTTTGTTTGTATCTGGTATACTTTTCAAACTCTGAATAATTCAGAGTCACTATTTTGTTTGCTACTATTTTGTGTTAAATCAGTTCTTTGGCTTTAAGTTTATCCCATCTCTAATTAAAAATGACAGATGGATATTATTGCTCTGTGGGATCATAAGAACGGCCATGCTGGGTCAGACCAAAGGTACATCTAGCCAAGTATTCTGTTTTCTGATGGTGGCCAATGCAAGGTGTCCCAGAGGGAATGAACAGAACAGGTAATCCATCCTCTGTCGCCCATTCCCAGCTTCAGGCAAACAGAGGCTAGGGACACCATCCCTGCCCATCCTGGCTAATAGCTATTGACAGACCTATCCTCTTTTTGATTGGTTGAACCCTTTTTTCTTACAATAGCTGGCTAGGAAGTGATGGATTCCTTAAGACACAGAATTTTGGCACCAGGAAGCTGGTGAATATGATAGATAGATTATGGGTGATTCTGTTGATTTAGAAGAATTTTTGATTAAATTAATATTTTTTCTTCCAGTGATGTAAAATTAATTTAATATCAAGAAGAAAGTTCACACTGTGGTATATAGAGGTAAAGTTTCTTAATTCTGTAGTCATATATTAACTGTTGAGCCAGCAGATTCCTAAATGATTACATGATTTAAGTTTATTAATTTCTTTTTCACTCTTACTGCTTTATGAAAAAAAGGGACAAAAACGGTTTCACCAGTTTGATTTGTTTTGCATTGGCCAAATCTCTTCATATCCTTTGAATACAGATTTAATTCTGACATTACTTTTTGGCTCTGACATGCATGATTTTGACCAAATTATACATGTATCTGTTATCAACTTCAAGTTGTTGCTGCTAAAGACAGAAGACAGGATAATGGGCTAGATGGACCATTGATCGATCCAGTATAGCCATTCTTCGGATCACATTGCCCCCATTTGCTTTATAATAAGTAACTAGTAACACCTTGGGTGATTAAAATTGAGTTCCTTTGTGTATTTTCTCCTTTCTTCCTGTGCAGTGCTGCTTGCTGAATTTATTTGTTATCGTGCTTGGCTGTCTTGTAAATAAGACCTTGTATTGCTAGCATGATAGTCCTATTAAGAACCACAGCGTGGATAAACACTTAGATCTTCAGTAACCACAAAATTCTAATCTCATGACAACTAGTGTTTAAAAAATTGGGTTCTCATGTAAGCAACTTGGGGAAGAAGAAACATTATAGCCAAGTTCTGTTGGAAACCATGTATTGTATAAACCCATTTTCTCATGCCATAAAAGGAGTTTTCTAACTTTAAATAGAGGCAATATAAAAAACAGAAACAAAAAGGAGGAAACATTAATTTAAATGACATGTTAGTTTGCTGACATGGGTTTTACTGTCAACATAATACTGCAATGAAAAGAAAAGCTGTGCTCTGAATCTGATAATATCCTACACACACCCAGTCTAAGGGCTTGTCCATATTGCCCGCAGGATCGATGGGCAGCGATCGATCCACGGGGGCCAATTTTATCGCGTCTAGTATAGACGCGATAAATCGACCGCCGAGCACTCTCCCGTCGACTCCGGTATTCCACGAGAGGCACAGGCAGAGTCAACGGGGGAGAGTCAGCTGTCGAGTAACCACAGTGAAGACGCTTCAGTGAGTAGATGTAAGTACATCGACTTCAGTTATGTTATTCACATAGCTGAAGTTGTGTAACTTAGATCGATCTCCCCACCTAGCGTAGACCAGACCTAAGTGGGGGGAGGGAATGATTGGAGCAGCGTTTGGTCTGGATGTCACAGTAAGGCCATGTCTGTACAAAAGTTAAAAAATTGGCACAGCTACGTCACTCAGGATGTGAAAAATCCACACCTTTGAGCAACGTAGTTAAGCTGATCTAACCCCTGAAATATACAGCACTAGATCTATGGCAGAATTCTTCTGTTGACCTAAGTACCATCTGTTTGGGAGGTGGATTGATTAGGTGATGGGAGAGCCCCTTCCCTCGCTGCAATATATGGGTATGCTATAGCAGTTTAAATATTGACATATTCTAAAAGGGCAAGGAGAAGCATGCCTAGGAGTGCAGGGCTGGGCTCCCGCTCCATGTGTTCTCCGCTTTTCAATGGTCAGACAGGGCAAACTTGGAGATGATTGGCCCATCACTTTCCCCTCATTAATTTAAAACTGCCCAGGCCTTTGGGAACCTCTGGCTCCCTTTAGCTGCCCCACCCTCCTTCCCTGTAGCAGTAGAAATGGAGCAATGTTTTTAAAATGCTGCGGGTCTGATTGATTCATTTTTACTGACTCCCAGAATGTAACTTTTGATATTGGGGCCAAATTGCAGAGTGAATTTTTTTCCACTTTCCTCATAGCATCATGATTCAATTAAGCAGGATTAGGACTTAGAATTTCTGTTAGGAATTTGTAAGAATGTTTAGGTTGTTGCAACTTGCAGCCGGTGTCCAATGCAGATAAAGGGGAAAAGGGATAGCTCTTAAAATAAGAGACCTGGGATTTCACTTGTATACCTTTGTGCCTATGGGCGAAGGAGATCTCCGAAGTCTTTGCAGACCATGGTCTCCCACTGGTATCAACTGTCCCCCTCCCTGGGATGGGGGAGAGGTTGAGATGAGTCAGAAGTGAGGTAGGCTGCGGAGCGTCTACCCCAAGCTATTGGTTACATGGTAGGCACACTGGAACCCTGCATTGGAACCAGTTAAATGTCTGGTAGGTCAGAGATGAGTTGAGGAGGGGCATATAGTGCCCCTTCCCAGTACTTAATGAAGTTGTGGCCCGCTGCTTAAACCCATCCCTTTGTCTGTTTTCATTCACCTGTGTGTCCTGATTAATAGTGAAGGACTATTCAATTTGACCTTTGTTCTCCTCTACAAGCAACAAAACAGCAATGAGACTCTCTGGAGCATGCAGAACAAATCAGGCCCTTAATCTTGTAAATGTTTTTGCACATGAATATTCCCACTGGAGCCAATGCACTTCAGTCTCACTGAAGCATCTGCATAAATGTTTCCAGGATCGGAGCCTTAAAATGTAGCTGATAAGGTGACTAAAAGTGAGTGAGATAATATCTTTTATTGGACTAACTTCTGTTGCTCCAATAAAAGATATTACCTACCCACCTTGTCTCGCAAATATCCTGGGACCATCATGGGTATGACACTGCATACAGTCTGAGCATTTTTAGTTCTACAACAGGTTTAGATTTAAATCAAATCTATGTAGAAATTCTGATGTTCATTTCTCCACATGTTCATTTTCTTATTTTTACAGTTTATTAGAAATACCTGTTTTAATAAGACTGTGTCCAGAACATGGACATACTGGTCATGTGTTGTAAAGGTTATGTAAAATCAGAAAAAACAACAGAGCTTTCGACACACTGCAGTGTCCTGCTCAGCAGAGACGAGTCAGGACTTGATAGTAATGAATATACAGTAAAGGATCTTTACTTAGGCTGCTGATTTCAGACAGAGATTGTGCCAAGAATATGAGGGGAGGCTGCTTGGGAGAGAAGGGTGATTTATGAACCTAGGACTGTGATCCTGGGAAACTCTGAGATTAGAAGCATTTATTAAATTTCTAATATTTTGTAAACTGTTTTGTGACTGCACTTCTGTTGATCCAGTATGACCTTGCTGTACTACGATTCCAGACCAATATATGGTCTAGCTCCTTCCTCATCTGGCCATTGTTGGCTATCCAGGTTTCCTAGTAGATGTCTAAGGGCATGAACCAAATGCCGGTGATAGTAATGTGAGAAGCACAAAAGGACAGTAATCTCACAGTTGTCATTTATTGTTCCAGAGCAAAATAGCCTGATAATAGTTTCAAAGCATTTCTGGGACTTAATGTGGCGTTCACATCTCAGAGTATAAGAAGTTTGTTGTTCAACGGAACAGATTGTATCACTGCTGCTAGCTGTTCATAAAATTCATCTTTATTAACATCTGTACCTTTCTTGGTGGGAATGTAGGCCATGATGATGGACATCTGAGCACAGTGATACCTCACCCTGGTGTATAGCAGTCGACCAGAAATAGGGTGCCCCGTTTGTATGTGATTTATTAAAAGGCGATCAGAGGAAGAGTGCCACCACCCTGTTTACATGCCTCATTTCTCCAGAGTACAATAGGCTTGCATCCACCACAGAATGTTGAGCATTATTCACTAGTCTCGCCTCAGTGATTCCAGCAACTGCAATGTTATATCTTTCCAGCTGTCGTTAAGGGTCAGTACATTCCAGGTGGCAAATCTGGTGGATTTTCTCAAATCAATCATGGGCATTTTGGAGTTCGGCCTAGATTATGAACCATGTTTTATCAGATGTCCCTTGATTTACTCTTTGTCTTTGGGACAGGGGAGCTATAGAGTGGTGATTTTGTTTGGGGATACCAAACTCTTCCATGTGTAGCAGATGGTTTCATTGTAGCTCATCCACCTTCACTACTGTTTGAGGATCTGTTTCCCTTCTCTGTTTGGCCCGCCTTTGGCCTTCAGTCATAACTCTGAGCAGGGGCCCTTATTGGCTATTACCAGCTGGAGCCAGCTGGTATGGAGGCTAATGTTGGCAGGAGTGACCGGACCCTGAAGTAGTGCAGCAAGTACTGCTACCATACATGCTACCAGGACTAAAATCCCATGAGACACTGTGGCTGCATTTCTGAATCAAAAACTTTGGTTTTCAGCCAGAAATTTTCGGTTTTTGTAAAAACCAGAAACATTAGCCTTAGAAACTTTGTATAACCCACTTAGGATGGTGAGAGGAAAGTCCTCTGTATTTTGAATGTCTAGATGTGTACTTGTTTGTCTCTTCCGTAGGAGGGAAAGAGAGAATTTACATTTCTCTCCCCCCCCACCCCTCTGTCCCCAATATCAAATGTGAATAGAGGAATCAGTTTAAAATGACTTTGATGTAGAAATAAAATGTAAAGTTATCCTTCTGCAGAGAAATAACTTGAAATTGAACTTCTTTTCCTCCAATGATTTATATATTTTTTTCATTTAAACATTACTGTCCCTTTGTGTTCAGAACTTGAATACCAGTCTGTGCCCAATTAATATTTTGTAACCAGTCTTTAGCCCTGTGAAAGCAGGAATTTACTGAAGAAACATGGACAGACCCTTAATTTCAGAAATATGAGTAGTGCCCATATAACATAGTGCATGTTACTTAAATAATCCATGAATTGGTCACACATTTATCAGTTACACAGTTGCTCAGTAGAGCTTCTCACTGCACTGCAAACAGAGTCCCAAACACCCTTTTCCAGTGTTCAGAAAAAAGGTTTAATAGGCCTTACTATTTATTAGTTGTATAAAAAACCCACAGAATTTTAAAGGGATACTGTATATTTAAAATTACTTAGTAAATCTTTATCCGTGTGTCTGCATCACCCATAGCTTTGAGTAAAGTGTGCATCAGTTTGCTGCTGTCAAAGAGGAAGCACAAAATATTTAATAAAGTATGATAAATTAGTGGCCATTTGTTTTAAATCAATGATGGAGTGGCAGATTTAAAAATAACTAGTTTCTCCAAAAGTATCTTAGTCTTAGATTTTTATCTTGGTGGTGTGTTCCTTATTCTTGGTAGCTGTATTAACACAGCAGATCATAAAGGAGCAGATACATTTCGTACATGGCCAAATCCTGCAACTCTTATTCTCTTGAGTGGATCTTAGTTGCACAAGTAGTCCCGTGACCTCAATTTATGTAAATAAGAATTGCAGGATCAGGCCCAGGGTTTCTAAGTGACAAACTTCTGCTGATAATTATAAGGTTTAATCCTGTAGTTACTCCATGTATATGATTCCTATTGAGTTCAGTGGAAGTTCTGAATGTAAATCAATTTACAGGATTTAAGACTTGTCTTAATCATTGTAGAATAATGAGCGCAAGTTAACACCTTCAAATAAGCCAACAAGTTGTACTAAGTTAAATTTGAGATTTAAATCAGTGAATAAATACTGAGAAAATTATAGATGGGGTTGTTAAGGTCTATAGGTCAAATAATGAATACTTTTCAAAATTACTATACAATAAAAGGTACTTACTTATCTATTTTGCACTTTGTTGTGCATTAGTGAGCATTTGTTGCCTCAGGGGCTTTAAGTGGTAAAAGCCAAAAATTGTTAAATTAAGGCAAGTGTTTCTGACACTGCACTGGCACTCCATAGTTAACAAATGTCTTCCTGTCTTCTTTCTCATAATAAAAGGTGGAGTGTGTTTCTTCAAGTGACAATAGATAGGAAGTACAAAGTTAAGACCTAGCCTGGTATTTAAACATAATAGGTAGTTACAAGAACAATGTCAAGTAATGTTTTTTAATTGATTTTGTTTCTTGTTCTATTGTTTGAGTGGACCTGAAATGAACACGTTTCTCATTTTTAAAAATCTGACAGTATTCTCCAGGTGTATATCTCCCTATCATGCTGAAATGTAGTTTATGCAACCACATAACTGACTGATTATAAGAAACAAACAGCTGACTATTGGAATATTTTGTTCCTCATAATTCTCTGATTTGATTTTAGATAGTAGCTCATTGAACGATAACATTGCACACATTGATTCCCACACTGGGCACTGTAATGGTTTACTATTCTCTTTGGAAGACACACTAGGCCAAATTCTGTTCTCAGCTATGCCTAGGTAAATGGATTGGACTTCAATGAATTTACTCTGGATTTACCTCTGACTTTTTGTTTGGACTAATTCAGTCCTTGTGTTTCCTTTTTCCACCTTGTCCCATCAACATTCGTTGTTATATAGATTATTGTACTATTTTATGAGCTTTCACTCATTTCTCACATTTGAGCTCAATATTAGGATACTTTTGTAGGCCCAATTATTACAACAGGGCTTTTGGTGATTTTATAAAGAGAAATATAGAGATCAAGCAGAAATTATTTAGAAGGATCTATGAGCCCAGAATCAAATACCCAGTAAAATTAATGGGAATCTTACCATTGACTTCAATTGGTGTTATATCAAACCCAGCCATGTTAATTTAATTAATTAACTTAAACAATGATATGCCCCCCGCAAAAAAAAAAGACGACAACAACCCACCCACTTTTATACAGTTTCTAAAACATAGGGCACTTTTAAGATCTTTCCCTTTTTTTAAAAACCCCATGGATTGTTGTTAAACAAAGTTAAAGAACTCATTGTTGGTATTAATCTCCACATTTGCTTGCTAGCTAGCTTGAGACATACAGTAGTGCAGAACCCCTCAGAGTAGTGTGATTCTCTGTTGACTTTGTTTGACCTGGCAATTGTAATCAGCTGTTTCCTCAGCATGGACCCCCCACATGCATCTTAGTAACTGGCCTCCCCTGAAGAAGCAGTGATTGAGTATTCTTAAGTGATTTATTTAATCGCTACGATAAATCTGAAATTCTGTAGATAAACCTTTCAGCTAAATGCCTTCTTTGGTGTTGTAACTCCAAGTGTGTTGTGGAGTCATGTTAAAGGGAGATTTCCTCCCCCAGCCCAGCAAGGTGATTTTTTTGTGGTCTTCCACTCTGACTTTGCCACCTGTCCAGGTTTTGATTGGATAAACTGATTTCCCACCCACCACCCCTAGCAGACTTTCAGCAAAGTGTTGTCTCCAAGCCACGTTCTGCTTCTCCCTACCACTGCCCCTCACCAATACTGGTACCTCTTGTTTTCCCATTCCTCTGCCAGCACCAAATGGTACTGGACTAAAAGCAATCATTGCCTTCCTGACTCTCCCAACCCTTCATTCAAGAACCATCTCCCTCAAGTGGGGGACATTGGGTTCCCTGTATCCTAAATAGCACAGTAGGAGAAGCTTTCTGCTTCTGCCTGTGAGTTTAATTGAATTACTTGTGCAAAAAGTTCTGCTGGTACACGAGGACAAAGATAGAGGATGGTCTAGCTGTACACAAAATTTTGGTTTGTATAGGAAGACGGTAACTCACCATAGAAGCTGAGAAGTTTGAAGAAGGGAAGCTGAGCCTACATCCCAGAGAGCCTGTGAAGAGAGGAACAGCATTGAACTGAGAGATCAGGAGAAACCTGTGCAGGAAGCTGGGCCAAAACTGCCTGAACAGCTTTAAATCCTGTAGGAAGCAGAAAAGGAGTGAGTAGTATTGTAATGATGGGTATGGGTAGGGTCCTACCAATTTCACGGGCATGAAAAAGGTCACGGATTGTGAAATCTGATCTCCCCTGCTGCTGGGAGTCCGGGGCTCCAGCCGGGGCTCAGCACAGCCCAGGCTCAGGGCTTCTTCCCTTGCAACTCCTGCTGGGACTTGGGATGACCCAGTAGAGGCTTCTGTCCTGGGGCTTCTTCTGGGGCTGGGGCATCCATTTTTCCTTGGGGCCCCCAAATTGGCTGAGGGCCCCTGCCTTAATCTGTCTCTGGCCTGGACTAACAGCTAGGAGGCCCCGGCTGGGGCACTTTCAGCATCATGGGGGAGATTCTACCCACCTCAACCTCTGGGAATCTTTCCCTAATTGCAGGAAGCTGGGAGGGTGCTGCCTTCAGAGCCCAACTGTGAAGGCAGCACAGAAGTGAGGGTGGCAATCTTGGGACCCCCTTACAACAACTTTGCAACCCCCCTCATGATTCCATTTTGGGTAATGACCCCCATGGTTACCACACCTGGAATTTCAGATATACACATCTGAAATTGTGAAATGGACCAATTAAAAAACCATCTGGCCATGAAATTGACCAGAATGGACTGTGAATTTGGTAGTGCCCTATGTATGGTGTAAATATCTACATAGATAGAGGGACCTGGGAAGATGTGGATTGGTAAGAGAGGAAGAAGGGCAGAAGAGGAAAAAGAGGGGCACTTAGTTCCCTACTTCTAACTTCTAGTGTGGAGTGTGGGGAAAGAGAAAGACACATGGGATTCAGAGGAACTGTGAGGGGAAGAGAAGAAAAAATATACTGGGGGTGGATGGGGGAAGGGACTGGATGACTTGGTTAAGTACCTTGGAGAGACAAGGTGGGTGAGATAATGTCTTTAATTGGACCAACTTCACATGGTGAGGGAGACAAGCTTTCAAGCTTACACAGAACTCTTCTTTAAGTCTGGGAAATGTACTCTAAGTATCTGACATGCTGCTTCAATTGTGCACACATTGAACTTTTTGCACAAGTAATTCAATTAAACTCACAGGCAGAATTCAGTTTCGGTTTCCCAATGTTTTGGTGTTGTAAACCATAGAACTTGGAAAACTAGGTACACTGGTTTACTGTGTTCAGTGGAAAATTGGTTAATATATTGGTTAAAATAATGGATTCTGACATAGACTTGTGCCGTGTTGAAAGTGAGTGGTTTTGGTGCTCTAGAAGTCTACTGGCAAAGCCCAATTTGAGAAGAAAGAACCTACTAAACAGTATCTTTTGCACAATTGAATATATTATCCAATTACACAGTCCTCTCCTGTTTTCATGTTTTGATTCATTGTAAGTGTTACCTCTCCTGTATTTTTCTTTTTCTCTTGTTGAATGCCTGAAAAGGACCAGATAACAACAACAACGGAAACTGCAGGGACAGATAATTCTGTTGCGGTACAAGACATTGCATTAGGCAGTGTTTGAAGGGTGGGGGAAAGCTTTCTTTACAGTACTGCTCCTTTTTAATTGCTGTGCAATTCCAAAATTTCCAGTGTCTAAAATTGAGTTTGATTTGGTAATGGCAGGAGATAATTTATTGCTCTTAATGACAACTATTTTATACTATGTGGTTCACAAAACTGATCCTGCAAACTCTTGTGCATATCCTTAACTTTTTGCATGAGTTCCATTAAACTCACATACATCTCATGTCACAATGAGTGGGGATGATGAACAATAGGGAGAGGACAGTAAGGAAGCATGAGAGTTACAGCAACAATTTTTAAAAGGTATTTAAATGTAAAAGACTTTTATGTTGTTAAGGTTACAGTTTAGGCTTTTATTATTTAAAATGCATTAAACAAAACAAAAACAAACAAGCAAACACAAAACCCATGCCAAAAGGACCTCATACTGGGCTAGTTCTCAAAGATGCTATAAACCTTTATTTTTTGCTAGATGTACCTTTACATATAAGAAATTTTCTTATGCAGTGTAGCAAGGCATACTTAATATTCCCTCATGTTTTCAGTCAAAACTGCGGTTTGAGGTATATGCACATTCTGGCAACACTGGAAGGGCTTTATATGTATTTCAAATATAAAAGAGCAAATAATTCCAATATTTAAATATGGTAACAAACATTTTATTCTTGAAATGTCTGTATTATTGGTATTTTCTTGTGAGGTCAGTTGCTGTTGTTTAGTGAGATTGTTTTAAGCGAGAAATGATTTTTAGTTTTGGAAATCTTATAAATAAGCATAATTTTATTATGCCTGGCCGCTTAAGTCTTTTTACCTTGTTGGTATTTCTCCTCTATGGCCTTCTGTTATATCCAGTCCGGTCCACTCCAAAGCAACTCAACTGGGAAGAGGTCACATGGAAATAAATATGGAAGTCTGAGTAAATGTCTGTATTATGCAGACTTATGTATCACAGTGCTGCAATTCAGAACCTCTCAATGTAGGAAGGCTGTGAAGTAGCATCAATTCAACATGGACTAAAATGTGCAAGGTCATTTATTCTTGGGAGTCTTTGAACAAGTCCAAAAAGCCCCATTAATGTGATAGACTAAGATGGAAATTATAAAATGAGACTTGTACATGTAAGAGAAGGTTTCCTAGGGCATCCCAGACTAAAATCTCAAATGAAAAAATCTTTTATTTTAAGGAATAAATATAACTAGTCTGGATTTGAACGTTTTCCCCTGCTGTACAAATTATGCACTATAGGGAAAAACTAATTAAGGTGTTTGCAGTAAAGTTCATCCAAGATTCTTTTTCTCTAAGAACTTCTGTTTATTTTGATAAAGACACTATGCTTCTGTAACTTAGTTGTGTGTGTGTGTGTTTTTAAGTAGGTTCTGCACATTTTTGTGAGAATCAAGTATACCAGTGGTGAAGGCAGTGTGGTGCTGATAGCTAGCTTTTTTGACAGGTAATAAAATTGCCAGTAGAAAGAAATTCTTAAATATGGAAGGAGAAATTACATACTTTTTAACCTTTATGGACTCTGTTCTGTACTAACTCAAACCCCATGTAATTCTATTTGTGGTCAGTAGACTTAATTACCTTACAACTATTGACTTCACTGACATTCACCAGCGCTAATTCTGAAATAGGGACACTTTGCGGTGCTATCTCTTCTTAACCCAGACCCTGTTATCTAAAGTCTTTCTTTTTTTAACAGTAGGTTTTAAAAAGAGTGCATGAATTAGTTTTTCATTTGTATAATGCCTGAGAACCCAAGTCTGCTGTCATTGAAACAGGTTCAAAACAACTAGTGAGTTCAGTATGAGCAGAAATGGGCCTTGAGACAGTAAAAGCAAGGATTTAGTAAAAAGACTACCCATCTTTCATCAGGGTTCTGTGAATGGCAGAATAGTGACATTTATAAAGCTTCCTAGCTAAAATTTCTGTGAGATTTTTTTCCCTGAGCCCAATACTGATATATTTATCTCAGCAAGCCTGTCATTTTAACTAACATAAAGCCTTTTATTTATGAGCAGTACATACTTCTCCTTTCCCTACTGAGAGAGAATGATATTAAAGTAGTCTGCTCCATCTTCTACCATTTGGATCTGTTCAATAACCAGTACTTGGTTTAAAAGGAAACATAAATATATAACTACAATCTTAAACATAAACACTTCAGCATATTTGACTGCAACGTAACACATACATACATACATACATGAGCTATAATGTTAATAACTTCTTTCAGCATCAATAGTGGCTCATTTTGAGGTATTTGTAGTAGCCAATGTAACTACTGTAATTGCAAAGGACCACATTGCCCTCTTCCAGTGGAAAAATGTCAGGAGGGAACTTGAGGAGGAAAACTCAGATGTTCTGTGTGCGCGTGTATGCCCATGATGGGCCCGAGGATGTGCCCAAGGTTTTTGGCTTCCAGAATATGTTGTGCGTTAGATCCCCAGGATCCATGGGTCTTTCCAGAGCTGATTGGATCTTGAAGATCTTCTAGGGGCCAGGAAAATCCATGTGACATCGTTGTGCTTCTACCATACCTGGGAGCCTCTGCCCCATCTCCAGTTCACTGTCAGCGGGTTACAGTTGAATTCCTGGACAGGTAGTCTGCAGAGATGGTACAGGGATTATGCAGATGCTCTTGACCTCACAGTTTTCACTGTAATGAGGGCCTCTAGGTAGTTGACAATATCTATTTCTGTTGTTTGTCTTTATCAAAAGGGTATCTAGCAGGGCAAGGCACATTCTTGCTTTCAAAAATGTAAAAAAAAAAGTCTCAAACATGAATATTTTGGAATGTATTTATCAAACTAAAGTAAAAAGCTTTGTTACATTTTTATTTTTTCTGTGTACCATATACCACATTGCTGTGGCCCAAGATTGTTTTATATTTCAATTTAATTTGCGAATAGTGCCTGTTGACAGTTTAGAATTTACTTTACATTTGGAAGTGATTTGGTTTATATTCAGAGACATTTTTGTGGCTCTGGAAACATTATTTTAATTAGTAAGTAATGTTGGAGACATGTAACTTGGTAAGTGTTAAGTCGTGTGTGTGTAATTTTTGTGTATGTATACACACACACATCTCTATAAATTCTCTATATATCAATGTACTTCCTGGTGCAATTGCTTATTTTTTAGCAATTTTTTCACTTACCAATGATTTCCACTCAGCCTTGAAATTTCAGAAACACTTTTATTGAGAATGAGTTTGTTGGCTTATGATCTGAGGGTGCCCTCTACTAGTTTCCAAAAGTTCTGTGAGACCTTTAATCTTTATGTTGTTTGGTGTGCGGTTGCTGGTGAGTATTTGCTTCAGGTTGGGAGGCTGTCTATACGACTGGGGACTGGCTCCTCTCTAGATCTGAGAGGTGAGGTCTCATCTTTGAGGGTTTGTGAATCTTGATGATGAGATGCGAGTTTTTTTTTGGGGGGGGGATGGCTGGTGATCCAGCGATCCATCATCATCAAAGATTTACAACTTAAAGATGATCCTCTCCTCACTCTCAGAGATCTTGGGGAGTCTATAGTCTCCTCTCACAGCCTCTCTCCAACCTGACCTCACAACAAACCTTTATACCCACACACACAAACACAAACACTAACCCAGGAACCTATCTCTGCAATAGCCCCAGCCAGCCTGTCCCACATCCAATCAACACACACACATCACAGACATCACACACACACACATCACACATCAGGCACATCCACCCAACTCGGACACCTGCATCATGCCATGTGCCATCCCTCTGCCCCATCCTCTGCCCAAATTGCCACAGTCTCTGGCCAAGAATAAATGGACACAAAAATGACATCAAATCTGACATCAGGAATCATAATAACAACCAAAGTAACATCTTTCAACTTTTTATAACCATAACCACTCAGACTTGAACTTGCAACAAAAAAAACAAAAAAAAACTTCAAAAAGACTCTGAAAAGACTGCTGAAGAATTGGAAACTGCAAGATAAAACTAGATAATAAAGACTGTGGTCTAAATAAAGATTGGGAATACACCAATTGAATCTATTTCCTATGTTAAGTTCTCTCACTTCTACTCTCATCTACCTTATCATTCATCTTCAAAAAATTTTTTTTCCCCCCTTTTTTCCTGCTAACTCTGATTAATTGATTCCTCTCTGTGTTGGTATATCTCCTGTTTTCACTTTCACTTCTTCTGTATGTTCCAAATGTCTGTGTGTGTGTGTCCATTCTATGCTGAGCTTTAGCTTGAGCTTTAGCTCACAAAAAAAAATGCTAAAATTTATTTGTTAGTCTTAAAGTAGTACTTTTTTTTTGGTTAACCTTTAATCTTTAGTTGGTCTACCAAAGACAGGCTGAAAAGATATTAGTTTAACATCTTACAAATGAATAAATTGTTCTCTTAATATCATTTCAATGACCATTCTACAAATTCTGATTTATCAAAAATATTAAAATGTAGAGTTGTTAACATCCAGATACTTTTCTTGCTCTTATTCCTGTAGAACCTGAGCATCTGATCATAATTGATGGATTTCCGCCCCCCAACATCTCTGTGAGATAAGGAAATATTATCCTCATTTTACAAGGAAGATAAGTGAATGCCTGTAGTCAGGCAGGAACTCTGTGGCTGAGTTAGGAATCGAGCCCAGGTCTTTAGAAGGCTAGTGCTGTATCTGATCCACTAGACCATTCTTTCTTTTTGAGGGAATAACGGGAAAAATCATACATCACTCTTAAAAAAAGGGGGAGGTGAAAAGGGGGAGGAAAATGGAGCCAATGCTGCCATACTTACTTAGACAAATTCCCATTGACTTCAATGGGACTGACAGATACTGAAGTCTTTAATAATCTGTTGGTACATTCCTCAGATGGTGAAAAGATCAAGACCAATAGTAATAGCTTTAAAAAAAATCACTTCTTCCTAGATTCTATTGAAAAAGTCTTTTGGGAAGGATGGTTGTAGTACTAGTTTAAAGTTTAGTAGAACAATTCAATATTTAATATATTTTTGTTACCCACAATTCATAATAAAATATTAGCTCTTCAAGGCATAATCCTACAATGGGCTTTCACTACCCCAAAGGTAGTTTTTTGGAGCAGAATCAGATGTAAAATACTCCTCTTTCTCCTTCACTCCTGAGTACCAATCTGACAACACACACCAGTGGGGAAAGAGAAGAGAGCACTTTGAGTGTTGTGCTTCCCTGGGACAGTATGAAGGGTG
Source organism: Mauremys reevesii (assembly GCF_016161935.1). Classification (NCBI taxonomy): domain Eukaryota; kingdom Metazoa; phylum Chordata; order Testudines; family Geoemydidae; genus Mauremys; species Mauremys reevesii. The sequence continues at coordinate 62,202,280 of NC_052627.1, read as the reverse complement.
CAATCCTTGTACTCCCCTGTGTGCAGGGACTCTGATTGTCCCTGGCCCTTCAGTGAATGCTACCTTCTGCTGTATTTCTTTTCCTTGACTGTTATCTTTTTGACTGCTTCTTTCTGAGGTGGGCCTGATCCTGTTAGAGACCTCCAAGTGTCACTGCAGCAGAAATAATAACATGTATGCATTTCAAAGGGACAGCAGCTCCCGTAGATTTACAAATCCACACTTTCATTCTAATAAATGATGATTGTCAGGAAGTCAGAAATTATTATGGCGAAAAATAATTGGTACGAGAACATTTCTAGCCTCTGTTGTTAGAGAGAGAATGCATCAACTTGAAAATCACATTTCTGTCTGAAAATTTTGGACTAGTGTAGTTACAAGTAACTCCTAAGAATATTAGCACTGAAAGAATTTAGGGGATTTTTTCCCTCCAATTTGTTTACTCTGAAATGTTTGGTGTATTAATTTTCACAGTTTCCCTTGTATTGTGAGTTTCTTCTTTGGTAATAAAACCCTTGTAAACATCAGCCATGGTAACTAAACACTTAGAAATTTTAAAGGATATTTTTAAAAATCAGGACTTTTTAAAACAAAAACATTGCTCTGACAAAAACTAGGTATTTTTAAAATCAATTATTTAAAAAAAATCGTGTCCCTTTAAGTACTTTTCAGTATTTTCTCTTTTTATTTTAAAGGAAGATTTTAAAACCAAATCTCATTTTTTGTGTGGGGAATGAAACTTAAATAATTTATAGTATTTGTATGTGTATTTTGATTTTCCTTTTAGTAGATTTGAGATAAAGCCTATCTGGCAATGTGGTTGTAGGAAGAAGGAAAACAATAATATTTATTCATCACAATGTAACATTCTTCATCATTTACCTTCAAAAATGAGTTTAGATACACAATGTTATCATAAAACTATGAGCTATTCAAGGATTCTTTCCTGTATTTTACTGAATGAGAGAGGTTTTGTTCACTTCCTGTGCAAGTCACAGATTTGTTTTGAATCTGGTAGTTTATAATCCAGCTATGTTGAACTGTTTTTCATTAATACTCAGTTTTAGTGGGCATACCCAGGAATAATTCTTGCTGATCTTAAACGGACCCTGTCAAGATTGGTAGGCTTAAAATCTAGATTTTATCAGCTATGATATGGTTTACAGGCCTTGGAGTGGGTGTTGTACAGTTCCTTTGCCCTGAATGCCTGTTCAGTTCTTGCATATTAGATATTGAAATTTACATGATGCTGGTGTCACAGTATAGGTAAATATCAGTCTCATGGTTGATCACAAAATAGAACAAAGAAGCAGAGCAGAGGGAAGGTTCTTAGGCTTGTGTCTTGGGCACTTTCAATTGTAAACATACACAGTGATTGGATAACAGTCAAATAATAGAAACTTTGTCTATATTGATGCTCTTTGGTAGGAAAAATGATGTTATATGTTTTTTCCCTGAAGATTTTTACTTTAATAAATTAATATGTGGTGTAGGTTGAATTTTGGACCTGCCATCCATCACGAGGTACCCTTCTGTGAGAAGAGGAAACAGTCATGTAAAAGGACTTGGCTACAGTTGTTTTCCTGGGACAGAACACTAAGTTTCAAGGTTTTCTGGGAAGCATTGTAAGCTAGGGTACCAACTGTTTAAGCAGTGTATTTTAAACATTTGCCATCTGTTCTGCCCTCTAGTTACAAATACAAGGAGGATAAAATCTCATGATTCACAACTACATTATAAATTTAAGAAGGTGCCTGTGATTTAAATGCACATATATTCACCGCAGTTTGTAGCTTTTGGAGGTTTCTCATGTTTCTCACACAGCAGCCTTTGGAGGTTTTCTTTCTTTCTCTCTCTCTCTCTCATTCACTTGCACTCTCACAAAAGAAAAATTAATTTTAAAGTGTGTGTGTATGTCTGCCTGCCTGCCTGTCTTCTTCCCTTGAATTGAGGGTATGCTAAAAATGAAAGAAAAAATGTTGTGGTTATGAACTATCTAATCAAATACAGTAAAATGACTCTTAATTCATTTTGTATTGAGGTGTCAAAAGTAGACTTACAGCCCAGGGACACAATAAAATTAAGGTTGCCAACTTTCTACTCACACAAAACTGAACACCCTTACCCTGCCCCATGCCCCGCCCCTTCTCCGAGGCCCCCCACACACTCACTCCATCCTCCCCTCCCTCTGTTGCTTGCTCTCCCCACCTTGACTCAATTGCTCATTTTCACTGGGCTGGCTCAGGGGACTGGGGTGTGGGAAGGGGTGAGGGCTCCGGCTGGGGTTGCGGGCTCCGGAGTGAAGCCAGAAATTAGGAGTTCAGAGTTCCAGGCTGAAGCAGTGGGTTGGGATGCAAGAGGGGAGGAGGGCTCCAGCTGGGGGTGAAGGCTCTGGGGTGGGGCCAGGGATGAGGGTTTGGGGTGCAGGAGGGGGCTTTGAGCTGGGGCAGGGGGTTAGGGTGTGTGTGGTGGGGTTGGAGCTCTGGCTGGGGGTGCAGGCTCTGTGATGGGGCCAGAAATGAGGGGTACAGGGTGTGGGAAGGGGCTCTGGGCTGGGGCAAGGGATTGGGGTGTGGGGCGGGGTTAGAGCTCCAGCTGGGTTTTCAGGCTCTGGGGTGGGGGCAGGGATGAGGGGTTTGGGGTGCAGGAGGGGGCTTTGGGCTGGGAGGTGGAGCGAAGGGGTTCAGAATATGGGAGGGGGTTGGGGTGTGGGAGGAGGTACGGGCTCTGGGCTGGGGGTGCGAGTTCTGGGATGGGGCCAGAAATGAGGGGTACAGGGTGTGGGAGGGGGCTCTGGGCTGGGGCAGGGGGTTGGGGGGTGTGGGGAGGTTAGGGCTCTGGCTGGGGGTGCGGGATCTGGGGTGGGGCTGGGGATGAGGGCTTTGGGGTGCAGGAGAGTGCTCTGGGCTGGACCGAGGGGTTTGAAGGGTGGGAGGGGGGTCAGAGCTGGGGCGGCGGGGGAGGGGAATTCAGGGGTGCAGGCTCCAGGCAGTGCTTACCACAAGCAGCTCTCAGAAGCAGTGGCATGTTCCCCCTCCAGCTCCTATGTGGAGGTGTGGCCAGGCTCTGTGCGCTGCTCTGTCCTCAGGCATTGCCGCCACAGCTCCCTCTGGCCACTGTTCTTGGCCAACGGGAGCCGCAGGGGCGGTGCTTGGGGCGGGGGCAGCATGCAGAGCTCCCTAGCTGTCCCTACACATAGGAGCCAGAGAGGGGACATGCTGGCTGCTTCCCGGGAGCCACGTGGCACGGAGGCTAGCAGGGAGCCTGCCAGCCCCACTGTGTGGCTCTGCCAACCAGACAATCAACGGCCCAGACTGTGGTGCTGACCGAAGTCACTAGGATCCCTTTTCGACTGGGTGTTCCTGGTCACCTAGTCACAGCTGGTCACTAAATACAATGTAGTCTTCTGCATTTTGGTGGTGCACTGGAGAAAGAATTGATGATGGTTAATTCTTAGCAAACATGAAAGATGTAGAGAAATAATTTAAAAAACAGTAAGGGATTTTTCATGAAGTCAATGAAATACCAATTAATATCAGATGAGGCTCTTGCCCTATTTGTTCAGTGTAAATAAGAGAAGTTTGTGTTTCTCAAGCCTGGTCTACACAACGCGTTTAAACCGGTTTTAGGAGCATAAAACCGATTTAACGCCACAACCGTCCACACTAAGAGGCCCTTTATATCGGTATAAAGGGCTCTTTAAACCGGTTTCTGTACTCCTCCCTAACGAGAGGAGTAGGGCTAATATCGGTATTACCATATCGGATTGGGGTTAGTGTGGCCACAGATCGACGGTATTGGCCTCCGGGCGGTATCCCACAGTGCACCACTGACCGCTCTGGACAGCAATCTGAACTCGGATGCAGTGGCCAGGTAGACAGGAAAAGCCCTGCGAACTTTTGAATATTTCCTGTTTGCCCAGCGTGGAGCTCTGATCAGCACGGGTGGTGATGCAGTTAAAAATCAAAATAAAGAAAGAGCTCCCTCATGGACGATGCGGACGTGATCGCTGTAAGGGCAGGCAAATCTGTTCTATCAGCACTCCGTTACAGAAGACGAAATTCAAAATCATTTTTTAAATATCTCCAGACAGATGCCATAGCAGGGACTCAGCGCACTGCTGCGTGACAAGCGTAACGGAAAGCCAAAGAATCAAATGGACGCTCATGGACTGGAGGACTCAAGCTATCCCACAGTTCCTGCAGTCTCTGAAAAGCATTTGCATTCTTGGCTGAGCTCCAAATGCTTCTAGGGTCAAAAACAGTGTCCGCGGTGGGTCAGGGCATAGCTCGGCAATTTACGCACCCCCACCCACCCCAGAAGTGCAAGGGAAAACAATCCTCTCTTGACTCTTTTACATGTCACCCTATCTTTACTGAATGCTGCAGATAGACGCGATGGTGCAGCACTCAACACCAACATCCTTGCTCCCCCCCGCCATGGGTGGCTGATGGTACAATACGACTGGTATCTGTCCTCGTCATCAGCCTATTGGCACATGGGGCAGTGCAAAAGGACTGGTAACCATGATGACCAGCATCTGTTAGGTCGATCAAGGGCGCCTGGTCCTAATTTTTCCTGGTAGATGGTGCAGTATGGCTGATAACCATCGTCGTCATAGCAATAGGGGGCTGAGCTCCATCAGCCCCCACCCTTCATGTGTAAAGAAAAGATTCAAGTGCCCCTGAACTAGCAGAGGGATGCTGGGCTCCTCTCCTACACACTCCTTACTGTCCTGTCTGGACTATCATAGCAGCTGGAGGCTGCCTTCCACTCATATCTCACTAACAAGTCACTGTGTCTTATTCCTGCATTCTTTATTACTTCATCACACAAGTGGGGACAATGCTACTGTAGCCCAGGAAGGCTGAGGTAGAACGGAATCAACAGGTGGGGTTGTTGCAGGAGCACCCAATGTGAATAGAATACAGCTCATAATTTCTGCAGGATCTGACACAGAGCAGCTGTGCTCTCTGGTTCTCTGATACAGTGGTTCTCTAGTACACTTGCCCATATTCTATGCAGGACTGATTCTATTTTTAGATACCAAAAAGGAGGGATTGACTCAGGGAGTCATTCCCAATTTTAACTTTTGCCCCTGGCTAAGAGCAGCCAGGGGCACTTATGACAGCAGCAAATGGAACAGTGCAAAAGGACTGGTAGCCAGGATCATCTTATTACCAATTTATGGATTGGTAGATGGTACAGTATGGCTGATAACCATCTCTGCTGTCATGCAAAAGCAAAAGCATGCTGCTGTGTAGCGCTGCTGAATCGCCTCTGTCAGCGGCATCTAGTACACATACGGTGACAGTCACAAAAGGCAAAACAGGCTCCATGATTGCCATGCTATGGCATCTGCCAGGGCAATCCAGGGAAAAAAGGCGCGAAATGCTTGTCTGCCGTTGCTTTCCCAGAGGAAGGAGTGACTGATGACATTTACCCAGAACCACCCGCGACAATGATTTTTGCCCCATCAGGCACTGGGATCTCAACCCGGAAATGCCAAGGGGCGGGGGAGGCTGCGGGAACTATGGGATAGCTACGGGATAGCTACCCACAGTGCAACGCTCCAGAAATCGACGCTAGCCTCGGACCATGGGCGCACACCACCGATTTAATGTGTTTAGTGTGGCCGCGCGCACTCGATTTTATAAAATCTGTTTTACAAAACCGGTTTATGCAAATTCGGAATAGTCCCGTAGTGTAGACGTACCCTTAAAATGATGGTCTGATGGCTAGATGTGTTGATTTATATGTGAAGGTAAAAAAAAAAGTGTGTGGGGTTGGAAGCATGGCTGACAATAAATGAGGAATGTTGGGGAATTAACACACAAATTTACCAAACTGTCATGTTATGATATGATCAAGTGCAATAGAAAAGCAGGTGTGGTTGTAATAGCGATAAATATTACCTTATAATATTGCTAATAACATCCTTCATAATTAATAAGAAAAGGAATGAACAATCTGAAAATAAAATTCATAACAGATATTAAATTAGGAAGGGCTATGGATACCATTGAGGATAGAAAAATATCTGAAGAGACCCAGAATGTAGAAATATGTGTAGGAAATAACAAAACAAGATATAGCTTTGAAAAAAGTAACCTGATAGTAATCTATAACACAGAGGAGTTTCAATGGGAGGAGGAAATACTAAAAGTAGTAATGTCAAAAGAGATCAGAAGATAGTGGATGTGAAATTGCAATGCCACACGGCACCAATAAAGGTGATTACACCTTGACGCTTAATGCATACACATATCAAGACAGAAAGCAGGGAGGCGATATCCTCTCTCAAAAGTATAAGACTTTGGTGAGCCTGCATTTGGATCTTGGTACCTCATTGTATTGCATAAAGTTCAGAGGAGAGCAACAAAAATGAATAATAGGTTGGAGGCAGTGACTTACAAGGAAAGATTAAATAGCTAAATATGTACAACTTGGTGAGTAATAATTAAAGGGAGACATGTTAACTATCGGCCTACAAATGTTTGAAGAATGTAAGCCCTAAGAATGGATGGGATTTAAATAGGATGGTGAAAGTAGGGATTAAATAGAAGTAATTTGTTGAAATTAAGAAAAATGTGTTTTAGACTGAATATCAGGAAAAAACTCCCTGACAGTAAACCATATTAGATTGTATAATAGTTTTCCAGAAGAAGTTGTCTTAAATAATGTGACTTCTACATTAAAACAAGCCTGAAAAATAAGAGAGTTTTAAAATGCCAAAAAAAAAATATTTGAGAAGAGATTGTGGGGGCAATTTTGCACTGGCAAGGGAATAAATTAGATTTTCTTTATCATTACATTTTATGATTTATTAATATTTGTCAGGTAGCTCTTAAAGTCTTAAAAATAATGGATAGCTGTTAAATAGTTCCCACCACACTGCAGGTAATTAGGTAAGTATAGTTGATATTATTACTATTTAACATATGGAAAAAGAAAACGTTGCCCTGTTAGCAGTGTTTGCTAAATTCAATTGAGAGTTATTAGGCTTTGTGCAGGAATGACTGAGTGAAGTTCTATGGCCAGGGTGGCTAAACTTACTGACCCGCTGAGCCATATACAACAATTTTCAGAAGTTTGAGAGCCAGGGCACACCTGCTGGGAGTCGGGACTTCAGCCCCTCAGGAGGCGCCTGCCAAGGTTCGGGGTTTCAGCTCTGCTCCTGCTGAAGCCCCAAGCCCCAGAAGGAGTGCTCCGTGGGGCTGAAGCCCTGAATCCCCCTTTCTCTCTAGGCAGAAGCCCATACTCCAACACCCCACTGCAAGGCAAAGGTCCTGAGCTTCCCCTCCCCAGTCTGGGAGGTGGAAAATGGGGGGGAGGAGTGGTGTATGGGGAGCTCTGTAAACCGCACTTTAACTGTAAAAGAGCCACATGTGTCTCACGAGCCACAGTTTGGCCACTCCTGTTCTAGGGCCTGTATTATGCAGTAGGTCAGACTAGATGATTGCAATGGCGCTTAACAATCTTAAAATCGATTAATAAATTTTTCACTTTCATGGATAAGTTTAATAACACATGTTTGCCCTTCCTTGCCCATGGATTTAGCATGTAAAGGACATTTTAAAAATGTACTAAAATATGCTGTGATTTTTTTTTAAAAGGCTTATAACTGAGTAAAATGAAAACTAGTTTATACACAAATACTCAAACATTTCTTAGAGAAAACTGTTCCATAATAAATCTCAGCTGTCAACCACTAGCCATTACAACCTCGAAGAGTTGTAACCCCTTCCCCAACCTAAAGTTTCAGAAGAATTTTTTTTCTAATAGGGAAAGTGGTCTTCTCTTTCCCCCACACTTTCTGTTGACATTCTTAAAAAAAAAATCATACTATTTATTCTGAAGCTTTAAAAAAAATTCATCTTGTAAAGATGCTACTCCTACAAACTTCAGCCCAAAATGTGAAAGATTTTTTTTTCTGGAAAGATATGAGGGTAGAGGAAGGATGAGGGTGAAGACCATTATGGGACCTTAACTGTAGCAATTGTTTCAATTATAAAATAATGGGACATACTTAGCGTCCTCTTCAGTTAAATGTGCAATTCACTGAAGGTTTTGATACAGATTTACAAAGCCCTCAGTGGGACAGGCCTACACTATCTCAAAGGCTGGTACTTTTTCAGAGACAATTGGTGGTAGTTACAATTACCTGGTTTAGTAATCTATTTTAACCTAGATACAGATTTGAGGGAGCATGAGGTAGAGCCTTTCTAAAAGCAAAGGCCCAAAGAAGATCTTGGTGTGGGTCTTACCCAGGCCATATTCAGATCATGCTGTAAGACAAATGTTTTCATCGTACCATTCCTCAAAGAACCAGAATGGGAACAATCCTGACAGAACCTCAAATGTAACTGGCTATTGTTAAACTTGGATCAGAATGGAGAATTAATATTGGACTTAAAAATAGGAGCCGTGATCACACTGAAAGTAGGACAAACAACTGACTGTCCCCTGGGTACATTCCCTGTGATTTTAATACTTGTATTGGGTTTGGTTACCATGGTTGACAGGTGCTTTAGTAATATAAATAGGTAGAGTAAAAAAATCAGTACTATCCTGGTAGTGCACTGAAGACCCAATCTGTTGAGGTTCTGAGCATCTCCTGTGAGGTGCTAAGCACCCTCAACTCCCACTGATTCTCAGCATCTTGGGTTACGGATCTTGAATCCCTATTGATCTAGAAAAAATAAAAGGAAGACTCACGAGTTACTTCATAGGCTGAATCTTTGTATTTATTAAGGTGAAGCTTATTACAAAAGGTAAAGAAGTGAATGTTCTCCCTGTTGATACCCATCATTGTTTCATGCTACATGCTAAGTTTACACAGCTGCAAAATGTTGATGACTGATCAGTTTGTACCAAATAACGTTCACCACAATCTCACGATTAGCCGTAATTGAAGTCAGTGGGCTACACGTGATTAAAACAAGCAGGATTTGGTCTCTTTTATACAACTGCTGCAAATAGAATTTTGTGATTGATAATTCAGTTCTCACCTAGAAAGTTTACCTACCAAATATATAACTATGCTAACATTCCCATCATATGACATTTTCCATTAAAGGAACTGGCTGTTGACAATTGTTTTTTTCTAACTCAGTTATCTCACTTCTGATCTAATAGTTAGCTAGCTATAGTAAGAGATTTCCATTTTTTTTTGCATTACAAGTGTTTGAGAACTATTAAAGTATCATAAAGTAAACTAAATAAATCAGTGATTTGAAAGCCACATTTTTTCTATTTTCAAAACCACTTTTTAATTTTTTGTGGCCTTTGTATTAGCTTTATAAGAGAAATAGTTTATTACAGTCTTTCCTGTCTAAAATTTGCCTTCTATCTACTCAGTTACTGAACACTTTTTGGTCAGAATTCAGTTTTTCTAAGATTATTTAAACACAGCTATTTCAACATCCTGTTAGAAAGTACATCAAACAGATCTCAGAATTGAAGGGATTAAGCACATTAAGGATTCAGTGAACCGTTAAAATTTAATTTGAACAATTTCATCTTACCTGAGCTTTTACTGATAAAAGGATAAGCTAGAATTGACTTTAACACATATGACTTCTTATGGCATGGAAAGAAACGTGGAAGTGAAACATCACTTGTCACATCTATATTCAAGTGTCACAGAAAAACCTTTGTTGTGTTTCAAAAATAATAATAATGATAATATTAAAATGCTGTCAACTTGCCTTTCATACTTTTTTCGTTTACCTCCAAAAGCATGCTTAGTTATGATGAAGTAAATGTAAAATGTTTAATCTATTTCTCATGTCTTGCACTTATTTAAACATACTTTGAAGTAGTTTCATGTCAAACTTTGTGTGAATGATTCTGGAGAGAAACTAGCCTCTTGTGCATAGTTATGCATCCCTTAAAATGTACAGTGTATGAGAAAACACCTTGAAATATAAATGTACCATAATTTTTAAAAAATGCACAATTTAATATTCTGAAAACTCAGTGTTTCTGGGAAGTAAAATTGACGTATATCTGGTTCTGGGAAAATCTTTTGTAGCATCACAGACTTTTCATATATGTTGTAATAAAAATGACTTTTTAAAGGTGATGGAATTTGGGTAAAAACAGTAGAAAATAATCTTTTTAGAACTTTCAGTTTTTCCTAGGATTTAAATTACCCTCTGCAAGAGATTTTCATTGATTATATTAAAGAATACGTCCTATAATTTTGAACTTGATATAGTTATTGTAGCTTTTTTAACTGATATCTTTAAATTTTGTGTATTACATTTGCTGTGGTAAACTATAGATACATTTATGTAAGCTTACCAGGTAGGAAGAGTGAAAGATGGGTGGCACTAGGAAAGGGAAGGCAACACATGACTGAAGTATAGGGGAACAAACTTGTAAGTGGAGGAATCCTGTTTTCTAAGAGAGAATATATCTTGGAATGCAGATTAAATGGAATGAATAAACAGTGTGATTGACAGTAACAGAATGGATACCCGGTCATGAGCAAATCAGTCAAGAGCTGAGTATGAAAATGAGCAGTATAAAAGGTACTGTGTGGTGATATACAATCTAAAATGGATAATCCAGTTGCAAGAGTCCTGGTAATGCTGTGGTCATATTATCTGAGATGTCTGTAATGTAACCTATGTTACATATTAGATGCTGTATGTGACACAAGCAATGATTAAAACACCTCTCAAACTTACTCTGTATAATTGTTTTTTCCCTTTGGACATCAGTATGATTTGAATATATTTTCCTTGCCATTTATTTTGCAGTTACGCTATGTAGATTCCAGCTTGTACATAATGCTTTCCTTATTTGACATATGGTAGGTTAGTAATACAGTGACAATCATGGGCACGTTAGCAATATAAAATCTATGTTGTAGATCACATATCATAGCAATCAGTTCACATTAGAGAAATAAGGACATGGCTTAACGTGCACTGAAAGTCAATCATTCCTGGGAAATAAAAAAGTTGTCTTCCTGATAGAATATAAATAAATAAACCCTGCCCTGAGCTGCAATTAACTCCACTGATATCACTTTTATGACAAATCTTCTTTCGGCTCTCTCAAGCTCCACCAGCTGGAAATTGTGAGGCTCTCATTCTTAGACATAACTGGAAAAAATGGAAATGACCAATGGGAGAAAATAATCTTTGGTATCTACTTTTATTTTAAATCTTATTCCTCATGAAGCCTCATCAATACATGTTCCACAATATGTGATGGTTGCATCAGTAACTACTTTTTCTTAAGCATTTTCTTTGTAAATTCTCCTGTAAATCTCCTAAGACAAATATCTTTGGGACATGGATAAATGACAGTAAGGGAAAATGATCCACATATGGTCTGGTGATTTGTTTTTTCATTTGGGTCCTCAACATTCCAGGTCCCTTGGTGGAACTAATAAGAATGAATTATTCTTATCGGCAAAATATGCCTTTGCATATAAAAATGAAATTGCAGCATGTTCTCTTATCTCTAACTTCCTGAAAAATCTCATACTTCTCAGGTCCTGCTAGAGGTTGCAGACATGCTCAGAATGACCATCTTCAGGCCAGAGTTATGATTTCTAGCTCCCTCCTTTCCTGTTAAAGTTGGATGACAATACAGTTCTGTCATCTAACTGGAAGTGTCTGGTGGTGCCTGAAGCTTATTGCAGAAGGAACAAGCTCTAACAAATGCCATGTGCTTGGGGTGGGGGTTTGACATTTATTGCAATGAAAAGGAGAACTTTGATCCAGGTTAGGAACAGAGAACTTGGATAGTTGAGTTTTAGGATATATTTTAATTACCTCTGCAAACATTTGAGAACAGCACTTACAGGATGTAAGCAAGGTGCATCTATAGTGAGTTCAATGCACCTGCTTACACTAAATCTGAATTTGGCCATTTTGGTGGAGACTGTTTGAATTAGAAAGTAAATAAGTCTTTGAAAAATCATATGCCTTAACCTGCTATGCAACTTCCAGTCTCGGCATATTCTCTGTGCTTCTGGGAAATATTTAAATGTTGTCCAGTAAATCGCCATCTAGAAACACAAGAAAAACATTTGCCGTGGTCCAGCTAGTGGGCAGCCTTTTTCACCAGACAGAACATCACTCCAGCTGTCTGTTGGCGAAGTGTATTAAGATATATCTGTGTAATCAGATAATGGAAGTGTTGTGGTTTCATTTTGAATGGCTGATCAATCCTTAAAATATTACATTTAATTATTTTTAAAGGTGCACAACTCTGTAGAATCCTTAGACCAGGTTCTGAAGGGCTATATTGCATAAAGAGATTCATGTCTCACTTAAACAGTAGTCTAACTCTAAACCCAGAATGAAAACTGTGAAAGTGACCACCCTTATTAGAGAATTCCCCAAAGACTTAACATTGGCTGTCTATCCTGTATTGGGACTATTTAAAATATCCTGGTCCTTATCTTCAATGCCTGAAATGGACTTGGGTCAAACTGTCTGAAGGACTCCTCAGTCAATAAACTAACTGCATTCCCAGAGTTCAGTATATTCACACATCAAAATGTTGTGGGCACCCTAATTGAGTCTTGACCCAAGGCTTGTGAATATGACCCATGTCCTTCCTGGCCTGTGAAAGAGAATAATGAAAACACATTCCACTCTTGACTGAAATAGCTAATGCATCATTCAGAGAAGAAATCTTTCCTACCTACACCAAGACTTCGACTGACACTAAAGAAATGTACCCTGGATATATCTGTTCTATCTAACTACTTCCCAATGTCACACTTCCCATGCCTGAGCAACCTCATAGAGAGGATAGCCAAAACACATCTAACTGAAGCTAATGTCTTCAACCCAGCAAAACATGGATTCAGGCCAGCACATAGAAGTGGAACTGCTTTAGTGGCACTTACACATGATTCTTTCTGTCAATGGCGATCCATTCTCATCCTGCTGGATCTAACCACAGCTTTTTCCCTGTCAACCAGGAGGGAAAAAGCTGTATCTACTGTATCACCTGAGAGAGGTGGCAGGGTTGCAGGGTAATGCACTACAATGGTTTGAGTCCTTCCTGGAGGGACTTATGGAATCAGTAATGATGGGAAACTACATTTCCACCACTAGAACCCTCGTTTGTGGAGTCCCACAAGGATCAATGCTGTCTCTGGTCCTCTTCAGTATCTTCATGCAGCCATTAGTTGAAATGCTCAGGTGACATGGACTCAAGTGCCAGCCATATGTCCATGACAAAGAGCTCTACATATGACTAGGATGATCCAGTGCTTGGATGAGATCAATTCATGGAGGAAGAACAGCTGGCTGAACCTGAGCAAGACAGAGGTGATGCTGGTGGACAGAGGACAACATTTTGAAGCATTCACAGGCCAGGTGCAGTTTCCTTTTGTTGATGGACAGTTCAGTCCATAGTTTAGGAGTACTAATGAATTCCTTGTTGATACTAAGCTGTTATATAGTAGCATCAGTGAATAACACTTTTTTAACATCTCTAGTTGGCTGGGAAACTGTGTCCCACCCTTGTAGATGATGATCTGGCCTCGTTATTCATGCCTTCATCAGTTTTCAGCTGACCTACAGTAATGTGATATACCTGTGCATCAAGCCTTTGGCACTTAGGAAACTCTAACATGTACAGAACACTGCAGAGCATCTCATCAACACAAGCTACCATGAGTACATCAAACCCGTCCACAACTTTGCATCTCTGGCAAAATGGAATACTCTACCATAGCAGTAAAGCTTACCTGTGTGGGAGACAGAACTTTCTAGGGGACCAGTACAATGGAATGAACTGCCCCTCCACCTCCCGCCCCAAAATAAGGACCATCACAAACTTCATTGCTTTTAGCTCCAAGTGCAAGATACATTTATTTTATCTTGCCGTCTCTAACATAAATAACCATGTATATTAAAAACAAAGCAATTCAAAACAACCCTCTCCAACAAAATGACACACCTCTGTACACACTTCTCCTCTGGGGAATGGAAGAAAGAACAAACGTGACAGACGTTACTCATTTGCTTAATACAATACTGGAAGGTGCTTAGCTACTACAGTCATGAGCACAGTATGAAAACCTATATAAAATAGAAGATGACATCTCCCTTTGGACACCTCCACAACAACAGCATTCAAAGAGAACTATTCAAAATTTAAGAAAATTACTAGTGTGTTGAACTCATTTTTAATGATTTTGAGTAAGTCAAGTTATTGTAAACAACTGTTGGTTAAAAATGTCCTAAAGACTGAGCCACTGCTCTGGTAATGCAGATAGTGTGCCCTGAAACAACCAGTAAAAGTAGTAGAGATCTTTTAACAGGTGTTTCTCAGCCAATGGTTTCTATAGCTAAAATTTCTAAGACCTTTCTATGTGTTGGCAGCTAAAAGTCAGTGAAGGAAATAAAGTCGGTATGGATTATATTTTATTGTAAATGACATTACAATTTCATGTCAGGCAGCAGAAAATAATTCATTAGTTATCTGCACTAAACAAAAAAGTCCCATCATTGGCTTATATAACATTGCTCAATTATTTCATTACCATTCTTACTCTTTGTTCTTCCTTCTCCTTAAATTGTCACTCAGTTCTAGAGCAAATTATTTATCTGAAAAATTTAGTCTCTCTTTTTGCTCACTGCATATTGCTATTTCCATGTACTTTGCCTTTATTCTATATTATTCAATATATTTTGCATATTTTAACTGTGTTGATCACAAACAATTATTTCTAAGTATTCAATATTTATTTTCATATTGATATGGCCTATGTTGGTTTGTCATTTAGGATAAATCAGATTGTATTATTGTGTTCCTAGATTAGATAATCATACAAGTTCTTCTGAAGTAAATAGTCATCCAGATTAAAAACCCTGTTTCCATAAATGTGTACATATACAACTTGAAATTCACTTTCTGCAAACTTCACAGGAATATAGCTTGATCATGTGAATATTCATGGATATAGAGCCTACAAGGGGCATAGGCATGGATAAAGCAAATTCATTTATAAATTGGAGCAGTTATTTAAGAATGTTTGGCGGTATTCATTCAGCTTTGTTGATGTTAAAAATTATAATTCCAGGAATAGAAATGTCTCAACTGATGTAATCATTTTCTGCCATCTGTTTGACTTGCTGCTATAAAATTCAAAAATCAGGGTATGCTGTGTAGGTGATATAATAATCTTCATTCTCCAGATAACATTAAAAAGAAGCTAAATTAATGTCATTGCTCATAATTTTATTACAAGCATTGCTCCCACAACTGTATCTCTTCTGTCCAATCTGACATACAACTGTAACTGAATTTGATTGGTTGGTTGTTGGGAAACAACAAAATTGTTGAAAAGGCTGAAAAGTTGGTGAAAGTGTGACTACAAGAAGTTTGATTTGTGAAATTTCAAAGGGAGAGAAGCTTTTTGGGGAAACATGTTCAAAATTATAGGTCAAAAATCAGTAGCCTCATTTGAACATTGTTGAAGGACAGCAGTCTGAATAGCATTATACTTTATAGCCCTGGGGACTTGGAGTTTGCAGTAATCATTCTCCGCCTTCTTGCTCGTATAGTCAGATGTTCAGTTTACATTTGTGATACTATAGACTATCCCAGTAAAGCCCTTTAAGGTTTTCTCACGTTTTCATTTTTTTAGCCTAATTTGATTTCAAAGAAACAAAAAACTAGCGAAAACCAATGGAAAAGAATTACATTTTTCATTTGATTAATGGAGCATGGTTATTGGGGCTACAGCGCTAAGCAGGTTTGTTTTGTCTACCTTTGAGTGGTGCACTGTAAAGAAATTTAACACTTTGAAGTTTCCTGTTGTTCATTTTGTTTAAATTTTGGCTGTAAATTACATTTGGCTCAATTACAAGGCTTTAACTAGATAATCAGACAGGAGACAGGAAGAAATAATGTTGATTGTTTTTATTCTATAAATCTGCTTTATCACATGTTAGTCTGGTGTAGGATGGAAAAAGAGGAAGGTTTCAGAAGACTAGGAATACTTCTAGTTGGTAATGCACAGTAGTTAATTAATCAGCGATGTTTATCTTTTTCAAGTTATCTACTTAAGCAAACAAAATAATTTTGCATTTTTTGTTTTTATTTTTCTGCTGCTGTGTTTTATGCATTTCTGCATTGGCATGGCGTGTGAAATATACCTGATACTTTATTGCTAATTACTTCTGTTATTGTAAACATTGCTTAGAGCATCAAATGTGCATAGAGCTGTACAGTTTTTTCACTCTGGAGCTATACAATCTGAGGGCCCATTCCTGTTAATATTAACCACTGTTTGTAGTGCTTATTGCTATGAGTACCCCTGGCATTAAGTGTTTGCAGGGTTAGACCCTAGATTAGACATAATATGATGGTAAGAGACTGGGGAAACTCAGGTCAGGCAGAATGAGTGTGAGAAATGGAAAGTAAGGTCGTGAAGTTATTTGATTCTGCATAGATGATTTTTTTTCTACTTAGATTTTACTAGTTTGCATGGGAGTGTGGGTCACTGCTGGAGACCCTATGGAAAGAAGTGGGTTTTGAATACAATATTCATTTAATTAACACTATATCAATCATCACTCATCCAGATGCCTGTGAAGGCAGTAACTTTACTTGAAATGCAGAAGCAAAACTTGATCCTAGAAACACAGACTGAGGGCGCTAGGATAGCTACAACTTGAGTTCTTCAGTATGGACCAATTTGAACATGATGAGTTGCGGCACTAAATGAGAGATCATTAAAACTTAAAAAAAAAAAAAAAAACAACTCTTGTTTTATACACTTCCAGCTGCAACCAACTGGCTTGTCTCTTTACCCAGGCTCAATTATATACAAAGAACCATGCAATGAAAGGAAAGGGAAAAAAAAAGAGAAAATAATAAAGGCATAATCAGATCTATTGCTGAAATAAAAGAATAACAATGTAGTGGTTTTACAGTGTGTGTATGTGGGGGGAGGAGTAGTCTCAATTAGCTTCTTGCCTTCAAGAATGCCCATATTTGTACATTCAACCAGTGAAGAATGCTTTGACATTGAACATAAATCTGAGTCTTCTGGTTACTGTGGAAGCTTTGTACAGTCAATACATTTGTGTATGGCATTTAACATGGAACTTTTCTTTTCGTTCCAGCTGCCAATGCCTGATGAATGTGTCTACAGAAGTTTTAGAGCCCATGTTTTAGGACACCACAGCTGCAAAGAACATTTTCTTTCTTAGAACCTGTGGCATGTCTATCATTTTGTCAGATGTTGTAATTCTGTCCCAAAAAGATGCTTTTTCTATCCCATTGTGGAATGGTCTTAGTATGCCTGATTGGTGTGTGAAGGAGATATTTGGCAGTTCCCAATGAAGACTTCCACTTCCTAGGAGTTGTTTGGGGTTTATTTATGTGGCTTTTGTTTACTTTTAATTAGACTTTTGTGGCTAAAAAGTGTGTGTTCTTGTAGAATTACACCATTGAATCTATAAAGGCCAAGTTCCTTGGTATGTGTTGGTTTTTTTTGCATTCCTGCAATATGTTCAAATGGTCTTCTATTTGGTTAGAAGATTCCTGATTTTTTTTAAGAGTTCCCACCTCACATTTTATTAGGCAAACTTATGAATTTTGAGGTGCTCTGTGTTTCAGTAGTTAATATATAAGAATATATACTGTTCTAACAATTTATACACAATTTCATCCTGTGTGATGTGAGACAGTAGGAAGAACCTTACATGGAATGTTTTGGCATGCAATGCCATATATAGTGACTTCACACCAAAATTGAGATATCTCTTATGTCTGCAGTTTCAGAAGTTGATAAGGATATTGTAGTCTTCCCATACTAAATCTTTTTCTGGCATTTTCACCATCTCTGGTTCTAGTGTAAACCTTGCTTAGATGAAATTGCAAGCTCTGGGGATTATCAGTTTGTAAGAGAAGTAGATCCATGCATGATCAGTTAACAGCAAAGTTCACCTCATCAAACTTCTTCCAGATTCTTATGTCAGAGAGAAGGCTTAGCTGCCCATTCCCACTTCCCTGTGGAAGTATGCACTGTCTCCAACAACTCCTATCTTCTCTTTGATTTCAGTATTGCTATTCCACTGGATTTGACACCTGTGGCAGCCTCTGGGATCTCATTAAAGGGGGTTTCGCAGTATAGAAGGGCTCTGCATAAATATTGCTACATCTGCAGACTATAATGTCTTACCCATGGATTCCCTGCAAAGCTGATATATAGTGCATCTTTCCAACCCTCTGCATGTGTGGCAACTGATGGCCCACCCTCAGGGCTGGAGGAGGGGTGGTGGTGGTAGTGGGATATATTGCTGTGGACAAGACTGATGCACTCCCATGTATATATTTCCGGATGAGCAGGGGTGATGCATGCATGATGATTCAGGTGAGAATCAAAATAATTCTTAAGATAGCCATGGTTTCATATGGTAAATAATATTTCATACAGCTAGTAACATGGGAAGCAAATAACATTAAGAAGTGATAGGTAAGTGTGATGAGGTGATCTCCCATCACCTGCTAGAGAAGGGAAAAAATAGAGATATGCTCCACCTGTAAGGTGATTGACTGATTTGCCTCATGGCCAGAAGGGCAGAGCTTGGTGATGAACCATTAGACAACTGGGCCTTATAAGGTGTCTGAGGGAACTCAGTTGGGGAGGAGGGGGAAGACTGCAGAGAAAGGAGGATGTGCAGAGAGAGAGAGAGAGAGATTGAAGGAGGGCGACAGGCTTTGATGAGGCAACCTTAACATAGCTCTGAGGTGGAGTGGAAGGTCTTTTTGTCTTTATGATTATTTGGAGCTTATAACATGGGCCTTTTTATACCCTGGAAGGGGATGAGACTGGTGAAGTGTCTAGTTGGAGGGCTTGTTCAGAAGACAAAAGACAAGCCAGGGCAGAGGAAGCAGCCGAAAGGGGTGCTAGAGGTACAGATCAGTGAAATGCTGACTCCTGGAACAGAGACGCTATGATGGTTACAGGGAGCCTTAAAAATTACAGTTTGGTCTGAACATCTCAGACCACAATTAGTTCTGTAAAATTAGACTGGAAATCTTGTGAAAGCAGGCCTTTCTTATAGTATTTTGGAGGTAGAGACGTAAAAAAAGAACTAAAAGATAAAACAAAGTAAAACTTTTCCCTCAGTCTCAGAAAACCAAATAAGCAAAAAGTTTGGGTCCATTCTGACTTAATCTGAAAGGGTTTGCCCATCCCTATGTTAAGGATACTCTCTTATATCACTTATATGGGATATAATAAAAATAAGATAAATAAAATGATTTTTCAGTTGATCTCCCTGTAATGTAAGTTCACATTCATTATATTGGAAGCAAAAACTTGCTGTGGCTGTTTAATAATGCCAGCCATGTGCTTTTTCTGTTACTTATGTGAATTTCTTGAAAGTAATTGCTTGTTCCCTGAACTAGATCAGACAGAAAAGTCAAATTGAGTTTAAGCTCTAAAAATGGACACCAAAACCTCTGTACTCTTGTGGTTATAGGATGCAGGCCAACCGGTAGACCCTACGTTAATGTTGACAATGTGCTAGTGATATAAATGTTGATAGTTAAAACTATTTAAAGTGCCTTAGGTTTTCATTGGAACTTTGTAACTTGGAGAAAAAACTATTTAAAATCAAATTTTATATGATTACAGAAATTTTTCTTATTGGAAATTCGAACTCTTAGCACCTTAGCTTAATTGTTAATGTTGTTTATGTATGCCCATATATATGTAATATTTATAAGGAGCTGTAGTAGTCTGATCATTTGGAAGAAGATAGGCTTTTAAATGGGAAAAGAGGAATTAGGCAATACTGTGTATTCCTGGTATAGATAGACTGGTATGAGAAAGAGATGGCAATAATGAACTGTAAAGAGAGTGGTCCACATAGGGCTGCAACCAAGATTTACAGGGCATGGAACTAGATGTAGAAGACTAATTGAATCCACTGGGGAAGTGGTATTTGTTGATATTTGACGAAGGGCTTGTCTACACTTACTGGAGGTTCGACGCTGCAGCGATTGATGTCTTGGCCGTTGATTTAGTGGGTCTAGTGCAGACCTGCTAAATCGATCACCGATCGCTTTCCTGTCGACACCTGTACTCCACATGATTAAGAAGAGAAAGGGGAGTTGACGGGAGAGCATCTCCTGTCAATGTCGCTTAGTGTGGACACCACTGTAAGTAGATCTAAGCTACGTTGGTTTGAGTTACGCTAACTCAAATTGCGTAGCTTAGATTGACTTTTTCCCTTTAGTGTAGACAAAGCCTGAGAGTAGGAAAGTGACATGGAAGGTGAACCTGTCAGCTGCTAAAGAATTTACCATATTTGGAATAAATATTATTCAGTCTGTATCCCCAGTTTTTTTCTGATTATTTATGAAAATTCCATTCTTCAGGGAAAAAATCCAAAAGTTAAATGATATTTGGTTTTAGTTAAACAAAAAAAACCCCAAAACCAAAAAACAAAACAACAACAAAAAACAACCAAAACAACCCTCTCGCCCCCAACAAAACAAAACATGCATGCTGTAACTTATTTTAGCGTAAGTTATAGTAAACTAACACTACAAAAATTCCACATAAATATAGATTGTTAAATACTAACAAAACCCAAGAGAACGCTACAATATTGTGTTCATATGGATAGCAGATCAAAATCCATTCTCCATGTGGGTCAGTCTTTCAAAAAATTAAGATAAAATGTTCCATCGTACATAATATGTAAAGAAAATATATTTGAATGTTGTTAGTATATAAAATACTTAGTGTATGTCCATGTATATTTTTAATAATATGTATATTTTGTCATAAAATTTCGGCAGCAACTTTCTATACATATGCAATAATTGACTTGCTTCTTTTAATTTCTTGTCTTTCTACTTTTTTTTCTGTCTTATTCTCTCTTGTTTTTGTCTCTTCTCCCTCATTCTACATTTCTAAATTATGTTGTTGTTGTTACTTTTTCCTGAAAAGTATAAGGCATTGTATAAACATAGGAAGATATGATCTTGGTCCCCAAAAGCTTACAATTTAAGGCCTCCTGCAAAGACTTTCACATGTGTTTAACTTTACACATTGTGAGTGAAGACAAGAGGACTATTCACGGGCATAAAGCTAACTCTTGGCAGGATCAGGGCCCAGGTCTGTGTTTCTTCCAACACTTAGATATCTACTTAACTCTATGGAGGTGAGTAGTGTCTCATTGCTAGTACATTTCAAGGGGGAGGAATTGGGACCTGTGGTCAATCTGAGCCTAGAATAAAATTTTTGGTTATTTGCCCATGATAATGGCCACCTTGGGTCCAAATCCAACCCCTCACATTGGCATTTTTTTATATTAATACATGTCTTTGTCATACTATATTTATAACAAACTTCTGGAGAAAGATCTGCTATGTGCCACTTCTTTTCATTTCCCTTCCCGCTGCCCCTCCCCCAGGAGAAAGAATCCCAGTGCTTGGATTCTAGACATAGAATATCTGTGATTCATTACTTGTTCTTCCTACCTGTGGGTTTCAGGTGGTACATATTGAGGAATGAACCTTGTTCCTTTGTGTCTTGTAGTGCACTTTAGTTATGTATTTGGGAAATCTTACATTACATGAGATGATAGAAGTTTACAAAACAATAAATTTCTAAAAGAGAGTTGCATATGCAGAAGTTGTACAGTGTAAAGGGAAAAATAAATGGTTAAAAGTTAATGGGTATAAAAGGGCTAGTCCAGTCCCTAATATTCAGATTATCTCTGCCGGGGATTCTGCAGTTTATCACCTGTGTACTCCTTCTGCTGTTGATTTATCTCAACAATCCTAGTATTGCCCTTATTGAGGACAGAGGGTCCACACAATAGTGGATCTTCTGGCTTCACATTTTTCTTGCCCTACCATCAAACACTCAATTCTCCAACATCTCACTACCCTATGATGTAAAGCAACTACACTGGTTCTGGTGCCAGAGGACCCTCTGCAACCATGGAACTAAGGGAACTATTTCTCCTAAAGTGTAGTTCAACTCTAAAGTGACACTATGCAAATGACATTTTAGGGGTTCTAAATTTGTGGGGTCTCATGTTTTACAGTACTCATTTGCTCAGTTTATATTAGTAAACGTGTGTGTCAATTGCACAACTGAAAATTCAACTTTGGTTCTGTCAGCTTTTGACAGAACAAGAAGCAATAGTCTCAAGTTGCAGTGGGGGAGGACTAGGTTGGACATTAGGAAACACTATTTCACTAGGAGGGTGGTAAAGCACTGGAATGGGTTACCTAGGGAGGTGGTGGAATCTCCATCCTTAGAGGTTTTTAAGGCCCGGTTTGACAAAGCCCTGGCTGGGATGATTTAGGTGGTGCTGGTCCTGCTTTGAGCATGGGATAGGACTAGATGACCTCCTGAGGTCCCTTCCAACCCTAATATTCTATGATTCTGTGATCTGCAGGACTTGTTCTTTCTGGTTTGCATGCAACCACCAGTAATAAAAATTCTGCTTGTCAAATCTGCTCTGAATTACACCTATGCATACCCCATTATCTTCAAATTCTGCTTTAAGATGTATCAGTGCAAGCATTGAAGCAGTTGCAGTATTGCCAACCCAAAGAGTTCAAAAATAATGAGTCAGGCCCAATAAAACCCATGATACTGGCTTAAATCCTTAGTTTTCTTTAAACTATATTATGGTTTTGGGATCTTCTTATTTGCCTTCTGGTTTCTGACTCTTCAGGTCGCACTCACCTCACATTTTCAAACTTTTCTTCACAGCCCTTAAAACCAGAAGCCTACTGAAACAAAGAAAAGGTAAATTAAAAGCTGAGAGTCTCAGGCAATCTCATGATTCCAGCAGCTGGAACTTTAAGAAAAAAACACTAGGTATTGTGGAACTCATGATAAAATGATGAATTAGCCGCATTGCAGCTGCGCAAATGAAACTGAGAGCAGGATTTGGAACTGCTTGGAAAATGAGGAATTTAATATGAAGCTGATGTTCTGCAGGTTTGTAAATGCCCCAACTAGTGTCAGAATATGGCTGTCTTCTGGAAATATCAATAGCATTATAAGAAATAAAATGTGTAGGTTCGTCAGGAGAAAACCTGAGCATGGTGATTCATTTTCTGATTTTATAAGATTCTGCCAGATTGATTGTAAGGAATGAGTTCAAAACCAAACCAAACAAACCAAAACAAAAATGCACAGGTTGTAATGGATTTGATTTTTGATACTTTGGGAGGTGCTCAGATATAGGTGTACAGTGAGGGAAAACATTATGAAAATTGGGTAGATCGATAATAAATACACTGTCTTTGGATTCTTTCAATGTATCTGTAGAAAAGCATGCTTTTCACCATTACATTTATACAGAAGACAGACCACCTTTGAGTTGCAAAATTTACAGGCCTACGCAACTTATTAATCAGGATTCCAAGATGCTTTTGAAAATATTTACTGTAATTATCTAGAGGGAGATTTTTAAAGGAGCACATGGGAGTTATTCAATGGGATTTGTGTGCCTAATTCCCCTCTGCACCTTGGAAAAAATCTCTTCCCTACAGACATGATTCATCCTGAGCAGATTTCTTTAAAAAACCCAACACCCACACCTAGTCTGTAGGTGATAAAAGACACCTTTTATGCAACAAAGATTAATTATAGCTAGGAGAGTGCTCATTGTAGCTTTCTCCCTTGGTGCAGAGAGAGTGATTGGTTGAGTGAAGTTCAGAAAAAAAACCCTTAAGGATTGTATATCAACTTTTTTACATGAGACCACTGCCATCTGTTGTGTATAATAGAGTGTACTCCAAGAAAGTCAGTTAAGCTGAGTGTATGCATCAGAAAGGTCTTCCGTCTCTCCTGTTGATTCATCTAGTGATGGAGCCGATGGCAATCAAGCTGGAAATAAGCTCAAATGAATAAGTTCTTGCAAATCGTGGTTCTATGTTAATGACATAACTCTTGCCCTGAAGAAATCAGATATATTAATTCAGTCTTCAGGGAGTGATGACATCTCATTTATTTTCTAAGTTCAAGATGAAACGGGAGCTCCCAACTGCACTTATACCACTAAACTTTATTTTATTCCCTAACACACAATATATATTTACAACATTCAAAAGCTTTTCTTCAAAGAAAGTGTGGAGCAGGGAAAGACCATTAAAGTTTAAATGGCCTCTTTCCAGTAGGATGTTTTTACTTGTTTTATTTTTTGTTTGTGCTAATATTAGCCTTCTTTCAATTTATAATATTTCGTATATGACAATGTAATATTTTCATTTTGTGCCTTTTTAAAGATCTTAGGGAAAATGTGTTAAAAGGGTGATATATCTTATCAAAACAGGAGGCAACAAGTTTATTTGTTAATGATCCTATTAAAAATCACTGGCTAAGTAAGCCTTTCCGCATATTTAATACCAAAAAGTTACCGGCTAAATAATACCAGCTAAAATAATAAACAAATAAAACTAATTAAACCTTAGATAAAAACTAATCTGGAAAGAATTAAATATCTGTACATCAACTTTCAGACAACTTCTAAAGCCCCTGAAAACACTTAAGCATGTTCTTCACTTTATGGTTGGTATATACACAAATATACTGAAATAACTCAACCACATTTAATTCTTCCCTTGTGTGGTCTTGATACAAGCCTGTGTATGGACATTTATTTCAGAATAAAAGTGTCCTATTTTGATTTTGCTAAGCTAAATCTAAGCAGGGAACTTTAAAAATCAAAATAGAATATTTTTATTCCAGAATAAGTGTATCCACATACACATGCATCAACATAGCAAAAGGTGTGCACTAAAAGTGATTTAGTTATTTCAGTGCAAGTTTTTGTGTAGACAAACCCGTACATATGTAGCTCCATTGACTTCAATGGAATGAATCGCAGTGCTTAAAATTAAGCACCTGTATAAATTTTGCAAGATTGAGGCCTTGGATTGCAAGCTGTTTGGGGAAAGGAAAAATTTTACTCTGTGTCTAAAGCCAGGTTTCTCTAAATTCATTGCATTGTGACCCCCTTCTGACAACAAAAATTACTACACAACCTCATGAGGGGGGACCGAAGCCTGAGCCCACCTGAGCTCTGCTGCCCTGGGTGGGAGGTGGGGGCAAGGCCCAAGCCCCTCTGCTCCAGGCAGGGGGGCCAAAGCTGAAGCCTGAGGACTTCAGCCCCAGGCAGGGGGCCTGTAACCTGAGCCCTTGAGCTTCGGCCCTGGGTGGTGGGGCTTGGACTTTAGCACCGGGCCCTACCAAGTCTAAGCCAGTCCTGGCGACCCCATTAAAATTGGGCCCCGACCCACTTTGGGGTCCCAACCCACAGTTTGAGAACCGTTGGTCTAAAGCACTGTGTAAATCTGCAGTTTTAAGTAAATGATTACTGATGCCTCCCTCTTCCTACTGAAAAGTTCTGAGATTTTTTTTCTTATTTCAGAATTATCAAAACTGAGAGTGCAGAATAATCTGCAAAGAACAAAAAGTTGTCCTGCTTCCTGGTCATCTTGATATTAGAGGAGTCACACATCAGCACTGGGGTCCCAGTTCAAAATACCAAACACTCCCACAACTGCTGAACGCTTTGATAGCAACGTATTCTTCAACACATGATTAGACTTTTGCAAAACCAAGAATAACATATAAAGCTATACTTGATATCCCTTTTTATTGACTATACTCCATGTTCTGGACTCATATTGACTGTTATGGAATGTCAGACATACTGAGTTATTAAGGGCAATATGGGGTATCATATTTTCCTTTAAAGACTTTCGAGTTGTTGGAAGCAGAATACTGCTAGATGGACAGTTGTGCTCTCTTAAATGACAGTTTGGTTTATATGTTTGCATTTTTCTGAAAACCTTTGTATTCAGAGGTATCTGCACTTTGTCGAACTAGCTTAGCAATATCTAATCTTGACTAATTGGACCATCTGTGTTAGTTATTTTTTTTAAGTAAATTACTAAATTCCCACAAGAAATTTGGGGGAGGGCAGCATTATTAGGAAGTAGAAATGAGATCAGACAGGAGATTTTTTTTGTATGAGAATGTTTCAACCTGAAGGAGGTATTAGGCTAAACTTGCCACTCAAGTTAAAGAAGGGGACTAGGCGGGGAATCCCTTTACAGCTAAAATGTTGCCATTAACCTTTTATTTAATTGTCCTCCAGTTGTATAACACACCATTAAAAACCTTATTGCTAAGAAATGGCTTTGGCCTCTTTGAGAGTCAGGTGTGCCAATACTGTACAGCATAGGTTGATTCTCTAAGATTATATCAAAGGTAGAATAGGTCCTTAATATGAACAGCAACACAGACCATTTAGTTTATTAGCTCAGGGTTCTTCTCTCCCTCCCTCTCCCCAGAAGAGTGATCAGGCCACCCAAGATGATAATTTAAAAATGGGCACTGCTGCTTTCCCAACTGGCATTCACTCTGCCTACTCAGTTCCAGTTATATCAATGTGGATTACAGAACTATTCCCCTTCTTATTTAAAAGCAGGAGAAACCATGTAAAAATGTCTCCTTTGCATAGGAAATTAACTTCCTTTCAGCTATCTACTGCTGTATTAAAGATTGGGGTATATGCTCCTTCAGAAAGAAATTCCTAATGAGTTTAAATGCTGGCATTAACGTTTGTTTGGCATACAGTCATCTCTAGACTGTTTCTATTCCTGGCAGTCTCTGGAGAATCTTGTTAAAGAATTTAAAGGTTAAGAAAAAATGTCAATTCACAGATAAGACAAGAAGCCTTGTTTTAGAGATTCAGGTGTTTTTGAGAAATACTTTATATAAAAGCTAGAATTTCCATTAGCAGGTCAGAAGGTGGCAGGTTGTGCATTCCAACCCAATCTTTCTTTAAATATATATATACACACACATATAGAGGGTTTACTAATCTGTCCAACTTTTGTTTATTCCTCCACATTTTGAAAATTATAAGATTGAATTTTGAGGTGGGAGCAAATGTGCATAGAGTTACATTATAGTTATAATACTGATGGATTATGTACCAAGTCTACTCAGCCACCTACAATGGATAATAATGAAAGTAATATAAAAAATAACTAGAGGAACTGAGGGTTTTCCTAGAAACACTGGCTGCTTTGAATACATCCACATACAGCACCTATTTGTAGTAGAAAGGGACAGCAGCACTGCAATTCTACTGAGCTAACCTCTGAAATCATGAATATCTGAATTCTTTAGAAATTCTGTCTGGCATTGTTGAGCACTCCTGTGGAGGAAACCATTGCCAATCTACTTTACTCAAGTCACTCCATAGTTCCCAGATCTTTTTAATGAAAAATAATAGCTAACTAGGTATCCTCCCTCTCCATCTTCCCAACTTCTTACGTATACTGTGGAAACAAATCTTTCAAATGGTCATTTGGCCAGTGCCGGTAAATTTCTTACGGTCACATTTTTTTCTCAGATGTGTGTGCAGCACTCCTAAAAGTTACGATACTGTTCAAGGTCCGAGCTTGTTCCTTATTCTGGTGTCATGCACAGTACAGCATGACATTTAATTTCTGCCATCAGTGTTATATCCTTGGAGTCAACAGTTTTAGGAAGAAATTACTGAGAGAGCTGTAAACCTTAAAAGCAGTCATTTATTGCCACACACTGAACTAACCAAAAAACAGCCAAAACTGGCTGGGCTATCCCCATATAATCTTACTCAGTTGCCATAGCAACAACAAGATTCTATTACCATGACAACCAAATACACAACATATTCCTCCCCCCTTAATAAGAATGTCTCCTAAATAAAACAAACACTAAACTAGAGAAGGAGGGTAGATTGTCTCTGTTCCCGGCCAAACCCCAGGGATTATTTTGCCCCGTAACCGTGGGTTCGCCCTATCTAAAGATCCAGCCATTGAAGAGTCTGTCTGTCTCTAGGTGGATTACGGTGGACTTGGGTGGGGGTCTGACAATGGGCTTGGGGTTCATAGGACTAATGGGTGAAGATGTGGTATCAGCTTGTTCCGGGCAGAGGGGTATCTTTGCTGCCGGCAGTAATGGAGGGGAAGAGTCAGGAACAAGTGACTCTTGATTTGGTGTCTCGCTGGAAGTGGTAAAGTCAGGCAACTCAACTGAAGATGTGTCCTGAGGACTGGTATGACAGCAGCTGATCTACATGTCGCCGCCAGGTGAGATCCTCTGCAGTCCGGACTGTGTAGGAAACAGGCCCTGTTTGAGCGATGACAGTGGCAGGGACCCATTTAGCTCCAAAAGTATAATTCCAAGCCAAAACTGGCTGTCCCGGGCTAAAGGTTTGGTCTTTTGCTCTGGGTACATGCCTGATGACTTGATCTTGCTGCTGACATTGCACAATTTGTCAGGGTTCAGAAGGTTTCAGCAGATCAAAGCAAGTACACAGCTGTCATCCCATCATTAGAAAGGCCGGGGATGCCTTGGTCGTAGTATGAGGTGTGTTTCTGTAGGATAGTGAGAAGGTGTCCAGATGCTTTTGAATGGATAATTGTCCCTTGCCAATTTCAAAGCTTGTTTTATTGTTGGCACAAATCTTTCAGCTAATCCATTGGTGGATGGATTATATAGTGCTGAAGTGATGTGGTGTGTCCCATTTGCCTTCATAAAATTTTGAAACTCCTGAGAGATGAACTGTGGTCCGTTGTCACTCAGAAGTTGTTCTGGCAGACCAAAATGACTAGAGAGTCATCGTAGTTTTTGTATTCTCTGCAGTAGTGGACTGCATTATACTGACTTCTGGCCATTTAGAATGGGCATCTACCACCATCACCAAGAACATGCTTCCTTCAAGTGGGCCAGCGAAGTCAGCGTGAATACGTTACTACGGGTTTTCAGGCCAGTCTCATGGGTGTAGGGGTGCCTACTGGGGTGCATTCCTCACACTGTAGGGGTAAGGATGGATCAAAGTGTGTCAGAACTTCAGAATTTAGCAATGCATCCTTAGCTTTGTTAAATGCAATGTCACAGGCTTCAGTCCACTTCCAGGTCTTGTTCTGCCCAAGGAGTCCGTGAAGTGATTTTAGCAGTGTGGCTGACATTCTGAGGAGGGGGAGCCGCCACAATAGCCTTAACTTTTGCAGGGGCCTTACAAAGACCTGCAGCATCAATGATGTGTCCCAAATATTCAACAGAGAGCTGGAAGAATTCACGCTTGTCTTTGCAGACTTGTAGGCCATACTCTTCCAGTCTTTGTAGGGTAGCCTCTAAATTCTTTAGGTAATCCTTCTCATTCCTTCCAGTGACCAGGATGTCATCCAGATAGCACTGGACTCCTGGCAAGCAACACAAGATCTGGTCTATAGCCCTCTGGAACCAGGCGGGAGCAGACGTTATTCCGAAGGGTAGGCAACAGTATCGATAAAGCCCCTTATGCATCACAATAGTCAACAGCTCTTGGGACTTTTCATTGACATGCATCTGTAAATATGCTTGACTCAGATCAATCTTACTGAACTTTTTTCCCCCATCCAGGCCTGCGAAGGGGTCATTAATGCAGGGAAGTGGCTTTGCACACAACACTGGGTTGACAGTGACTTTAAAATCACCATAGATCTGGAGGGAGCCATCTTTCTTCACTCTTGGAACAATAGGAGTTCCCCATGGGCTATTGGTAACTGGTATTAGGACTCCATTTTTGACCAGGCACTCAAGGTCTGCTTCAACCTTCGGCCTGATGGCATATGGGACAGTTCTGCCTTTCAGATATTTTGGTTGGCTGTCAGGTTTAATGTTCAATGTCCCAGTGTTTCCCTTCATACGTCCCAGATCCTCTCCAAAAACAGCAGTATGTTTCCTTAGTATAGCAGGCAGACTGCCCAGTTCAGCTGGATCTTCCTAAGCCAAGACCTACCCGTTAAGGCTGGGTAATTACCTCTCACCACAGTGAGTGAGTGGCAATTTAGCAGCCTTCCATTGAGCTCCACCTTAACATCAGTAGTGCCCAACATGGGCACAGCTTCTCCCGTATATATGTCTTCAGAACTGTTTTTGTTGCTTTAAGTGGAAGATGCTGTAGCTCTTCTTTATACACAGTCTCAGAGACTAGCGAGATGACTGCACCAGTGTCCAGTTCCATGCGCATAAGTTTGCCATCCAACAACGGGACTACCCAGTATTCATGTGATCCCACTGCCAAAGGCAAAACATGGTGTGGCACTTCTTCTTGTGATGAGGGAGGTGTCTCCTTGGTCATCCTGGGTCTGCTCTAGGGTATGGAGATTTCCCTTTTTGGTCGGCCAGACCACAGGCCTCCTTTTCTTTTGTTTACAGGCACACTCGTGTCCCTTTTTGCCACAGTGTCGACACACCAGGTCCTTACACCAGCATTCTGATGCATGGTGACCCGGCTTACCACAGCGGTAACATTCCTGACTCCCCACAGTTTTGTGGGTAGGTTCTTGTGACACCTTATGCACTCTAGGGGATGCACCGATGGATTGCGCCGCCTTTGTTGCCAGTTCCATAGAGACCGCAATGTCAACAGCCTTCTGTAAGGTAAGCTGAGCCTCTGTCAACAGGCACTTCCGTATAGCTTCACTGTGCAGGCCATACACTAACCTGTCACATAGGGCATCATTTAGTATCTCCTTAAATTCACAGTGTTCTGCAAGCTTTCTCAAAATTGCTACAAATTGTACAGTTGTTTCGTCGTCTTTCTGGTCTCTTGTGGAACCTATATCTTTCAGCAATTACCAATGGTTCTGGTGAAAAATGGGACCCCAGGATTTCCACAATGTCACTGTAAGATTTGGTATCTGGATTAACAGAGTGTAGTAAGCTGTGTAGCAGGGAGTAGGTCTTAGCTCCTATAACACTTAAGAATATTGGCACCTTCTTCTCTTCTGTAATGTCATTTGCAACAACAAAAAATCTCAAAACGCTCAATATATACATGCCATTGCACTATCATCTCCTCAAAAGGTTCCAGTGGCCCTTTAAGTGTAGCCATGGTTTTAGTTTCAGTTTGCACAGTCAGTGCAAACAAGCCAGTTCTCACCCCCTTCCAGCAGCAAAAAGGGTTTTTTTTTGTACCTTGACTTCTACTTCCTTCTGTTGCTGGGGCAGCACAGACATCTCACCCTCGTTGCCACGTTGTTATGTCCTTGGGGGCAACAGTTTTAGGAAGAAATCACTGGAGACACAGAGCGCTGTAAACCTTAAAAGCAGCCATTTATTGCCACACTCTGAACTAACCAAAAACCAGCCAAAACTGGCTGGGCTATCCCCTAATAATCCAACACAGTTGCCATAGCAACAACAAATACACAACAATCAGAGCAATATTTTAAAACATTTTAAATCTCTAATAACATTGTCCTTACTTTATTACATGAATCTTTTCATCATCTTTTCATTTTGTCCAGATTGTGTCATGTCTAGGCTCTTTAAGGGCACAGTCCTGTTCACTATTTTCCAGTGGTTGTTGAGAGTGCTTGGTACATTGTAGCCCAAGGTGTCTGGGTGAATTGGAAGACAGATGAGACTGAACTGGGTTGAGTAGAAGGAAGTTATATTAGTTTCGTTGGGGAAGGATATTCTGTATATGGCGAGGGTTGCTTCTCTATCATCATTGAGGACATTTTTGTCCCTTTGTCCAAGAGGTTTACAATTTAGAGTGTTTTTGGACTCCTGGCTATTCCTGGAATCCCAGGTGCCTATTAGTGGAGCAATTTTTTTCACTCATTTTTATTCCATATGGTTAAAGTAAATGCAGCCAGTTCGCTCAGTTCCATGCTTCACCACAGTCATTCATGTTTTTATGACTTCAAATTTAGAAAAGAATGGATTACTCCAGTATGCTGTACTCTAATATGCTCTATCTTGGAAGTTGCAGCTGGCACAGAATAACAGTGAGTATCTCCTCACTTGCACGTCATTACAATTTCATTTGGTTTGGGCTCTGGTTATCTGAGATACCATATCTTTCTCCATGTGTTGCTGAGCCAGTTGAAATAGGTGAAGACCTTGAGCCACCAGTGTCTTAATTTAAGTATCTTGGGATCTCGGATGCTGTCACAGTGTCCTCAGTAGACAATCCTGGTCTCTGGAATTCACTTTGGCTCCACCTGACGAGCAGTGAGTGTCATTTAGTGTAGAAAAAGCCCATCTTTTTTTCTCACGCTTTGCCTGAGTTGGGATGGGGTGGATGTAAGAATTTAGTTTGAGGCAGTATTCTCTTCTTGTTGACTTCAAGTTATAAGAGTTGTATATATTTAACAAATATGAGTTTAATAATAAAAAAAATCAAAGATTTTTGTTGGTGGTGGTTTTAATGAGATTTTATCATACGTGGCTATCTCTTCAGTTAGGGATTAGCGTTTAATATTTTCATTACAGGAAGACTGGGCCTTAAATTGATCCTGTAACTGGATGTAACCACCCCTTGCATAGTAGTATTTCTGAATAAATGGACCGGTACGTAGCCTGTCCAAAATGTATGCTGAGCCACTCCTAGCTGCAAACAATTTACTATCAGGACCACTATGCTTGTTCAAATCTACATTGCCTAATGATCCTGAGTAGATTTATTTCCTACAGATTAAACTTTTGCCTTCACAATAGTATATATGATAGATTTTTTTTAAAAAAAAATGAATTGATTTCTCTAATATTCTCAACATCATTTGTTGACCCAGGACCAGATTCTACTCCCGTTATGCGTAATATGAGTAATATGTTACTCTGCGAGTAGTCTCTAAAGTTAGTGGGGATGACAGAATCTGGCTTTTTTTAGTCACTTAGGTTTGGGTGAGAGTTCTTATTTGCAAGAATGTTTTCAGAAATTAAACATTAAACATTAAGACATGAATACTAGTGTAAATAAATATCGGGAGAGTATTTAGATTGGAAAGGCTAGATATTTTGAAAAGCTTCTTATTTTTCACTTAATAGAGCCCTGAAGCAATTATGAATATTGAAAGTATGAGACAGAAAAAAGGGGGTGAAGGGAAGTTAGACTCTTGTTAGAGCTAGAAAATAGTAACAATACAGCATCCAGCTAGAAAAATAAGGATGTTGTGATTCATTATCAAAGTCAATTCTCACATGGCACAAATTGAAGGATTGTTTTTATTGCAAAAGGTGTTTTTCCAAACTATGAATGATGAACATATTTGCCAAAATTACCCTCCCTTGCAGATAACCTGTATCCAGAAAAATTATACAATTTGTTGGGTAAATTATAAGCAGAGAATAATTTTATTATCTGTGTTTACAATTATTGCAGTGCTGCTATGATGATATGAATACATTCCTATTTATTCGGTATTTCATGTTAAATCAAAATAGTATCATCTTTATGTACTGTCGTATAAAAGGTCATAAAATGTACTGATGTTCAATTAATGTCCTCTTTTAAAAATACTAAAAAATTTAAAACTTAATCTGAGGTGGGTATTTCATAGTTTACACAGCTGAACAGACAGAACAGAGACAGCTGTAGGAGTAAGCTTTTTAAAAAAATATTTATTTAGCTTGTACATTTCCCTAACCACATGCATATGGACAGCCCATCCTTCTGGAAATAGACACCTGGTATCAGAATGTTTTGTCTTGGTAAATGTTTTTGTACAGATATAGCACTTCCTTGTTTGCTGGAAAAGTAACAAGATGTATGTCGTGATTATATAAATAGAGTATGTAGACTCTCTAAATGTAAATGTAAGAAACTGTTATTCTGTCATAGAGGTAGCTGTGCTATCATTTCTGTGAGTCTGAGAATAGTTTTGTTTCTCTGTATATGTAGTGTTAGTAGTATCTATAATGGTAATGACAATAACTGGATAAAGAGAAAGAAAAAAGCTGATCTCAGAGGAAAAAATGTTTGAAAATCTGTCTTTGGAACACAGGAATATGAATAGACTTTGGAATGTATTATTTTTAAATGAACAACCATTTGGGGAATTTGTTTCTGGTAGATAAGCGTTTTTTATCTCTGTTCTTGTAGAGGTTGTATTTTAATTGTAATTCTATAGATGGAAATAGTTTAAAAGAACAGTATTACACATCAACAAGGAAGAACACCCAAACTAGAATAACATTTATTAGAAAAATAGGAAGTAAGATCTTTATTTACACACTCTGCCAATAATAATAATAATTAACAAAATAACAATCAAATAACTTGGCATGAAGAAGGTGAGATTCTGTACTTTTTTTCCCCTTTGAAATAATTGAGTAAACAGTCTTGACCCACAGTTCTTAGCTCAGAATGTTTTGTGGTACTCAATGCGTTATAATAGAAGCCTCTTATTTGTAAACAGTGGAAAGAGCAGAAAAGCCGGTAAGCTTTTTTTTTACCCATTTTTAAAGGCATTTATCTTGTTTATCAGAAATACATAGATCCAATTTAGTAGCTATTCAGAGTCTTGAAAACAAGCATACTATATATATCACCAGAACTTTAATAAATGTATTAAGTAGAGTTGGTCAAAAATAGGACAGAGTTTTTTGGAGGGAAAAAAATAAAACATCTGAAGTTGTTTCCTTTCCAAGAAAGAATGTTTCATTTTGCCTTTTGCCACTCTGTAACTTTGCAGATGTGAAAGATTTTTGAAAGGGAAAAAAAGTATCAAATTACTTGGGGAAAAAAAGCGACAAAAAATCCGCAACAAATTGGAAATACCAAAATTTCTGATTTTGGTAAAAAAAAAAATTCTACCAACTGAAAGGCTATTTTTTTCTGTTGTTGGGAGTGGAAGGGGGGGGAAGAACAATTTCAACCACCTCAATTTAAAATATGACTGAATGTAGCTGTAATTCTCAAAATGCCTGTCACTGTGGTATCTAAATTATTGTAGTTAGTTGGGGAGGATGACCCTAAAAGTGAGTAGCCCAAATGGAAATGGGGTGGGGTGGGGTGGAGATTATATTCAACAGTTCACTCCTGTTAATAATCATGAACAAGGCATTCCATGTACATTGACTATGAAAATTGACTAGGTACTTATCAATATCGGGGATTTGGCCTAATTGCAACCATCAGTGGTGTAGCTGCACTGATGCAAACTCTTATTTTTATTATTGTTGTACCACCTAGGGGGCCTAGTCATGAATTGGGGCCACATCATGCTAGCCACTGTACTAACCCAAAAATCCCTGCCCCAAAGAGCTTGCAGTGAAACCACTAATGTGTTCTCAGACAAAGCTGCTATTTGCATCAGTGTCACTAATCCCGGCTTGAAACCTGGGTAAACTCTACTACTGAAATTGCAGTTTACAGCTTTTTAACCTGTCTGAACAAGAGTTAGTACTAGTGCAGGTATACTGGTGGATGGCCACCAATGACTGAAATCTGGGCAAATCCTGAGGCGCACCTATGCCTTTTTTCAGGGAATTGTTTGCACTGCATGTGTTCCTAGGGTATTATTCCAATTAAGTGTCTGTACCATTCATCAGAGTGCTGATTAAGATAATTGAGTTGAATGCAGCATGTACAATATACTGTGTCAGATTGAAAAGGCAAATCCTCCTTCACCTTCAAAAGTACAATGATTATATTCCTTTAATTGGTGGTCTTGTATCACACTCTTGTGTTCCATGTGATTGGGAAGAGGAATTTTGAATATCAATCAACTCTATTATCAATAGATGCCTATGTGTCTATTAATTTGTGTGTTGTGTGTGCGCTTGTGAGACATGCAAACGAGAATAAAGGCAGTGTGACCAGGAAAAAGTATGCAACTCCTTTACACTCTGGTCCTGGCTGTCTGATTAACAGTGTGCCTTTGGCCCAGTCACCTAACATCTCTGCATCTTTTTTTTCCCATCTGTAAAATGGGAGTGGTCATATTTATGTGTGGCATAAGGATGTTCTGAGGATTGATTGATT
This sequence comes from Mauremys reevesii, assembly GCF_016161935.1. NCBI lineage: Eukaryota > Metazoa > Chordata > Testudines > Geoemydidae > Mauremys > Mauremys reevesii. The sequence goes on along the minus strand of NC_052627.1, from coordinate 62,166,476 downwards.
ACGGCAGTATTGTATCAGAAAAAGTGTTCTAAATTTTCAGTCAAACTTCTGCTATTTATCTTTCACCAAAGTTTTCAAATACCTAATAAAACAAGCTGAACAGTTGAGAGGAGATGGTATATTCTATCCTTTTAGGATAGGTAATGCTATTATGGCCAGGCTAGCCACTTTGTCTCATTCCCACCTCATGGCCAATTCTGGAGATGACTCTGCATAAGCCACAGAAGGTAATTATGAGTCTTCACTGCCTTCTGGCCTACCTAGTGGCATCCGCTGCTGCTATGTTCCAAGCCAACCTTTTCTAACTTCCTCTGACTTGTATAACTTTACATACAATTACTACACATATTTTACTATGACAATAATGACCAGCAAATTGAATTTTCAGATGGTACCTTACAAGGCATACTTTGTACAAAGATTATTGCAATAGTGTACAAGAGGTGAGTACAAGGGTTCAGTCTGTACCAAGGTAATTTATATTTTAGAAGCAAAAGTATTAATGATTTTATAAAGTACATTTTTGCAGATGAAATCTAATTGTCAAATGTAAATAACCACCTTTGATTATAATTATGTTTAAAAAAAACTCTACAACAAAAGAACATTATTAAAGCTGCAGAGTCAAACACTCAAAGTTTATGAAATGCCTGAATTTAAGTTGCCCATGCAATCTTAATTGGATTCCCTTGTATGTATGCATTATGATACAGTCTTTAATTATATGATCACATACTGTTTTTCCACAGGTCTTATCTACATGAGAGTCAGACTGCTTCTCTTTTTACTCCCTGGGAACAAGCATTGGGGAGCGGTAAAACAGACATTGAAAATGCAGGAGAGACAGTTTCCCTGCTCTCAGTTCCATCTCTGGAACCACCGCATCCAGCAGCCTCTGGAATGAGCAATTGCAGGGAAAGTCCTGTTCAGCCCCTGCAGCCCCAGGCTGGAGCATGCTCAGTACAGACAGAATCTCTGGTGAATTTAGCTGGCAAACTCTAACAAGTCTCTACTGACCATGTGTGAACTAAGATTTGAATTTGGCCAAATTTGGGCTCTTTTCCCCAGGACATCAAAAGGCATATCTCTGGCACAGAGGTAACCCCAAATTTCAAGACCCTGCTCCAAAGCATGGAGGCACTAGAATTTCTTAATGATTGTAAAAAAAAATTCTAATATGGAAAAAACATATTTTTCACTAATCTCATTCATGGAAATGGCAGAACAATTTTTGCTGAAAAGTTTCAAAAAAATCAGCTGAATATAGACATCTGGTATGGGAAATTTCAGCCTGAATGGTTAAAGATTGGCAAAGCTATTGGTAAGGCTGCTTTTGTCATGGAGATCATGGATTCTGTGTCATTCTGGGACCTCAGTGACCACTTCGGGGGCAGGGCAGGAGCAGCTGTCAGTCCTGGGGCCACTGGAGCAGTGGCTGCCAAAACAACTGACCGGTGGCCAGCCCCGGGGCCGCTGGAACAGCAGTTTCCTGCCACCGGAGCAGCAGTGGGGTTGGAGCAGCTGAAAGCCCCAGCAGTGCTCTGTCTCCTCTCTCCAATTCCCCCCCCCCAATTTTTTTTAGTACAAGTTGGACAGGTTGCAGGCTTCCATTAATTTTTGTTTATTGCCTGTAATCTGTCCCTGACTTTTGCTAAAAATACCTGTGAGAGAATCTTAACATTAGATATAAGCAACTGGAAAAGGGTCTTATAATGGGAAGTGTTGAGTAATCTTAACTATAGATGTTGTTACCAGCTCTGCCACTAGTTAGTACTGGACTGAAATTTCTGTACATGTTTTCAATCAAAAGTAGATGTTCCATTTGCAGTGCTTTGTCCATAAAATTTGCTAACAATAGCAATTTGACAATATATAAAGCAACGCTCAGTATGTTTTGTGAGGTTATGAAGCTGAATTGGTATTTTTTATTACTAACATCTTGCTGCAATAAACAGTCTCATATAATAACTATAACAGTACCATTTATTGCTGTATCTACAATTCCACTTATAATTCAACTTTGACCAAATGCCACTTCTATTTATTCCGTATTCAACCAAACCCTAAAATTAAATATTTAGTATATCCTTAGTTTAACATTTGCATGGTGCTTTGAAAATGTAAAACTCTGTGATTATTAATATTTATTTATTAGTGTATTAATCATGTATGAGTCAATGTTTTAGCATGCTTATTTGGCAGCCCTGCTACTTGATAAATTACCTAGAGTCTGCTATGCCCTGGAACAGCGAGAGGTGGCACTGAGGTGATGAATGGGTGTTTGATGTGAAAGTAGGAATAAGATGTAAAATTTTCAAAAATGCTTAAGTCCCATTTTCATAAGTGATTTAGGCATTCAGATTTAGGATGAGGCTTAGAAGCCTGACTTTTTTCTAAGAGAATTAATTAATTATGATTATGATGCTGTTCAGCTCTTGTGTAGTGCTTTTCACCTATAGATCATAAAGGAAGGTAAGCATCTTCCCATTTTATAAATAGGGACAGGGACATAGAAAATATGTGTCCAATGTAAGATCATAAAGGAAGGTAAGCATCTTCCCATTTTATAAATAGGGACAGGGACATAGAAAATATGTGTCCAATGTATTTTTGTTGTTGTTAAGCTAGCACAAGAGGTAACTAAGCGGTGTCCACATTTTAGGAAAGAGAGATTTTTCTTTCTTGTGGGGAGATATCATGATAGGGTTCTTTTTAACAGAACTGACCTTGATTAGAATTATATTAGTATGAACAGTAATAGAATAAGCCTACTTTTTTGTGGGTAAAGAAGAACACTTGACAGGTAGAATAGAAACAAGCAGCTGTGATTTATATGACATCCAGATTGGATCCACATTACCATCTGAAATGTAAATGGAATAAAAGAAAGCAATGGCAGATGAGAGAGATTCCTGTGGATTATGTCATCAAACTACTGTGACTAGTCTAAATATTCAAGTGAAATCGTTCTGTGAATTGGAAGCTCCACTTTTAAAAAAACTGTTAATAAACACATTGACTTGTTAAAAAAAACCCTGTAATTAATTTCTCATATGCCACTTTTAACCTAATGCTAAATCTTATGGGTGAACTGTCACATGAATGTATATTTCTGTTATGAGAGTGGCTTTTATTGGTTTTGTTAAGCATTCAAGGATGCAGTATGTGATACATTTATTTCTAGCTTTGACTCCCTGGAAGATAAAATCCTGTTGTATTAAAGATACTGGATTAGTATACATTATTAACCTAATCTTTTCCCTAAAAGCATTTGAAAACATGCTGCCTAATGAAATGCCATTAGGTAAAAGACAGAAATACTGAATGTATTCAACTTTATTATTCATATTAGGCTAGATTAAGTAGTCTAGATTTTGTTCTTCCTCAGTTGTGTGAAGTCATTGGGTTAAAAGATTTCTATACAAGCCAGGTGGTGGTGGTATTATTTATTATTATTTTATTTATCATGTTATTATTACTCATAATTAAAGTTAAGCATGTGCTTAAAGGCTTTGTTGCATCAGGTGACAGTGCTCAGCATCTTGAAGGATTGAGCCCTAGGGACACATATGTAACAGATGATTATCACTAGTTATTTTAGCCATCTACATTTACATGTAATATCTTTAAGTGACATAAATATCTTATCTCTGGCCTTGTCACCTTACAGGTAGACTATTTACTTGTCCAGTGACAGAATGTGAATTAATACCATTGAAACTAGTGGTGTTGCACCGAAATCAGAATCTGGTCCTTATTTACAGTAACTCTAAGAGAGGAAAAAGAAATATTGCTTCATTCTCATGTTCTAACTTGTAGAAATGAATCAAACTAGTTCCAAAAACTCTTAAGTTGAAAATGGATGTGACTGGTGGCTCTTATGGAATATTTCACTTGGATCCTTTTGTAAAGAATGATCAAAAAGAAATACTTCAGAAAAAGGCACTGCAATAATTTAGGTGATTCTGATGAGAATATTGACTTAATGAGCTATTTGGGCAGGTGTTATCAAGAAAAGATGTCTGATATTTGCTGACTTACAATCATAGAATCAGAAATGTAGGACTGGAAGGGACCTCAATAGCAATCTCATCCAGTCCCCTGCACTGAGGCAGGACAAAGTATTATCTAGACCAGGGGTTCCCAAACTTGGTTCACGGCTTGTTCAGAGTAAGCCCCTGGCAGGACGCAAGATGCTTTGTTTACCTGAGTGTCCGCAGATACGGCTGCTCACAGTTACCAGTGACCGCGGTTCGCCATTCCCGGCCAATGGGCAGGAATGGTGAATAAATAGGAGACAGATGGAGGAAGGCTCTCTCTATATTCCGCTACAGTAGTCTCATAAGGGTTCTCTGAATGATCCTTGCTGCATATGCATAAGTGGTGGGAGGAAATCTTGAACCTCTATTGTATGTTTGGCATTGAAACTTGCTTTCTAGTAGTTAAAGAACAGATTGATTTTCATCCCCACCTGCAGTGGGCTTCACACATCTCCAATTACAGAGAATTAATGTCAGCATCCCATAAGAACTATTTTGGTAACATTATTTTATGTGTAAAATGATAAATATATGCATTTATAAAGCACCTACCACTGTAGGTCACTTTGCATGGCTTATATTAGTATATCATTAGTATAGTATACTCCCACACTACCTAGAGATTTAAGACTGAGAATGCAAAGTGATCTGGCTGGTCAGTTGAGGTCAGTCTATACTTAAATTCATAGACACTGATTCTGTGGGTGCTCCGGGGCTGGAGCACCCACAGGAAAAATTAGCAGGTGCTCTGCACCCACCAGCAGCCAAGCTCCCTCCGTCCCGGCCTTGCCTCCTCCGCCTCCTGAGCACACCGCATTCCTGCTGCTCCCCCTCCCTCCGAGCGCTTTCTGCCCCACTGCCGCCTAATAGCTGTTTGGTGGCATTTAGGAGGGAGGGGGAGGAGTGGGGACGTGGTCCACTCAGGAGAGGTGGTGGAGAAGAGATGGGGCAGGGTAGGGACTTGGGAGAAGGGGGTGGGCCAGGGGCGGGGTCGAGCACCCACCGGGCAGAGGGGAAGTTGGCATCTATGCTTAGAATAGATTAAATCAGTCAAAGAATCCAGGGCAAATGCCTAGCAAGAGTCTAGCAACTTTAAATGTGGTCAGGCTTAATCTTAATGGCGTTTTTGGGAAGCAACTTTCAAAGATGTGGGTGCAGTATCACAGTGTTGCCAAAGATCATTCATCTCATGTGATACTCTCACATTTGGCATCTCCATCATACAAACACTCAAACCAGCTGAGATGTCATTCATTCAGCTGGGCTTCAGGGAATAGGCCTGCAGCAGATTCATCAGGCCTCCTGGGGCTGCTGTGTTACTACACCGCAGGCAGGCAGCCAATTTTGCTGCTCCTCCTCCTGGATCTGAGTAGAGAAGGAGGAGCCAGAAGTGATCCCAGACCCCCAGCTTCCCACCTAAACAGTCCCCGTAAACCCAGTGCCCAACATATCCTCCCAATCCAGATGGGGGCGGGGGAGAAAGGAATTCCCCAGTTTTCCCACCATCTCTACCTTCTCACCTGCCCAACCACAGCTTTTGTGCCACCCTATGCCTGGGGGCTGGTTGGGGCAAGTTGTGTGTACTGAGACTGCCTTAGCTCCTGCTAATATCTCCCTTCATACAGTGCATTCCAGCATTCCTGACAGTTCTATATCATTTTTGGTTTGGAGACTCTAAAATTTAAATTAACCTGATTCTAGGTATTGATGGCTTTGTGTATAGTGATACTGAATTTTACACAAGTAGTTTTGAGTGAGTGCAGAGCAGAGCATGATTATGCTGTACTCTTACCAGCCCACCGCATACATTGGGCAAGAAGTATCTGCATTATGGGCTAACTGGAGTTTACAAGTAGCTTTCATAGTCAATCCCAGAAAGAGCCTGTAATCAAGAAGATGTATCGCCAAAGCATAGATGGTTAAGGCAAGATTCTCGTCCATGGAAAAGTGAATGCAGATTTTTTTGTCAGCCATAGATGAAAGCATATGGTTCTTGTAACTGATGCAATCTGGAATAGAGAGGAGTGTAGAAAGACCATCTAGGCTGCAGACTTCTTTGACTACAATCTGGCATATACTCCTCATGGAAGGAGAAGTTTAAAGATTGTGTTGATCTCTGAAAGCACATCACTCTGATGAATGCATCTTTTCCATCTTGTCCAGATTGAGTTGTAACCCTTATTGTCACATGATCTTCACCCAAATAGCTTCAGATTAGAAGTACAACAGGAGAGCAGTTGGGTTTGATTCCTGTGGGAATCCACATAAGTGAACCTTCAATATGAATCCACATTCATAGAATACCAGGGTTGGAAGGGCCCTCAGGAGGTTTAGTCCAACCGCCTGCTCAAAGCAGGACCAATCCCCAGACAGATTTTTGCCCCAGATCCCTAAATGGCCCCCTTAAGTATTGAACTCACAACCCTGGGTTTAGTAGACCAATGCGCAAACCACTGAACTATCTCTCCCCCCTTTAGTACAGAGGTCTGTCTCAGCAGATCCTGATACAAGATCAGGGCCTCAGTTGAAAACTTAGTTGATCTGTATAAGCACTTTCTTTCATAGGTCTCATATTTCATCTTTCCAACCCCTTGTATGCTGCTAAACCTGTTCAAAAGAGGAATCATCTATTTTTATATTGGGAAAAGATTATGCCCTCTTCAAGCCTCATAATTAAAAATGGCTAAAATGTTTTTCTTCAAACTTTCCCAAACAGTTGACTTTTGGGCAGAGACCAGTTCTGGAAAATATCAGCTTGAAAGATGAATGTTTTCAGAAAGGTATGAGTTATTGAAAACAGAGTTAGAAAGGAAAGATTTAAGTAACCTTAATCATATATGCCTGGTCTACACTACGAGTTTATGTCGAATTTAGCAGTGTTAAATCAAATTAACCCTGCACCCGTCCACACAACAAAGCCCTTTACTTTGATATAGAGGGCTCTTAAAATCGATTTCTGTACTTCTTCCCGACGAGGGGAGTAGCGCCAAAATCGACATTGCCATTTCGAATTAGGGTTAGTGTGGCCACAATTCAACGGTATTGGCCTCCGGGAGCTATCCCACAGTGCACCATTGCTGTCTAGAGTGGTCACAATCTGAACTCGGATGCACTGGTCAGGTAGACAGGAAAAGTCCCATGAACTTTCGAATTTCATTTCCTGTTTGCCCAGCGTGGAGAGCTGATCAGCACAGGTGACCATCCAGAGCTCATCAGCACAGGTAACCATGCAGTCTGAGAATTGAAAAAGAGCTCCAGGGGGTACTGGATCTGCTCACTGTATGGGGAGAGGATTCCGTACTAGAAGAACAACGTTCCAAAAGATGAAATGCCAAAATATTTGACAAAATCTCCAAGGGCATGATGGAGAGAGGCCACAATAGGGACTCACTACAGTGCCGCGTGAAAGTTAAGGAGCTCAGACAAGCCTACCAGAAAACCAAAGAAGCAAACGGAAGTTCCAGGTCAGAGCCGCAGACATGCCGCTTCTACGCTGAGCTGCATGTAATTCTAGGGGGGGCCGCCACCACTACCCCACCCCTGACCGTGGATTCCGAGGAGGGGGTAATCTCAGCCATGGCTGAGGATTCTGCGGATGGGGAAGATGATGATGATGAGGAAGAGGAGGACGAGCTTGCGGAGAGCACACAGCACTCCGTTCTCACCAACAGCCAGGATCTTTTTCTCAGCGTGACTGAAGTACCCTCTGTCCAAGCCCTGCTGCCAGAGCTCCAGCAGTGATTTAAAGGGCCTGGGGCTCCCCGCAGCGGCTGTAGCACCGGGCCCTTTAAATCACTGCTGGGGAAGCCGGTCCAGTCCGGCATGGTGTACCAGACCAAACCCGATATAATGCGGTGTCACCTATAAGGTGGTGAGATTTTTTGGCTCCCAAGGATCGCGTTATATCTGGGTAGAGGTATATTTGGGGGGAAGGGGCAGAGGTTGGAAAAACAAGTAGCCTATTCAAGCAAAATCTGTTTTTTCATCTGTTTGTGTCATAGATATGTTGTCTTTCAATCATCATTCCTCTGCTGTTTGCCCTTCTATATTGAAAAAGGGCCCTCTGAAAACTACTGTTTCATTTTGGGACAGTTTAGGGATTTTCTCTCTCTGTCTCTCTCTCTCTCACCCATCCTCCCAAGCATTTCAGTAACCCAAGACTTAATGTATTTTCTATTATACTTTAGAAAACAGAATCTACTTGTATATTGGACAATGTTTTTAAACTTGGTTGCCGAAACCTAGGCAGTTAAATCCATATTTAAGCATAGCGAAACAAGGGCTAAGAGCAAAGAGCTGGGTGGTGTGCTGTGAAAAGCCTGCATTGATAAGTAGGTGGCTACTACATTGGGAACCACCACCCCTCTCACATGTACACACACAAAAAATTGGTGGCTTCATTCATTAAGTCTGAAAGAGATTAATATGTCAAACCCAAGTGTGATAGGGTGGATTACAGTTTTTTGACTAGCTATAGATGAAATAACAGCAGGCATAGCTATTTAGGCAAACAAGAAATAAGTAAATGTTTACATAAATGCTTGTAAAGTATATTGCTAAGTTTCACGGTTCTCTACTATCAAAGCCAATACGAAGTCAGTGGAAATACTTGTGGGTAAAATTACTAGTGTAAAGTGTTTGTCTGACCTCATGAAAAGTTCCATGCAGTGTCACCCAGCAGAATAATCTATTTAGAGTATACTATCAAAAACAATGTTGTTCCATTATTCTGTCCAATGCCATTTTAAACACCACATGCAAGAGAATAGTCAAAGAATTTCAGTGAAACCAGATCAGGGGAAGTGAGTGTTCATACAGGTCTAAAATATGCTGAGTCATGAAAACAGATTTTACAAGAATGTCATTTATTCATCCTGTCTGCTTTCACAGCAGCCCAAAACATGCACTATATTTATTAGCACTAAAAATATTTTAACTACATTTCTTAAAAAAAAAAATTAAAAAAAATCACTGATACTAGCTTTGCACTCAGGAATCCTTGCCAATATAGTCAAGTTCAGAGTGGACTCAGGCAACATTTGGCATCCGGCACTTCATATTTCTTTCCAGCAGCTAGGCTTTGATGTGCAGATAATACCTTACTTTAATGTGGCTTAATTGAAGCTTCAACTTTAAACAGCTGCTTTTATTTTTTTATTATGCAAGATTTTCCTAAAATTGACTCAGACTACGGTATTTGGAAAATAAAAAGAAATTAATTTGGTTCAAATCTGAACAGGAACTGAATATAATAATTGCTTTGAATCAATCTCACGCTTTTTGAAGTATTCTTGAATAATTATTTTCCATACCGTGCCATGGTGGACTATGTAAACCAAATGAGAGGCCATAAAATTTTACTAGACATTTGGGGTATTGCTAGAAGTATGCAGTGATGAACTAAGTAGGTCTGAAAATTATTTACTTTCTTTTCCTCTTCAGCCACCAAATACTCAAGATATTTATGTGTAGCTCTTATAGGTGTTTTATTGCTGCCTAATTCAAAAGCCCTGTTAATTAGGGTGCTGGATTAAATTGTGAATGTATTTATTTTTGTTTAAACACGATAAGGTCACCAGCCTGAGGGCCTGTTGTTCCCACTTTTTGTTTCCATTTGAACTAACATCATGTTCCTCTGTTGGTGTTTAAACCACTGATATATGCCTCCTTAAATGTTCAGCATATGAAGTTGCAAATTAAATGTGGATATGGTGTTGATGAAAGATATCCTGCTCCTCTGAATGACTTGTTGCCGTGCCACACAAAACTTTGTCTTAATAGTACAAATCAAAATTACAGTTCATTGGTGGTGGAGAGATACTGATGTTCTGCTTACAATAAATAGTGATACCTTTATAATATTAGTTCATATAGAAAAAAATATATTATATATTTATAAATATATATATTTATTATATATAATAAATATATATATAAAAATATTAGTTTAGTAGAAAAAAAAATCCATCACACGATTACTGTTACCTTAAAATAAAGGTCACTCTGAATATATTGATTCCAGGCCTATGAAAACATCATGCAATTGTGAGACTGGTTTCCTTTCTAAACTTCAGGCACATGTAATGTGGCATGATGAGCTTTGAATCCTACTGCCCTGATTCACTATTGTGTTACACCAAGTTTATGTCAGTGTTGCTCCCATGAAATCAGTGGGCCAGATCCCCGTGCTCAGGTGGCAGAAAGGGGCTATAAAGCTGCCTTAAATAGGCAGCTGAGGATTTTGCTAATGGTGGGGTGTTGCCAAGGATGTGATGAGACAAGGAGGGCATCTGCCTGGAACATGCTGCACACCAGTTCTCCTCAGCTAGCATAATGCTCCGTAAAGGACTATTACAACTGACATAGGATGGAGCATCTGTGAGGCTGCTCTAACCTATTCTGGTGGACAAATCACACCCCAGCAACTTCAGTGAGTAAGGAAGTATAGAAGTGGTGAACCAGATGCCTTTGGGTCCTAACCTGAGCTCCGTTTAGCTGGATTCAAGTATTTGGCATTAATTTAGAGAGAAACAGTGGTGAATCAGAGCTCTTCACTATAATAGCGGCTTCTTTGCTCAGAGAAATTATATGACCTAAGACTAATGTAGGGCCTGACTGAGCTTGCAATGCTTACTTGTACCCAAGAGTTGTAAAGGAATTGACGAAGAAGCTCTTTGACACATTAATGTTGATTTTTCACAAATCTTAGGATTGTGGGAAAGTTCAAGAACTCTGGAAAAAAGTTAATGTAATTGTCTTTAAAAAGGGTAATAGGGATAACCTGGGTAACTATAGGACAGTTATCCTGACATTGAACTTGAGCAATATCAAAGGAAGGCTGATACTGGGTGCAATCAGTAAAGAATTAAAGGAAGTATAATTAATGCAAATTCACGTGGTTTTATGACTAATAGGTCTTGTCAAATTAACTTAATGTTTTTCATGTGATTACAATTTTGGTTGATAAATGTAACTGTTGATTTCATAAACTTGTATTTTTGTAAGGCATTTGACTTAGTTCCACATGACATTTTGATTTAAAAAAAAAAACCTAACATCACAAAATATGTAGCCCATATTCAGTGGATTAAAAACTGGTTAATTGAATATCTCAAAAAGTAATTGTAAATAGGGAAACATCTTCTAGAGGGGATGTTTCTAGGAGGTCCTGCAGTGATATTTTCTTGGTCCAGTGCTATTCAATGATCACAAAGTAAATATAAAGTCATTGCTGGTAAAGTTTCCAGATGACACACATTTGTGGAGATAGATAAGGAGAGGTCAGCTCTGGTGAGATGGGTTCATTTGAACAACATTTGAATATAGATGCCAGGTCTATCTCAGGACAAATAACATAGGTCACACTTTCCAAGATATAGTCCTCCATCCTGCAAGCAGTGGCTCTGAAAAGGACTCAGGGGTCACAGTGGATAACCAACTGAAGATGAGCTGTCAGTGTGATGCTGTGTCTCAGAAAGCTAATGTAATCCTTAGGTTTATAAACGGGAATATTGAGTAGGATTAAGGAGGTGGTATTACCTCTTTCTATATCACACTAGTGAAACCATTTGTTAAATACTCTGCCCAGTTCTGGTGTGCACATTTAAAAAAAGATGTTGAGAAATTGGAAAGGGTTCAGAAAAGAGATACATGAGTGACTTGAGGGCTGGAAATCCTATTTTAGTGTTTGAGACCTTGGAGTTAATGTAATTCAAGAGCATGTTAAAAGGTGACTTGATAATGGATTCAAAGTACCTACATAGGGAGATTTTGGATAATAAAGGGATCTTTAATCTCAGGCCTGGTCTACACTACGCGTTTAAACTGAATTTAGCAGCGTTAAACCGAATTAACCCTGCACCCGTCCACACAATGAAGCCCTTTATATCGATATAAAGGGCTCATTAAACCGATTTCTGTACTTCTCCCCGATGAGGAGAGTAGCACTGAAATCGGTATTGTCATGTCGGATTAGGGTTAGTATGGCTGCAATTTGACGGTATTGGCCTCCGGGCGGTATCCCACAATGCACCATTGTGACCACTCTGGAAAGCAATCTGAACTCAGATGCACTGGCCAGGTTGACAGGAAAAGCCCCGCGAACTTTTGAATTTCATTTCCTGTTTGCCCAGCGTGGAGCTCTGATCAGCAAGGGTGGCGATGCAGTCCCAAATCCAAAAAGAGCTCCAGTATGGACCGTACGGGAGATACTGGATCTGATCGCTGTATGGGGAGACAAATCTGTTCTATCAGAGCTCTGTTACAGAAGATGAAATGCCAAAGCATTTGAAAAAATCTCCAGGCTATGATAGACAGAGGCCAGAGCAGGGACTCAGCACAGTGTTGCGTGACAAGCGTAACAGAAAGCCAAAGAATCAAATGGACGCTCATGGAGGGAGGGGGGGACTGAGGACTCTAGCTATCCCACAGTCCCCGCAGTCTCCGAAAAGCATTTCCATTTTTGGCTGAGCTCCCAATGCCTGAAGGGTCAAAAACATTGTCCGTGGTGGTTCAGGGTATATCTCGTCAATTTACTCCCCCCCCCCCCCGTGAAAGAAAAGGGGAAAAAAATAGTTTCTCGCCTTTTTTCAATGTCACCGTATGTCTACTGCATGCTGCTGGTAGAGGCGGTGCTGCGGCGCTGAACAGCAGCATCCCATCCCCTTCCTTTCCTGATGGCAGACGGTGCAAAATGGTGGAAAACCGTCCTCATCATCCCGTGAGTGCTCCTGGCTGGCCTCGATGAGGTCGGCCGGGGGCGCCTGGGTAAAAATGGGAATGACTCCTGGTCATTCCTGGCAGATGGTACAAAATGCTTTGTAACCGTCCTCATCATAGCAGCTGGAGGCTGAGCTCCATCAGCCCCCCACCCCTTTCATGTCTAAAGAAAAGATTCTGTACTCCCTGGACTATCATAGCAGTGGGAGGCTGCGCTCCTCTCCCCCGCACCCTTTAATGTCCTCCCTGGACTATCATAACAGCTGGAGGCTGCCTCCCCCTCATTTTATCTTGCTAAAAAGTTAGTGTTTCTTATTCCTGCATTCTTTATTACTTCATCATACAAATGGAGGGACACTGCCACGGTAGCCCAGGAGGGTTGGGGGAGGAGGGAAGCAACGGGTGGGGTTGTTGCTGGGGGAGGAGGGACGCAACGGGTGGGGTTGTTGCAGGGGCACCCCCTAGGATGGCATGCAGCTCATCATTTCTGCGGGATCTCTGGGGCTCTGACACGGAGTGGCTGTGCTCTCTGGTTCTCTAATACACTTGCCCCATATTCTAGGCAGGACTGACTCTATTTTTAGACAAAACATAAAGACAGGAATGACCCGGGGAGTCATTCCCATTTTTGTCCATGCGCCCCCGGCCGACCTCAGCGAGGCCAGCCGGGAGCACCCATGACAGCAGCAGACAGTACAAAAGGATTGATAACCGTCATCGCCAATTTCCAATTGCAAATGGTGCAAAATGACTGATAACCATCATCTCATTGCCAATTTACAATGGCAGATGGTGCAATAGGGATGGTAACCATCTCTGCTACCTTGCAAAGGCAAATGAATGCTGCTGTGTAGCACTGCAGTACCGCCTCTGTCAGCAGTATCCAGTACACATATGATGATAGTGACAAAAGGCAAAACAGGCTCCATGGTTGCCATGCTATGGCGTCTGCCAGGGCAATCCAGGGGAAAAAGGGCGTGAAATGATTGTCTGCCATTGCTTTCACGGAGGAAGGATTGAGTGACGACATTTACCTAGAATCACCCGCGACACTGTTTTTGCACCATCATGCATTGGGATCTCAACCCAGAATTCTAATGGGCGGGGGAGACTGCGGGAACTGTGGGAGAGCTACAGGATAACTACCCACAGTGCAACACTCCGGAAATCGACGCTAGCCTTGGTACATGGACGCACACCGCCGAATTAATGTGCTTAGTGTGGCCGCGTGCACTCGACTTTATACAATCTGTTTTAAAAACCCGGTTTCTGTAAAATCAGAATAATCCCGTAGTGTAGATATAGCCACACAGACAAAGACGTTACAAGATCCACTGGCTAGAAACCAGAGTTAAACAACTTTAGGCTAGAAATAAGGTGAAAATTTTAAAGGGTAAAGTTAATTAACCTTTGGGACAATTTACCTAGTGATGTGGTGATTTTCCATCACTTTAAGTCTTTTTAAATCAAGATTGAATGTATTTCCAAAAGAAACACTCCAGCTCAACCAGATATTAGGGTCTTGATGCAGAAAGTACTGGGTGAAATTCTGTATTGTGTTCTACAGTAGTTCAGTCTAGGTCAGTGGTTCCCAAATCTTGGGGGTTCGCAAAATGTTACAGAGGTTCTAGGAAAAAAAATCCGTAATGATGGAAGAAAAAGTGTTTGAGCGCCAAACTGGCACCAAGGTCATTGTAGCCAATATAGCGGCGGTAACGTCCCTCAGGTAGTTGATGCTCAGTCATTCTCTGTGGCGTGCTGTTTTGCTTCAGTGAGACATGAGTGAATCTTCTCATTTATTAGTTTGTTTGTTTGTTTGTTAGCGTTCTCAGTATGTTGTTTTGATTTGAACTGTTGTACACCCAATAATGGACAAGTGGCTGAAAACGGAAAGTATGAAGACATGAGAAAATGAACGTTTGACATCAGCTAGTGTTTCGTTAGGTCCAAAGTGTGGAAGATCTAAGTCAAATGATTATGATGGTCAGGGAAAGTCGCTTATGAAGAAAAGAAAATATGACAATGATTATATAAAATATGGCTTTACATGCATTGGTGATCAAGAGTGTCCAAAACCACAGTGCATAATTTGTGGTGATATTCTAGCAAACAGCAGCCTCAAACCTTCTCCTTCGGCACCACATAGAAACTAGGCACCCTGCACAAATTGACAAGCATGTTGATTTTTTCAAGCGAAAATTAGCTGAGTGGAAAAGTGACATTACCAGTTTTGTATCCAAAGCAAGTACTGATAACAAAAATGCACTTGAAGCTTCATACCAAGTGAGCTACCAAGTACCAAAAGCATCAGAAGCCCATACTATAGCAGAGAGCTTGATTGGTCCATGTGTCAAAGACGTAGTTCATTGCATGCTCAGAGAAAAGGCTGCAAAAAGGATTGACATAGTACCTTTGTCCAACAATGCATTGTTGTGAAGAATTAATGACATATCAAGTAATGTAGAGACCACAATTGTACACAGAGTGAAAAATAGCCCATAGTATGCTATACAGTTCGATGAATCAACTGATGTTGCTAATCTATCTGTTTTGCTAGTGTTTGTACATTATGTGAATGAAGGTATGTTTGAAGAAAACTTGTTTTGCCGACCATTGAAAGAACATACAAATGGAGAAGATATCTTCAATCTGACTAATGCATATTTTCAAGAAAAGGAAATAGATTGGTCTTGTTGTCTAGGCATTTGCACTGATGGGGCCACATAAATGACTGTGAAGTATACCGAATTTGTAGCTTGAACAAAAAAGGTTGCATCAAACATCTCTTGGACTCATTGCAGTATCCATAGACAAGCCCTTGCGGCAAAACACATGCCTGAGGAAGTGCTAAGACAATGCAGTGAAATTGGTGAATTTCATAAAATTATGGCCTACAGATGCCAGAATATTTCACATATTTTGTGAAGAAATGGGTAGTGTACACACATTTCGGTTGACTCATACCGAAGTTAGATGGCTCTCCTGGGACAAAATCCTTGTGTGCTTGTTTGAGCTTAGAATGGAAATCTTAGTTTTTTTTCAACAGCCACCCTTTCCACCTTGCCAGCTGTATGGAAAATCATGTCTGGCTCCAGAGCCTAGCTTATTTAGCAGACATTTTCTTGAGGACTAATGACTTAAATTTATCTCTTCAAGGCCTCAATATAACAGTTTTCAATGTGCAAGACCGAGCTGAATCTATGATATAGAAGTTGCAGTTCTGGGAAAGGTGTTTGGAAAGCAATCAAACTGAGTGTTTCAGTACTCTTCATGATTTCCTTGCAGATCATAAACTTCGGTTGGATCAGTGCACTAAAACCAATATAACTGCACACCTAAAAGGATTTTGCACAATGTTCAGAGAATACTTTCCAGCTATGGCAGGTGATGATGACTGGATTCACAACTCCTTTGATGATACCACTTTCTCAATGTAGATATTGAGTACTGAGGAAAAAGAGAAATTGATTGAGATCTCCTGTGAGTATGAACTGAAAAGGAGTTTTTGAAGTCTGTCGTTGATCAACTTTTAGCTGAGTTTAAGAAATGAGTACTCCCTGCTGGCAGAAAAAGCTACTACAATTTTGTTACCATTTTCAACAACATACTTATGCGAGAAAGCATTTTCGTCATATGCACATCTGAAAACCAAATACAGAAGCAGACTCAATGCCGAACCAGACCTGAGACTTTATCTTTCTCCAGTGGTTCCGGACTTCCAAGAGCTATACAGATCAAAGTAAGCGCATCCATCACAATGAGGAGATTTAAACTTCAACACTTCTTTTCAGAAATGAAAAGGGAGGTGGATATTTTTTGCTGTTTTTAAAATTAAATAGGCCGCTGGTTTAGAACAATAAGATGAGTATAATTATGCTAGCATCTGGCTAAATCCCTTTCTTACTTTTGGTAAATATGTGGATTATTTTGTCTCTATTTGGCAGTGTTGTATAGATCAGTTTGTAAAGCACGCTGATGTCCTTTGGGATAAAATGAGCTATATAAATATACATTCATATGGTCTTGTCCAATATATTGAGGAGAAAATTACTTTTGACCCAAGGATTTTATGCATAGAAGCAAGAGGATTGATAACCCTTGTACTTTCACCCTAGCTAGTGTAGCCATAGATGTTACACATAGAAGAGGATAAAGACTTGGGTGTATTAGTTGATTGTAGGAGATGGCTATGAGACTATGGCTGCAAAAAAAGCAAATGCAATTCTGGGATGTATCGGGTTATTTCCAGTAGCAGTATGGGAGTATTAATACCATTATACAAGACACTGTTAAGATCTGATCTGGAACAGTTCGTACAATTCTGGTCATGTATATTCAAGAACGATGAAATCAAACTGCATTCGTGAGATATCAGAATGTCCTAAGAGTTTCCTAAGAGATGGAGGGTGTTATTGAGATTAATGTGATCTAGATTCCATTCCTGGCTATGCCAAAGACATCCTGTCTAACTTTAGACAGGATATCATGTAATCCTCTCTTGCCTCAACTCCCCATCTGTAAAATGGGGTTAATCATACTTCCTTTGTCTGTTTTATCTATTTAGACTGTAAATTCTTTAAGACAAAGACTCTGTGTGTGGATGCGTGTGATGCGGTACCTAACACAATAGGTTCCAATATTGATTGTAGCCATTAAGCACTGTCCTAATACAATGTTAAATAATAATAGAGTGGTTGTAATTTTACAATGGACATTTTTTCATTGAAAGGCCTATTATTCACATATGCATTTTTCATGATTTTGGGGGGATTGTACAAATGTTTTACATTAAATGTTGTTAACATTTTTCATTTATTTTATTTTAAGCTGACATTTCATTTTTTAAATATTTATTACTCTGAAAACAAGAAAAAGGAAACGTGGAAAGATGTTAGTTAAAACATGAAATTTTTCACCAAAATATTTGGAAAAAAAAACACACACAAAATTACATCATTTTCTTTTCAATTTTTATTTATTTTTTGCTCATCTATAAGAAGTCATAAGATGGGAAATAAATCCCATTCACGATGTCCTCTTGAAAACTCATTTCTCTTTTGTTGTCAGACTCATCCAGTGGGCTCTTGTTTCTACACTGCAGCTGGGAGTGAACCTCCCAGCCCAAGCAGATAGATTCATGCCAACAGGACTCCTGCTAGTATGCTGTGTGGACTTTGCAGCGCTGTGGGATGCTCAGGCTAGTCACCTGAGCTTGGACTCAGTGGGTAGGGTGAGTGTGAGCTCGACTGGCTAGGCCAAGCCTCTGCAGGTGCTGCAAAGTCCACACTGCTAAAAATAGCATGCTAGCTGGAGCCCCACAAGTTTGAGTGTGTTTCCTTGGGCTGGGAGGCTTGCACTTTCCCAATATCCTCTCCTAGTGAGTACATGTGCTTCATGTTATTTTTCTCCAAAATCTATGGGTATTTGCATTTTTCCAAGGTGAATCTCATTTTACTGTTATCTGCTCATATTTTTAATCACTCCTTTGTGTCATTGTTCTGACTTTTATGACTCTACTTGGTTTAATATTGTCTTTGAGTTTCATTAATATGCTGTTTACTCTTGGTACCAGTTCATTAATAAAAATGTTAAATAAAACTGAACCTCCTGCTGATCTCTGTGATCTCCCACATCCTGCAACTAGACATGTTGCTTTTTATCATTAGCCTTTGTTTACAGTCTCTTAACTAGTTTTCAGTGCACATGATGGTGTACTTATTCAAGCCACTTTGAGTTAATGCAAGCTCTGTGTGCTGAGTGTCTAAAGGGCCTGGGTTCTTTCTCACCATTATTGAAATAAGACATGAGAAGCTGCAACAAAATTATATAGGACATGAATTCTAAATGGTTTCAGTTTCCAAGCATCATAAAAGGGAAAAAATGATGTAAGGAGATACATAATTAGGGAAAATACTGTTGATGATCTCTCATGCTGATGATGAATGAGGGTCAGATGTCCATGCTGATTGCCCTATATCTGTCTGCTGCCCTTGACACCACTGATCACCCATCTGCAAATTTGTGGAGGAGTAGATGGCTTTTTTTCTTTCTGAGACATGGCAGAGAACACTGCTGGGTAATTTCACCTCTCATTCAGGAATCGACAGGTTTCCATTCTGTCTCGCCTTTGTTCCACTGGTATATTGGGCCAATAGGAAGTTTAGCAAGGAAGTATTCATTATGGTGCTTTCAGTGTGTGGATGGCACTCACCTTTTATATCTCTTCCTCATTCAGCCTAGCTGATGCAGTTGAACAATTTAGTCAATATCTAATAGTGAGACAGGTGCACCGACAAGCACTAGTTAGGTGAGACTCAGTCCAAATTAGACTGAGGAAGTACTCTTTGAATGGAGGAACTGACATCAAAATCTAGGGGCGGGGTATTTTTTGCTTCTTTGACAGGGAGTGTATGCCCACTTTTCATAACACAGGTTCACAACCTGCTAATATCTGTAGAACCACAACTACTTCTTGATGCTTTATTCCATATGCATTTGGCCAGAAGACTGTAGTCCATAGTTTTGGATGTGTACCATGCTATAATTATCCACACCTTTGTCACGCTGAGATCAGATTATTGCAATGTGTTCTATCTTGTAGGCTACCCCCCTAGAAACAATTCAGAAACTTTAGCTCGCACAAAATGTGACTAGCCCATTAACTTTGTGGAGTGCCTCTCTCTGAGAACACACATCACATTTGCCCTTTGACTTGTAATAATCTCAAATCCATTTCCAGTGTGATTCAAGATACGATTTTTGACCAATAAAATTCTATACCGTTTGAGAGCTCCTTACCTGAAAAACCACACCTTTTCTCTTGTGATACCTCAGCAGGGGAGATCAAGTCAATCAGTCAAACTAAGAGTCCCATAGTTTAAATGGAAGGGATCACTCAGAGTAAGGGCTCTTGACTTGAATTTTTTCACCTGTCCCCCTTGATTTGATACAGCTCACATCTGCTGACTTTAAGGGCACAGACATGTTGGCTTATAACTAAGGGAGAGTTCTCTTAATTTTGATTGGCTGATTGGGCAAGGACCAATTAATGACTTACTTTTGGTAAAATGTTATAAATATGTTTATTGTACATGCACCCAAAAATTGTGATTATACTTTTAAAATATCAAAATAATTACTGTATATACTCGATCATAAGCCGGTTCGTTTATAAGCCAATCCCCCCAAGATGGGTAAGTAAAAATTGATTTTTTTTTATAACCCGTTCATAAATTGACCCTATAATTCAGGGGTCAGCAAACTTTGGCTCCCGGGCCATCGGGATAAACCATCTTGGCCCACCAGCGGCTTGTTTACCTTGAACGTCCGCAGGCACGGAGGTAAACCTAAGTAAACAAAGTGTCCTGGCACACCAGCTGCTTACCCTGACGGGCCGGGACAGCAACTGGTGGGTAAATTTTTTGGGGGGGAGAAGCTGGGGGTCAGGGGAGTAAGCCCTGTGGCCACCCCCCACATGACCCCACCCCTAGCCTGGGACCCCCACACTCTCCCCATCCCATCTCTTCCCACCTTATCTGGAGAGGGCCAAGGAAAGATGTTTCTGGTCTGGCTGGAGCCGCTCCAGCAGGCTGAGCAGCATAGCCACAGCCTGCTCTGGCAGGCCAGACCAGGTGGCGCAGCAAGCTTGTTCCAGCGGGCCGGGCTGGGCCAGGCGGCACAGCTGCAGCGTGCTCGAGCAGTCCAGGTGGTGAGGCCACAGCCTGCTCTGGGGGCGGGGCCAAGCGGCATGGCTGCAGCCTGCCAGCCCCGGAGCTGCAGCTGCTTCAGAGGCTGCAGGGAGAGCACCGTGGCCAGAAGCCTCTTCCTTTCTGGCTCTGCTGGTTGTGCTGCCTCTCCTTTCTCCCTCTGTTGGGGGGAAGGGCTGTGTCCCACCTCTCCCTCTCTATTTTTTTACTAAAAAAAAATTTGGCTTATGAACGAGTATATACGGTAATTAACATAGTTGTATATGATACTTTAGGACCTCTACAGTGTGCTGCTGGGTGATGAGATAATATAGCTATGGCTTTTAACTCAGTATTTGCATTATTAGCATTGTAAACAATTTGTTTCTGTTAGTACTGCTCTTTGGAGGATGACATTCATGTATTCACTAATTCAGAATTCATATATGCTGTTTCCAAAAGCCTCTTTGATGAATCTGTCATTAAGAATTAATTAAAGGAAAAGAGTTGGAAGTGCCATAGAGCTGTTGTGACTAAACAGAGCTGTTTTTCATCAGTAAGGAAAAAAAGGTATTACTAAACAGATTGGCCTTCCAATTATAGTATTGTAAAACTCTTTAATATTTTATATGTACATGTGGTGAGCATATTTTCAAGCTGTTAAATATTTCCCATCATGCTGATTACAGGATTGTTGGTTGAAAAAAACCTAAGGTTGATGGTGTACCAGTTTTTTATTACAAAATCCTCCTCCTATAAATATTTGAGTTTAATAAAATCTGTCTGAATTTCTGACCCCATTGAAATCAATGAGAGTTTTGCTATACACTGCATTGGGGCCAGGATTTCACCCGATATTAAACAAATAGCAACACATCCACTTATTCTGGTATTGCCACAAGTACTGTACCTCATCTGACATCTATCAAAAGAAATCCCTAAACTCGGCTAAAGTGAAATACATATCTAATGGAAAAAATGTTGAGACATTCCAGCTCAAGATGACTTTCCTAAAGAATTTGGTCTGAAATCAAATCTTATAGAGTTTACTTTTATTGCAAAAATTCTTAACATACATGTTATGAAAACTCCTTGCTTAATTTCCCTCCTCTCCTTTGAGGAGTATCCAGAGTGCTGGACTGTGGCCTGGCAGAACATACAAGGGTTGTAAACTTTGTGCTTGTTCTGTTTCTTTATACAACTTAGAATCAAAGGAAAGTTATCAGTGTATCTAGTAATGATTATGACCCACGTCTCCAGCGTAGGATGCATCCACATAGCAGACTAGAAACTTCACTGGGCTCTGCTGCTGGGGTTTTTGCTTGATCATTCTCTTGGGAAGGTGATTTTCCCTTCCCTATCTGGGTCCTGCTACCAAAACCCATGGATCTTTTAGATCTCTGTGCATCACAGAGTGGATGCCAGACGTCCTGTGCTTTTACACTCACTCCTATCTCTCCCTAGTCCCCTCTGGGTCCCTGAGAGTGTGGCTCCTTAAGGAGCCAGGCTGCTGAATGCTTCCCCCCATCTGCCACATCCCCCAGAACCTCTCTCCAGAGCAATTCTACAGCATGGAGGGAGTGGGTACAAAAGTTATTCCTGACTCCAGGTGGGATTTTCAAAAGCACTTAAGTGCTCAAGTTCCATTGACTTTCATTGGGACTTGTGCACCTAACTCGCACCCTCTGTCATTAACTTGATGTGGATTTCCCATGGAATTGATGATGACAAGCTGCCTGCTAAAGGTGCAGATTCCAGTCCCACAGAAGGGATTCTGTAGAATCCAGAAGGAACATGCCACAGAGGTAGTATTCCCTCTGCCTGCACCTTGCAGCATGGGATCCACAGGTATTTCATCCTCTCACTCCAGGGAGATATTATTTCAGTCTGTATTTCAAACCTCCAACGGTCAGTTTGTGAAAACATTAATGATTTTAAATGTTAATATTCCCTTCTCAGTTTCCTACCAAAGTCCAAGGCTCTAAACCAGAGTTCTACTTCACCTCAGCTCTGGTTCTTATAAGGGACTGCTAGATAGATCCCAGTGTATTGGAGACAACCGAAATAAGAGTGTTGTTTACTTGTAAATTATATTTTTGAATCACAGATATCCCAGTTTGTAGTCACCTTCTCTGATATTTTAGTTATGCCATTGTTAGAAATTTAGTTAATTTTTAGGGGTTCTATTACTCTTAGTACATTTTTAAGTGACCATTGCCTTATTTTGTTTCATTTAGGAATAGGAACTTTCACTAACTAATTATTATGGCTCCTCAATGTTCTTATCACTTCCTACTGCTATGGCTGCCTCAACATTCAGGATAAATGACGGTTGAGGATTTCCTTTGCATTTGGGCTGCTTTGCACCCTACTATTAGATAAAGCAGCCCTACAGCTGGTGTACCCAACCATTGGAGGATCACCCCAACATAGTGGGATCCTTGTGTGCTGTTAAGTTATTGCTCCTCCTATGCTGGGAACACAGGGGCATGGCCAGAGCTTTCCTGAGCTCAGGCAATCATCAGTTGCAGCAACAATCCTTTGAGGTCATTGGTAGATGGTGTAATTTTGAGCAGTATTCATACTGCTGTGTTTATGCTTGAGGACTGACTCAGTCCACATTGGCACCAGGTTCAGGGGAGTGCAAAAATGACCTAAAGCCATTGTTTCAACATCCCCTCCTGAGTTGCACTTGCACTCCTTGGCTGTGATTGACAATGTTCTGCCTTTAATGCACAAGCTTTTGGCACAGTTCACCCCTGGCAATCTCCTCTAGTCTATTAAATCCCATTTGCCCCACTCAGGCATTTTGGAGCTGCTCAGCCGGTCTGCTCCTTTTCCACCCTTATTTCTAAAACACGTGGCCAGAGCTGAGAGCCCAGAACCCTTCAGGGTCTTGTACCTTGCAATGCTTAACACATGAGCACACCTCTGACTGGTATACTCTGCTCCTTGTTCTGGCAACATGTTTTTAAGCAGAATGGGAGGTTCTTCCTGGATTGACTGAGAGAGAGGAGCCAGTTGGCAGTAAGCGAGTTTGCAGTGTTCCCACCCAGCTACAATAAAAGAGTAAGATGAGGAACAGGGGAAGAGCCAGAGGAGGTAAAGAAGAAACGGGGGATAAATAAAAAAGCCAAATCTCTTTCCAGTCCTGTATAAACTCTATCCAACTCTCTGGAAGTTTCCCCTCAACCCACTTACTGTAACTTGACAACTGACAGGCTTGGTTTATCTGAGAAGCAGGTACCTCATTTATTTTTATTTTATTTTCTTGTTCTAGCTCCATTGACAGCTAGAATATCTTTCTTTACCAAACATTTTTACTCATCACATGTGAACTGTAATGTAAGGTTCTGAGTGCTGAGCTTCTGACATGCTTTTAGTCTAGGGAAAAATTCTTGAATCATTTGTTTTGGAAAAAAATAAATTGATAAAGCACTTTCAGACTGTCAAAAAGGTCAAATTTCAGGGTTTTATTTGTGAACCTCATTAAGGTAATACATTCAGGAGAAATACCTTTATCCAGAGGTAAAGCATTGTGTGGAACTGGAATAGGCTACTAAAGGGAGCAATAGAGGTTATAACCATAAATGTATTCACATGATCACTTAAAGAAGAAACCCTGAAAACATCTGGATGGACCTACAGGCATTAAATGGATAGACAACTTTCTAAGAGTGCTTCTAAGCGGGTTTTTTTTTCTGTATATTTAATATAAACAGGATATGCTATGTTCTTCTCTAAATACATACAGATTGAACTGTTGCATAACCTTTAAGTTTTATAGGTTGTAGCTATGTCTATGTATATATTAGTATTTATAACCTTTTCATCAATTTAATTTAATTAAGATTTTTAATTAGGAAGTGAGTTTACCATATTCTTGTGGTTGTCAGATTTTTAGATACATTTCTCAGGATGAAAATAATTGGAGGGTCATCCGTAGATTTCACATATGCAGTTGTATAAAAGGGTATAGGTAACACAAAACCCAGAAAGCAAGCATGCATCAGACTCGTAGCTGTCTAACTCAGAAAATCCATGCAACCATACCAGATATCTAAGGTAACTATCTACTGTAAAGTAGCTCTAATGACATTTTGCTTGGTCAGTACTTGGATGGGAAATGTCAAAGGAAAACCCCACTCGTTTAAAAAAGCATTTCAAATAATTCAGAAAGAAGCCACTGAAGAGCACTCCAGAACAGTTTTAATTTAGACTAGCTGAAATTACATACCTATGTAAAGTTAATACCTATCCAGAATTGTGTTGGGACATAAAACTTAGGACCTCAGGAGGCAGGTCAGATTTGCTTTGCAGTAAATGAAACATGGGATGAGATAAGGTACATTCTCGTGATTCCTGACACTGCTTTCAGTGACCTGCATTCCACTATGTGAAAAATCCCAAAGAAGTTTAATTTTGAAGTGCATCAGGTGTTCCCACAGTTATATACACTTCCACTTATTTGACCACCTGTACAAACAATCACAAGATGTGTACAGTATATATAGTATCTGAATAGCTGTATATATAGTATCTGAATTCAGAAGGTATATTGTCAATTTAGATGATTACACATACAAAGAGGCTGGCTCAGTAGCAGAGTTTGAGCTTAAAAAGGGCCAGGCTGAATTTGTGACCAATTCTTGAGTTTGCCCTCCCATTGCACAGAATCCTTCCTCTCCATCTGTGCTGCTGCACCTTTGGATTTCAGTCTGAATGTTCACGATTCTCCTCAATGATGTTCACATTCTTAATTATTTTACCTGGCCAAAAAGTTTGTCATGTCATCCCCATATAAAAATATTGATTTTGATGAAGTCATGTACTTGCTTTCAGTCTTCTGGCTGTAATATGTGAGATGATAAAGCCTTTTGATTTCTGATGAGGTTAATTTAAATGTTACCTGTTAATAATTTTCCAGTCTCTATAGTTCCTCAGTCTCTGGCACTGAAGATGCTTTGTTTCAAGGGTTCAGCTTCAGATGACAACAAAATTGACCAGACTGTACCCCAAATTGGGACCAAAACAGTCTAATATGGGCATGGAAGGGAGGATGCGTCCTTTGAGGCATAGGACTCCTTCCTCTGAGGAGAATCCTACTGTCCAGAGACCTGGTACAAGTATAGGGTTGCCAAGTTTGGTTGGACATATTCCTTGAGATTTCATCACATGACATGATCTTTAATTAAAGATTAATCTTTAATTCCTGGAGACTCCAGGACAATCCTGGAAGGTTGGCAACCCTAGACAAGTAGAAGTGGTATCTGGGTAACTAAGAGTGTTGTATTTCCAGCCCTGCTTGCCATTCAAAGACAACAGGGGAAGCATGGGAGTAGCAGTGTGACATTGGGCTCAGTATTGTTAAACTACCGGTCAAAGCGGGGAGGGTGGGAGTACACCAAATAGAGTCAAGCTACTTAATGAGGAGGGAAAGAGAAAAGTTTGCTCAGTCCTTTCTCCTTTTCTTCCCTCCCACCCAGCCTGTCAAGGACCCATTTTTTTGTCTTCCATTTCTCATCTTTTGTCACCCCTCTAGTTAGTTTGTGGTCAGTTTGACCTTGAAGGCGTTAATCTGTTTGGTATAAAACCAGGCATCGCGCCCAACTCCCCAAAAGGTATTTATCCAGATGTCTTCTCACACAGGCTTCTCATGTCTTAAGAAATGTTTACTGTATGTCTTAGTCATTATCTGTTTTTAACAATTGCATAGGGGTAAACCTATTACTTTTTTCTCTAGATCTTCCTTTTGAAAATAGATTCACATTACAGTAGACCAAAAAGGAGGAAATAAATTAGATAAAAAATCCTTTGTTTCTCTTTTAAAAATTTTGAAGAGTTGTGTTGTCAGTCAAAATAATTAAAAAAAAAAATAATGAAAATTTCAAGTAAAAATCATGGCAATGAACAGCTGCAGCTTGCAACCCTCCTCCGTCCAGGTGAATGGTGTTGGAAGTAATCCTTTTGGCATGCTAAATACTTCATTTCTACTATTTCCTATTCCTGACCAGAAGTGTTTGCCTGAACAGGCAACTTATTGTTTGTTTTGTTTTTAAGTTTTAAGAGACAGAACTCACATTTATAAGAATTATCTCTTGTACCATTAATTCTATTGAAGGTATATCACCTATTAATCCAGAGTTATTTTTATTCTGTCACACTCTATACAATGAAAGAATGAGAGATTCCTTTACATTTTAGCTTGGCATTATTTTCCAGGCAGTGCTGAACATATACAGAACGATGCTATTCCTGTCCCCTGGATGTCTAAAAGTCTCTTTTACATAGCCCAAATGAGAGTATTTGAAATTCATAAAGGATTAATGATTAACACTTAAATAATTGTCAATGTTAAAGGTAAAGCATGGTTAGCTTTACTCTCAGCTTGTTTTATCTACAGGAAGTGTACCTTGTGGGCAGTGCAGTAAAGAATTTTCTAGATCAATTTTAACAATCTCTTAAATGAATCTGCCCTCACAGTGGCACTCCCAAAGTACAAGCTCCTCCCTTTCGTTCTTTCCTCCGACCCTGCTCTCCCTGTCCCCACATCTGATTTTGATTTACTTAATTTTTACCTTATAGAGGAATCATGGCACTTACTTTAAAACAGGGTTTCTCAAACAGGGGTCGCCACTTGTGTAGGGAAAGCCCCTGGCGGGCTGGGCCGGTGTTTTTACCTGCCCCGTCCGCAGGTCCAGCCGATTGCGGAAGTGGTGGCCAGTACATCCCTCAGCCTGCACCACTTCCAGCAGCTCCCATTGGCCCGGAGCAGTGAGCCACGGCCAGTGGGAGCCGCGATCGGCCAGACCTGCGGATGGGGCAGGTAAACACACTGGCCCGGCCCGCCAGGGGCTTTCCCTACACAAGCGGCAACCCCTGTTTGAGAAACCCTGTTTTATTGGACCAACTTCTGTTGGTGAAAGAGACAAGCTTTTAGGCTTACATAGAGCTCTTCTTCAGGTCTGCTGTTTTGAAACCTAGAGCCCCATTGGGGGAAGAGACTTACTGTACCTTGAAATAGACAGGATTGTGCTTGTCCAATTAGTGGTTTGAGCTTTAGTTTACAGACCCAATGGCTTATCTGGTTCCTGGTCTGATTATTCATGTCCATTTTACCTATTCAGTTAAGGGGTCAATATAGTATAGTGCTTTCAGAATGTTTGGAATCCTGTTATTTTCTGTGGTGGACATTCTACCTTGATAAATGTTTAAATTAGGTGATTAGTATCTGGTGTCACATTAAAGGAAACTGCTGCTAGCCTATTTCTCAGAATGGAACATCCTGTAACAAACAGCAAGTTTATGATGTTATTGCCTAATAACCAGTGAAAATGACATCACCACATATTCACAGACTCCTTAGACTTAGTTATCTCAGTTTTTCTCTGCACAGTATTCTTTGATCCTACGAAATTTCTTTTACCACTGATCTACAGCTATGTCCATTCCATTCTGAAACCACCAATGTGTTTTCCATTTTTCTTACATTTTTCCACCCACACACACGCAAACGAACATGTGTTGTCAGCCACCTTGTCTGTTATTTCCCTCTGACTAAAACAGTAGGATGCCTCAGCTGCTTCAGTGCCTGCTGTTTCTTAAACTGGTTGTTAGAAGAGGTTCATTGAAACTTACTGCCCACGTTGTCCAAAGCTGCTCTTATTTTTTTTAATTGAAAAGCAGATGGAGCATAATAGAGAATTAATGTAAATAACTTGGAAGTTATGCAGATGGTAACCATGAACTCAGCTAAATTGGATCACTCCCTTTTAAATCCTGATTTTGATTGATTTATCCCTAAAATAACTAGGATATGATATCTCCTCCCTGTGAAGCAACTTTAATACTTTTGGCTCAAATCCAATGTGAAAGGTGCTAAATATCCTTAGCTGTATTCCTGTGACATTGTTCTTCACACCCACTTTGTTCAAAAGAGGTTTCAGAAATGAATCTGCATGAACAGCCAATTAGTCTTGCTAGAAGAGACTATTTTTTCAGACTCTGGTTGGCATGCATTTCTGTACAGTGAATGAGAAGGAATACTACACCATCTCTAAAGACAAATAGCAAGCTTTATTCTCCAGTGACAGCAATTTACTTGCCTTTGTAGTCACATAAAATATTACTCTTGAAAGAGAAGAAATTCTACCATGCAAGAGCAAATATTTAAAACGGAACAAGCAATGCGCAAGAGAAGCTGATGTGTTCATAGAACAAAGCTATATGCTAAAGCAAATATATTTTTACATTGTAAACAGATTATGAGTTCAAGGAAATGGAGGTGCTGAAATGTCCGTTGACTAAATTACCCCATAGTTTTTCTTCTGTCCCTTTTTGGTGAATTTGCTGTAATCTTTTGATGAGCCAATACTTTTCACTCCTTAACCTGCAGCATTCTTTAGAGGATAATCTTGAGTATAGAAAAGAAGGGAGAGGCACCATAGTTTTCTCAGGATATACACGTGTACTGTAAAACTTAGTATTAATGGCAGTTTTGTGCACATTTTAAAGGAAAATGAATCTCTAAATATGATATCAAAAAGTGTGGTGCTTGATATAGTGACATGAATGCCACAGTAGCAAGGTTGAGACATAGGCAAAAAGTAGGCCTTTACATACTTTGAAAATAGCACTCTCATATAATCTCTGGTAATGTCATCTTTATTACTGTTGGCTCCAGTGTTTAGTGTGGAAATCTCAGTTTATACCTTATTGAAGAAATGCTCTGTGACTCAGCCAACAAAAAAGCAGACAAAAAGTCTAAATTATGACATTCCTCATTGCATTTTGTTTCTTTTTTATTATTATAGGCTGTGCTATTTTAGTTGTACACAAGACTGACAGTCATCTGCAAATTGTGTGTGGATGTTCAGTAAAACCACAGTTTTCTTTATCAGTTTTATGCGAGTAGCAATTCAACTTGAAAGAGAATTTACTATTCTTGTACCATAAATAAAAGGCTTTAGTCCTTCAGACTTTAAATTATATTTAATTACAGATTAATTCCTCTGAAATTGTAATGCTATTACTGTACTCTCTTCCCTCTGAAATACATTAATTCTAGCTGCTAAAATTTAGCTTGGATCTAAAAGA
The DNA here is from genome assembly GCF_016161935.1 of Mauremys reevesii. NCBI lineage: Eukaryota > Metazoa > Chordata > Testudines > Geoemydidae > Mauremys > Mauremys reevesii. The sequence goes on along the minus strand of NC_052627.1, from coordinate 62,136,937 downwards.
AGGATTACAATTACATTGTAATTTTCTTCACTATAAACCAAAGGGTAAACATTTTACTATGAAATACATAATTGAAAATATGTATTAGCATTTTTAAATAAAAATAAAATATAATAGGATAAATAGTGAATTGTACGAGAATTTTGTTTCCAGAGGAATAGTAATAAATAATTTTCATAAAACAGTATGGCACAGTATAAAACTACAAGAAAAATTTAGTTACTATAATGATCAGTATATGCACCACTCCCCTCTACTGGGTGGGATGTCATACTTGCTTATGTGTGTGATTTTTGTCATCCTCTAATCAGTGGTTAGTTCACAGAGGATGGAAATCCTACTACTATAGCTAATTAAATTTATTCTTTATCTGAGGTGTTGGGGACTCCGTTTTGGGGGCTACAGGACTCGTATCCCATAAAATTAAAAATCTATCCAGTTTTGTCAGCATCTGTTCGCAGTTACTAACTTGTTACAAACTAATGCCTAACTACTGAATATGAATTTATGTGAATTTCAGATCCTTAGGAATAAGATTTGCCTTAATAGTGCATGTGTACATCACCACTCTCCAGTTAAATAATTTTTTTTTCTTCCTATGTTTCCTTATAGTAGTTAGTTCCCAGCTTGAAGTAGGTAGTCTTTGCAGTAGGGTCCTGTTGCTGTATGCTTTAAAGGGCAAAGATAGTTGGTGGTTTATTCATTTCATGGTTAGAATGCTGTCTTATGATAAGCCAAGCATTTGAGTTTCCAGAGCTTTATGATAGGCTGACACCTGTTGAGAGTTTGAGGCAATGACCCTCTACGAGGAGGGTTCACCATCATTTAAGGGTAATATGCTGCTCTAAATGCATTCATAAATGCCTTGCTTCACACATTTAGGAACTTCCTAAAACTATGACCCAGAATCTTCCCTGTGTTTGGGCAGCCCTAAAGCCAGCTTAGTCAGCTGTAGGAGGAAACCACCAGTTTAGGGATAACCTCTGTTGGGGTGGAGTCAGTATAACTGCTCCAACATCATCCTTTTTTCTGTTGTAGGCATACCCAGGGCTTTCCTAAACTTCAGTGACCTCTTGTTGTTGTAATGGCCTATAGGGGCCATTGCAACCTGAACAGTTTAAATAGTCCTTGTGGCTGCTTTAATTTTTGCCAGGGTACTGTTCTGGCACACAGCTTGCCTGGGACAAGGGGAGCACCCACTGCAGATGTCCCGCTCCTGAGTTTCACTGTGGTCTCCTCAACCACACCTGAGGATCTGGGTCTGAGCATTTTACTTAGAAACCAAAAAAGAAATATGTATTTTCTTCTGCAGTCTACTATGTTGTTTTTATATAAATCTTCCTAGACTCAGCAATCCTTGCCAACTGCACCCTTCCCCCCCCTCCCCAAAATAAAAAACTCAGCCACCACCACCAACAACAAAAAAAGCTTTTGATTGTGCAGGACACAAACTGCTGCAGAAAAATAATAAAGACTTAACTATATCTGGTTTTGTGTATGTCTCTCTATTATAGGAGTACAAGATCCCCAGCATGAGAAGATTATTACTGTGTCTACTAATGGAAGTATTCACAGTCCAAAGTTCCCACACGCTTACCCACGCAACACTGTACTGGTATGGAGATTAGTAGCAGTGGAGGAGAATGTATGGATACAGCTTACTTTTGATGAAAGATTTGGGCTCGAGGACCCAGAAGATGACATATGCAAGTAAGTTACTTAGTTGATATACAACTTGAAGAGGGGATGGTGACAGCTATGTTGACACTATCAAGTTTGCCAAAACACAGCACTTGCACAGTAATAAAATGTACCTTAGTAATATGTTGTCGTCAGATTGATCTCAGAAAAGTATCTACACTTACAGTAAAAAGCTTCCCCCCCTTCATTTAACATATAAGCCATAGAATTATGCTGACATTAAAACGTTCAAACTCTTAGACTCTCAAAAGCAAACAGGCAGCTTTGAAAATCCAGAACGACATCCCTAACCTCAACCAAAAAATATATATAGTCATATCTGGGAGGAATAAAGCTTCTGTTTAGCAGTGCAGTGCAACACTACACAGTTTAATGCAGGAAGTAAAGAAGAAAGTATCTCCAGTTGGTTCTGCAGAGGAAATTTGCGTAGGCATATTACCTCAGATGGAATTCTGATCAAGGCATTAGAATGTAACACCCTTATTCTAATAAAAGTACCATATAATCTTCTAATATTCACAAATGGTCAGGATCTCATTTCTGTATGAAAAATGGCATGTGAAGATACAGTGCCCCTTGACATAGACTCAGAGACTTTAAGGTCAAAAGGGACTATCATGATCATCTAGTCTGACCTCTTGCACATTGCAGGCCACAGGACCTCACCCATCCACTCTGGCTGAGTTATTGAAGTCCTCAAATCATGGTTTAAAGACATTATAGAGAATTCACCGTTTATGCTGGTTTAAATGTGCAAGTGACCCTTGCTCCATGCTGCAGAGGAAGGTGAAAAGCCCCCATGTCTCTGCCAATCTGACTTGGGTGGAAATTCTTTCCCGCCCCAAATATGGTGATCAGTTAGACCATGAGCATGTGGGCAAGATCTACCAGGCAGATACCTGGATAAAGAATTATCTGTAGTAACTCAGAACCCTACCCATCTAGTGTCCTGTCTCTAGCCATTGGGGATTTTTGCTACTGGCAGTCACTGATGGGCCACATGCCATTGTAGGCAGTCCCATCATATAATCTCCATAAATGTATCAAGCTGTCTTGAAGCCAGTTAAGTTTTTGCCCCCACTGCTCCCCTTGGAAGGCTGTTCCAGAACTTCATTCTTCTGATGGTTAGAAACATTCGCCTAATTTCAAGCCTAAACTTGTTGATGGCCAGTTTATATCCATTTGTACTTATGTCCAAATTGGTATTTAATTTAAATAACTCCTCTCCTTCCCTGGTATTTATCCCTGATGTATTTATAAAGAGCAATCATATCTCCCGTCAGCCTTCTTTTGGTTAGGCTAAATAAGCCAAGCCATGGCACTGGTTTCATAATCATTCAGTGAGAATTGTTTCATCTACTGGATCACCAACACAGCTTTCTACAGGAACAATGTTTTACTGAGTATGTTTAGCAGCCTGATGCTGGTGAAGGCTTGTTCACAGAGACTTAGTACACAGCAAGTTGAGTAGTAAATTTACAGTGCGCTAAGTCACTCAGTCACCATGTGGACCCTGGTACCACACACTAAAAGTTCTATAATACACTTTGGCTGTAGGTTCATCGAAGTGGACTGTGGAAATTTTAGTGTGTGGTACCAGGGTCCACACAGCCAGTTAGTGTGCAGCAGGCTAAAGTGCACTGTAGATTTACACCTCAGCTTGGTGTGTTCCTAATCGCCAGGTAGATGAAGCTCCTAATTCGTGAGATAGACAAGATTGCAATGCAGTGGGTTATGGTGGCAAAACAACAACAAAAAAAGGCATATATGGATAATGATACTTCAACTGGGTTATTATTTCACCTGAGCAAAATATTGAATATGTCGTTGCATTTACGTGTTCATAGACAGATATTTATCAAATAGCTCCTTCTTACTGTGAGCTGTTTACCCTGTGTACTCATTTAATTTGATGCTTTCTTTTAATCTCTCTTGATTCTGTGACTTGTTTTATTCATGTCGTCTTTACCAGTATTTTGTTACAAAATTTAAATTGTAAATGAGGATATTTTGCACTCATCTTAATTTTGTTTTCTTTGCTTGTTTTTTCTCTTTTCCATAACTAATATACAAACGTACACCTCTGAAGGGAGTAATTCTTTCCTCTTATTGCAGCCTTATCAGACATACTATGTACTGTACAGCATGTTTGCTGAAATGTGTGCACTCCCTTTGCACAATATTTTATACATACATATTTCCAAGTGAAAACTTAGCTTGCTTTTTCTTTTATTTGCATATGGCAGAGTGAAGTGACAAGTGAAAGAAAATCCAAGTAAGGTGCTTCATTTGTCCACTTGCAAAGAAAAAGTAAGACAAGTTGAAATGTTCTTTTAATTATTTAACTTGCCAGCTACTGAGCAATATTTTTCTGGGAGTACACTTATTCTGAGTAAACAGTTATTGAATGCAAACAGATATTAGTGGTGAAATTTAAAAAATCCCAAAGCAAAAGATGCAGTCACAAAAATACTTACAATCATTGCATGCTCAAATTTGTGCTTGCTAGGGATGTTGATTAATCACAGTTAACTCATGTGATTAACTAAAAAAAATTAATTGTGATTAATCGCACTGTTAAATAATAGATTACCAATTGAACTTTTTAAAATATTTGTGGATGTTTTTCTACATTTTCAAATATATTGATTTCTATTACAACCATGAATACGAAGTACAGTGCTCACATTATATTATTATTTTTATTACAAATATTTGTCCTGTAAAAATGATAAAACAAATAGTATTTTTCAATTCACGTAGTACAAGTACTGTAGTGCAATCTCTTTATTGTGAAAGTGTAACTTACAAATATAGATTTTTTTTGTTACATACTGGCACTCAAAAACAAAACAATGTAAAACTTTAGAGCCTGCAAGTCCACTCAGTTCTACTTCAGCCAATCACAAAGGGCTAGTCTACACTTACCTGCCGGGTCGACGCGGTGAGTTCGACTTCTCAGAGTTTGAACTATCGCGTCTAATCTGGACGCGATAGTTCGAACTCCCCGCACGCTCCAGTCAACTCCGGTACTCCACCACTGCAAACGGCGGTGGCAGAGTCGACCTTGGAGCCGTGGACTTCGATCCCGCGGTGTCTGGATGGGTAAGTAGTTCGAACTAGGGTACTTCGAGTTCAGCTACGCTATTCACGTAGCTGAACTTGCGTACCCTAGTTCGACCCCCGCCCTTAGTGTAGACCTGCCCTAAGACAAATAAGTTTGTTTATATTTATAGGAGATACTGCTGCCTGCTTCTTATTTACAATGTCACCTGAAAGCAAGAAAAGGCAGTTCACATGGCAGTTTTGTAGCCAGTGTCACAAGGTATTTACGTGCCAGATATGCTAAACATTCGTATGCCCCTTCATGCTTTGCCCAACACTCAGATGTGGAAACTACAGAACATGAACCACCAAAAAGGAAAATCAACTTTCTGCTGGTGGCATCTGGCTCAGATGATGAAAATGAATATGCATCAGTCCACTCTGCTTTGGATCATTATTGCGCAGAACCCATCATCAGCATGTATGCATGTCCTCTGTAATGGTGGTTGAAGCATGAAGCATGACATATGCATCTTTAGCACATCTGGCACATAAATATCTTGCGACGCTGGCTACAACAGTGCCACGAGAATGCCTGTTCTCACTTTCAGGTTACATTGTAAACAAGAAGCGGGCAGTATTATCTCCTGCAAATTGTAACCAAACTTGTTTGTCTGAGCGATTGGCTGAAGTTCGACTGAATGGACTTGTAGGCTCTAAAGTTTTACATTGTTTTATTTCTGAATGCAGTTTTTTTTTTCAGGGCTTTGGAGTGGAGCCTGGAGCTGGAGCGTGGAGCAGTGGAGCTGCAGGTTTTTGCCTGGAGCTGGAGCAGAGCCGGAGCACAGCTCCAAAGCCCTGTTTTTTGTAAATAACTTTACATAAGTTTAACGGTCATGATAAAGAGATTGCACTATAGTACTTGCATTAGGTGAATTGAAAAATACTATTTATTTTGTTTCTTACAGTACAAATATTTGTAATAAAAAATATAAAGTGAGCACTGCACACTTTGTATTCTGTGTTGTAACTGAAATCAATATATTTGAAAATGTAGAAAACATCCAAAATATTTAAATAAATGGTACTCTATTATTATTTAACCACACAAGTAATCACAATTAATTTTTTTAAATCGTTTGACAGCCCTAGTGCATGCAAACCAGGAAGTTGTACAGGAAATTACCTGATGCGCAAATGTAATTGGTGGTTGTGTAGTGAATGTGTATTTTTGAGGGTGTTTTGGCTTTAAAAGTTAGACCTAAGTGCTCAGAGAAAGTGAAATGTAAGTGATTAATTTAATTTCTAAACAAAACCAAAGAGAACAACCAATATTCTGACCTAATTTAAAATAAAACTTCAAATAATAATAATAATAAAAAAACTAAATAAAGGAAGAAGGAGACTATCAACTAATTTATCTGGTATGAAAGGAAGATAAATAGCTATTTAAGTCAAATTCAGGAAGTATTGAAATGTGATTAACATATTACTATATTAAATTGACCCTGAAGGTGGCAGTTGCCACTGAGAATTATCTGCATGCACTCCAACTGCATTAACTGTGCTGGGTGTACCTGTGTTACCAGCTTTGCCCATTGCTTTGGGGTATGCTCGTTTATTAGGGTTACTCTTCTTGTAGTAACCAACTTGGTGAGCAAGCCCCAGAGGATTTTTGGGCACTGCAGGGAACTTTTAGCTTAAGTACAAGGAGTGTTGCTGCAGAATGAATGAGGAAGCCAAAAAACATCCACAATGGGTGCGGGGGAGAGAGAGAGAGAGAAGCAACCAGCTTAGTCATGAAAATTATTTACTGCCAGGTAATAACCATAGGGGAGCCAAACAAACAAAACAGATATAATATTAAATCTAACTTAAATTTGATTATAAAAGTCAGGTTTACAAAACTATAACTGATCACACAAGTCAGGGTCAGAAGGTTATAGCGAGAGAGAGAGAGAGAGATTCTCACCTCTCCATGAAGCTTGAATTGATCAGGGGTCCTAGGTGGTGGTGGTAGCAGAGAGTCCGAAGTGCTGGAGACAGGCAGAGCCCTCAGCATGACCAGTCAGGAGAAGATGAAGTACCAATGGAACTGATGCAGATTTTGGATCCAGGCATCAGACCACTTGCTTGAGCATGGGTGGGGTTTTTTGCAGAGAAACAATGGTTCAAGGGAGAACACTAGATTTGTTTATGTGTAAACAAGGGAGAATACCAAAGTTGTTTTGTTCAGGCTAGACAGTGAGAGCTGATCATTCCTGGCTTTGGCGGTGTTTCTTGGAGGGAGCTCACAATGCAGTTAGGGAACATCACTATTTTTGGATACCCAATAAAGGATTTACTCCTAGAATTGGTCTGATAACTGCTGAGCTGGGTGTGTGCAAGCGTAGGTTCATTACCATCTGGAGCAGAGCTCCCCCATCATGCAGAGCTTCCCTGCTTTTCTGGTCCCAGAGTTCACTGCGGTTCTTGCCTTGGAATCACTGTTCTTCATTCTGTGTGTTGATGGAGATGCAGATAAGGCTAAGGGAGTTTCCTTAATACTTATCCTTATCCCATGGGTTTAGGTGTGTCTCCCACTGCCTTTTAATTGCTTTTTGTAAGTCTTTCTTCTGATGTAGATTTGGTTCAAAGCAGAGGCATGGGGGGTGGGAGGGAAGGTCTTTCATGAGTCAGACAGGCTGGGTACTGCGCCCTGGTTCCCCAAGAACACAGAGCTGCTAGGTAACACCACTTATTCCATGGTGGTGTAGTAAGGTGGAGCAGCTTGGAAGAGCTCTGATTGTATTATAAGGAGATCTGGGTCTGAGTGTGTTATCCCTTTGTGTATTATGAAAGGTAAGAGATACATGTGTAACTTGACGTTTGAGTCTGCCTCATTTCATAACAGAATTTTTTTTGCCATAGGTACTGTCAGTAGTGAAGTCAGATATGAGAGCAGTCTGTGGATTTAATGATAGGTAGGGGAAAGTATAGGTTTAGGTGGTACCCTGAATGCAAGTGTTCAGGGGTTGTAAAAGGGTACAACATGGTTGTTAAATTTTACAAATGTGGTATTCTATTGGGGGAGTAGACTAAGTGTTTGATCATAGGACAAGTTCAAAGCACTTGTCCATTACAGAGAAAAGGCAGAATGGAAGTGGGTGTGTTATGGCCATACCGGGGCATTGCTTAAAGAGGGAAGAGTTTAGGTTGTGTGGATGATTACCTTAACTCTGTATTTCCTACTTTTCAGCAGCTTGAGTTTTGCTGGACTCAAATGTTCTGGAAGGGGACAAGCTGTCACTGAGCAACCTTAACTCTGCATTAGCACAGTTTTTTTGCCATTTCATTTTCTATTTTTTTAAACAAAGAGCAATGCTTGTTAGTAGGAGCTGGTAGTCATTTAGGAAGTTTAGATGTCATCTAGGTTTGCAGTTGATATGCTACTGTGGTGAGACAGTAATCTAAAACTAAGCTTTTATATAGTGCTTTTCATCAGTAGATATCAAAGAACTTGACATCATTATCACTATTTATAGATGGGAGAGTGAGGCACAGAGAAGTGAAGTGACTTGCCCAATGTCAGCCAGCAAGCCAGTAGCAGAGCCTAGGAATAATCCCAGTTCATCTGTCTTTCCACTAGGCCACAGTTGCTATGTGATTCCTCAGTGCTCCTCCAAGCTCTTGTATATTTGCTACAGTGAATTGGATACATTGGTCAAGCTTTGAAATGTTTGCAATGTGCAACTGCTAACAGAGCATGAAAGAGAAATTTATCCGTGGTCTGCGTCCTGAAACACTGATAGTTTTATTACATGGTTATTGTAATAATTTTAAGCATGTGAGAGAAGACTGGTGTATGTCTCTTCTTCTCCACCCCCTCCTTCACCATTCCCTGCAAAATATAGCCTCCCTCTCTCCTTCTAATCCTATTAAGCCATATGTAAGAAGTTGCTCCTTGGTGCTTCCAGCCCTATGCTGTTGCGTACACATATCACAGGCAGCAGCTTACTGGAGGGCTGCACATTACCTTGGTTAGGTAGCCCAAGCTGCACACTGAGTTGGGCCCCTCACTCCCACTACTGACCCAGCTGGTCCTCCCGCCTGTGCTTTAGCCAGGCTTCCCCAGTGAAGCCCCTGGTCCACCCAGTCTGACCCTTCTCCAAATCGGGCCCTGTCCTCACACATTCTTGCCAGCTCCCGCCATCCCACATGGGTGATGTATATCTTAACTATTCATTTTTGGATTTCAGGTGTTTACATTTCTGTTACCTTTATCCCCTCCACTCCAGATCCAAGCTCATCTGGAGTGGCAGAGAGAGAGGCTCACACACTCCAAGATAAGCAAGATTCCCCAGATTCCAGAACACACAATGAGGAGGGAGAGAAGCTCAGACCTTTATGGAGGGGTAGGGCTCCTCCAGATCCCAGCATACACATGGAAGGGGAGAATTCAGGGCCAACAGGCCCCACTACCTCTAACCCCCCAACTTCCTTCTCTCCTTGTCACATTCCTCAACACCTCTTGCCTTCCTCTCTGCCACTTCCCCAGTCCCTATCCCTCAGCCTTTTACCTGAGCCCCCTCAAACCCTCTTTCCTCCCCTTCCACCATTTCCATTTATCTCCCTCCCCAAAATACCCCCATGCCTTACTGCAGACCCAAACCCCTCTTGACTAGTGTGGGTTTCAAAATTGCTAGAATCTGTGAAATTAATGAATCATAGAATCATAGAATATCAGGGTTGGAAGGGACGATAGGAGGTCATCTAGTCTAACCCCCTTCTCAAAGCAGGACCAATCCCCAACTAAATCATCCCAGCCAGGACTTTGTCAAGCCTGACCTTAAAAACCTCTAAGGAAGGAGATCTCCTTAGGTAACCCATTCCAGTGCTTCAGCACCCTCCTAGTGAAAAAGTTTTTCCTATTATCCAACCTAAACCTCCATCACTGCAACTTGAGACCATTGCTCCTTGTTCTGTCATCTGGTAACACTGAGAATAGTCTAGATCCATCCTCTTTGGAACCCCCCCTTCAGCTATTTGAAAGCAGCTATCAAATCCCCCCTCATTCTTCTCTTCTGCAGACTAAACAATCCCAGTTCCCTCAGCCTCTCCTCATAAGTCATGTGCTCCAGCCCCCTAATCATTTTTGTTGCCCTCCGCTGGACTCTTTCTGATTTTTCCACATCCATCTTGTAGTGTGGGGCCCAAAACTGGACACATTACTCCAGATGAGGCCTCACCAATGTCGAATAGAAGAGAATGATCACGTCCCTTGATCTGCTGGCAATGCCCCTACTTATACAGCCCAAAATGCCATTAGCCTTCTTGGCAACAAGAGCACACTGTTGACTCATATCCATCTTCTCGTCCACTATAACCTCTAGGTCCTTTTCTGCAGAACTGCTGCCTATCCACTCAGTCCCTAGCCTGTAGCAGTGCATGAGATTCTTCTGTCTTAAGTGCAGGACTTTGCTCTTGTCCTTGTTGAACCTTATCAGATTTCTTTTGGCCCAATCCTCTAATTTGTCTAGGTCCCTCTGTATTCTGTCCCTACCCTCCAGCGTATCTACCACTCCTCCTTGTTTAGTGTCAATGAAATGCTATTTTGTTGTGGGGTGGGGGAGCTGTATCTCAGGAACTCCTTGAGCTGTATCTCAGGAACTCCTTGCTCAGATGACCCAACATTTGGATCACTAACCCTACCCTATACTACCATGAGGCATAGCACAAATTGCAAAACAATCCGTGGACGCGCACAGATTTTGAGTACTAAGAAGAGTCATCTTTTTAAGAGAAAAGGCTTCCCAACCTTAGCTAGAGCAGAGCTGATGCTCTCTTATAATATTGTAAGAAATTTAAGGGAGAATGAAAGGGAGGGCAGTCTCAGAGCGGCATTAAGTAGCCCACTCATTTCAATGAGATGTTCTCAGTGGAAAGAGAATACCCAATGGAGATGAATACAGCCTGAAACAGTAGCTCTGTTCATGTTAGTGAGTGTTCCCTTCCACTCTCCCCAGTGCTGGAGGGTTTCTGGTATGTGTCAGACATATCTATTCTCAGCTCCGCACCCCAGTCTCGCCAGTGTGTTCTCAGTGCATCTGAACATGCGTGTCCTAAGCTCCCCACCCACTGGGGCAGGGCTTTCCCAGATCTTGGCTCACATGGCAAGAGTAGGGAGTGGGGCTCTGACACACTCACAAAGGCAGGCCCCCAGAATCTGGCACACATGGGTGGGCAGGAAAGAGGAGTTTCATCCTCACAGATGGGCAGAAGACCCCCAGATCCTGACATATGTGATGTCAGGAAGTGGGGCTAAAACACCATTGTGGGGGACAGGGACCCCCAGATCCCAGCTCAAAAAGGAGGGGTAAGGAAAGGAACTCGACCTCCCAAGGTAAGTAAGTCCCCTGCAGGACCTGGCTCACATAAGAAGGTGGAAGTAAGGTGGGAGTCATGTCCCCATAGATGGACTGAGGTGGTTGCAGATCGTGGCACATACATGGGTGGGAATGTGGAGCTGGTGGTGCCCCTTCCCCATTTTTCCCCAGTCCTGCTGTCATTCATTCTCATCACCATGGCTCCCATGGCCTATGCCCATCAGTGATGTATGTATATCTTTATTTATAAACCAGGCCATCAGTGTATATGACTTAGAAAGCACATTAAACAAGTTAAAAGACCTGGTCTTTGCCTCAAAGAGCTTACAATCTAAACTGACTGAATCACCATACAGAAATTAACTCAAAAGAGATTGGAGCAGGGAGAAGAGGATTCACAGTCCTTGAACGTTCTTCTCAACATAGAGAAAAGATTCATAGCCATTAACCTGCTTGAAGAGTTGGCCTGCTGCCTACTTAGCATAATTAAAAATGACTCTTTTCTTCTTTTATAGTTGCTATGTGTTTATTTCTGATTAATTTTGTTTTTCTTTTCTTTTGTAATTGTTCATGCTTCTTCAAGTGCTTGCTCACGTCCACTCCATATTAGGTGTGTATACTCGCCACGTGCACCGGTACCAGAAGATTTTCCCTCAGCAGTATCTGTAGGTGCTGCCGGCTCTCACCCCCCGCCACCACCTCAGTTCCTTCTTGCCCCCAGTGACGGTGCTGGAACTTCTGTTGCTTCGGCTAGCATTGTTTTGTTTTGAAAACCTGTAATATAGTTGTATATAGTTACCCTTAGTAGTAATTCTCAACTCTTCGTTGGTCCCAAACTGGACTCAGCCGGGGGACGGGGCATATCCCGGTCCCCAGGCTTTAAGCCTTGTGATCGCTGCAAACAGCTATGCCTGTCAGTGATCCACATACCAGCTGCCTAAGGTGCTTAGGCAAAGGGCACATAAGTGACAAGTGCTGTATTTGCAAGTCTTTCAAACCTAGGATGAAGAAAGAGCACAATATCCATCCGAAAGTGCTCCTGATGCAGTTGGCACTCACTCCGGCACTGGAGCAGTGGTCTAACGCTGCACCGAGCACCACGGCCTCCATATGCAGTGGTCTGCCAGCGCCACAAGCCAGCACCAGTCCCCATCCATGGCTCCGGTGAAGAAGCCAAAAAAGACTGTGAGGGAAAGATCTCCTACCTCCTGTAAGGGAAAGGAGAGGGCCGTGCCAGGCAGCTCAATGCCCCCATTGGAAACTCGGGCCCCAGCTCAGGTCGGGCGGTGTAGCCCATCCGATACTTCGCCTGTGAACACGGATAGCTGTGCGGGCCCAGGCCAGCTTCAGGTGCCGTCAACATCCGAATCCCTTCAAGCAGCTCAGGAGATCCTGACCCTCCCAGTGCTGCCCACACTGGCTCCAGTGGTATCCCAGTCTCGGGGAAAACCCATGTTGGAACCTATATGTGTGTTTCCGTCTCAGTGGCATCATTCCCCATTGAGAGGGGCGTCCCACCATCGCTCGCCTGCCCAAAGCCATCATGCCTCAGGGCTAGAGAGGCAGGCTCAGCTGAGCCCTCGTCAATCCCCGCACCGGGGGCACCTGTGACATTGCACCCCTAATGCTTTATAGAAACATGCTTATCAATATAACATAACTAGAATATGTTTTATGCTAGATATGCCATGTAACATATCTTTGCAAAGGTTATGATCTACTGAATATATTAATCCTATTTGTATGCATGTATCATTTTTATATCTGAAGTTATGAGTATTGGCACTATGCTTGTATTTAAAGTGTTTGCTGTAGGAAGCACATAAGGCATATTTAATCAACATAGTGTGAAGGGGTTATTCAAGTAATTGGGAGTACTTAACTAACAATGGACTTTGGGAGATGCCAATCCACATCTGAGCTTTCCTGGGAACATTCAAACTAACATGTAAACAATGGTGTTGGCCTGCCAAAAGCTGAATCATTCATAGACATGACTTGCCCAGGTGGCTAGGGACTCCATCGTGTGGCTGTGATTTTGCACAGGAGAACAAAGGGATTTCCACCCACGAGAGAGAGAATATAAAAGGCCCTGGAAACCCCTCCATTTTGTCTTCAGCTGGCTCAGAAGAAAGAAACTGGAACAAAGGACAGTAATTACGGGGGTGTGAGTGATTGCTGGACCCAGACTAGGAAGGAGTCTATTCTGTGAAAGAAACTTATTGGAGCATCTCTGACGGTGAGATTTACCTGCATTAGTTTCCTACTGTATTAGGACTAGACTTGCATGTTTTTGTTTTATTTTGCTTGGTAATTCACTTTGTTCTATCTGTTGTTACTTGGAACCACTTAAATTTTACTTTTTATATTTAATAGAATCACTTTTTTTTATTTATTAATTAACCCATAGAAAGTATTAATACCTGGTGGAGCAAACAGCTGTGCATATCTCTCTATCAGCGTTATAGAGGGCAAATAACTTATGAATTTACCCTGTATAAGCTTTATCCAGAGTAAAATGGATTTATTTGGGGTTTGGGTGCTAGAGACGGGAGTACTTCCTAAGCTGTTTTCAGTTAAGCCTGCAGTTTTTGGGGGACATGGTTCAGACCTGGGTCTATGTTTGCAGCAGGCTAGCATGTCTGGCTCAACAAGACAGGATACTGAAGTCCCAAGCTGGCAGGGAAAACGGGCTCAGAGGTACTCTCAGAACGTCAGGGGACAGTCTCAAGTCTTAACCCATCACAGCGCCGATTGAGGGACTCAAGGCGTACCTCACCGGTGAAATGGAGCAGATCCTCTGCAAGAACTCCGAGACTGGCCCCGACTCTCTACAAGGGCCCGGTACCAATCCAAAATGAGAGACTGCCGATCGCAGGGCCATTATCGCCCATCTCCAAGAAGGAGATTGCCTTACTCATGATGATACTCCTGGCAACCAGCCCATAGTAACTCCTGGTCCCGTTCGATGTCCAGGTACAGGTCGTGTAGTGTAAGGCGTTGATTGCCAGGTATCCAATGCAGATCCGCGAGACGCCGTTGGTCCCCGAGAGCCCGACCAAGACAATCTCACTCGGACAGGTCAGCTTCAGGATGCAGTGACTGGAACCAGTCGGACAAGAGCCACCGCTCAGCCCGATTCTGGTTGCCCGGTACTGACCACTCTGCTGGTAACTCTGGCTCGGTGCAAGGCTCACTGACTGAGGGACAAGCTCCGGTACCGGCAGTGCCAGCTACATTATCAGCACTGAAACCTGCCCCATGGCCCCAAGTGCAATGGCTGGTACCATGGTACCCATGGAACCCCTGGGGGTTCACCCAACCTTCCCAGCCTGCTCAATCAGTGTCAGGAGCCTCGGAGAGGCCAGTGGCCTCGGTATCCCATCCCCCTCTGGTGCTTGAGGCTTCGGGGGTAAGACCCCGCAGGTCCAGGAGCACCCAGGGGAGTAAGCTGCTGGACCACCAATGGACGTGGAGGTTCCCGCAGCACTGGTATCGTCATCATCATCGCCAGATGAGGCTATCATAGAGCCCCCTCACCCAGTTCCTCAGGATGACACCAAGGCTCACCAGGAACTTTTGATGGTAGCGGCTTACCTCAGGTTATCCAGATCTAACCATACCTCAATGACTGGCTCATCAAGGGTGGCTCCAGGTCTCGAGTCCAAAGGGATATCACAGTGCTTCAAGCCACATGTAGCTCTCTGGGCCTACTGGTGAATGACAAAAAGTCGACGTTAGTGACAGTGCAGAGGATAGAGTTAATTGGAGCGGTCCTTGACACTACCTGTGACAGAGCATTCCTGCCGCTGGAAAGGTTCCACATGTTGTCAAACCTCATCGCGGAAGTCTCCGTGTTCCCTCCGACTACAGCCAGGGTCTGTCTGTGCCTGCTGGGCCACATAGCAGCATGCACTTACATGGTCTGCGATGCCAGGCTCTGGATTTGGCCCCTGCAACAATGGCTGGCAATGGTCTATTCACAGTCCCGAGACCCCCTGGAGAAGATCGTTACCATTCCCCAGGAGATACTTACCTCGCTGAGATGGTGGACTGACCGCAGGACAGTCCTGCAGGGGGTTTCATTCGACACCATCCTCACTCCGTCGAGTTAGTGTCGAACGCCTCGGACGTCGGCTGAGATGCGCATCTCTGCAACCTCCTGACATGGGATGTTGTCCCCGGAGGAGGCGTGGTTACACATAAATGTTAAAGAGCTCCAAGCAGTCCGGCTGGCATGTGGAGTCCTCTTGACCCACCTGTTGAGCAAGGTGGTATGAGTCCTGATGGACAATACAGCCTCAATGTTCTATATCAACAGGGAAGGGGGAGTGCGCTCGTTGGCTCTCTGTGAAGAGGCACTCTGTCTGTGGGACTTCTGCATCAGCCACGAAATCCACCTGGAAGCTTGTCACCTTCCCAGCGTCAGGAATACACTGGCAGACCAGCTCAGCAGGAACTTCTCCTCTCACCACAAGTGGACCTGTTTGCTACCAGACAGAACAGGAAATGCCACCAGTTTTGTTCTCAACAGGGTCTGAGCAAGGACTCCCTCTCCGATGCCTTCCTCCTGTTGTGGTCAGGGATCCTGATGTGGAAGAAACAAACTCCACTCTGAGGTTGGAAGCAACAAAATCAGAGACAGCTTTATTCAGGACATGCAATTGCAAGGTAAGAACACAGCTGATAGAGAGCATCTCTGCCTCAGTTTCTTCAAAGTACAAGCAATATCACACAAGCATTTATACATTTTAGTGGCATGAATTAATAAAAACATCTGCAGTTTGTTTGTTATGTCCTGCCCATTCCTGTATTTTCTCATTTCTGTTCTCAAAACATTGCTATCTCAAGGCTGGGTCACGCTGATTCTACTCTGCTGTCTTCCCACCCGCTTTTGACGTGATCCCTGCTTCTACAGGTCCCGCAATATTAGGCTAAGACTTAGCATGACAGTTGCTCTGTTTCTTACAACTAAGAGGCCTATATTTAAATCCTTTAACCCTGTTTCCACACTGATATATGCATTTCCTCTGATTCCACCTATCAGCAGGGCCTGGTAAAGATCAAGAAAGACCAGGCACGGTTTATCATGATCGCCTTGGCATGGCCTCACCAGCATTGATTTGGCATGCTCTTGAGCCTGTCAGCGGCCCCTCCCTGGCCCCTGCTCAACCGACTGGACCTGCTGTCGCAGGATCATAGTCAGCTCTTAAACCCCAACCTTGGGTCCCTCCACCTCCTGGCGTGGATGTTGAGTTGCTGAACCCGTAGGAGCAGACCTGTTTGGAAGGAGTCCAACTGGTTCTCCTAGAAAGTAGGAAGCCCTCAACTAGACTGACTTACCTGGCCAAGTGGACGAGGTTTTCCTGCTGGGCTTCCAAACGGGGCATCTCTACCTCTTGTTCCTCCATACAGGCTGTCCTGGACTACCTGCTCCATTTGAGGAACCAGGGCCTGGCAAACTCTTCCATTAGAGTGCATCTTGCAGCCATCTCTCCTTTTCACCCGCCGATCCAAGGACAGACAGTGTTCTCCCTTGACATGACGGTCAGATTTTTGAGAGGTCTGGAGAGACTCTTCCCGCAGGTGCAGGCTCCTGTCCTGCATTGGGATCTTAACTTACTCCTCTCTAGGCTCACTGGCCTGCCCTTTGAACCTCTGGGTTCCTGCTCCCTTTCCCATCTGTCATGGAAGGTTGCGTTCCTGGTGGTGGTGATGTCGGAGAGATGGATCTCAGAACCACCATACATGATCTTCTACAAAGATAAGGTTCAGTTGCGGCCCCACCTGGCCTTCCTGTCAAAGACATCTTCCTCCCGTGTTCTGTCCCAAACCACACGAGACCAGTGAAGAGAGGCGTCTTCACACCCTGGATGTCCGGAGGGCCTTGGCTTTCTACTTAGAAAGCCTTTCTGTAAATCAACTCAACTCTTCATCACTACAGCGGATAGGATAAAGGGTTATGCAGTGTCCTTGCAGAGGATTTCTAATTGGATTACCTTGTGAATAAGGACCTCTTATAACCTGGTGGGGGTTCTGCCACCGCCGATTGTCAGAGCCCACTTGACGAGAGCGCAGGCATCTTTGGCAGCCTTCCTGGCACACATACCTATCAAGGACATCTATAGACCTGCAACATGGTCCTTTGTCCACATGTTTACCACTCGTTATGCCATCACTCAGCAGGCCAGGCATGATGCTGGGTTCGGCAGGGCTGCCTGGGGGGTGAGGGGGGGAGCGAGCAAGTGGGGCAATTTGCCCCGGGCCCCGCAGGGGCCCCGTGAGCCCTGGCCCGGTGGCAGTCCGGTGAGCCCTGGCCCGGTGGCAGCGGCATTTCGGCGGTGGGGGGCCCTTCAGTGCTGCTGAAGAAGTGGAACGACCGAAGGGCCCCCTGTTGCCAAAATGCTGCTGAAGACCCGGATCGCCGCTGGGTGAGTACAAGCACCGTAGCTCCCCCGCTTTGCCCCAGGCCCCCTGAGTCCTCTGGGCGGCCCTGGGATTCGGCAGAGCTGTGTTGCTCTCTACATGTCCGTGAACTCCTACCTCCAGGGGTACTGCTTTGGAGTCACCTAATATGGAATGGACATGAGCAAGCACTCAAAGAATAAAAGACAGTTACCCGGTGGTCTTGGAGATTTGTTGCTCATGTCCATTCCATGACCCGCCCTCCTTCCCCACTGTCAGAGTTTCCGGCAAGAAGGAACTAAGGGTGGGGGGAGCCGGCGGCGCCCCTTATACCATGCCACGCGGGTGAGAGCCAGTCCCCTACAGATACTGCTAAGGTAAAACTTCTGGCACCAGTGCATGTGGCGAGCACATACACCTAATATGGAATGGACATGAGGAACGCCAGAAGAACACCAGTTATGGAAAAGGTAATTGTCTTGTCTTGAATAATGTTCATATTTTAATGATAACTTAACATCACTAAAAGGTGATTGTAGTAATTATTTTTTCCTTCTTTAGAGCTTTATTTCATTATTTCACATTTTTCTGAGTGAAAAAAACTCAGTTAAGTAACCTGTTTTTGTAATTAGGCATAAGTATCTATCTAAGCCAAGTGGAGACCATAAAGTCTTACTCTTTTTTGTTACTGTTCTAATCTATTAGTGCAGAGTTTCTCACACAGGGGTCGCCACTTGTGTAGGGAAAGCCCCTGGCAGGCCGGGCTGGTGTTTATCTGCCCCATCCGCAGGTCCATCCGATCGCAGAAGTGCCAGCCTCGGCCCGCACCACTTCCAGCAGCTCCCATTGGCCCGGAGCAGCGATCCGCGGCCAGTGGGAGCCGCAATCGGCCAGACCTGTGGACGGGGCAGGTAAACACACTGGCCCGGCCCGCCAGGGGCTTTCCCTACACAAGTGGCGACCCCTGTGTGAGAAACCCTGTATTAGTGCTTTAAGGTATTGGATCATTTTTGACATTATTTGACAATATTTTACCAGACTATTGACCAATTATTTTTTGTACTGGTCAAATGCCCAGCCCTTTTACAGTCTGTTGTTAGACAAGATGAAAACCACTGTGCAGTAAGTTTTTTGGCTCTTTTAGCAGCAACATGCAAACTGTATTAGAGCATTTCTTTCTCTGGCAGTGTGCGACATGACCCACTGAGTTATGCCCAAAGGTCATTGTTTCTGTCTGTCTCTATTTTAGTCTCCCCTCAAGGCTAGTATGTTCTATGTAACTGAAGATGCCTTCTTTATAGTCCATTGAGACTGTGTCAATCCAAGGTGCTAAATCTTTGTTATTATGTCACAGATTAGCTCAGTCTTTTAATTCAGATCCCAATGCACAATTATAATTGTATTACAACATATTTGATTAAAGTAACTAACCATTTTAAAGTTTCTCCTAATGTGTTTGGGACCAATTCACATATTGTTTACACATTTAAAAACAAACCTTCAAACACATAAAGGGTTTAGTCTTTAAGATGAGCATATAAACCTTGTGAAGAAAAAAAAATACTGAATTCCTAACAGTTGCCTCTGACACTATGAATCTCTTCAGTGGGTTCACACCCATTTCTGTGGGGGTGGGACAATATCTTCCTATTAATTATAATTTTAGAGTTATTAGTTGTTTTTTCTATTTTCCTGGACTTATCAGTTTCATCCCCACTACAGGAGTCTGATTTGGGGAAATCTCTAATATTCTGGATATGCTGTATAGCCCTCCTGAGGGAGGCCCCAATTCAGGAAAGCACTTAAACATGTGTTTAACTTTAAGCATGTGTGAAGTCCAGTTGAAGTCTGTGCTTAAATGCTTTCCTGACTCACGGCTAGAGTGATCTTGTATTACCTTTTCTCTAGCCTGTTTCTGCTAAAAAAAAAAAAAAAAATCTCTTACCACAACTTTCTAAATTTAAGGCCAACTGGTGATAATCTTACTTGCATACTTTGGTGAGCATCCATTCATATTCATAGTCCAATTAACATTTTATATTAGATTTAATTCTCGTCTTTCTCACTAACAGAAGTTAGTTCAATAAAAGATATTACCTCACCGACCTTGTTTCTCAGCAATGATTTTTTACTACTTCCTTGGCCAGTCACATATGCCCTATAAAAAAACATTATTCAAAGGATGTATGCAGTGTTGTTGTAGCTGTGTCGGTCCCAGGATATTAGGAGACACAGACCTCAGCTTGCTATGTAGCTTGAAAGCTTGTCTCTCTCCCCAGCAGAGGTGTGTCCAGTAAAAGATGTCACCACATCCACCTTTTCTCCATAATTCAAAGACTAAGGCCAGGTCTATAAAGTTACATTTGTATAAGTACATCACTCTGGGGTGTGAAAAATCCACACCCCCGAGCAATGTAGTTACACGGACTTAACCCCTGGTGTAGACTGCTATATTGATCAAAGGGCTTCTCCTGTTGTCACATAGTTTACCACCTCTCATGAAGCTCTCCCTTTGGTGTAGTAGCATCTTCACTGAAGCGCTACAGCTGCACCAGTGCAGCTGCTTCACTGCAGTGTTTTAAGTGTAGCTCTACCATCAGTTATGTCTTTAGATAGGTGAGTTCAAATCCCATTGACTTGAATGGGAGTTAGTTCCACGTGTCTTAGAGCCAAAATAGCCCTTAAGTGTATTTATCAAGAGGTAATGTGGATATATAAGTTTCTGAAATATTACAATATTTTCAGATTCACCTGTGTGCTTTATTCCATTTGATTTTTCTCATTACTTCAGAAGACAGTGGCAGATTCTCTACAGATGGTGCATATACGCCAGAAACTGTCCATGGTTGGCTAGTAGAGATCTCCCAGCTGGGAAGATGTGTTGGATTCAGGTCCTGCAAACCTCCCCTTCCCAATAAAGAGGGGAGGGGGTTGTGGGAAGAAGAGTTTGGAGTAGACAAATGGCATGGCAAGCCCATAGCTCCATTATGCCAGTCTTTCAGTGGTGTATTAACCCTTAGGCCATTAGATTAGTGGCATATCTTAGAGTAGCTTGATAGCTTCTCTAAAAATGATCAGGGAGTTGTAACCAGCTCCTTGGCGACTCCTATCTCCTCTTCTGCACTGAGTGGAGCTCTGGCACAGGAGAAAATTTAGCCCAATTAGTTTCTTAAATTGCTGTTTTGTATCTGTAAGGCTAGCAAATAATCAAAGCTTTGGTAAATTGTACAGTATCCTTATAGGGAGCTTGTGTGCAGCATTCTTTTTTAATAGTAGGTGTTGCCAGCAGTTTGCATGCTGGAACATCACATCAAGGACCTACAATAGAGGAAATTTAAAAACCTGTTATAGAATTGTATAGTTTGCTCTATGCCTCCTTTACTCTGCTTCTTTTAGGCATTCTGCATGTAATTGATTTTTTTTAAATTTTAGTTTTTAAAAATATCAGTTACTATTCCTTAAGATTACTTTATAGGCTTTAAGAAAACACAGGAACATGCCCTGTTATCACAGTAATGGGTACATTATAAATGCCTTAGATAGAATTGTGAAAGTAACTGTGTGAAAGTGAAATAAGGTGCAACTCATTGATTACTGAGAAATGGCCAGTTACTGGAAATGAGCTTGATTTTTAGGAATCCAAATGCATTCATTATGAAGCCCACTGAAAAAAATAGGGAGTGCTCAGCACACTCAGGGCTGGATTAATCTTTTATGGGCCCGGGTGCCTGAACAGTGGCCCCACTCCCTAATCCACCCACGCTCTCCTCTGAGGCTGCACCCCACTAGGCCTTTTCCTCCAAAGGATCTGCTCACATGGAAGGGAGGGGCCAGAAAGGAGTTCCCACCAGCAAAAACAAAAGTCAGCGCCTTTCTTCAATAGGCATTTTGAGCATTTTGAATATCAACAGTAGCTTCACTCTGTTTTTTCAGCATCTAATATTGCTTATGTTTACCAGCATAGTAAACAGTACTTAAACAAATGCCTACGGTTATAATTAAAAAAAAAACTTGCACAAAGTGGGTCTAGTTTACATGTGGAATATGGAGAACTTTTAACCTGAAGACAGTTAGTTACTTGAAGGAAATTCCAGTGCTAAACTGTTAACAATGGATCAAATATCTGTGAATAATATTCTGAAGTTATGTATTTATCAAGTTAAGTAACTATTTCAGCCTTATTTCTGTGAACATGGCCCCTTTGAGGAAAGTGGTCCTTTGAGGTATAGAACCAAAATGCATAAAAACTTGTTGTAAAAATAAATTGAGCAGACTGGGCCAGTGGATGACTGAGGTCAGAATAAATTCTTTGATGTTCTGTCTGCGTAATGGAAAGAGTATACAATACAATAATATTTTCCTTTGACTAGTTAAATGCTGACAAAAAATGTTGCCATATATTTTCTGCTGAAAACGTATACCGATGCTGATTTTTAAAAACAAATGCAAATGATTTAGCACTTTCTTAAAACAAATCATGTTACATAAGAGTATCATAATAGCCATACTGGGTCTGATCAATGGTTTATCTAACCCACTGTATTTTGACAGTGGCCAATATCAGGTACTTCAGAGGGAATGAACAGAGCAGGTAATCATCAAGTGATCCATCCCCTGTCATCCACTCCCAGCTTCTGGGGTTTTGTCCCTGATAATCTTGGCTAATAGGGAACGATGAACCTATCCTCCATGAACTTATCTAATCTTTCTTGAACCCTGTTGTAGTTTTGACCTTCACAGCATCTTGTGCCAATGAGTTCCACAGGTTGATTGTGTATTGTATGAACTAGCACTTCCTTTTGTTTTAAACCTGATGCCTGTTAATTTCATTGAGTGACCCTCTGGTTCTTGTGTTAGGTGAAGGAGTAGATAACGCTTCCTTATTCACTTTCTTCACACCATTCATGATTTAGTCATCTCTTTTCCAAGCTGCACAGTCCCAGTTTTTTAAATCTCTCTTCATATGGCAGCTCCATACCCTTAATAATTTTTGTTTCCCTTTTCTGTACCTCTTCCAATTCTAATACATCTATTATGCTTTGGAGTGACCAGAACTGCACGCAATGATCACTGTTGTCATCAGATGCTGCTTACAGTTATGAATGAGGTCTGCCTACCAATACATTTTCAGCTCCTCCAACACTAGTTTTTGCCCTTCCCTCATACCTTAACTCAGTCCCTCCAACCATATTTTTACCTTCCATGCAGCTTCCCTGGCTCTCACTTTATCCTACAGTCCTGCCTTTGCTGCCTCTTTTACCTTATCTTGATCCTACTGCAGGTTCTAATACCTTTTTACAACAGGTTCACCTGGTGCTTATTTGATCTTTTACAGAGATTTAGCATATTCTGTAATTTACCTTAGGGTTGAATTCAGCAGTGGCACAATGGTGAGGCTTACAGAACTTCTGGGGTGTATTGCGGTTGGACTGGTAGAGAAGTCTCTCCTCCCCTGAAGTATAATTAAAGGTGTTGACCCAGTATAAGTTACAAGAAGGGAGCTGAAACCTGCTGACAACACGGACAAATACAGAAATCCTCTGGTGGCCAGATAGCATAGGCAGACTATCAGCCAGTTTGGAGAAGTATTCTGCAACATGTGCCTTCTGAATACTCATTTATTTCCTTACTTAATCTGAGGCTAGAAAATTATCATCAGTGTTTCTGTAGTTGTTACTTAACTTTTAGCAGTGACACAAAAGTATCAAAGAGAAGCACACAGACAGCTGAAATGTAGCATTCTCTTTGTAGTCTGTAGCTGTGCAATGGAAAATTATTTTCTTAGCTGTTGTACTCAGGGACATAAGTATTGTACAATGTTGAGTTATGGTAAACATAATAAATAGACTAAACATACATAGAATGCTCCCGAGAGGTTTCCCTGTAACAGAAGGATTACAACATCCATAGGCACTGGGCACAGTATGTGGAACAACTTTGTTCTGATTAGACGAGACCTATGCCTTTTCCTTTCAGACGGAGTACTGGTACTTGACTGAGACTCCTAGGTGTTACTTATAAAACCGATTATGATGATTATTAATTGGTCTAGATACTTATGTGGCCCCCATCACTACAGTGTTGGAGCACCTCCAAAATGTTTCAAAGTAGAAATAACAATCTTTTAATGTCTTCTTTCACAGCCAGTAGAAAAACTAGCTTGATTCAGAGACCACTTTAGTTATAGGCAGACTTGGCAGCTTCCTGGGGTGAGAGATTGGTGGTGGCAGGGTATGAGGCTGGCAAGGCTGCCTGAAGGAGGGCACCTGGATGGGATGTGAGTGTGAGGGGCTGAGCCAAGGGATATGGACTTGTGGCCTGGCCAGGAGTGTGGGGGCTGAGGTGTGGAGACCCCAACTCCATCCAGTAGGAAGGAGCCTGCTGCCCTGTGTTAAAAAGAAAGCAATGCTTCCAGTCCAGGTGGCTTCATGTGGGGTTGTGGGGTGAATCTCTGCTGCCTGTTAACCAGGACCTTACAGTCTGGGATGTGCCCCTTGCTGGAGCGCACATCAAGGGTGCTGGAACAGAGGAGCCAGGGGGCCATTCCTCCCTTCACTTTTTGCTGGCTGTAAGGGCAAGCGAGGGGAGGAAGGGGCAGAGAAGAGTGAGCGGAGGGTGGGGCCTTTTGGTGGGGGACCGGAATGCTGCAGGAGTGGGGTCTTGGGGGGGGAAGGGGAACTGTGGGGGCAGGGCCACAGTTTGGGCACCGGTGCCCCCCCACACACACTTTTAGGAAGTTTCTGCCACCCCTGGCCCACATCCCATTGGGGAAAGGAGCCAGGTGTGCTGAGCCACAGGCAACTGGTACTGACCTTCTGGGAAAGGGCAGCCCCAGCTGAGGGTTATCGCCCACCCAGGGAGTGGGTCTTGGCCACTTTCACTGCCTAGGGCAGAGGCTGGGGTAGGGGGACTACAATTTTCATCTTGGCCTTGGACTGTTCCCATCCTGCAGGGTCTGTCACCATGACCAAGAGGTCTCTGCAACCCTAGGCTGGGGTCTGCCCAACTAGCCTCTGACCCAGCTGCATGAGGCATGTGGGTGGAAGCAGTGGGAGAGGTGCTGGGAATTGGCTAAAAACTTCTCAGGGGACTTGCAGGGGCTGGCAGACTGAAGTTTTGCCTAGGGCAGTAGAGTATTTGAGCAGTCTCTCAAATAAATCTTGATTTATTTATTGTTTGTGCTTGTGGGATTGGGTGTGTGTTGATGTCTATGTATTCATGAAGAACATAGTAATGTCAAGTTAAGATGAAGAAATAAGATTTATACTTAGTTCTGAAAGGGTTGATATCTGGCCATTTTTAGCTTTTGTGGCAATGAGTTCCATAGGCTAGGCGTGGTGCATGTGAAGGTTCTTTTCTGCACACTTATGGCACAATCCTTTTTGTTTGACTTTGAACTGGACTCTGTTTAAAGGGCAACTCACACAGAGAGTGCTGCTAAGAAGCTGGGCTGCTGCATTTTGTGCCATAGGGTGCTTTTTGAGGTGTGTTGTTTCATTCCTGGATGCCTGTATAATGAGTGGTGACAGATCATCACCATTTGGATCACTTTGGCCAGGGTTCTGTCTGATGGGAGGGGGCATGATCTTATGTCCATTCACAGATGGAAGGACTTTTCTTTCCCCCTGCCATGGCTATTTAGGCATTCAAAAGCAGTGAGGTGCCCGAAAAGACGCCAAGGCTGCAAATTGATAACAGTCTATGGCCAGGCACCCTCTCTAGTACAGAATGTTATAGAAGAGGCCAAATCTTCATAGTGCTTCCTTTGTCTCACAATTATCACTTCAGTATTAGCTGAGTTCAGCTTTAGCCAGATACTCTTTATCCAGGCACTGATTTTGGCTGGGCTCTGAGAAAGCTGGAGGATGCTGCAGCACATACAATGGTGACTCTGTACACATGGTACCTAAGTGATCTATAAAATTTAAATTCCTCTTGCTTCACCAGCTATAAAATCTACAGCAATTCTATAGTATAGCATCCATTTGCTGCTTGTGCTATTTTTCACTCTTAGACCCTTCATGTGCAAAGAAGAAATGTGTGTGTGCTTTGTAAGCCTGTTTATTGGGATGATTTTTAAAATATCAATATCTGGCTCTTTGAGTATTTGGCTCTCATGTCTGGCAGAGTTGCCCAACCAGTTTGGTGTAAGATAGCTGAATGATGGCAACTATTTTGGAGAGATTTAAAAGCTGGGTGAAATTTAATCAACAAGCTAAATTGATCCATGGTTGTGAGATCTTGGAGCACATGGAGCATCCTGATTCACATAAAAAAAATCCTGGAAAAGGCAATAGTAAACTAATAATTGAGTTTTTAAACTATTTCCCCATGTTTATTCCCTCCTCCCCCCCCCCCCCACAGTTCCTTACATCTCCTTGTCAATTGCTGGAAATGGGCCATTTTCATTACCACAACAAACAGTTCTTTTTCTCTCCTGCTGATAATAGCTCACCTTAACTGATCACTCTCCTTATAGTGTGTATGATTACACCCATTGTTTCATGTTCTCTGTGTGTATATATATATCTTCCTACTGTATTTTCCACTACACTCATCCAATGAAGTGGGCTGTAGCCCCCGAAAGCTTATGCTCAGATAAATTTGTTAGTCTCTAACGTGCCACAAGAACTCCTGTTCTTTTAACTATTGTGATATTGTAGTCTGATGAACAGAGAAAAAG
Organism: Mauremys reevesii; assembly: GCF_016161935.1. Taxonomy (NCBI): domain Eukaryota; kingdom Metazoa; phylum Chordata; order Testudines; family Geoemydidae; genus Mauremys; species Mauremys reevesii. The sequence goes on along the minus strand of NC_052627.1, from coordinate 62,110,738 downwards.
CTCATTCCATCTGGTTTGTTGTTATTAATGAAGCACTGGCAAACTTTGTGACATCGCAGAAATGACATGATCTGCTTGTGCATAAATCCAGGCTGGGTGAACTGCTGTAGTTCATTCTATGAAGATGCTAGCTTTTAGATGAAACTACTGATGTGAGTAAGCTAGGTTTTGGGGTGGGGGAAGGAAGGAAACCATTTATATCTTGGCTTTTTGTTTTGGAAGATCTGTATATGGATCCCAAGCTCTCTGTGATCTCTGATAATTCTCCTCCTGGCATACAGGGTAATATTTCATAGAATCATACATGGTGGGGCTTCACAGGGGTTGACAATCTCTGTTGAATCAGCTGTTGGCTTGAGAGCCAGTGCACAGTCTCCTGGAGATTCTATGGCACATGAAAGTCCCAGAGCACTGCAGTTTTGTAGAAGGAACCTGGCCAATTATAAACTGCAAGACTTGCTGAAAATTTGCAGTGGAGTTGGTAGTAATATCAGCAAAGTTAGAGAGATACATCAAATGAAGGGGTCATCACGAATGTAGAATATGGATCCAAATTCTTTGAGGTTTGTCTATCACTTGTTAAAATTTGCTGAATGACTATCATGTTTATATACCACCTTTTTATGCAGAGTTGACAAAGCAAAAAAGTCACAAACAATACACGAGGAGACAAAATTAGAAAACTCAAAATATTCTCAGTTAGAACAAAGGTTACTGAGACCAAAAAAAAATATTTAAAGCTCAAATGCACTAACCATACTCGACAGAAGCTGAGTTTATAGCTGAGTTTATAGCTACTACCTATACTTAACTTGAAAGCTACTGCCTACAATTGTTTCTGTTTGGAAAACATTTGAATATCTGTTTTTACTGCCAATATCAGTTTTGTTCCTAGTTTAGCAGGGGGTGTGCCCTACAAGAGACAGCTGATTTAACTCCTACCCTTTCCTCACACCAGAGACTGCATGCATTGATTTAGAAAACATTTCATACTCCTTAAAATTCCTCACTGGTACTCTGTCTCAAGCAGACTGTTCAAATAAAGTAAACTAGATCCACGGTATCAAAATATTTTGGTAAATGAACCTAATCCTAATTTATTGCTTCTAAAATTGTTTCATGTTACTGTTGACGGGTCTGTTTCTAATGGCGTAGACTGAAGTTATTTTCTTTGAAAATGAGTGCTGTACTTTAGATCTTGTTTCTTTCTCTGACATTCTGGGAACAGTCAATGTTGATGGAGTTTTTTCCTCTGGTTACTTATTGAAAGGTACAAGTAAATGAATATACTAAAAGGCTTAAAAACAGACTCAGACTCTACAGCTGTGGCCTTCTGTGTTCAGTGGTGTAGATAGTTTAGCAGCTTTGATTCCAAGAGTCCAGATACTTTCTTGTGTGGTTTCTTAAATCATGATGTCAGGAGTTAAATGCAAACTACAAAGACAAGGCCAACAGCATAATCTAAACTTACTATGTATAGTCTCTGAATACTGTAAGTTATACATAGCATGCACTTCCACCCTTATGTTTTTAAGTTACTGAACGTCTGAGTACGGTACAGTCAGCAGGCTCACTGTCAGGTTTATAAGCAGCTTCCTCCTGTTTAATCATCAGAAATAGCAGACATACCAACTGTCCTAATCCTAGACAGACATTTGTGTTTCTTCACCTGTTGTCCAGCTTCACTTCTTTTTCTCACTGTCCTTTTGTCTCGTACTTTTTACCTAAATATTCAGCACCTTCAAGCAAATTATATGGATTTTGCTATATATTGGGATGAACTGCTAAATTCAGGTGAAATAAATCAAGAGTAGTATGTATTATATTTGGTTAACTTTAAAATATTGTCCCCAATCCTGTTGTGCACTGTGGCTGTTTTAAGCTGCTCCACTCAGGGCCGGCTTTAGGGCGATTCAGCCGATTCCCCAGAATCGGGCCCCGCACCCCTAAGAGGGCTCCACAATGTCCCAAAGGAACTGCCACCGAAGTCCCGCCACTGTCTTCAGCGGCAGCTCAATTGCTGCTGCGGAGGAAGGTCCCTCCACCGAAATGCTGCCGCCGAAGTCCCGGCACTGTCAGCAGCAGCAGCTCAATCGTTGCCGCTGTCTTCAGCGGCATTTCGGCGGAGAGTACTTCCTCCGTGGCAGCGATTGAGCTGACGCTGAAGACAGCGGTGGGGCTTCGGCGGCAGCTCCTTCGAATCGGGCCCCGCAGTTCCTAAAGCTAGCCCTGGCTCCACTGGTACAATGCAGCCTGAAACCTAACAGAGCCAGCTACTAGTGTTGCTAGAATCTAGTTTTTGACTGGAATGGCCGGTCGAAAAGGGACTCTGCCGCTGATTGGGCTGCTAAAAGTCCAGTTGGTGGTGCAGCAGGGCTAAAGCAGGCTCCCTGCCTGCCCTGGGTCCGTGCAACTCCTGGAAACAGCCAGCATGTCTGGCTCCTAGGCACAGGGGTAGCCACAGGGGCTCTGTGTGCTGCCACTGCCCCAAGTGCTGGCTACGCAGCTCCATTGGCTGGGAACCACAGGCAATGGGAGCTGTAGGGGTGGCTCCTGTGGGCACGGGCAGTGCAAAGAGCCCCCCAGCCCCTCCACCTAGGAGCCGGAGATGCTGGCCACTTCTGGGACCCATGCGGAGCCTGCCTTAGCCCCGTTGCGCCGCTGACCAGGAGCCACCTGAGGTAAGCACTGCTGAGCCAGAGCCTGCACCCCAAATCCCCTCCTGCAGCCCAACCCCCTGCCCCAGGTCAGAACTGCCTCCTGCACCCAAATGCCTTCCCAGAGCCTGCATCCCCTCCCACACTCCAATCCTTTGCCCCAACTCTGAGTCCCCTCCTGCACCCCAAACCCCTCATCCCCAGCCCCACCCCAGAGCCCACACCCACTGTTGGAACCCACATCCCCTCCTGCACCCCAACCCCCTGCCCTAGCCCTGAGCCTGCCTCTTGCACTCTGAGCCCCTTGACCCCAGCCTGGAGCCCCCTCCTGTACCCCCAAAGCCTCATCCCTGGCCCCATCCCAGAGCCCACACTCCCACCCAGAGCCCTCACCCCCACCCGACTGTCCCAGCCTGGAGCCCCCTCCCGTACCTGAACCCCTAATTTCTGGCCCCAGCCCGCACCCCCAGTTGGAGTCTTCCCACCCCCTCCTACACCCCAATCCCTGCCCCAGCCTGATGAAAGTGAGTGAGGGTGAGCAATGGAGGATGAACTGAGTGAAGGCAGGGCCTCAGAGAAGAGGCATGGATGGGGCCTTGGGGCAGGGTGGGGCTGGGGGCAGGGCAAGGTTGTTTGGTTTTGTGTGAGTAGAAAGTTGGCAGCCCTGCTAGCTATGGGAGAATCACTGAAGCATAGGGCCAATGTGTGGTAGTGGGGAGCAACCAAGGGAAGTCTGGCAGGATGTACGTATAATGAGTATGTGCAAAAAGTAGGATTATTTAGTCTGGGAAGGATAAAACAATTTTGTAGGGCAAAAGAACAATTCCGTAACATGAAACAAAGGCAAATAAAAGGACAACAAATAATAGAAATACTATTTCATACAGGTCATTGGTTCATGTACTGTGGGTGGGTTTAATATAGGCTTGGATAATTGTATGACCACTAACTTGTAGCTATGCAAAGTTAAATGAGAGTAAAGTCCTTACATGCTTCAAATGTAAGCTGAGCTCCTGCAAGGGTTAGAAGAACATTTTTCCCCCATGTACAGAACTGCAAAATTGCTTGGGTGCTCTATGGGGATTTTTCACTTGGTAAAACCCACAGGAAGGAGTTTGGGGGAAGGAAATCTACATGAGCCTCAATTTTGGTAAGTGTAAGATAACAATATATATGTGTTATCTTTGCCCCTCCTTGGCTGTGGCTGCTCCCATAACCCCAGGAGTGTGTGGCTGGTGGAAACTCTGCATAAAATAAATCAAGGTACTAGGCTGGATTTTTTTTTCCAGTCCTAAAAATAATACAAATTACAAGAGAGAGTCTTGAATGGCAATATTTTAGTCTCTTGCCTCTGATTTTTGTCTGTAAACAGTGATGTTGTATCACTGTATTTTCTAATGATGCTTCATGTCATTTTAGTAATAGATTAGTAACAGAAAAATGCTTTATAGGTGGATACACCTTTAGCCAAAAGGCTACTTAGAGCTGAATTATGGAATGACCAAGGTCCTTATCCATAAAACACTTAGGTGCATTTTATAGAACATAACATAAGAACAGCCATACTGAGTCAGACCAAAAGTCCATTTAGCCCGGTGTCCTGTCTTTTGACAGTGGCCAGTGCCAGGTGCCCCAGAGGGAATGAACAGAACAGTTAATCATCAAGTGATCCATCCCCTGTCGCCCATTCTCAGCTTCCGTCAAACAGAAGTTAGGGACACCATCCCTGCCCATCCTAACTAATAGCCATTGATGGGCCTATCCTCCATGAATTTATCTTGTTCTGTTTTGAACCCTATTATAGTCTTGGTCTTCACAACATCCTCTGGCAAGGAGTTCCACAGGTTGACTGTGCGTTGTGTGAAGAAATACTTTCTTTTGTTTTAAACCTGCTGCGTATTAATTTCATTGGTGATCCCTAGTTCTTGTGTTATGAAAAAGAGAGTAAATAACACTTCCTTATTTACTTAGAATCATAGAAGATCAGGGTTGGAAGAGATCTCAGGAGGTCTTCTGTTCCAACCCCCTTCTCAAAGCAGGACCAACCCCAACTAAATCATCCCAGCCAGGGTTTTGTCAAGCTGGGTCTTAAAAACCTCTGAGGATGGAAATTCCACCACCTTCCTAGGTAACCCGTTCCAGTGCTTCACCACCCTCCTAGTGAAATAGTTTTTCCTAATATCCAACCTAGACCTTCCCCACTGCAACTTGAGACCATTGCTCCTTGTTCTGTCGTCTGCCACCACTGAGAACAGCCAAGATCCATCCTCTTTGTAACCCCCCTTCAGGTAGTTGAAGGCTGCTATCAAATCCCCCTTCACTCTTCTCTTCTGCAGACTAAATAAGACCAAGCAACAAAGAATCCTGTGGCACCTTATAACTAACAGACGTTTTGCAGCATGAGCTTTCGTGGGTGAATACCCACTTCTTCGGATGCAAGTGGTGGAAATTTCCAGGGGCAGGTTTATATATGCAAGCAAGAAGCAAGCTAGAGATAACGAGGTTAGTTCAATCAGGGAGGATGAGGCCCTGTTCTAGCAGTTGAGTGAAAACCAAGAGAGGAGAAACTGGTTCTGTAGTTGGCAAGCCATTCACAGTCTTTGTTTAATCCTGAGCTGATGGTGTCAAATTTGCAGATGAACTGGAGCTCAGCAGTTTCTCTTTGAAGTCTGGTCCTGAAGTTTTTTTGCTGCAGGATGGCCACCTTTAGATCTGCTATTGTGTGGCCAGGGAGGTTGAAGTGTTCTCCTACAGGTTTTTGTATATTGCCATTCCTAATATCTGATTTGTGTCCATTTATCCTTTTCCTTAGAGACTGTCCAGTTTGGCCGATGTACATAGCAGAGGGGCATTGCTGGCATATGATGGCATATATTACATTGGTGGATGTGCAGGTGAATGAACCGGTGATGGTGTGGCTGATCTGGTTAGGTCCTGTGATGGTGTTGCTGGTGTAGATATGTGGGCAGAGTTGGCATCGAGGTTTGTTGCATGGATTGGTTCCTGAGCTAGAGTTACTATGGTGCGGTGTGCAGTTACTGGTGAGAATATGCTTCAGGTTGGCAGGTTGTCTGTGGGCGAGGACTGGCCTGCCACCCAAGGCCTGTGAAAGTGTGGGATCATTCTCCAGGATGGGTTGTAGATCCCTGATGATGCGTTGGAGGGGCTTTAGCTGGGGACTGTATGTGATGGCCAGTGGAGTCCTGTTGGTTTCTTTCTTGGGTTTGTCTTGCAGTAGGAGGCTTCTGGGTACACGTCTGGCTCTGTTGATCTGTCTCCTTATTTCCTCGTGCAGGTACTGTAGTTTTGAGAATGCTTGGTGGAGATTTTGTAGGTGTTGGTCTCTGTCTGTGGGGTTAGAGCAGAATAGAAGCATATTCTCACCAGTAACCATCCTGACATTATAATCAAAGAGGCTGATAAAGGAGGTGCTGTTGTCATCATGAACAGGTCTGACTACCAAAAGGAGGCCACCAGACAACTCCAACAACAAATACAGGCACCCACTTCAGATCCCACTGAGAATACACTACTAAAAACTCTAAACTGAACCATCTACTCTCCTACACTAACACCACAACAAATCACAACCCCCCAGCCCAGGGCCCCTATCTATCCTATTCTATAAAATCCACAAACCTGGAAATCCTGGGCATCCTGATCATCCATCTCATCATCTCTTCTCTCTCTCTCTGACTGACTGACTGACTCTCTACTCAGACCCTATGCCACCACCAGCCAGCACTCCCAGCTCTGACACACACACTGATTTTCCTACAGGAAACAAATGCATTGGTGAAACCCTCCAAACCATGGATGGCACCATGGGATGTGTGCCACCCCCACACACCACACCAACACACACGCTGATGGAATACAAGCTGTCAGGAAAGACATCCCATCTGATGTGACAACAGCTGTGCTGGCTCTGTGCCTTATCTCTTCACAATTTGATGACAATATATCTTTGATATATCCATATCAGATCATCAGTATCATGGGCACCGCATGGGCCCCACAATATGCCAATAATTTATGGCTGACTTTTTACCTGCTCTCAGCTCTCCTCTCTCTCTCTACCTCTCTCTCTCATTGATCTTATCTTCATCATCTCTGGACATCTTGGACAGATGGACTCTGGAAAAAAAAATTCACCATCATTTCCCCCCACCACACCATCAACAGCAGCCCACCCACCATGGAGGTCCAGGTCCACTCTACTCCTAGACACTCATTGACAAATACATTACGGTCACATTAACACCCCCCCCACCTAAACCCACCTACCTATGCCTACCTTCATGCCTCAGCTTCCATCCCGGGCACACCACAAGATCCATTGTCACACAGCACAACATCCACAACACAGCCAAGCACTGAGGTACAACAGACCCTGCATCTCACACCAATCACTCAACCCACCAAAAACTAAAAAACCTACAAGAGGAAATAACAGACAGAAGAGCAGAGCCAACAGAGCCAGAAGAAGCAGACAGAAGCCAGACAAAACACAGAAAAAGAAAGAAAAGAAAGAAAACTCACTGACTCCACAGCACATCCCCCAGCATCATCCCAGCAAATCCCCATCAGGATCATCATCATCACATCATCTGGATCTACACTTTCACAGGCCCAGGGCAGCCAGCAGCAGGCCCCCAGTCTCCAGCACAGACAACCCAACACAACCACCCATACACCCACCACACCATGCCAACCACACTCAGGAACCAATCCATGCAAACAAACCTCCACATCAACTAACTCACCATCCAACACACCACCACCACACACATCTCCCACACACACACACCACCAGTCACCCACACCATCCACCCACCACCATATGCACAACATGCACCAATGCCCATATGCTGCAATAATGCCATCTATGCCATCCATTGCCAAGAAATTATAAATGGGACAAAAAGAAAAAAAACAAAAAAAAAGGAAAAAATATATGGCAATACAATATCAGAAACTCCTGCAAGATCAAAAAACCCCCTGGATAAACACTTCAACCCCTGGCTACACAATAGCAGATCCAAAAAAAAAAAACAGCTGCCAAAAAAACACTCAAAGAGAGACTCAGCTCACAGAACAAAACAAAACAAAAGCTCAAAGAAATGGAACCAACAAACACTCAGAAACAACAGACTCAGTCCTCCCTCTCTTCTACAGAACCAGTCTCTCCTTCTTCTTGTTTCTCACTCGTTGCCTCTAACTTGCTTCTTGCTTGCTCTAACCTGCTTTGCATATATATATGCCTTTTGCAAACCTGCAATTTGCACCCACGAAAGCTCATGCTGCAAAACGTCTGTTAGTCTATAAGGTGCCACAGGATTCTTTGTTGCTTTTACAGATCCAGACTAACACGGCTACCCCTCTGATACTAAATAAGACCAGTTTCCTCAGACTCTCCCCTAATCATTTTCATTGCCCTCCACTGGACTCTCTCCAATTTGTCCACACCAGTCCTGATTTTATCGACGTCTATCTTATCTCCCCTTAGTCATCTCTTTTCCAAGCTGAAAAGTCTGTCTTTTTAATCTCTACTCATATGGAAGCTGTTTCATACCCCTAATCATTTTTGTTGCCCTGTACTTTTTCCAATTCCAGTACATCTGTTTTTGAGATGGATGCATGAGTAGTTCAGGATCAATGCCTAAATATGGAATTCTTTAAGCACATAACCTGTCATAGGCCTACCAGTATAGCTAGTATTGGCACTACCAGTTCACTTGGACTGAATCACTAAGGCTCTGACTTCAGTGGTGCTACTCATATTCTTAAAATTAAGCATGTGTTTAGGTACAGCTCTTGCAAACACTTAAGGTAGCAATAGCAATGGTTTATTCCCCATAGCTCTTTTTATTTCATTTTCACTATCAGCCAGCACTGAAATACGCTGCTGATGCTCTAAGAACTCTTAGCTGAAGATAAGAATTCTTGAATCTTAGATTAAAGCCAAGGTTTTAAGCAATGAAATGTAATAAGCAAGATGTAGAGACTCCAGCTTCAGGTGATGCCTTGGCTAAGGCAGATTCAGAAAAAATGAAATTTGGTCTGTAAAACCAGAGAGAGGCTGGTGAATTAGTGCGCATCTATGTTGCTAGTTAAATTATTTGAAAATTGGATTTTTGTTTTTAACCCTAGTGGCCTGATCCTCCTCTCACTTATACTAATGTAAATCCATGATTAACTCAGCAGTGTAAATGAGAAGGAAATTGGACCTCTAGTTCTTTTGTTCATATGAACTATAAAGACTAGGTTATTCTTTATAAAGGGTGTCTTCCTAGATAATCATATAGAAATACAAAACTAGTTGTTTGTATTTGGAATACTGGGTCCCACAACTAATTAGTTTGAGAAAACATTACAATTGATAGATAACACTGGGCAAACATTTGACAGATCTGTAAACGAGTCTGCGTCTTAAGAAGCCAATTTCCAACCTCCAACATTGCATGTTCTAGACTGAAATAATTAAATTTAGATTGGTGTAGAATCTACAGTATGTTATTGTTGATTTATATCAGATATCTCTGACACATACATCTGAGGCATTTCTCCCACACATATCTGTTGAACAACAGCAAAACTTGTTCTTAATCCAGAGACTATTGCTACTTCATGGTAAGTAGAAATATGGTGGTATATTATTTTTCAGTACCACCCTCATCTGGGGAGTGCAATACTGGAACAGCCTACCGAAGGAAATAGTGGGGGCGCAGGACCTCCATGACTTTAAGATTAAGCTAGATAAGTTTATGGAGGGGATGGTATGATAGGATAACGGGCTTAGTCAATAGGTCAATTAAGTGCCACACTGGTAAATAGTACAATGGGTCAATGGTATGATATAACCTTTTCCAGAGGGTTTGGCTGGAAGATTGGCAATGGCCCTGCTGAGGAGAGAGGTGGATCGGCTTATGTGGCCTGCATCTTGCAGGAGGTCAGACTAGATGATCATAATGGTCCCTTCTGATCTTGAATTCTATGATTCTATGATTCTATGATCTGCTATATAGGCAGGAAGTAATATTTACTACTGAAAATGTATAAGTTTATTAGCATTTTTCTGGTATGAAAGAGTTTGTATTCACTTTTATTTTTTTGGATCATGTCTGACTAGGCTGCATCTTGCTACTAGCTATTAGAGCACATAAATTATACTGTGCAGTATAGAGATACTAGTCTGGAAATTTGTTTCAGCTCAGATCACTGAGGGTGAGAAATCATTATTACATTTTTATTTAAAAGAAGCAACCCATATTCAAAATTGTAATTTAATAAGCACAGTTTGTCTCCTTTCCAACTGCTGTCTAATCTGTAGTGGTGTCCTAAAGAGTTCCCTCTGACCTAGCGCAAGGCCCAGCCAAGTCCATGTAAAGGGGAGGAGGGCTGGGGGTAGTACACTACACAGGCTGCTCAATTTAGCAGGCAAACTGCTTTTAGGCAACTTTTCACAGGAAGAGAATAGCCAGAAAGTGAGCTCTTACAATCATTTTAAATTATGTTGATGTTTAGAGCAGCGTTTCTCAATTTTTTTTGAAATTCTCAGCACCTGGGTCACACATTTCTATTAATTGTAATCAAAATGCTAAGGTGTTTTTTTTCCCTCTAAAGTTTGGAGGAGTGGTGGGTTTTTTTGTTTTGTTTTGGCAGCTGGTAAGTCGGGCAAACTTTTTGGCCCGAGGGCCACATCTGGGTATGGAAATTGTATGGTGGGCCATGAATGCTCAAGAAATTGGGGGTTGGGGTGCAGGAGGGGGTGTGGGCTCTGGGGTGGGGCCATAAATGAGGAGTTCAGGATGCAGGAGGGGGCTCTGGGCCGGGGCAGGTGATTGGGGTCCGGGGTGGGCGGGTGAGGGCTCTGGCTGGGGGTGTGGGCTTTGGGGTGGGGCTGAGGATGAGTGTTGGGGATGCAGGAGGGTGCTTCGAGCTGGGACCGAGGGGTTCAGAGGGTAGGAGGGGGATCAGGGGTGGTACCAGGGGGTTGGAGCAGGCTCTGGGTGGTGCTTACCTCAAGCAGCTCCCAGAAGCAGTGACATGTCCCCCCTCTCGCTCCTACATGGAGGCACAGCCTAGCAGCCAATGGGAGCTGCGGAGGCGGCTTGAGGCGGAGGCAGTGTGTGGAGTCCCCTGGTTGCCCCTATGTGTAGGAGCAGGAGGGGGCACATGCTGCTGCTTCTGGGAGCCATGCGGAGTGTGGTAAGGCTCCAACCCCGCTCCTCAGCTGGAGCGGGGCAAGCTCTGGACCCTGCTCCCCAGAGAGAGCTTGTGGGCCAGATTAAAATGTCTGAAGGGCCAGATGCGGCCCCCAGGCCATAGTTTGCCCACCCCTGTGCTAAGTGGTCTTTTTATCCAGCCTGCAAGGAAATTTGTCAGGGGAATATCCTCCTGTGGAAACGAATGAATAAATAAATAAATATAATGTTACCTGGTCCATTTCAAAGACAGGAGCACTAAATGGCTGTTCTGAAGTTTCTAGGGGCTTGTCTACACTGGCAAGTTTCTGCGCAGTAAAGCGGCTTTTTGCACTCAAACTGCAGACGTGTACACACTGTCAAGCTACTTTGTGCACAGAAACTCCTCAGTTGCAGCCCTGCAAAAAAACCACCTCAATGAGAGTCGTGAGGCTATTTGCGCAGAGGCTACAGCGCTCTATTGCCAGTGTAGACACTTGATTGCTTTCTGCACTGTAATTCGCCTCTGGAGCTGTCCCATAATGCCTCAAGTGACCGCTTTGCTCATTGTTTTGAACTCAGCTGCCCTGGAGATATGCACCACTGCCCTTTCAAGGCACCCTCTCTGACAGCATTTGCGTGCTGTGCTGATCTGTTTCCGGACATAAAGCAAACCATTAATGTGGAATGCTTGTCCTGTTGAATACAGAGGCAGGCGTGTGTGTGTGTGTGTGTGTGTGAGAGAGAGAGAGAGCTTTCTGTGAGAGCCCAGGGAGAGAGGCGGGGGCTGATGTCGGGGTTTCCCCCTCCCACTGCCTCAGGACTAGTTGATTCCTGCCACTGTCTGAACTTACAAGACAGCATGCTGACACACTCTCTGTCCCCCAAAACACATTGCCCCCCCCCACTTCCCCTCCCTCCCGCCCACTTCAGTTGAAAAGCAGCTGGCAATGTAGTAGGATGCCCATGAAACAATGGGATTGGGAAACCTGCATCACGTGATGCTGTGCCTGCCCTATGATGCATTGCAAACGCTTCCTAAAGTACCCTGTGGCCTGTTGCACAGTGGGATAGCTACCACAATGCATTGCTGTCTTTGCTGTTGCAAGAGTTGCTAATGTGGATACGCTCTAGTGTCACAAGGAGCACAGTGTGGACACGCAACAGTGGTTTAATTCCAGTGTTTTAATAAAAGTGTTATAATTTGTGGCACAGAAACTTGCCAGTGCAGAAATACCCTAAGATCAGATCTAGGGATAAAATTATACCCTGGGTCCAGTGATTTGGCAATAGCTGGAGAAGGGGATGAAATCTACCACGGTAGGAAATTCCCCCTCCATTCTCACATTCCCTCTTCCAGATTCAAACACAGTGCTCTTGGTAGCATTATTTACATTTATATTTGTGACATTACACTTTATATGATTTTATGAAAATATGCTTATGAGTTTAAATATAATATAACTGGAATATGCTTCATCCAAAAGATCTCTTGTAAGGTATCATTACAAAGCTTATAATCTACTGAGTGTGTTCATCCTATTTGTATAAATGTATCACTCTTGTATCTGAAACTAGAAATATGAAATATAACTCTGAGAGCTTACTGTAATTATGCAAAGTGTGGGCCATTAATGGTGATTTGGAATCTTGATGGCTCCCATCAACCAGGACAATTGTCTGCAGATGGCTCTGTTTTACTTGTAAGTCTCCCTGTATATGGGTGTGCTGGTAAGTGGGTAATGAAGTCTTACAGCGACATGTTCACATGTCACCTGAACTGGAATACATCTTTAATTTGGTGCTTTTCCATTGAGAAGGAGGGGGTGGGAACCCAGACAGGGACGAAGGATTCCCACCTTATGCAAAAGATATATAAATGGGTGGAACAGAACAAAGGGGCAGCCATCATGAGGAATCCCCTAGCTACCACCTGAGCTGGAACAAGGGCTGTACCAGGTGAAAGGACTGTGCCCAGACTAGGAAAGCGTCCAGTCTGTGAAAGAAACTTACCGAAACATCTCTCAGGGTGAGATTTTTATCTGTATCAGTTGTATTACTATATTAGGCTTAGATTTGCATGTTTTATTTAATTTCACTTGGTAATTCACTTTGTTCTGTCTGTTACTACTTGGAACCACTTAAATCCTACTTTCTGTATTTAATAAAATCACTTTTTACTTATTGATTAACCCAGAATATGTATTAATACCTGTGTGCGGGTATGTGGGGGGAAACAGCTGTGCATATCTTTCTATCAATGTCATAGAGGGCGAACAATTTAGGAGTTTACCCTGTATAAGCTTTATTCAAGGTAAAACAGATTTATTTGCATTTCAATCCCATTGGGAGTTGGGCAGCTGAGTGTTAAAGACAAGAACACTTCTGTATGTTTCAATCAAGCCTACAGCTATCAGGGATTTAGACCCTGGGTCTGGGTTTGCAGCAGGCTTATGGGTCTGGCTAAAACCAGGCAGGGCACTGAAGTCCTAAGCTGCCAGGGCAGGAGAGCAGGGGCAGAAGTAGTCTTGGCACATCCAGTGGCAGCCCCAGGGGGTTTCTGTGATCCAACCCATCACAATATTATTTTAGCATTTTGGTTTTCAGTTCTTTTATTGTGTTGTTTTTATTTCCTGTATAAAGAGACAAGACACACAGTGCATCTGTCTTATGGGCTAATGTATTTTAGTCTCAGGGAAAGGTACTGGACTGGTAGTACACATACTAAAAGGTGCAGTACAGGTAGCAATTATTCCCCCCATGTCCCCCTTTTCCTCCCTTCTCCACCATGTTAGGAACCCTGAGCCCCACATTCACCCTCTGCCACATTCCATTAGCTCTGTATGTTCCCCATGTCCCCTTCCTCCATGCTAGGGGCTCTCAGTGCCCGTTGGTGCCTAGAACATTCTGTGTAAGCTTGGAATTGATCAGATGTGGTGTTTAATAGTTCTCACGTTGCAAAAAACCCAATCAAACATAAATGCCATTAAGTTAAGGGTAGAACCTCATTTTGCTTGGCCAAAAATGACAACATTAATGTCACCAGGAACACAGGTGCGCTGGAACGGGGTGGCCAGGGGCCCTTGCCCCTTCACACTTTTCACTGGCCGTAATGGTGAGCAAGTAGGGCCTCAGGGGGAAGGGACACCACAGGAGCGGGGCCTTGGAGGAAAGGCGTGCTGTGAGGGCGGGGCCTCAGGGGAGGGGAAGAGGTGCCGTGGTGGGAGGGGCACTGTGGGGGCAGAGGCACAGTTGGGGCACTGGTGCTCCCCCCCTTTTAGGAAGTTTCTGCCACCCCTGCAGGAACATCTAATAATCACTTACAACACCAGTAAGTTAAAGTGAATTCTGTATAGCCTACTAGCTGCTACCAATCCCTTGGTCCCCTTATGTAGACAGATATTCAATTAATCTAACCCACAGTCCCAAGTAAACCAGGCCAGAAACTGACTTTCCCATCCCATTGCAAAAATAAAAATTAGTTCCAAAATGTAACAAATAAATAAATAAAAATTAAAAAGAAGATGAAATTTCCTATGTAATGGGAATTCCAAAATTTTGTTTAGCAAAAGTCAAAATGACACTTCCTTTTCACCTTTTTGAAATATTTCCTGGCAACCAAGGTGCCATCAGAAACCTAACGGATGTCGATCAGAATTTGTTGAAATAGTCACATTCCCACAGAGCTATCAATGTTGATGAATCAGCATTTTCCAAAGGCAAAATGTTCCATCAGAAATGTTTCGTCCAGCTCTAGTCCCTAACAATCTTCTCTAAAGAGAGGTAGAGCAAATATATTGACACAGGGATCAAGCAAATAACTGTACAAGTGGGAGGTTCTTACCAATTTCCTATTCTTCCATAAAAGAACAATTCTGTATTCTAACTAGCACTTGAGGGAGGGAGTAATATTACATCTCACCAGAGCAAAGGCATTTTTATTAAGTAAATGTTCATTTATAAAACATACATGCACACATAGAAGAACAGAAAGAGCCAAGTTCTCTGATCCGATGAATTATACTAACTATGGGCTTCTGTTTATAGATTAATTGATTTATTTTTTGAAATTACTAGAGGCAGGGGGAAGATGCACAAACATCTTGAAGCTGCAGGCCCAGGTAATTAGCATGTTATATATTTAGTAAATGACAATGCAAACCACAGAAAAATACAGAGAGGAGGGAAAAATACATTCCCCAGGAAAAATACATTTCCTGACTAGAAAGACCTTGAAATTTAGAGAGCAATTTTCATTGCTTTTTCGCTCATTACAAATAAATAGCCCCTTGCATAAATAATCTGTTAATTCAGTCCACTGTCCCAGGCACATATACCAAAAATAAGTGGAATATGCACGCTACCACAGAAATAGAGGAAAGAAAAATGGGCTGATCATGACTAAAAAGGTCACCTCGCTTCCTGAATAAACTGCCCTGTAGTCCAAAATCTGACTGTTTGTATAATATACTGAAAACGTAAAGTGCTATATTAGTGCTATAATTCATTATAGTAATGAAGATGGTGCAGTCTCAAGCTAGCTTTTATATAGCAAAAGAAAAACTGGAAAGGTATTTTATTTAAAGGCAAACAATTATTTAGTGTATAAATCATCTTTGTAACTTCATTGGAAAATGTGAAACAATTTATCTGTTGTCAGTGCCTTCTGAGTTTTGACTAACAAATCTCTACATCAGAAAGTATAGTTTTGGATAGCTGTGGATTTTGCCACTGCTTCTGTTCAGCCCTGTCACATGAAGGTTCAGTTTTGCACACCATCCAAGTACAGTTTGAGCCTTTAAACACTAGAGACTCCTAACCATTTTGTTTGTTTTGTTATCTTTTACAGCAAGTTTAGGCTCCAGTCAACACGTGCAATGCTAGGAATTTTGAGATGCACATCTGATCCATTTGGCAGGCTCTGACCGAACAGTTGGTTTAGATAACTGACAGGGATAAAGTTAATTGACAGAATTTCAGTATGTCTGGGAAATGTGCTGTTTTTCTGCTGATGTAGATACACTGTGTAAAGATTCTCCTCTTTTAATGGTGTAATACCTATTCTGTACAAAAAACTGCCTACCGCTGTGCTCAACAGCAAGAAACTCATCTTTACAGCTTGTAGATTCCCATATGAGAGCAGAAATGTTGTCTAGAACACCAGATTTGTTTGTTGAACATAAATCCTCTATAGGTCCCCAGGGAGATGTTAGGAAAAGGGAGTAATCATTATAAACCACTTAGTGCTGTATGTACTGTATCATGTTGCTGTGAGAAAGTTATGTTTAATTGGCTCATAAAATAGGTTTAGTAAATCCTTTAAATAGTGATTTGGGCAATTGTGCACACTGCAATACAATATTAGTGAGTGCATTATAAGGAGTACAGTGTCTCCAGAATGGTCACCTGGGGACATATGGCTTTCTACTTATCAGTGATATTGGGTTTGGGGTTTTTTTGTTTTTACTTCTACGTGATCTGTTCTTTTTATATCAAACCGCTTTCAAGTGTTTCAAAGTCAGGCTCAATCAAGTTATCGTTAGCGACACATATGCTGAATTAAAAGTATACTGGTTGCAACAGAAACTTGTTTTCAAATAACATGTGCAAAGATTGGGAAGACAAGGACTGAATGTAAAAGTGAGCCAAAGATGAACCTTCTTATCTGGGCCTATTTTGCATATAAGTCATAATTCTCATTCCTGGCTTTTGTACGCTAGACAGAATCCTTACTTAGTCTCCCATCTAGCTGAGTTATTAGTGTTCATTTTAAAAAGCTCTATGTTTAAAGCTATGGAATTTGAATTGTGCTTTTACCCCTAGGGTGCCAGGAGTCTGGAAGGTGTAGTAGAAAGAAGTGCATAAATTATATAGAAGCACTGGTGACTGTAGTATGCCTGACATCCAATACTTTTGAGTCTGAAGTCAATAAATATAACACCTAACAGATTTTTATTCACATTCCATGAAATAGAAGAAGAGATGGCTTCTTTCTTTTGTTTTCTAGCTGAGGCTATAAACTACAAAAAGACCCTCTTAAAAACGTATACATTGCGTTTAAACGGCAAATTAAAACATGTTCTCAAATCCCTGAGGCTGTAGTACTATTACATTCACATTGTGTTCATACTAACACATGATCATAAAAGAAAAATACTGATGGATGAAGTTAAGAATCAAATTGTATAAATGTATGATGCTGATTTGGAAAATCAAATACAATGGTGATAAAACAATTAGTAGTATATCATGATTTCAATGAAGATTTAAAACTCAAGTACATGGCAGTAATATCTTGCGAACACATTTTAATGAGCATGTTCATTTTATTCATTTTTAATTAAGTGGAAAAAATACTGGTCCTTTAAACAGAGATAATAAATGTATGAGCTTGACTTGCACAGACATGCAGCACAAGAATTTATTGCCTGCTGTCTAGCTAGGGAACTGGGAATAATTATAGAGAGTAAGTTTACTGAAAAAAAATACAGAAAACTTTAATGGAAAATTGTTACGAAGTAATGATTTTCACATTAAGCAGTGCCTGCCTTATTTAGAAGAGTGTGTGTGTTTTTCTCTTCTTTTTTATAATCAGAGTATTAGTTACAGTTGTGGGTAGTACTGTTTGTTTCTAAGAAAAGAATTGAACTATATTTATGATTTACCAATTCAGGTTGCTTTGAGAAATGTATTTGGTATGTGTTCATGTATATATGTGTATAAGAATGTGAGCAATACTAGAAAAATTGAGGGAGAGTAGGAAACTTCTCCAGGCATTTGCAATCACTGTTTTCAAAATCTGAATGATCATTTTATATATATAACATCCATCCCTAATGGTTATAATATAACCTTCCAAAGACACCTTCAAGCTTAAATAGCAGTGCGGCCTCGTACGTCATCAGATGGACAACTCTAGTGCCTCTGCTGTTGCACAGAGATTCCCAAGCTGCAGCAGAGGGAAAACTGACCAGAACTGCCATGTTTTCAGTCCTGTTCAAAATCCTGTGAACAGTAATAATTTCCTTTCATGACTGTTTGAGGAAGGTCTGAGAAGCTAGAAACTAGAGGTATTCACTGATGCAGTGTGACTCAAAAGCCAAGACTGCAAAAAGGGTGGTGTAAAGGAAGTGCGCACCTTATGGTAGTGAGAAAGTGGTAGAGTAATGGAAACAAACTCCATGAGTGCTCTAACTTATGTTAAAGCAGCAAAGAGTCCTGTGGCACCTTATAGACTAACAGGCGAAGTGGGTATTCACCCAGGAAAGCTCATGCTCCAATATATGTTAGTCTATAAGGTACCACAGGACTCTTTGCTGCTTTTACAGATCCAGACTAACATGGCTACCCCTCTGATACTTAACTTACGTTAGGGTCCACTTTGGCCTTCTACTGGTCAAAGATCTGGTTTACACAAAGGTGGCTTCAAGCACATTTGTCCCCTTTTTGTGCTACATCTCCTGGGAGTTTCAGTACTGGATTAGCCTTATGCTCCTTGCACACCTCTCCCTAATAATGTCTGTGCCTCTGTTTGAGGGGTGAAGTAGAAAGCAGTCTACTCAGATGGTTATTCTTAATGACTGTTCCTTGGAGCAGAAGTTGAGTGGATTGGATAGGAATGACAAAACACTGAGATGAGATATACCTTCATTGTTTGTGTTATTTCTTCAAAACTCAATCTCCGGACCATCCATTGTGAGACAGTTGCCCAAAATGCTGGATAATTTTTGGTGCATTCTATACTTAAGCCCTATCCAGCAAAGCTCTCAGTGGAACTACACACATGCTTAAAGTTAAGAAAATGGTTAAGAGCTTTACTGGACTGAGAACTTAATTCCACTTCAAGCCTTTCCAAGCTTTCTTTCCTGTCAGAGTACAGGAGCAGAAAGTTGTTAGCTGCAAAAGAAGCCATTGAACATTGGTCATCAGCAAAATACTACCACCACTGCTACTAAATATAGCACATACCAATTACTGTGTCACATTTTAAAATATTTCAAAATTATTTTATTTCTTTTCTCTTTTATGATTATTTTCTTCCTCTCTATCCCATATATTGTACTTGTTTTCCATATAAGAAACAAACATTTGTTACTAAGAGTTTTTGTTCAAAATGCTAACTCTGGTTCTAACTTTTTTTTTTAACTCCACTGAATGACTTTATTATGTGTTTAAGCCAGTAGCAACTTGGATGAGGACACTAGGATTAAAATTACTGGCTTCAATGACATACTTTCATCATGAAAAGAGACATTTGTTTTTTTTGGGGGGGGGGTTAAGTGAAATGTGACTGTTGAGTAAATCATGAGGATTTTGTAGGAAATGCATCAGTCAATAAATGTTTGATTTTCTTTTTCTTTCAGGTATGACTTTGTAGAAGTTGAAGAGCCGAGTGATGGCACTATTTTAGGGCGCTGGTGTGGTTCCAGTACTGTGCCAAGTAAACAAATCTCCAAAGGAAACCAGATCAGGATAAGATTTGTATCTGATGAATATTTTTCTTCTGAACCTGGATTCTGCATCCATTATACTCTCCTCATTCCAGTAAGTAACATTGTTTCAGGACCAAGAGTTATCAGGAAAACAAAATTTTAACAATACTATTTCTCAGGAAAGTGGCTTGATTGTTTAGGGTTAGTTACTAATTGTTATCTTTCATTATTATCACAATTATTATTCTTAAGTCTGTCTTCCAGGACCATACATTTTATTTCCGTAATATAACTACCCAAATGTTCTTGTGGTTAGCATGGATGGCTTTGGATTGAGAAGTTGTGGGATCAGTTGTTTATGTAGACACTTCAGAAAAATTCTTGCATTACTAATGCAGTACAGTGAAAAAGATATTTTTTTCTAGTTTTGGGAAGAGTTCAGCCGGCATAAAGAATGATTTTCTTGTCTGCTGGAAAACAACATTTCAAAGCTCATTGGGAAATTACACATAGCAGTCAGCATTCTTTCAGGGGAAAAATTGAAATAATAAATGTATTTGTTAGTTGTGACTTGCCATTACAAGGACACAGCCAAGCTTCTGAGTGGTATAAATGGTTATAAATAGCTAAAATACAGAAAAATGGTGGTCATTGCTAATTGTTTTATAGTAGAAGCAAAACACTCAATAAGTTATATCTTGCTTTTCATTACATTTTTTTGGGGGAACACACTTTGGGACTGATCCTGAGAGTTGCACTTGTAACTTCCAGGTACTCAACACATCTCAAGATCAGGTCCTCTCTCTGAAATATCATTCACTAATGCAGGCCTGCACAACTCATAAAGCGGCGAGGGCCATATTACTCCAAAGTAAACAGCTGAGGGCCCGCCCTCCACCGCCCCCCAGCGCCGCTGAGCCCCCCCGAAACACTCTTTCCCCCCCCCCCAGCACCGCCCACCCCACGGAAACAAACTCTCCTTCCCCAACACTGCGCCACCGAAACAGCGGTATTGAACCTTGGTAATATGTTATAGCGAGTCCCTAAGGTAGTATAATTAAGGTAAAAGAAAAATGTCTTTTTGCTAGAAGTAGAATAAGATCTTCCCCCCACTTTGTAATCAATTGCCCTGTTGAATGAATGAGGTGTGAATGAGGAAGGCGTGGAAGGCAGGCACCTCCAGATAGCTGCAACCCTTGGAGAGGGGACGGGAGCCAGACCAAATCAGTAGAACAGGTCAGCCACTGATTCCTCGCTCGCCTTCTCAGCCGCCCACCTCCCCGGCTCGCCTCCTCAGCCCCCGCCAATGCCCGCCCGCTCGCCGCCTCCGTTCCCCACCCCTGGCTTGCCTCACCCCCCGCCACTGCCCACCCGCCTCTTCAGCCCCGCTCCCTCACCTGCCGCTTGCCTACTCACCCCCCACGGCCCACACAGTGAGCCCACCTACTCATCCCCTGCGGGCCACATGTTGTGCAGGCCTGCACTAATGTATATCAATTTTCTTCTTCAGCATATTGCTGTTGCCTTCTGGCAGCCAAAATAATGTTTATATATTTCCAAGGATGAGAAAATATTGATAAAGGGTCAAATTCATCAGTAGAGTTACACCACGAATGAATTTGGTCCAGAATGCCTACTCTATATTTCAAAACTACATGGTTGTTTTTTTTTATCCAGTTCTTCATAGCTCATTCTGTATGTCTTATCTCCTAATTACCCTTATTGGCCATGTTGGCTAAAACTATTTTTAAACTCATTACTGAAGAAAAAAACATATTGGGTCAAAGTAATCCATATTGTAATAACCCATATTGTAACTCAGTTTTATGCTTCAAGCTAACGAACTTGAGTGGCATTGCACCAAAAATGCATTTGGCTCATTCACTTGAGTTTTCTTGCCATTTTCACTTCAGTTTTCCCATAATTTATGGGTTTTGTGGGAGGAGGGGCGCACAATCCTGATAGTGGCCTCAAAGTGCTACTGCAGTACAAATAAATAATAATGATATTTGTAAAGTGCTTTGGATACTTAGATGTAAGGAACTAAATAATTGCAAATTATTAACAAAAATGTGAAATGTTAGGGGTTTTTTTTACCTGCAGTGGTTGCTAAAAGATCATACATTTGCCACCTGTATATGTAACAAATTGGTGTGATAACTTCTTAATAGAACTGTTACATACTCACAGTGAATCCTGAAACTAGCTCATTGCCAAATGTTCATATGAATCCAAAATTCAGTTCAGTTTGTGAACCTAGCCATGCTTTACAGTTTCACACAGCTGAATTAAAGGGAGTGGAACATGTATAAGTGAGGGCAAAATTTGACCAAGTATATTCAATTTTAGAAAACGGTAACATAAAATCCAAAAATAAGTGGATTTTTTTCGGCAGCTGTCTAGCTTTTTCATTTTCTCCCTGACACATGTAACAGGTGGGATTTGTGTGTAATCCAAAATCCATCTGAAATTTGTGGAATGGTTTAAATAAACACATTCATAAGTTTCAGAATTCCCTTATCTTTACATTTATGCCATTCTGTACAAAACAGATGCTGTAATAAGAGCTGATTATACTTACTTGAACTAAGAGAGGTGAATTTATTTTATCTTCCTCATAATTTGATGAAGAGTAAGTTGGTTAGCATCAGCCATTTTTCTGCTGGACAAGGATGTAATAAAAACTTTAGAATGTTGTTTCTGCCCTAGTAGCTTCTTCGTCCAATCATCTATGTAAGACCATAAGAATGGCCAGACTGGGTCAGACCAACAGTCCATCTAGTCCAGTATCCTGGCTTCTGACAGTGGCCAATGCCAGGTACCCCAGAGGGAATGAACAGAACAGATAACACTGCTCTACAGCCAAAATGCTTCTGAAATAAATGTAGTCCAACTTTACTAATTCTGGGTCACTGAGAACGAAAGTGATGCTTAAAATTGTTGATAGGCTCTAGTTTTCAAGTTATGCTATTGGGTCAGTATATACTACCCTTGACTTGGGAATAGCGGAGGATAAGTGAGTTATAAAGGGAAGGGATCTCAATTTAAACCAGAAATGACTAAAATACATCTTTGACTGGATCTATGAATAAATCTATGTCTGGGTTTGGACAGTACTTGCTTTTTAGGCAAAATAATGAATGATGCAATCTGAAGCTGGTATTGCCTCATACATGATATGAATTGCATCATGTTATTCCTAGAAGTCATGGATGATGCAATCATAACGAAGCTTACATCACTCTGCTGAACAAATTGCCCTATATCAGCTCTAGAAATCATACAGTGTCGTGCTCTCTTATTTGTGAGTGTTTGATTTTGCAAAGGGACACATTTCTGTTTAGCCAAAGTGAGCAGAGATGCCTCGTACTTGTGTGAACAGTGCAGATAACTTCTGCTATGTTTGTGGTGAAGTGACTTTTGCATCACAAAAGCGCAGTATAACCACTATGGTTAAGAAAGCCTATCACCTTTATTTTGGCTGCAAAATTGGAGATCAGGACAAGAGGTGGGCCCCACAAATATGCTGCAACACTTGTGCAACAAATCTTCGCCAGTGGTTGAACAGGAAAAGGAAATCTATGCCTTTTGCAGTGCCAATGATTTGGAGAGAGCCAACAGATCATACCAGCAATTGTTACTTCTGTATGGTGCCTCCAGTTGGGAAAGATGTGTCAAAGAAGAAAAAGTGGACTGTGCATTATCCAAACATTCCATCAGCTATATGCCCAGTACCCCACGGAGAAGCACTGCTGGTTCCTGATGCACCAGAATCATTCTCACTTGAGTCAGATGAGGAAGAGGATGAAACTTCTGGTCCTGAACCATCAATGTCACAGGACCCACATTTTCTCCCATCCTCCTCCTCTGAACCACACCTCATAACACAAGGTGAACTGAATGACCTTGTCAGGGATTTGGAACTACCCAAGAGTAAGGCAGAGCTGTTGGGCTCCAGACTACAGCAGTGGAATCTCCTGGCAGGTGATGTTAGGGTTTCCATGTTCCGTGACCATCAAAAGGATCTTGTCCCATTCTTCTTCATGGAAGGTGATCTTGTAGCCTGCAACATCATCGATGGTGTGATGGCAACCCTCAACATCGTTCACGATCCAGATGAGTGGAGACTGTTCATTGATTCATCGAAGACGAGTCTTAAAGCTGTTTTACTGCATAATGGCAATGTTTTGCCATCAATTCCAGTTGGTCATGCAGTCCATATGAAGGAAACCTATGACAACATGAAACAACTTTTGAGGTGCATAAACTATGACCAACATCAGCGCCAGCTTTGTGGCGATTTGAAGGTTGTTGCTCTCTTGCTTGGTCTGCAGACTGGATACACAAAGTACTGCTGTTTTCTCTGTGAATGGGATAGTCGTGCAAGAGATTCCCACTACATCAAGAAAGATTGGCCACTCCGACAGTCATTGGAGCCTGGGAGGAAAAGTGTTCAGCATCCACCACTTGTTGAATCAAGGAAGATTTTGTTACCACCCTTACACATCAAGCTGGGTCTGATGAAGTACTTTGTCAAGGCCATTGACAAAACACAAGCAGCTTTCAAGTACCTCCGTGGAAAATTTCCAAGGTTAAGTGAAGCTAAGATAAAGGAAGGTGTCTTTGTTGGTCCTCAGATTCATGAACTTCTTCGAGATGATGCATTTGACCATGCACTGCGTGGCAAGGAAAAGACGGCATGGAAAGCCTTCCAGTTAGCGGCAATAAATTTTCTCGGAAACAACAAGGCAGACAACTACAGGTTGTTGGTGGAAAACCTCCTCAAGGCATACAAAAGCCTTGGTTGCAACGTGTCACTAAAGGTACATTTTTTGCACTCTCATCTAGATTTTTTTCCACCGAACTGCGGAGCAGTGAGCGACGAGCACGGTGAGTGATTTCACCAGGACATTGCAACAATGGAGAAATGCTAACAGGGCAAATGGAGTCCATCAATGCTTGCAGACTATTGCTGGACAGTGACAAGAGATGCTCCATTTAATGAATACAAGAGACAAGCCAAGAAGCGCCGAGTAGACACTGAATAGGACTAAACTATGTACATAAGTTTTTTGCCTTTTGTTTCATAATAAATTTTATTTATATAACCCTTTTGCTGATTTTTAAAGTGTTACATAAACAGGACAGGTGAAATATTATCATGTAAAGCAACCATAAACACATGAAAAGACCTAGGTTTACAATTTATGATTAAAACTCTACTATCTACACAATATACATAGACATAAAATGTAAAAACTTAAATACCTTAGAAACAGTAGCCAATCAGTTGTTTTAATTGTCATATTTGAATTCAGCACATCAAAATACATAATAAATAGCACATTTTATCTCTGAAGCAGACGACTTCTCAAAAATTGTAGACCAGTGATAATCATCAAGTGATCCATCCCCTGTTGCCTATTCCCAGCTTCTGGCAAACAGAGGCTAGGGACACTATCCTCACCTATCCTATAGCCATTGATGGACCTATCATCTACTCTCTATATTATTATCCAGTCTGTCAAAAAGTCTTGAGTTCAAGAGGTTTGTCCCATTGAGAGGATCAAGCGAATGAAGTTTTTGAAGAACAAATGATGAATAAATGAGTTTAAAATGGGCATGTTACACAAGTGGTAAAGACACTATTAGGTTATCCAGATTATTCAAAACAAGTGGTGTTAAAACCTTTTCACCACATCAGACTGTTATATATTCTGTATATATTCCATAGAGAAATCTATTCCATAGAGAAATCTCACTTTTCTTAGGCTTTTATAAAGCTCCCCTTTCTAGCTGTGCGGGATCGTGAGCTCATCAGCTCTAAGGTTGTATTATTTGTCTGTATAGAAACTCTGTCATTATTGACTTTTACCCATTCTGGGCTTGAGGCAGATGTAATTTTGGAGGTAAGGTTTCACATTCAGAAGTAGAGGGAGGAAATCTTTATTTGTAAAGTTGAGTTAAAACAATGGGAGCTGTTTGAAGATTTGAAGAGATTTGGAATGTGAGGATATGTTTCTGAGAGATGGATTAGTGGGCAAGTGACACATTCATAATTCTCAATTTATCACATACATATGAGGTATGTATACACAACATATTATACATACAATTTGTATGTACAATATGGTACAAATATACATCATCTTAGATATATACACATAGTCATAGTGATTTCACTTGCATAGGTATCGGTCAGGAGTATTTCCATTCACATCAGTGGAATTTCACTGGTTTGAGTTCAGAATCAGATAAAACACCCTTGATTTTAAAAGAAAAAACAAATCAGTGTTTATCTAGTAAACAGTGGAAATGGATACTTGTCTACATAGAGCAATAAGGTGGACTATGGGGACTATGATTTTTAAAGCACTCTAAAGTGTTGTGCATTAACTGTGCATTAACTGATGCATTAACCCTCCCCCACAAACAGAAGCCCTAAGTATAACAAATGCCCCTTTTTCAATTCCAAAAGTAATTGTGTGGCTATGTACGGTATTCATTTCTCCCTTTGGAATAGGAAATGCTCTTTATACCCCAAATTTTATCGTGTAACAAGCTATAAAGTATAATGTTTCATATTTCAATATGCAGCCCATGCAACCATCAACTATGTGGCACTGTATATTTCACATTAATCACAAGTGATGAGCTTCAAAACTGAATTTACTTAATCTAAGCTACAGATATTGAAAACTGTTGCACAAAACTTACTGTCACTAATTTTGCTGTTAACTGTAATTCTGGGGGGGTGGGAGGTTAGTGCTCCTACAATAGAAATATTGTGGGGGGGCTCTACCTCCACATAAACCTGTTACATGCCCTGGAAGGAAGGGTGGGAAATGATGGGAGCGGGACCCAGAGGATCTGGAGTGGCTGCCATGGAGTAGAAGCCAGAGTGTCTGGACCAGGTCTGGGAGCAGGTAGGAACCCTGAGACCCTCCTTCCCAGCCTGGAGACCCCTCTCACTCCCCCTTCTATTCCTCTACCTCTCCCCAATTCCCAGGGACCTTCCACCCCCTCTGTGTGATGCTATATCACACTATACTTCAAAAGAAGTAGAAATCCACATGTCCAAAAATGAAAGATGGTTCTGGTTGTGCAGAAGCAAAAAGTCTAAATGAAGCAGAGTAAAGTAATCAAATGGATGCTGAAAAATAACTGGTCTACTTTTATGACTTGGTCCTAAACAGTTAACATGTTCCTCCCCCCACCCCCACTCTGCTGGGAGCGGGGGAAGGGGTAGGCCTGGCAGATTAGCAATGAGAGATTGTTTGAGGAGAAATGAAGCAAAACTGAAATAAAGCAGTGCAAGCTTGTTTCTGTTGTTGGAGGCCACACACAGTGAGGGGCACAGGACTCCTAAGGCGGAGGGAATGACTTTGTTTAATTCTGCTGTAATTTATAATAGCTTTTTTTAAAAAACTTTTGTATATTAAATTGCAAACCAACATTTTACATGATGATTTAGTATCCGAAGAATGGTGGTAAGTCTGATGACTTTCTTTCTCAGACTTAATCAGACAAAAAGAGTTTCAGCAGTAGTGTCACTAGTTGCAGCATCATTATATAGAAAGCTCTTACTCTAGTTCAGACCCTAACCAGCGTAGATGGCAAAGATTCCCTGACCAGATCTAATTATTTTTCTTCAAATACTTGTATACATAGTACAGAATTCAGACATGTGAAGCTCTTCACTTTTTGAGTACTTACCAGCGGGCCATCCCTTATTTTAGACCTAATTTTATTTCATCTCCTCTGTTTTATACTTGTTCTCCAG
This sequence comes from Mauremys reevesii, assembly GCF_016161935.1. Taxonomy (NCBI): domain Eukaryota; kingdom Metazoa; phylum Chordata; order Testudines; family Geoemydidae; genus Mauremys; species Mauremys reevesii. The sequence continues at coordinate 62,083,680 of NC_052627.1, read as the reverse complement.
AAACTTCGTACATTTGTATATATAATTTATACTTGTAAATTATTTGTTTTGGAGTCTTCTGAAGCAGAGGTGTTGGAAAATGTCTGTACTATAGAAACTAACTTGGTATCATTTTAAGCTTCCTACATTTTTTTTTAAAAATGTCCATTTTGAGTCATTCTTCCATGTTGCGTCCAATTGTTTTGAGTCTTTGATTCATGGAGAGGTACATTACGCACTAAGGATTACTTAATGATGATTTTGCAATTCAGCTTTTTTGGTGTGTAAAAGGGGAAAAAATGTTGCCAAAAAATGATTTCAGTAATCTTCAAGTATGTTGTGAAAGCCTGTTCCACTTCTTCCCCTCCTTCCCCCAATACATTGGTAATTTACACAGTAACCATATATGATTGAAAAAAACCTTATGAACTATTACAGTGTGTGTCTGGGTAACATTCTTTCTGGTGACTTGTTTAGTTTCAGTTATGTCAGTTGCAACTTTGGCGTAGAAACTTTGATGTAATAAAATTTATTGTTACTTGGGGGAGCAAGTGAATGGGACACTTGATGCCTCAGGTGCCATTAAGGAATGCATGACTGATTGCCAAAGTAGTTATTAATTATTCAGGGGATTGAGAACAAAGCTGCTCCAGTTGTAGCTGCGGGTGACTTTATTCCCCATCTTTCTTGGCACATGATAGCATGTCTTTTGTCATTCAAGATCATGCCAGTTTTTTTTTGCAAGAAATAGACTTACCCTCTTGTATACAAATTGAGATGGAAATGGAAATCCAGGAATCTTCTGAAAGATCACCCTAGTTTTAAAGGTAATTTGTCAGATGCTTTAGCTTTGGTTGTAATAGATGGGAGTCCTGGTGCTACAGGTGAAGAACACAGAGTGCACCATCATCACTCCGAGAACCAAAACCAAGCTGGAGAGGACCCTGAAGGATGCCATCTGCTGCCAACATGTGGAAAATCTGAAACGGAAGCTGGACCAGGGCAAGGCCTTTGAGGTGACGTGCAAGTGGGATGCCAGCAACCACTTCCTACCCGGGGGCAGCTTCACCCAATTTGCCAACTGGAGCTTCATCCACCGGGCCTGGTTCAACTGCGTCCTGCTGATCATAGCCGTCCACCATGGAAATTGGGACAAGGAATGCCAACAATGCCAACAAGACACTAGCACATGTCTTGTGTAGCTGCAAGCCCCATTCCAGAGCTTGGCAGCTGCGATACAATGCCATCCAAGATCGCCTGGTCAGAGCCATCCTGCCACCTGTGGGGAAGTTTGCCGTGAACTCCACCATCCCCGGAACCGACAGCCAACTGTGTCCTAACATTGTCATCACCAATGAGGACCGGAAGAAGATCATCATAGTGGACATCACAGTGCCCTTTGAAAACAGGAGCTCGGCTTTCCATGACGCCCGATCTCAAAAGCTAGAGAAATATGCCTCTCTGGCCAACACCCTGAGAGCTAGGGGCTATGAGGTCCAAATTCACACGCTGATTGTCGGATCCCTGGGAGCATGGGACTCTGGTAACGAGCAAGTGCTGAGAGAATGTGGAGTCGGTCAATGCTATGCTTGGCTGACGCAGCAACTCCTGGTGTCAGACACCATCAGGTGGTCGAGTGGCATCTACATAGAACACATCACCGAACACTGGCAATATCAGAAGGAATGAACTGGAGTGCCAATGAGAAGCGCAGTCTGGAAAGTAACTAAAATACTTTCCTGGTGGACTGTTTTTTCTCTAAACGGACAAGCTATCCGAAATTCTCAATTACTAAGGGAAAATCCTCACTTGTTGATATATTTTGTTTTCCGCCACCAACTCTCTATAACTTTTTTCATGAATAATGTACCCGAATGCATGGATGCTAATATCTAAACCAGGGGTCGGCAACCTTTCAGCAGTGGTGTGCCGAGTCTTCATGTATACACTCTAATTTAAGGCTTCGCGTGCCAGTAATACATTATAACGTTTTTTAGAAGGTCTCCCTATAAGTCTATAATATATAACCAAATTACTGTTATATGTAAAGTAAACAAGGTTTTCAAAATGTTTCAGAAGCTTTATTTAAAATTTAAATTAAAATGCAGATCTTATTAGTTTAGTGTGATCCTTGCCCTTGCTTTTCCTTGCTGAGTTTTCCAATGTCTGGTGGCACGTATTTGGATACTTTAAGCTGCACACCAGCTTCTGAGTGATCAGTTGTTAACTGGCTGGAACCCCAGATCAGCAGCTGAGGTGAGTGCAGCTGGCGGCTGGTAGGGCTGAGCAGGGCTGGAGGCCTGGACCCTGTCTGGCAGAGGGCCTGCGCTGGAACTCCAACCGGAAGTAAGGTGAGTGGGGCCGCGGTGGGGACCCTGGCTGGCAAGGGGCCAGCAGCCGGAACCCCAGAGTGGCAGCAGGCTGAGCGGGTCAGCCCATCCAGCTCTGGGGTTTCAGTGGTGGGCTGAGCGTCTCTGCCTGCCCCCGCTCTGGGGTTTCGGCTTCCGGCTCCTGCCAGCTGGGGTCTCAGCTCGCTGCCAGCCTGGGGGAAGGAACCCCAGGCCGGCTGCGGGTGCTGAGTGGGACCGGCGGTGGGACCCCGGCTGGCAAGGGGCCAGCAGCAGGAACCCCACAGCGGCAGCGGGCTGAGCGGCTCAGCCTGCCCCACATGCCAACAAAAATCGGATCACGTGCCACCTTTGGCACACTTGCGTTAGGTTGCCGACCCCTGATCTAAACTGTAGTCTTAAATTCATTCATGGACTGTATGTATTTTATGACTTTAAAAACAAACTTTGTATCATGGGGATAATCTAAGCACTATACCCAGATGTACAAACACTCTTTTCTCAACCTATGTATTATATAATTTTTTTAACATTAGCTTTAATAAAAAAAATTAATTTGTACTATTGACGTAAAAGAAGAGCTTTTAGGAGCAGCCACTAGAGTAGAAATTTGCAGAGATCTTCTCTTTAGAGCTATTTAGTCACTTTTTACTGTATTCCCTCCAGTTCAGCGAAGCTGTGGAACATCAAAGACTTGTTTCACCCCATTTAGCTTATATTAAATGTATGTTCGTTTGGTTTGCTCGGTGGGTTTTTTTTGTGTCTTTATGTAAGAACATTTTCCCCCCGCTCCCAGCCCCGACAACTAAAAAACAATCAAAAACTGAAACAACGAGGATAAGGGGGAGGGGAACATTGCAGCAACCAGAGAGAATGAAGGCTCTTATCCTGCAAAGGAAATGAGATGGGCAATCCTTTGCTCCAAGTCAGAGCCCAACAGGGAGTGAAATCCTGGCTCCACTGAAGTCAATAGGAGTTTTGCCCTTGACCTTGGTGGGGCCAGGATTTCATCTTAGCTGTTTTGGGATGTTAATTCTCATAAACCCTGATGGGAAAAGATCATTAAAGGCAAATCTTGTTTCCCTGAGTTCTCAGAAGAAAAAGATGAATATACTTCTCTTAATAACTGCTCCACTAAATAAATGATTTTAGCTCATCTGCAAAATTTACCAGGTTTTTTACCCTCACACTAAACTTGGAATATACTTAGTTTACTCGGCACTGGAGTGTCTCTCTTCTTCTTTTAAATCGGTCTGTAAAAGCATTTTGACAGAAGTTCATACGGAAAATCATTTTAAAAAATAAAAGGAAAAGAAAAAAACTTTCAGTGACTTTAATGTGAAAGTACTTAATGATTAATTGGGTGGAGTTTAGTGTTTGTAGGAAAAATTGGGGTTTTTTTACAAGTATTTTTGCTTAGTCTTATCAGTTCATCATATGCATGACACAAGGATCTGAGATATGCTTAAGATTTTGTGTTATCCTTTTTATCCCACTCTTTATTCCAGTGTAACAGAATATATGGCATTGCCTAAAAATCAATGATTTTTTTAAAATGAGGAAAACATTTAATTTTTACATAACATATTCCATGTGGCCACCCCTAACAGTTCAGAGGAAAGAGATAAGAGTAACGCAAAACAAAACAAACCCTGCCAGAAAACATGCAAGCAATGGGAAAATCCCTTCCTGACCCCTGCCAGTGGCTGGCTGAACCCCTGAAGCATGAATTTTTGGAACATAAGACATGTGCAGGCATGTTCCCCTTTTCTCACAACCCCTTCAACAGACTGTCTTCCCACCAGCAAAAAATACAATGGATATTAACTGGAGTCAAATGCCACCTAAGCAATAATTTATAAATTAAATAAAATATTTCTGAGCTATAGAAATTGAAGATGTGTATCCCTTTTCCCATATAGAGGCCCACTCATTCAGATGAATTTTTTTGTCCAAATCCCTCTTCCATTTTCCTATCTGGGTTGTTTTCTTACCAACATCTTTGTCAATGAAAATTGTATATACAAATTGAAGCTTTTGTTCCAGCTTGCTCCTGGATTACCTCCTCGATGGACAGAAGGTCTCCCTTTACAGGGTCTATCTTTACAAGAGCTGCCTTATATCCAGATTTCACAATAAAATATTTGACTTGTAAATATTAAAAATATGGGATCTTTTATTTATATTGGTACATGCTACTTGGTATGATTTTAAATGAGGATCCAGGAACAGCTGTCCAAATTGAGTAATCTCAGCTCTTACCCACAATAAATAGTAACTTCGATATTTCCTGGGGATCAATTCCTAATTCTTAATGAAAGTATTTAAGGGAGAGGGCCCCGACAATGGGAATTTTTTTTAAAAAATGGTCAAAAGCTGTTTAGGTGGTCTAGATGAATGGGTGATTGCTTGCTTTATTTTTAAAATTGGTGACCTGCATTACTTGTTACCCAAGAGTTACTATGAATAACTATTTGGGCTCCAGTCCTGTTTGAGTAATCTGTTATTAACTCAGTTGATCACATCTTTTAATTGTGATGCATAATAAGCCATCTTAGGGAAAGTTAGTCTACCACACTTTTGTAGGCTTATTCAGAATTTTAGAACTCACCCTTTGTCTTTTGTTTCCATGTAAATTTTAATACCACATTCTGTCATGTTTTTAATGTCATGTCAGCGATATCAACAGGGATGCACTCAAACAAAAATAACAACTTTGGAAGGATATTCATCTTTACTGAGGCTACCTTACCTAGCCAAGAAATTTCATATTTGTTCTATTCCTGCAAGTCTCTTATTATTTTATTCCACATTGGAAGGTAATTTGCCATTAAAAGATTTTTTTTCTCTACAATATTTATTCTTAAATATTGACCCTTTAGGGGATATAACTTCCTAAAATTTCCTGCCCAAATTCCAATATCAATTCTTCTGTAATTTTTAACAAGGATTTAGAGCCTACAAATGTAAGAAGACATCATCATCAGACAAAGCTATTGTGTGTTCTAATCCAGAAGGTGTTTTGATGCCCTTTACTGAGGAGGCATTTCTCACATTTGCTGCAAATGGCTCTATTACAAAAATAAACAGGGGGATAACCCTATCTTGTACCCCTAGCCAAATTAAAAGAAGGGGATTGATGATGGACCATTAACTCAAGCAGACTCTTGAGGATGAGTATACAGGGCCAAGTTGCCCCTATAAAAGTGATTTCCAAAGCCAAACTTTACCAAAATCTGTCTGAGGTTCTCTCTCTCCAGCTGGGTTGAAGGTTTTCTCAGCATCTAAAGAAGAAGCATGCGGCAAGAATTGCCAGAATTAACATTATAAATCAAATTCAGAGTTTTTCTAATATCAGATTGAAGAGGGTAAGCAAATTTGGGCAAGATGATGCTCAATCTGTTTGCTAGCACCTTGGCATTAATTTTAGCATCCATGTTAATTAAAGAAGTAGGTCTATATGATGCACAATTGGTAAGATATTTTCCTTCTTTAGGAATGGCCACAGTTTCTGCATCTTCCCGTGAACCTAGAATCTTGTTCCCCTGTGATATATCATGAAACAATTCAGTTTAAAAAAAGGGACCAACATTTGCTTTAGAGCTCTATAATACTCTGCAGAAAACCCATCGGCACCTTGAGCTTTACTCAGTTTTAAAGTCTTAATTACAACTTCCTCAGCAGCAATTTGTCCATTAAGAGCTGAACCTTATCTTCTGGGATTGGATTTTCTGAACCATACAAAGTATGGAAAAATGTAGCAAATGTTTCAGAGATCTGTTTGATGCCAATTAGTAAATCTCCTTTTTTATTTTTAATCAAAGGGATAGGCTGAATTATCCTGTTACTTTTTAAAACTTTTTTCAACTTTATTGCCCTTTTCATAATATTTTTGTTTAATATATCTAAGTGTTTGCACAGCCTTACCTGTTTGTAACAGGTTAATCTTCCCTCTTCTAATTTATTTTCTTATACTATTTTAGATCCTGTAGATTTATGTCTACCTTCCAAAACAGAAAGTTTTTGAACCAAACTCTCTTCTTCAAGACCTCTCATCTTTTTGAGGTATGATGCTTTATTTATAAGGATCCTCCTCTTTACCACCTTTCCAGCCTACCAGAGAACACTTTTATTGATCCCTTCCTTATAGTTTTCATCTATATGTTGCTCAACATTTTCTTCCAGCTCTTGAATTCTAAGGGAGTCATACATAAAAGCTCTGTTCAACTGCCAGGCCTTTTGTTTTTTCACTGAGTTCCAATCTTTTAATCTGATATATGCAGAGGCATGGGCACACCAATTTATATCTGCCAGATAAATTTTTTGACTAAATTAGTCAGGGTTCTAGACACACAAATAATATAAATCCTGGAATAACGTCCACGAGGAGCAGAATAATATATATAGTCCCTGACATTCAGATTCAGCTCCCGTTAGGCATGTACCTCTTAGAATAATATCATCTTCACTGAAACTTCCTAAATCCCTAAAAAATGGATTAAAAAGAGAAGTTTGCCTCTAACTGGGAGCGTATATCTTGGCTAAGATGAAAAGTTTACCTCTAAAGGACCCCTTAATTAAAATACATCTGTCCTCTACAATGTGTGCTGAAACAATAAAAGGGAAGTATTTAGCCAAGAGTGTTGTCACCCCTCTTCTGTTAGATTGCTCTGGAGAGACATATGGTATCTGTATCCAAGAAGTGTTCAGGTATTTATACTCATTTTTCTTCAAGCGTGTTTCTTGTAAATAGATTATACTAGTAAAACCTTTTTAGTGAGCAGAATATACTTTTCCTTTTTTTTGGACTGTTCATCCCCTTCATGTTAACAAACATGACATTAATAAACTTACCCATGACTACCAGCTCTGCTCTCACCCTGTATACTATTTGTTAAAAGTAGTGAGATCCCCCTCCCCCAGCCAGATGCCAGGGCTCCATTATATTTGTGATTCTTCTGTAAGTAAAATTTTTAATAGTGGTCCCATCAAACACTCAGTAATTTTAAAACTCACACATATGTTGCTTTTCCTTTTGTAATGCCTATATTGTTGCACCCTGATCCTGAGTCTGATTTACCATAAACTTTTAAATTCTGGGCCCTAACATTTTTTTATTAATGTAATATTTTCTATTAAAGCATACGACAATATTTAACATCTGGTCACTTATCCCCCGTTTCCCTTCTTCACCCTCCCTGGGCATTCCCCCATTGTCACCTGGTCCCCTCTAACTATGAGAGCCCAGACTTTCCTTACTTCCTGCACGGGTTTGATAGTTCCCTGCTCAAAGAAGGGTTTCTTTTTCGTTTCTTTTTTTAAAGATATATTCTTAAGAACTAAGCCTTATTTAATTGGGCCAAACACCTTTATAACATTGGCTCTTGTGAGATTATTATACCATCTCTGAGTTTACCTATTCTTAAAATATTCTACCATAGATGACCCTTCAATTAACATAAATTTTGAAATGTTTATAATTACTCTAATGTCAAACTTACTTCAGTAAGGGAGATCTGGGCCTCCTGCTAGTTTGTTATTAATTTAATGTTGTGGTTTATATTATAAAATAAATTAATTATGATGTTATATCTACTACGTATACTGTATCCACCTAGAGTAAAATATCCTGGGTGCTCTACAGCCCGGCTTTCATTTCACTATATCCCTTTATCATTATAACCACATGGATATAGTATCTATTATCTATTGTAATGTGTTAGCCTATATACTAATCTTGTTCTTCTGGATCTGGACTGTGTCTTCTGCTTTCATATCTGTCCTGTTGTATCGGTGATGCATCTTTTTGAGCTGTTCAGGCTCTCTTTGATCTCCCTGATTTCCAGTGATTTCTTGGTGATCTGTAGAACCAATGTCTTTAATCCCATTCATATTTTTTAATCTAATTTGCCTATTCCTGGGTCCATAAGTACCTGTTTCCCTTCTTTTGGATCTGAAATAGACATATATCTGTCCTTCCATTTGAAGGACTGTCTAAGTGGGAATGCCCCTTTGTATCTTATGTTCTTTCTAAGAATTGTGGTCACCTGGTATAGTTCCTTTTGCTTTCTCAGGGTTGAGGATGCCAGATCTGGGAAAATTTGTATGTACTGGTTAAGAATCATCATTGGTTCAGCTCATCTTCCTCATTATCCTCTGTGTTTTATCCTTGTCTTGACAGTAATTGGACAGTCATGTCTCTTGATGTGGAGCCTGAGGAAAAGAGATCTGCCCTCTCAATATGAATGCAGTCTTTATTGGCCACTTTTAATATGTCATGGAAAATGTCATCTAATGTGTCCAGCAGATTTCTCAATTCAATCTCATCTGGAATACCTCTCATCCTTATGTTATTCCTGCAATCTCCATTTTCTGTGTCCTCCAGCTTTAATTCTATTTCTTTTTCTCTCTTTCAATTTTCATATTTCACCATTGTTTCTGAAAAGTTCAAGAGATCAAATCCTATACAGTCCTAGGAAACTGAGAACCATGCATATCAGGTCTATACTAATGGGAAAAAAAGAAAAATGCTATGCATGTATAAAGGAAAGTGCTTTGGGGAATTGAAAAGAATTGATTGGCTAGCCATATGAATTAACACAATAATTAGTCTTGGTATTATCCCTGCCGTACAACTTGATTTTATTGACCTTAAATATAGTTTACATCTACTATGTTATTAAGGGCAGGGAATGCAGACCAGGGATCTTAAAGTAATTTTCAGTCCTGGGGTTTTAGCATTGTCAGTCATGTGACTTTTCTGGGAACCTTTCTTTAAATTTAAAGGAGAGTTTCTGAGTACTCTAAATAAGTTATAAAAATGTTGAAGTGTTTAAAAAAATCTTACTGGATTAGCTCTGAGATTGCATTCACTAATCAGACAGTAGAGATTAGACCTCAAGATTTTAAAATATGGATACCTAAAGTCAAGCTCCTGAGTGGAAATGTGGGCATCTAAATAAGTGGCCTGATTTTAAAATGTTTATCTTCACAAATAAATTGTTCCTCTCATGATGCCCTAGAAATATAGTCCTAACATCTACTTTTTAGCATTTTTGTTTAATTAATTAAATTTCTTGGTAAAATGCTGTTTCTTTATTTACAGTTTTTAAATATCCTCAAGGTTGAAGAAATAAAACGTGCACTACCTAAAAAGGTTTTGGAATTTTTTGTTGTAATTAAATATATCCTTATTTGCATTTTATGATTGACTGTGCATTTGAAGGACATTTCAAATTTGCAAGTACTTAACATAGTGAAAGAAATAGTTCCTATTTTTCCAAATGGTAAAACACTTTCCTAGAATATTTGGGGATTTTCTTTTTTTAAATTACATTTATGCAAATATGGTTAACTACAGCTGATTAGTATGCAGTGTTGTAGCTGTGTTGCTACCTTATCTTTCTTACAGCTGATTAGAGGAAGGCAGCTAAAAATACTGGTCTTTTTTTTTTAACAATTTGTTGATTTCTGCGTGCACACATGACAAACCTCCTCTGAACTGATCTTTAGGACTGATATTGTCTCTTCTTTCAAAGCTGTCCTTAAGACCAATTTCTGCTAGAATGTGTTTTTTTTTTTTTAAAAACCACCAAATTAATTATGGCTATGTTGAGGGGGAGATGGGGCTAGTTGACCATTTATCAATTTAAATGATACCATAAATTCTGTGTGTGTATGTAAATGAAGGCAGAGCTGGAGCACCAACTGTAAGGTTGATGGACACTTCCCATTATAAAACTATGTTTTGAATTGCTTATAACTTTGCCAAATATTAACATTTCAGGCTGACATTTGCCGTGCTAAGTTTCTGCCTGAGGCTTTAGGAAAACTTTAGCCAGAATCAATGGGGAAAAATGTTATTTTGCCCATACTATGAAATTCTGGCAAGCTTTTCTTTAAGAAGCTCTAGAACCTCCATGCTTTGGAGTAGGGACTGGCAAGGGGTGGCCTTTGCATCAGGAATGTGGCTTTTGCTGTTCCGTAAATATCCACCCAAATTTGGCCAAGTTATAAGTCTTTGAAAAACATCATACCTATGTAGAGACTTGCTAGCAGTTCCCATCTAAAATCTCTGGAGATTCCATTTGCACAATGCATGTTCCAGCCCAGGACTGAGCAGGACTGTCCCTGCAATTGCTGCTCTGGGCTGGCTCTAGGCACTGGTACTGAGAGCAGTGAGTTGTGTCTCCTGTGTTCTCTGTCCCCCTGCTGGACCCTGGCAACATGGAGGAAGAAGGTGCCTGAATTGAATGCAGAGAGGCTAAAAGCCAGATCAGCTGGGTGGGATGAGGAGGTAGATTTGGGGGGGGAGGGGAAACGCCTTGAGGGTGGTGGGAGGTGGGGGGTAGAGGGAAACTGGGACTCTGAATTGGGGTAAAGGAAACTGTGATTGGGAGCCAGAGGAGATTGAGTGGTTGGGCAAGGAGACTGGGACTGGGGTGAGAAGAGACTGGGACTGACTGGGAAAGGGGGACTGGGAGCTAGAGTGGGAACCTGGGGAACTAGGACCCATTAGGAATAGACTCAAATTTGGATGAGGAGTGATCAGGGAAGGAGACTGGGACTGGATGGCAAGGTAGAAGAAAGGAGGTTGGACAGATGGATCTGACAGGTTGCATGGGGAGAACAGAGTAGGCAAATACACTGGAACAAGAAGCCAGGAAGGTGAATAGCTATGGTAGGTACTGGGAGATCCATGGAGGGAGAGTGATTGGATAAGGATCCTGGAAAGGGAGATTGGGAGCAAGGAGGAATGGGAAACATGAGTGGGAGATGGCAATTGGAGGCCAGTGGTGTGGGGAGACAGATCAGAAAAGGAGGTAGGAAGGGGAAATTGGAGCTGGCTAGGCAAAGAGAATGGGACTGGAAGTGGGAGGCATACTGGGACTGGGATGTCTGAAATGGGAGAGTAGGACTGGCTGGAAAAAGCAGACCAGGATTGTGATGAGAAGCTTGGGGTGTGGAAACTGGGACTGTCTATGTGAAGAGAATGGGATTGAAACAATGAGCCAGGAATTTGGAAGAGAGAGAATTGGGTGAGGGATGGGTTGGAAGTGGATGGGGTATATATGGCACTCTGTACCCCAAACCAACACCCCGACACCCCTATATGTACCATGGTGATATGATTATAATGTTTTGTACAAAGTATGCCCTGTGAGGCATAATTTTAAAAGTCTTGATCTGTTGAATATGAATATCCTTTGGGATTTTATGTATTATCATTCTATGTGATGTTATGAAATTTTGCTACATATGTGTTACTGAAATATGTTGTGAGGTTGGGAACACCCACAGTCAGCCTTTCAGGTACAACAGTGGAGTAGCCAGATATGCTGATGACCCATTAAAGGGAATCCACTTTCCCAACAACCATCCCAGAAGACTTTTCAGAGAGAGCACATAGACAGTGAAGGCTATTTGACCTATAGGGGTGGACCTCCACATCACAAGCATGTTTCTTCCAGCTTGTTGGAAAGATCTTATAAAGAAGGGAAGTGACATCATGACTTGGCCTCACTCCCCTCACAACTCAAAACCCGAAAACACATCTGGAGGACAAAGACTTTGAACTGGGGAGGGTGGTCCAGGGCTGGAGGAGAGTCCCAGCCTATGCGATTGTGTATTTATACCATCTGCCAGGGTGAGATGCTGCTTGATTCAAATCCTGTTTAGTTTATAGAACTTACACTATGAATGTATTTTATTTCTTAGGTAACCAACTTTGATCTCTGTGCTTACTACTTATAATTATTTAAGGGCTATCTTTCTGTAGTTAATAAATATGTTATATATTTGATCTAAAACAGTGTATTTTGGTTGAAGGTTTAAAACAAATAAAAGGAAGTATTTTTTCACACAACGCATAGTCAACCTGTGGAACTCCTTGCCAGAGGATGTTGTGAAGGCCAAGACTATAACAGGGTTCAAAAAGAACTAGATAAATTCATGGAGGGTAGGTCCATCAATGGCTGTTAGCCAGGATAGGCAGGAATGGTGTCCCTAGCCTCTGTTTGCCAGAAGCTGGGAATGAGTGATAGGGAATGGATCACTTGATAATTACCTGTTCTTTTCATTCCCTCTGGGGCACCTGGCATTGGCCACTGTCGGAAGACACAGGATACTGGGCTAGATGGACCTTTGGTCTGACCCAGTAGGGCCATTCTTATGTTCTTATGAAGTGCCTTTGTAAACAGAGCTGAGATTTCCCAAGCTAGTGTGTGTCTTGTCCACACTGAGGGAGGAGCGGACTGGGTAATGAATTTACACTGGTCAGGCTTCTGACCAGGACAAGATGGTACAGTTCTGGGGTGCAAGGCTGGGGAGCTGGGGGTATTGGCTGGAGCCTCTCTATTGTTGGCTTATGAGTGGCTGGCAAAGCATTAATGTAACTCAGTTGGGTGTGTTCCTGCCTGTGGATGTCTGTGTAAGGGCAGTACCTGCCAGAGCTTTGTAGCTTGTCACAGCTTCACAGTCTGAGAGGCGTACCCCAGGTTGGTGAGACAGAGGATACAGCCATCCCACAGTTCAGGTTGCACTAGACAGGACTGGAACAGGGATGGGTTTGATGAGAATAGGGTATAAGGGGTTAAGTTTGGGAGGAATGGGCAGAAGAGTCTGTGGCACCTAGACAACACTCCCCTCAGAGCCTGGAATAGGATCCAAGATTCTGGAATCTCATTATGCCTCAGCTGTCAACAAATTTCTGTGAAAATCCATGGCAAAGAGTCTGTCTCATCCCCCTCTAATGCTGCTCCATGTTAAAGATGACAACATACTGCTACTATCAGTTACACTATTTGTTCATGTGACAGAGGTCTGTGCTGGTGATCTATAAATTCCAACCCTGCTGGTGCCCCAGGTGGGTGTCAATATGATGCTACCTGATGGAATTTTTTTTTCTTTTTTAAAAACCTAAGAAATTTCCCAGGAAAAAAAATATTAAAAACATATTCTTAAGTTTTCAAAATTGAACTCTCATAAGTTTGGAAATGCCAGAATTAAAGTCACCAGTGCAACTGTAATCCAGCCACCTTGTATTTATGCATTCTGATATAGTTTTTAATTACGTTATCACATGTATTACGGTTGCACAGGTAAGATTAGGAAATATCAAAATTAAGGTTGCCTATGCAACCTTACACACACACACACACACACATATATTAAAAATAACAATGTGTAAGTCATTTGACTTCTTGATTGCAAGCTCTATGTGAGAGGAATTGTCTTCATATATGTTTGTATGACTCTTATCGTGATGTGTCAAGTCTCCTAATTGAGGTCTGTGTTCTATGGGTGCTACAGCAATATCAATATATTCCAAATATTTCTTTATCTGATCTTTCCAATAGTTAGTTTTACATTCTTCCTCTTACTTTTTCAAATTTAATTTCTATATTTTCATTGTTGATAGCTTTTGAGAGTACAGTCTCTCAGCCATTTTTGTCATCTTTAATTTCATCCATCTCTTCATTTTTTTAGACCTGCTTTCTTTATGTAGTACTTTCCCCCTTAATATATTTGTAAAGTCACTCTTATTTCTCTCGCCATTAGCTTGATTTGCCTTGTTTTGCTGCATTTATCTTTTCCCTTAAAGCTAATTAAAGAATTATGGAATACATTTGTATGGTTGCCTATCCCTTTCAATTAACAATATCATTGCTCTTTTATGTCATTTTGTGCCTTATACCCCATATGTTTTAAGATACCTAACTGTCAGATTCTATTGTTTCCTCCTGTAGCTTCTTACTAGAGGCTAGCTTAATCCCTGATCCTTGCACATGTGCACAAGGGAAGGCACAAGGACCTTTGTACCTTCCTTTGCAATATGACACTAAATCTATTTATATTTCATAAATAAAGATAAAATATAAATAAAGAAATAAAGTTTCTGATATGCTCACTGATGAAAAATGAAAGTAGACATACATTTGACATTAATTTTTATTTAGCAGCTTAATTTATATGAGTTAAACATTCTCACTGCTTTCCTGTCAAGTTAATATTCATCTCTTAGAGACTGTCATGCCAGAACACCACCCATCACCTCTTCCTAACAAAACATGGCTTGAGTGAATAATTATGGGGTATGAGTTTTCTTTTTGAACATGTAAGATAAGATAAAAATAGGAATGAAAACTATTTGAGACAAGACAAACAAAAGAATACCTTAGTATAGCCTACTTATCCTGATGCATATACTCTAGGTATGAAAGGGGCTGTTAGCAAAAGCAGAGTTGTGAAGGAAATGGAATAATTGATACAGTTCTAAACATGCAAGATCAAACCATGCAGCTGTTTCTGTAGAAGACTGGCTGCACAGTTGAATGTTATAGACCACTGAAAGCACCTTTGGAACTGAGGGGAGAAATTCTTGGCAGAATAATAACACTGTGCAGTAGCTCCAGGGCAAGTGTCTGGTCATGGAAAGGTTAATGCATAGATGTTATTAATGTTAAAAGAATCACTTTTGTTCCTATGAAGGCCTGGATAATATGCATTGTGGAAATGCCGAGATTTGCACTTGTCCTTTCTTTACAATGCTTGTCCTGTGGTGATACAGAAAAGGATTATGAGCTGTCATTTGCTCATCTTTCATGAATGATCAAGATTTCAGAAATTATTATGATTAAAGGTATGACAGAGCAAGCCAAGAGTTTTGCTGAAATGCTTTTTCTTGAGAAAGTCTAAGTAATAGCAAAGCCATTGCACTCTGAATATGCATCCAGCTCTTGGAAGAAAGGGAAAGAATCCTGTGAGGTCACCAACGTGCCATCTAGTGATGGTTGGTATACGCTGCTGAAGAACTGTATGTATTGAAAAATGTTGTGTGTGAGCACTGAGGGAAATTCAAGCTGGCAAAAGGCATGTCTAGAGATAGAATTCTCATGCAATTTGAGTGTCCATTTCACACTACTTATGAGCTAGGTAATAAAGACATTCACCAGGGAAAAGAAAAAATATTAATAATCTTTTATGAGAGAGAACAGTATGTGCCAGGCTTTAAATAGTTGAGGGAAATCAAAGGAAGCCATTTAGTGTGCCAAAGACTTGGCTTAAAGACCTTTGAAAGCTGGATGTACAAAAGTAAAGAGAACAGCTTTTGGAAAAGATTGTGAATATGTAACTTCAGAGGTTCCAAACTAGCTTGCTCCTATTGTCCAAAGGGGTGGGGCTGCCAAAGGATTTATTTGGGGAATTCCACAATAATGTCACCCAACTGTGTAGTGCTGCATTCCTCCAGCTCACAACTGAACTCCTTCCTGGGGCAATGTGGAGAAACTCTCAGGAGTGCTGTTGATATTTGTTGATTTGTGAGTGCTTCTTTTTTCAATCTTATCAGTCTAGTAGTTTTTTAGCATGTAAAAAGTACAGCTAAATTCATATAATAAAAGAGTTTCTTACTGGAGATCTGTTACCTATGGTGTCCTCTGCTACTCCTTTCTCTGTTTTTAAGAAGATAAAGCTTTAGACTTCTGGAACCTTAACCTTTACAAAATGAGTGAAAATGAAACACTAGTTCTCACACACTCACATCATTGTCTGGTTATGCCAGAAGAAGTATAGGAGACATTTGACATGGGTTTAATCAGACCGCAACTTTATTATTAGATGTCTAGGCCTACCCAGTAGATAAGAGTGTACAGTGTAGGTAACCCCACATTTATTCCATAATTACCTGTGGGGCTTTTACCAGCTCCCCCTCTTTTTCCATCCAGGTCCCTCCAACAAATCCACTGCTGGTACCCACCACCCACCCCCACTCGTAGGAGGGTTAAGGTGAGATATACCAATGGGGGGTTGGCTCCCTGCTTGTTCCTTTAATGAGCACCTCTTTCTAAGTCCTTTTCAAAGCCATTTATCTGGTCACTGTATACCGTCCCTATGGAGTACCTGCACTGGATATCCGCCCTACACTTAAATAATGAGTTGCATCATATGGCCTAGTGCCTGTCATGCCATGCATGAACAGAGCCCTTCCTGAAACCCAATGTGGGGAAGGTGAAAAAAACCCCAACTGCAACCAAACCAATATGGTGGTAAGGGAAAATTTCCTTCCCAGCCCCCCTAAACAAGGCATGGCTAGTGTAATGCTCACAGCAGGTATTGAGCAAACTTGGTATTTTACTACCTAAAAGGGAGGGAGAATGGGTCCTGCTTCAGCCTTGGTCCATGTAAAAAGGAAGGCTTGAGGAAAAAGGAAAGGCCTTTTCATCTGGGCCTCCCATTGCACTGTCTTGTAGGCTGTAAACTCACTGGTCTTAAAGACAGTAGTAGATTGTTCCCTTTCTGGGAATACAGAAGAAAAGTCAAATGTAAATTACAATTCAACATAAACATTCTCTTTTCAATGTATCTAATAATTTGTAGTAGCAGGATTGAATCTAATAAATGGTATTTGTTGTGAGCTGTTGAAAACACTTATAATTTAAAAAAGCTCACATTCCTAACACAAATAATATTAGTCAGCTAGCTAATAAACAATCAAATCAAATGCTGCTAGTATTCCAAATTCATGGATTAGAGATACAAAAAACAAATACACAGGTCGGAGTGATTAGCCTTTTCTTATTACCCCCAGCAATAAAGCACTGTTCCCTTCACTTGGCCTGCCAGCCAAACACCCCCCTGGTTAAAGGCACAGAGTGGTCATTGTCTGGCTATGCCAAAAGAAGGACAGGGGACATTTGACATGGGTTTAATCAGGGCACAACTTTATTATTAGATGTCTGTGACTACCCAGCAGATAACAGCGTACAGTACAGGTACCCCATATTTATTCCATAATGACCCCAGGGGGCTTTTACCATTCCCCCTCTTTTTCCATCCAGGTTCCTCCAGCAAATCCATTGTTGAAACCTTACCATACCCAGGGTAGGGGGCTTTCACCAGCTCCCCCTCTTTTTCCTTCCCGGTCCCTCCAACAAATCTATTGCTGGGACCTTACCATCCATCCCACCCCCCTTAGAAGGGTTAAGCTGGGCTATAAGAATGGGGGATTGGCTCTCTGCCATACCAATCATAGGAGTCCCCAATTGCTCCCTGTTCGTTCCTTTAATGCTCACCTCTTTTAAAGTCCTTTTACAAGCCATTTATCTGGTCACTGTATGCCTTTTCTTATGGAGTACCTGCACTGGACATCTGCCACAAGGAGACACCAGCAATTCACTTGGCTGCCTCTTCCCCACACCCAGTTGGGTTTCCAGACATCTCCTAATGCGATATTTTATATCAGTTAAAAACATGACAGCACCTAAGTCGAACAGATGAACCCCGTCCTCCCAAAACAACTCTGCTGCCCCATATACTATGCCAGAATCAAGGGTGTCAATAAGCAGAGGCAAGGGAGGGCAGACCCCCCCCCTCCGAGTTTCATACAGGAGGTGTGTAAGCTCCCAGGTGGAGCTCTGAACTACAGCACAGAATTAGTGTGAAATGTAAGTTCTGCAGAGGAGAGGTGCCCCTGAGGCAGGGAATCAGTATTTTGTTTACAGAGGCAGGGTGATTAAGATAAGAAAGGGCTGGTGATTAAATTAAGGATATGGAAGTTTAGCCTGTAAAAGAGGAATCCCTCTGTGGAGGTGGCAGCTGGAAGAGGGTTTGTTTTAGAGAGAACACGGGGTGGGGAGGGGGGGGGGCGCTCAGAAAAAGTACAGCAAAGCACTGAGCCTAGGTTTCATTCAGAAAAGGGGGAGATTTGGGGTATAGGTGAAAAGAAGGGGTCAAACCCAGGGAAGAGCTAGCAGTGTATAGGGAAGTTCCCATTTTGCCTGTGGTACTTATGTGGTCCCATCACCATGGTATCTGAGGTATCACCATGTCTAACCTATTTCTCCTACCTTCGGTGAGGTAGAGCAATCCTGTTATCCCATTGTACAGATGGGGCACTGAGGCACACACAGACTAAGGGCCAGATTTTCAAAGATATTTAGACACCTAGTGAGATTTTCAAATGCACTTAGAAGGTTTGGTGCTTTGTAAACCCCACTAGATATCTGGCTGCATCTTTGGGTGCCTAAAAACCTTTGCCAAACAGGCAGCCAGGCGGGAAGCGCTGGGAGGTAGACGGAGAAGCAGGGACGTGCCGCATTCGCGGGGGGGAGGAGGAAGTGGGGTGGAGGGGGAGGGGAACTTGACTGCCAGTGGGTGCAGAGCACCAACTAATTTTTCCAGCCCCGGAGCACCCCACGGAGTCGGTGCCTATGCCCTTCACTCGGCCTGCCAGCCAAACACCCTCCTGCTTAAAGGTGCAGGGCGGTCATTTCCAGTGTATTTCTTCAGCATTCGTTTTTATACCCATCCCCATTAAATTTAATATTGCTGATAAAGTTCATTTTGTTAATCTTTTAAAGTTCATCATTAATCTGATCTGATGTACTCTCTGAAACTTCTCTCTGTGTGTGATTCCAGGCTCTGAGGCCTAAAAATACAGGGTGCTCTGGTAAATCATAAATATGTCTGAAGACTTCCAGATCTTGAATTTTCTATGGAACAACCACTTGGGTGTGGAATTCACATCCTTGTTTGGTACAAATAGATTTGGGGCCTTAGGCTGTGCCTACACTGGCCCGCAATTTGGACTAGGAGGGTACAAATAGCGGTGCTGTAATTCCTCTGGGTGGACATTGTGGGGGTGAACTAAATGGTTCCGAGTGTAGTTCTTTTCAAACTGGACTACATTAATGCAGGTCAGTGTAGTCAAGCCCTGTGTCTGTTCTAGCCCTGTGTCATTTGCACTAGTTTTACACTAGCCAATAAATATTACTTAAAATAACATATTTACTTTTTTACCTGCCTGGCTTCCTAAGCAACAGATAGGCATCTATCATCTGGAAAAGGCCAACAATCAAAGGCTTAAAGTAGTTATACATTTTACATGCAAAATAAATACAAACATAAGCTTTATGTGTGCATTTTCAAACCATTCACTGCTATGAAAGGCTTCAGCACATAGCTCAGCCTTTTACTGGAAACCAAAGATAGCTGAAAGAAACAAAGCCATAAATTGCCGAAGGGGTTTTCACAGTACATACCAAAAGGTCATTAAGAGAGACTAACTGAGGAATTACTTTTAGATCTAAATATTTATGTGGATGAGAAAATATGTAAATTTGAAAGTAGTTTACCACTTCACTAACAAAGCAAGTCTCAAAATGCGAGAACTTCAGAGAAGCAAGCTGCAAATATATTCACTATTCAGCTAATGTTGTGTTAGAATGCTTGACAATTTGAAAATGTTAGACACAAGGCTAACTAGAATTTAAAGCTGAAGAGCTCATTTTGCAAAGTTGCAAGGACAGGGTAAAATGTGTGTCTATGTCAAGCCACTTGGTCCCAGAAGTAAAGTTAAAGTAAAAAATAATAGAAGGCAGAAAGGTATGTTTTGTTGAGATTCACAGTTTGTTAGTAAATGTAGTACGATTGCTGTATGGGGAAAAGTCACCATTTGTAAAGCAGCCCACTATACAAGAGCACAAGTGCAGCCTAGTGGAAGATTGCCAACCACACAGCAGCTTTCTGTTCTGCTGTGGTAAACCACACTGGTGTAGCTATGTGCTACGGAGCAGCAACAATATGTCCAAATTTAAACACTGAGACCATCTTTGGGCTGATCCCATGATGAGAGATGAACAAAGCAACCCAACTATTACTTTTGAGAGGCACTACTGTATATATTTCATTTAGGTAAAGAACACTTTCTTAGGAATAAGATTTAATAGGGAAAAAGTTATAAGCCAAAAATGTTTTGAAATGTACATTGCTGGCAGCAATTACACATTGAAGATAATAGTAAAGTTTTCAGTCTTTTTCTGTCTCCTCCACCCCACCCCATTGTAATGAAATCACCACACTTTTTCACTTCCTTTATTTTATCATCTGCTATTCATAACTATACTTATATTTCTCATCCCTCCCAGTAAAACTAAACTAAAAAGGGGGCTGAATGTGAAACCTTAAAAAGAGAATGTTTATCTTCAGAGGAGGTTTCCATAGGTTACATTGGAAAACTGTTCCTTTAAGTTAAAAAGCAGAATTACCTTGCAGTTGAAGAAAAAAATCATAAAATAAAATTCCCATGGCATGGAATGATATTTCATTAGTTTGAGGAACTCAGGGATTATAGAGGAAAACTAAAAAATTAGTAAATCAAAAGCAGCTTTAATGTGAACAGAAACAGCACCTTTTGCTCTGAACATGATAAAAAGATTAATAGATTTTTAAAAGAATTGTGCAGATTCCCAAGGCATCATTAAATGAGAGAAGCAAGTTGACATTTCTGAAATGTGCTATAGCTTAGTATACAAAATTTGCTGAAGTTCATGGGTGTAGATTTGTCTAAATCTAAAAGTAACTCCTTGGAAGACAAGCAAAACGGTAGGATTATTACATCAATAGCAACGGAGAAAGGAAATGTTTTTTAATAACAATTATTTAAAACACTATTTTCTGTTTGTTTACATCAAATCTCTAACCAAACTACGAGAAGAATTTTTTTTGTGAAGGAATCCACACCTTGTCCCCTTCAGTTTAGGGATGAGAAAGTATATATTCTAACAGGAGTCCTCCAGCAGAAACATCTTCCTATGGCATGTTATTATGCATTATGGACATTTTATGTCCTCCTTTGAAGTCTCCGATACTGACCATTACAGGAAATAGAATATTAGATAAATGAATCATTGATTTCTTCCATTATAGCAGTTCTTATATTCCTATTAAAAAGAACAGGAGTACTTGTGGCACCTTAGAGACTAACACATTTATTTGAGCTCTCTAACTCCACATTCTACAGGCCATTATCCTCTGATCCCACTGATGATTACCAAAAGAAACTACACCATCTGCTCAAGAAACTCCCTGAAAAAGCACAGGAACAGATCTGTACAGACACATGCCTAGAACCCCGACCAGGGGTATTCTATTTGCTACCCAAGATCCATAGACCTGGAAATCCTGGATGCCCCATCATCTCAAGCATTGGCACCTTAACAGCAGGATTGTCTGGCTATGTGGACTCCCTCCTCAGGCCCTATGCTACCAGCACTCCCAGCTATCTTCGAGACACCACTGACTTCCTGAGGAAACTACAATCCATCGGTGATCTCCCAGAAAACACCATTCTGGCCACTATGGATGTAGAAGCCCTCTACACCAACATTCCACACAAAGATGGGACTACAAGCCATCAGGAATAATATCCCCGGTGGCTGAACTTTGTGACTTTGTCCTCACTCACAACTATTTCACACTTTGGGACAATATATACCTTCAAGTCAGCGGCACTGCTATGGGTACCTGCATGGCCATTTTTATGGCTGACTTAGAACAACACTTCCTTAGCTCTCGTCCCCTAATGCCCCTACTCTACTTGCGCTACATTGATGACATCATCATTATCTGGACCCATGGAAAAGAAGCCCTCGAAGAATTCCACCATGACAGACTTGAAGGTGGCAATTTTACAACAAAAAAACTTCAAAAACGGACTCCAAAGAGAGACTGCTGAACTTGAATTAATATGCAAATTAGATAGTTAGGTTTGAACAGAGACTGGGAATCCTTGGGCCATTATACTAATTGAATCTATTTCCCCATGATATGTATCCTCACACCTTCTATGTGTCATCTCGATTATCACTTCAAAAATTTTTTTTCTCCTGCTGATGATAGCTCATCTCAATTGATTGGCTTCTCACAGTTGGTATGGCTACTTCCACCTTTTCATGTTCTCTTTATGTATAAATATCTTCTTGCTGTATGTTCCATTCTATGCATCCGATGAAGTGGGCGGTAGCCCACGAAAGCTTATGCTCAGATAAATTTGTTAGTCTCTAAGGTGCCACAAGTTCTTTTTGTGAATTCTGTTCTTTTTGTGGATACAGACTAACACGGCTGCTTCTCTGAAACTTATATTCCTATTGAAACACATTCTTATGTTCCTGTTGAAACATAGTGGCTGTTTTAAAGGGAAAAGGGAAAAAAACCTTTTTAAATTACAGAGGTGTTTAAGTATGCAAAATGTCATCAGGGCAGAATGTCATTGCAAGACCTATCTATTTATTCAGGCTTTTCCTGAGAGAGACGCATTCAGGGGAAGTCTTAATCTTATGTAGAAGTGGGTACTTTAAGGGTTATTGTTAACATTATCTCAGTTTGGTTTTATTTATTTTTTAAACGTTATTCATATTCCAAGACATATAGTGATAGGCACACTATATAAATTCAACAAATTATAAAAATCCAGTTGCACTTTCCAAACCATAGACTTTTGGAAGCTTTGGCTATTAGTGTGATTTAAATTCTGCCCTAATAGCCTTAGGGTCCAAACATTCTGAAAATTAAGGTCCAGATTTTCAAATGTTCTCAGCAGCAAGCAGTTCCCATTGTTCTCAATGGGAGCTGTTTGGGTGCTGAGCTCTTTTGGAAATCTGGGCACTTAAATTTGGTGCCTATTTAAATAGAAGCTGAGCACTTTTGAAAATCTGTCTCCCTAACATACAACAACTTGCAGGGTATATGTGTGTATATTATTCTGTTACTTAGACTCTTATTTTACAGCACGTTCTCATTCCTCTAATCTTTCTTTTTGATTGAATGTGTAATCAGAATTTAATGGACTATACACCCTGGGCCAAATTCAGCAGTGAAATAAATGGTGGTGTAAATTATATATTGGTAGAAATTGTGTTTTAAAAATGGTGGAAGTGTCTACAGGTAGCAAATTAGTGGAACGTGGACCAAGTTAGCATTCAGTGTCCCAAATGTATGTACTTCATACTGGTTTAATGTTCTGTAGGGGTGTTTGGATAGTGTGGGCATAAATTAAATGTAGGGGTGTGTGTTTGTCAGGGAGGTGCTATTCTCAATCTCCTTCAGCTCCCTCAGCATGTAACAGTTGCCTAATGTAATCTCAAGAAAAAAGCACCACACTAGAGCAAAGCCTGTAACTTTTGTTAAATAAATAACAAAAGAGGAAGCATATAGGTTTTACTACCATGGCTAACTGTAGCTGATCACTCTGATTGTTGTCCACCATTTGGTCCAATCACCTTATTGAACCCCGAGTCAAATATTTGCCTCCCTCCTAGCCAGTCAAGACTATCTGGCTCACTGAGACCTGATGGTTACGTTGGGTGGGGCTAAAGGGGGCAGGCAATGATGGAAATTAGTAACTTTCACCCCGGAGGAGCAGCACATGGCAGTAGTAGCACTGTGTCAGGCCGCCACAGATGTCAAGTATCAGGGAGGCAAGGGCCAGACAAGCCAGGCTAGGCAAGGAGAGGATTAGAGACTTGAAATCTGAGGAGGGGGCCGAGACACAGATTTTATGAGGAGGAGGAGGGATAAGTAGGGTTTGGTGGTGAAGGGGCTAAGTGTGGGAATAAAGTACTCCAAAATCACGTAAAGGGGTCCTACTTCAAATTTGTGCTTGGAGACTGATCTATTATATTTTATCCCCTATAGGTTTTTATGCTGTCCTCATCTCAGTAGTATCTGAGTGCCTCATCTCAGAACTATTATCCACTTGTTTATATTGTAGTTGGAATTTTTAGAGTCCAAATCATGCATAATTAAATTGTATTACTTTGTAACTGTAATGCTGTGTGGATCTGATTCTTCATTGCTTGAACAGCTAAAATTTCCCCTGCAGAATGAGGAACTGTATGTTAGAAATAAAATACATCAGAATGCTGTTCAGGGCAATTTGAGATTATTAGGGAGGACATCAGAAACAGATGGAAAGATGTCACTGGGATGCCAAAGGTTATATGGAAAAGAATAAATGACTCCCTATTAGAATTTGTTTGTTACTGGATATGTTTTAAAATCAGACAAGGATTCACAGAGATAATGAAAGGTTGTTTGTTTTTTTTCATATAAAGAACAAGAATAGAGGAATACGTGAATGTAGCATAGCTAATTTATACCTCTGTCCAGAGAACAGAAATCTTCACTCAAGTGTAATGCTACTAGGGCAAATTTTGATCTCTGATATCCTGAGATAAATCTAGTGTAACTCAACTGAATGCGGTGGATTTACACCAGGTTTATACTGGTGTAAATGAGTGCAGAATTTGCCCCCTTTTCACACCTGTCTCCTAATTAATTTCAATCCTTGTATTACACATTTATCCTACAGGACTGCACAAATGTTTAAGAGTTGTTTAATCTCTTTTAACTGAAGGTTGAGTAAAGGTTAAAAACAGAGAGAGAATATTGTTCCTTTGGTAATTGAATATACTATACGAAAATGCAGTGGAAGATAAATTTTAGGACTTGTCTACATGGGGAGTTATTCCTGATTAACTCTTTGTGTGCATGCTCTTACTCTGGAATAAGAATTCCTTATTCAAAATTGGCTTAATCAACAGAAAGATCACCAAATATAGAGTTAATCAAGATAGTTTAATCTGCTTTAAATTCACACCCGAACTTATTCCATATCAACTTTCATATGTAGAGAAGCCCTTACTCTTTGGTTATTCTCCACATATCAATTTAGAATCTTTCCTACTTTCAATAACTCTGTTAAAACAATTACAGAGCATGTCTGATATTGTAGGCAGTTTGGTTGGCCTGTTTACACTATTTCATTTAATATCAACATTTCTATTATTTATCTATGCCAGTTCAATTACATTTTATTTTAGCAGGGAGAAATTAAAAACTGTTTTGTTCTGGTTTAAACAAATCATCTTGTGGGGCCTCATTCCATAGCTCTAATATAGGCAGTATCCCCACAGATAGCCACATGATCGTGGTCTTCAGTGTTTGGATCTTTTCAAGGGCTGCTTCTGGCCATACCTACCTACCAAGCTTGATACTGGTATTTTTTTTCTCGGCAGGGTGATGCAAGGGTTACAATTAGCACATGGGGGAAATGTGGTATTTCATATGTCGTATTTTAGTGGCAAATGACAACTTTTTTAAAGGCAACCACCACATATGTATTAATTTATTTGGGTAATATGTTTTGCCATCCTTCAGTGAAAGTTTTGCTTGTGTGAAGAGAGGAGGATTTGGTGTAATTTATTATCATAAGAGTATATGTACCTGAGAGACTGTCTTTTGATCAAAGGACAGAGCTTGCAGTTATCAAGAATCTCCCAATCTGGTAAGCAAATGCAATTAATGATATCGGCAGCAATGCTGGATTCAGTAAAATATAAACAATGTCTAAAGTTCAGAGATTTACTAACGTACTGGAGAATTCAGGTGAAATCATTGTCGTGCATAATATTAATCTGTTTTTGAATGAACAAAACACAGAAAGCCCCCACAGCTAGCCACTTCCTAGATTGTGGAGATCAGCAGCCCATGAAACCACAATTAGTCACAGCTTGAAAAACCACAATTTTGATGACTCTGTTTTCTGATTATTTCCATGCATTTTGCCTGAAATCATCAGAAAACACCCAGTTGAAGAACAGGAAAATAAGAAGTTAGGAGAGAAAATATTTTTAAGTGTAAATAATTTCTGGCATAAATAAAATAAGTATGTTTCAGTGATTACTTGGTGTATTCAATTTTTAAATAATAAAATGGCACGTGAAATTGAATGAACAGTGGCTTTTCTGAAGACTTTACAATATTTATGAAAACTATTCCTTTGAAACAAAATGTTCCCCTTGTTTGATGTTAATAGGGTAGAATAATGCTTTGTAAATGGGTTAAGATTAGTGCTGCTTCAGTGTGTAACACTTGTTCTTTTGCAGATAATGGTATTTGAGTTTGTAATTTCACAGCACTGCAAATTTGTAAGATAGTACAGACCCCTGTGCCTATGCAGAACGTCGGTGAAGTCAGTGGGTCTTTACATGAGATCACGGTCCATGCTAGACGTTCTGGTTGCAGGAGATTCGAGCCATAGCCTCTAACTGAACAGATTATTTTAAAATTCTGAAAGGAAATCTACAGCATGCCTGAGAACACATCACACCACTGTAATTCTATCACTATCCTTATTTGATAGATTGTGCAACCTTTATTCATGTTAATCTAAAATACCCTAAGTATCTTAACATTTAAAACTCCCTAATGTGTTTGGGACCTAGCTAACTTAGAAATCCTCCGCAACATCATGAAGATCCGCTGGCAAGACAAAGTGCCCAATCTTGAGGTCCTCGAGAGAGCCCAGATGACAAGCATCAAAATGATGATCATAAAGTCACAGCTACGTTGGACCGGTCATGTCAGCCGCATGGATGCCAACAGAATCCCCCGCCAGCTTCTGTATGGTGAGCTCTCCCAGGGCATCCGGCATATAGGTCGTCAACGAAAACGTTACAAGGACACCATCAAAGTCAATCTGCAGTATAGCAGTATCAAACCCAGGGACCTTGAGGACACCGCCAGCGACAGAACACAGTGACGTGCAACAGTCAGAAATGCCTGCATCGCCTTTGAGGAAGACCGCTGCCGGCGTCTACAAGAGGCACGCGAACGACGTCACAGAGCACCAGCAGCGCACAACCCACTGACTGCGAACTTCCCATGCACCATCTGCAGCCAAATGTGCATCTCTAGAATTGGCTTGTACAGCCATCAGAGTGCACACCATGAGACCAACAATAGATGATTTGCTCAGATTTGTCATCATCGGATCTATGGACTACCAAGAACTTAGAAATTACCTCACTCCCCGTGTGATATTGCCATAGCTGTGATTAGTAGAGATGCTCTAGCTAAATCCCTCTCCTTCAGGTAAAATGGAAGGTAGTTGTTTGCTGGCATGCTATTCTACATGCAGGATCTTTGGCTCTGGAACTCGATCCCTCTGTTCTACCACAATGTGCATTTGTTAACCTTGTGGATTTGTTACATGACAAAGCCCATGTTTTTCATTGGTGTTTGTACTGTGCTATGAACACACATTATCTCCACACAAACCTGGAATGAAGTATAGTTTAACAAATTTAAATTAAGGGATTCTAAATCAAATTAAAATTGCTTATATTGTAGAAGAATTTTTCAATGTTGTTAAGATCCTCAAGTACAGTTGGCAATAGACAGTAGTTCCAAATACTTATAGGTTAATGAATCTTGTGGAATATACCAGGAAAATCAAGATTTTTGACAGCCGTTATCAGTTTCTAATTCCCAGAGGAATCTTAAAAGATAATAAAGAGTGCCAGCAAAAGCAAAAGGCTGTCATGTACAGGTACATGGAAATGGGTAATGGGAAATTAACAGTGTATAAAAGACTTGGATAAAAGCACAAAACTATTGGTAATTTCTGATTTTTATTTTATTTTTTTGATTTAATTGAAAACAAGAAAATGGGCACATATTTTCAGAAATTCCACTAAGATGCACAATATTTTAAAGGCAATTCACAGTGATTAGTGAAGTTGGGTTTATTTTTGAGTGAACATGGCTGCTCACATAAACTGCAAATTTCAGGACTTCCAAACTTTTCAATATAAAGGAAATGGTGAACGTTTTCACTTGAAATTCAGTGTGGGAAAAAGAACTTTACACAGATCTGAAAATTAACCCATTGTTCTACTAAGTAAACAGAACAGATCTCATGAAGAAATTGTCCACAAAATTCTATTGAATGCTCAGGTCCAGATCCTCAGATGTATTTAGGGGACTAACTCCCATAGAAATCAATAAGAGCTAGGTGCCTAAATACCTTTGAGGATCTGGCCCTCAGTGTCTTCTAGAATGCTGTGACGAATAGCTTTGTAATCCATTTGTGGGGGCATACCGTATCCTTCCTATCGGACGTTACACACTGATGATCCTTTCTTTGCATTGCAAAATAGCCAGCTCACAGTCAGGCTACTGTACAAAAACTAAGAAAAATAATCTCCCGCTGAGATTCCAAACATTTACAGATGCTCCATTTAGTTTAGCTTTCATAGAACTTCACATATTTTGACTTAAATGAGTAATTTAAAAATATGCCGCTAAGAACACATCCTTTAATTATGGCTGACCACATTCCCTGTCATAGAATTGTGCACCAAGTTTCTGTTACTGGGCACAGTTATATTCCTTTTATGAAGACATATTAGTATGTTGGGCTGTTTATTCCTTACTAGCTGTCAGATTGGTGCTCAGCAAATAAAGCAGAAAAAATAATGTTCTACTGTAGAGCATAAGGAAATGTAATTGGTTGGAAGTGCATCCTGGTGCAAATTTTAATGTATAAATGAAACAGTTAGAAATTGTGGTCCCAATCCTGAGACTGGATCTGGGCAAGTGGACCTTTGCACTCATGTGCCACAAGATGGGATTCATTTGGGCTCCTGATGAGCACAAATGTCTTCTGGCATGTATCTGCTTGCAGGATTGCGGCCTACATTTTTACTTATCTGATCACAGGTTCTGATAGTTTCTATATGGATGATATCAGTTTAAAATATCAATATATAATCAGTTTGTGGTGTTGCAAGGCCTTCTCCTTAACTGGATGAGATTCAGTTAGCCATGATGGTTGTTTTGTTTCTCAGTGTACAGAACAAGAGGCTTTGCTCTTTGCTCAAACTGTTTGATACAATTCACATACAGAGTGCTCTATTTAGACCAAAGATTTAATGAAAGAAGCTTGGCCATTTTGACATTGTTTGGATTTGCATATTATTACGTAGTATGCTCAGAGTTTCTATAAAGCTTTGGAGCCAGGAAACTTTTAAATTTAAGTTTGAATTTTGTTCTGAGCTATAAAAAGTACATATTGGGATACCTTTCTGAGCAGAAGAGCAGAGAAACTCTCTCAAACTGTCTTTTATTGTGGCAAATTTTTAAAATATAATTCCTAATAAGATTTCTTTTATAAAAAGGGACGACAAACGTACCATAGAATACCTATCAAAATGTGGCATTTCAAAAATATCATTTCATGGACAAAACATTATATAACTATGTTAATATACTATATAAAGAAGGGGCGGGGGGACCTGACCAGTAAAGTTTGATAAATACTGCAAAAAACAATTAAAAAACCACACAGTTTCTTCAATTATCTGCTCATTCCTGTTTATATCTGTTAATTCTCATGTTTAAGAAATAATTGTTCTTCTTTGAATTCTGTTTTTGCATGCAAACCAGGGGCTTCATGCATCTACTCAGAATAGACATTACTCAGTATTCTGTTTTCAAAAACTTTAGTCATCCATTCAGGAAGCAGAAACGATACCACCTGGCTTGCATATGATTAGTCATTTTAGGAATAACGAATACTCTAAGCTGAAGAGTCTGTAAATAAAGTCTTGTAAAAGTGGTTCACCCAGATTATTGAGCAAATACTTACAAATAACAAATACCATACTGGTAATCAGAATACCTTTTGGAAGGGTATGTAAACAGAAATAAGGGCTAAATTAATCAGGTAATTTATTCACAGTGAATAACTTAATCAGCTCTGTCAGCTATATAATAGCCAAGTATACACCACAGAACTTCACATTTCCAAAAGCACTGTACAAACATTTATTATTTGTGTTGTGTTAGCACCTTGGGGACCGTATCAGAGACCATCATATGCTAAACATTATGCAAACACATAACACAAAAAAGTCACTGCTGCCAAAAGCTTACAATCCACAATAGTTATTCTTCACAATTCCTTTGTGAGGTAGATTAAGTAAATAGTGTTCCCATTTTTCAGATGGGAAAACTAAGTCACACAATAAGTTACTTGCCCACTGCTACACAGTGGGTTAAATTGAGGCCTGGATAAGCAAGTAGATTGTATGTGTAGACTGGGGAAATGCATTTACCTTGTCCGTGAGTCAGTGTTATCACCTGTAAAATGTGGACAATGTTATCACCTGTAAAATTTGGACAATAATATTTCCTTAATTATCGCATAGGGGATTTGGTTTGGACCTGCTTATATCAGAACTCAACCGTCCTAGTGAGTCCCTGGCAAAACCAAAATTAATCCTACGAGTTTCTGATTCCCAGCTGTGTGTTAATGTACTAGACCACACTGTGTGTCTAAGAAATAAATGCAGTTATGTAACCAAACAGACTCTGAGGGGACAAACAGTAAGAAAAAAACCATACTTTTTTGTATGTGCTAGATCTTTTACACAAGAATTATACACATTTTGATTTACATTCAAGATTTATTTCATTAGGATACTCCCAAAATGATTTCACACTTGCAGTTAGTAATGTATATTTTCCTTAAATGTACAGCACCCTGAATTTTAAGATCAGAATAAGCATTTATGATTTTCCTTTTCCTCCATAGTTGTTTTTTTTTTAAACGTCGTATTCAGTAATCCAAACAACATACATTTTTGGCAGTTCTTTCTGAGGAAAGGTTTGATAAGGTGCGAGAAACAGTATTTCAATAAATTGTTCCAGGGCATAGTTGTGCCTTTGCAGAGCCTACTCTCAGTTGTTACTGGCAGACATTTTTGTCTGCATGCCTCATCTTCTTCCTAAGCTCTTTAAAGTGCAGATAAAAGTTTGATGTGGCCTGAATAAGATTAGCTACACCTTTGCGTTGATATGGAGCTACAATACTAAAAAGTTTGTTTTCCACTAGATTAACTCTATTTTTCCTTAGTGTACAACAATAAAACCTAATCTTCATTCCTCACTCTTCTGCACAAGGTGAAAAGGCTTCTTATCAGTTTTAAATGTACCATATGAGTTTGGCTTAAGAAATCTGAGGCATAAATCTTTTTGAAGTTCAGAGGCCAAAATATTTTGCAGCTGTTGGTAGGACTTGAAAGGTAAACTTTCTTTCTCTTGGAGGGTGTATGTGTGCGTGGGGTGGGAAAAGCTCATTGTAAATGAAATATTTTAAAAGTTACATTAACAAGGAAAAGACTTGTAAACGATGAGATTATGCTTGCTAAAAGATAAGCAACTACATCATTTATGAAAACAGTAATAATTCCATTATTAATGTTCCAAAAAGAAATTCTATTTGATAGGAACTAAAGGACAGATATTAAATTAATAAAATATTCAGTGTAGCTATAGTAATTTAAATAGAAACAAACAAACCCCAAAATACCGATTTAAAGTTGGGAAAGAAATGAGTTAAAGGGCTTCCTTTTGAAGCCAGTTTTGTTTGCCTTCATACGGCAAAATGGATTCATAGCAATAACTTGTATAGTTTTAGTCCTGGTTCAGCAAAGCATGGAGGCACATGCTTAAATCCATCACAGTTCACCAAAGCACTTAAGCATGTGCTTTAAATTAACCACATGCTTGTGTGTTTGGCTGAATTGGGCCTTTAGTCACTAGGGATCTCATTTGCTCTTCATTACTTCTTGTCTGCTTTAGGTCCTTAGACTGCATTCATCACCATGGGTTGATCCCAGTACAAGCATGTGTGGCCCCATCCACAGTAAAAACCTATGTTCAGGGGCTAAAAGAAAGCAAAGCTCCAGGAACCATCTCCCCACCAGTAAGGTGAGGCACACATTTAGACCACAAGTCCTGTGGAGCCCAGGGAAGCCAAAGGAGATAAGCTACCTTCATAGAGGCCCTGTGCATCTGCTCTGCTTCCAGGTCCCAGCAATCCCCAGGCTCTCTGGAAGCATGGCTGTTTAACAGAGCTGTTTACTACTGCTCTTATGAGTTAATAGAAGGAATGAAAGAATCAATAAATAAATAATCAAAGTTATTTCACATGGATGCCACCAGTTCTCCTGATGCTGTATTTTGTAGAATAAACAACATATGGCTGACAGTAGGTGACAGTGCAATTTCAATAAATTCTTCATGAGATACTGAATACTGCTTTGGTGACATTTATCTTATTGTTTATCTTCCTAGCACTGAACACTTCCATAATTCCAATGTTGTCATACAAATGCATCATAGATATAGGTTCCTAAACATTTATCATTCTATATTCTCCTTTCTATGTATAGAAACTTACAACCACTGCAGTCCAGGCACATATGCCACCAATGCAGTGAATTGATTTCAAAGTCTCCAACATGACATTGGACAGCATGGACATTAGTTCTGTTTCTGTTGCATTTTGGGCATGTTGCAGTGGATTATTTCTGACATTTGTGGTCTTAGAGAAATCCAAATTAAATAACTGTTGTTCTTTTAAAATTGCCTGCATGGAGCCCCACTATATATACATGTCCTCAGCACATAAGTTTGCAATTCCTCAGACAGCAGTGTCCATGGGGCTGGGCATGCCCGATTCTCAGGTCTTTGTGCCACCTATGTAAAAATATATAAGGGAGCACAGCCCCAACTTCTGCTTAAGTAATTATCTACATTGTAGGCAAAGATCAGGAAATCAGCAATCCAACGAAGTGGGTATTCACCCACGAAAGCTCATGCTCCAATATGTCTGTTAGTCTATAAGGTGCCACAGGACCCTTTGCTGTGAAATCAGCAGTGTCACTCAATATCTCCTGATGTAGTTGTTATTAATGTATATTATAGTACCTCTAAGAGGATCCTAACAGGATTGAGGGCCCACTATGCTGATCATGGCTGAGGCCAAATCTGCTGACTTCAAACCCTGCCCTTCAAGCAATGGCATCTATCTATTTAGGTAATATATAGCCCCGCTCCATAATATCTGAGAACCCACATCAATAATAGATGATAATGTTCAGTGTTTTTTCTGCCTAGGACTGGGGCACAGTCAGCCAATGCTCTGTTTGACAGTCTTTTTAAAAACTATCCACAGTGAGCTTGGGGGAACCGTTGTAAATGCTACCTCTTGGAGATGCCTATAGGGACATCATCCCCTAGAACTGATTGAAAGCATTTATATCCAGATCCCACTCCCAGTCTGATGAACCAGGGATGGGCGCCCAGGGCAGTTTCATGTCCAGAGACATGTTTGATATCCTATCGTTCCAGGTTGTGTTGTGCCTTTTGTTTTTTGCATAACAAATACAATATGAGAAAATCATACTTGGGACCCAGATAACTGTGTTTACTAAATATACACAGCATGAAAGGTCTAGCTCAGGGGTTCTCAAACTTTTTTTTGTAGGCCCCTATTTGAAAATGTTTCAGGCTGTGATGACCGTCCCCACCCCCCAAATAAAGTGATAGTAAATTACTGTAGGTTTCAGAGTAGCAGCCGTGTTAATCTGTATCCGCAAAAAAAACAGGAGTACTTGTGGCACCTTAAAGACTACTCATAGAAGCATACTGATGCTCATGCCACCCTTACATCTGCACCGCTGTTGGCAACAGGGCTGCCTTCAGAGCTGGGGACCGGAGAGTGGTATTGCATGGTATGGCATTGCCTCCCTTACTTCTGCGCCATCAAGCTACCACACATCTTCCTGTGAGACAAAAAAGAAGAAATGGAATGATGTGTGTCTTATGACTCATCTTAACATAGTTACTGAGATAATCCTGTTATATTTTTGATACCTAGAATTTCCTTGATTTCTGGGCCATTCTGAATTGTAGTACCAGCTGACTGATGTCATGTGAATATGTGTTTGGGTTTTTTCTTTTCTTTTCGCACAGCCACAGCTACTGAGATAAAAGTGTGGGGGAAGGTAGGGCTGAGGGATGAAGAAGAAAGGGAAGGGTTTAGAAAAATAACCTGCATAACTGTGCACCTATCTATCTAAGGTACTTCTATGGTCTGTGTTACTATAGCATCTAAGTACCTCCCCATCAGTAGTGTATTGAGCCTTATCACACCCCTGTGACATAGGGAAGAGCTATTTATCCCCATTTTTACAGATGGAAAATGTAGCAAAGTGACATGCCCAAGGTCTCACAGGAAGTCTGTGGCAGAACAGGGAAGTGTTCAGAAAACTCTTGCGTCCCAGGGTAGCATCCCTACCACTGTACTGTCCTTCCTCGCCTAACATCAGAATGCTCACTTTGGGCTGGATTGTTGCAACTATTTCTGACTCGTGTCGAGGAATAAGGTCCCCTT
Organism: Mauremys reevesii; assembly: GCF_016161935.1. Lineage (NCBI taxonomy): Eukaryota > Metazoa > Chordata > Testudines > Geoemydidae > Mauremys > Mauremys reevesii. The sequence goes on along the minus strand of NC_052627.1, from coordinate 62,049,489 downwards.
TGCTCTCCTGGCAGCTTTGCTCAGATTGGGACTCTGACCTCGGGGACAGCAAAGACCACTTGACTGATATTCACCCATCAAGTGAGTGGGTAGAGGGTGAGAGGAGGCGTGGCTACACCCTGCCCCCTTTCCAGCCAGACTAGCTAGTCAAGCACTTGGGAAGAATGGGGGAGGGGAGTATGGTGGGGAGGAAGCTGCTGTATGAAAAGGGATGAAATTACTTACAGTCCCTGAGCAAAGAGGTACCAGGGGAGTAATTCTAACTTTCTAAGTCAAAGTTCATTCTCTGAGCTGTTCCTGAGGAAGTGCAGCTATAAGTCAACCCCTAAGTGAGGTTGATTGTAAAGTTACAGTTTAGTCCTTTGGTTCCTGTCGCATCTCATCCTCACAACCTTCCCTCCTCCCCCACCAAATTTTTGCCCCCTCCCACTTTTTATAAAGATTGAGAGTTCCTTCGGGCACATCTGTAAGATATTCATTTCAATAGGTTCAAATCTACGCAGGAAAATGCAGTATAAATAGCCTAACTGGAAATTCCATTGGATCCAACACTAATTGTCATTCTTGGCTTTTACTACAGGGCAGCTGCTGGTCTAGTGTATTTTACTATGGTTTTTGGTTTTCGCTCTGATTCATATTTAATAACACAGTAAAGACAAAATTGTTTGTTTCTATCTAGTATTTAAACATGTTTCATCATATTAAAATAAATGAAAATGGTTCCCTGGGTATAAAAACAAAAATTGAAAAAGTTTTAAGTTTGTTTTTAATGTGGGGGGAGGGGAAGAACACGCTAAAATACATCATTTGTCAAGATATTTTATTATTTTGCTGTTTTGATGTGAATCACTCATCCTTGGGGGAGGGGGAAGCCCCAAACATTCCTATTAATCAATTATGTGGTGCTATGAAAGAAAAGTTTTAAGTATTTAGTCCATATTCCGGAGTGCCTCAACTTCACTAGAAAGACTGGGCCATATTTCTCCCTGGTGTAAGCCCACTGGATACAATGGGCCCCATTCATAAGCTGCGTTACGGCCCCTTTGCCCATATCCCAACTGCAAATGCCCACTATGGAGTTCCCCTGTTGGAGGAGAGCTTGCTTTTGCTGCAGTCAGTGCCTGACCGCTACCTTCTCCGCAAAGAAGTGAGTGGAGAAAAGACGTGTTGGAGTCTTGCTCTGTTCAGGCAAAGTCTTCATTATCAAAAAAGATAGATTGCTAATGCATGTTAGGTATCAGTGAAGATAAGGCACTGTGATGGTCAATCAAGGCCAGAGGATAGAGAGCTGACCTTGCTACCCTGTGGTAAAAACTAGAGTGCCTTGTATCCACTTGGATTTCACAGTGAGATAACTGTTGTACATTAGCTAACCCACTGTAGAAGACAACTTTTTTTTGCACACAGTCATCAGGGCTGTTGAGGATCTTAAACCAATGGTGCAACTTAAAGCTGCTGACAACAGCTTTAAGTTGTGACAGAGCTGCAGCAGGACCAAAGGAGCCAGAACACACCAAGATTTACTCAGCACAGGTGAGAGTCTAGCCCTATGGATTTTCAACAGGGATTAATTTGTTTCAATTTTATTAAAAAAATTTAATGACACTGATGGGCTTAATTAACCTTTAGGAGTTGTTACATCATAAAGCTGAGCCAGTTTTTTTGGGAGTAACTAGGTGTGCAGTTATCAATTAAACACAAATATGGAATTTCACAATGTTTTGAAACAAACTATGGAACAGAATCACACTTTAGATAGAGCAATAAGTGCTATCAAAGTGGAGAATCTGTTAATGGCAGATGTTGAGCTCTTATGTTTGAGGGACGGTTGCTGAATTCAAATAGTTTTCATTTTATGTTGCAAAACATCAATAGCGATATAGCTGGCCGTACCCATAGATGGTTTTTATATAGACCTGATCAGCTGACTGTATTGTGAATTTGAGTGATAGTCCAAGCACATTTAACTAACAAATGGACAGGTTTTGATACTCTTACATTGTTGTCCCATTGCTACAGCAGAAAGAGAGAAACTGTCTGGTTGAGAACTTGAATATAGAGTTGTTTGCTTGAGGTTACAACTCCTGTGCTACCTCTGAGAATTATCATCTACACTAGTGGTTTTCAACCTTCTTTCATTTGTGGACCCCTAAAAATTTTTGAATGAAGGTGCAGATCCCTTTGGAAATCATGGATATAGTCTGCAGACCCTTAGGGGTCCGCAGACCACAGATTGAAAACCACTCATCTACACTTTGCCTTTTGCCATCTGACATCCCTGTAAAGAATGTATATACTTGTAAATAAGTTAGGATACAGTATCTTTTGTCAATTCATTTCTCTCCTAACAAGGAAAGTACCCCCTCCTAGAATACAAACTTTTCTCAGTGTTCAGAAGTCATGACACTTCTACAGATTAAATAATTTTAAAAAACCTTTGAAATGCTAGTGAATTCTTGTCGTTTGCAAGCTAGATAAAGCTGCCACTCCTAATAACGTGTTACGAATGATGGGAATAGACAAAAGAAAGATACTACTATTTATTGCTACTCTTGACATTCCGCCTAAAATGCTTAAATGAAAAATAAACAACTATTAGCAGTTTTAACAAAGAATAACATTTTAATTGTCATAAAATACTTAACTATGCATGTAATTAAGACTTAGTAGGAAGTTGTTATGTGGTAAATATCAATTACAGTATTCACATCTTTAAAGACAACATTGCAATTATATACTCAATAAATTAGGTACTAAATACATGTTTTTACACTGATTTATGCAATTTTATTAAACGTAATTGTTTTTGATAAATGATGTTATAAATTTGTAACTACCGTTCATTGAGATGTGAATCTTCAATTGTGTGAAATTTTGCTATATTTTCATGATGTTTTATTTTGTTTTTCTAAAGTGAGACTAGTGGACAGTGATGACAATTTTTGTGTTTAAACTACTTTATCCATTTTGCAATGAAGCAATATGGGTCTGATTCACTACTTCCTTACTCTAGTTTTACACTGAAACAACTATATGATTTCATTGGGGTTATATCAAGATAAAATTAGAGTAACACACTGGTGTATCAAGCCTTGTATGTGCATCAAAAATGTGAGCATGCTGTAAAAAAAAGTCAGAAAAAGTTTGTTGGAAATTAGTGATAGGAAATGAGTTTTCTTCAGAATGATTGCTAGTTTAATCTTCCTGATATTTACTTATTATTGAGCAAAAGAAAACCCCACACTTTCAAAACAGAAAACATGAATATTAACATATATTTATGTATAAATACTCTTTCTGGAGGAAAACAGGAAGAAAAATCTTACAATATTTATTTTTCTTTATAGTCTGGATAGCATTGCAGCACTGTTTTGAAATTTGCAGCACCACGCATTGTGCAGTATAAGTTTTAAATTACTGTCCAGAATATATTGATTTATTATCATAACCCAATGGACAGATCATCATGCTATTTGTAATGTGGGAAATAAACACTTACTTTTCTGGGATCTGTGTTACTTTAAATTACCCACCAACAATGGGCAGCTGGATGCCTCTCTGCTGGAAATAATGCTAGAATGACAGGATACAGATCCCTACAGAAGTTACCAATACTAACAGACTGGGTACTTCTGTACATATTTCTATGCTTGCATGATTCCTAGATTAAAAAAAAAACAACCAAGGACCATGCATATGGTAGAAATAAAGCAAGGACAGCCATTCTCGTGGTATTTCTTGAAAGCAAATATTAGGAAAGGCATGTTGACTACTTCCACTCATTGCCTTTCCCCCGCACCCTCACGTCAGCCCTCAGACACACACTTAATCTACTGCCCATACTCCTGGAGAGTTTACAGGTGTTGGCTCACTTACAGTTAGTGGAATGAAACTTTGCTACAATAGCAGCAAATTCTGATGGTGTGTGTTGTGGCTTTTTCGGGGCTGTTTTCAACATTTTAAAGAAGTTCTGTTTAGTGTGCAGTGTTGAGAGGCCATTTCAGATTAAATAATACCTACCTGTTATATAGCACAGTTAATCTACGAAGATAACACACAATGCTACTATTATCCTTCTGAATTATTTGGTTGACAGCATCACTATGCTTGAAACTTCACTGAACATACAGTCCCTTTTTCATCAATAGGCAGCAACAGGATTTTCTACTATTGTTACGCTAGAATAGTTTCATATTTGACTATACAACACCAAACCCCACAAAAGGCCAGTTAATCCTTGTGCTAAAAGCAGCATGAGAAATGTGAGTTTCCTAAGATTTCAGGAGGGAGTAATTGCTTGTAATGGAGCTATATTTTTCCATCAGAGGTTTAGCGCACCATTTGCTCTAATTATTTCTGACATATCATCCATCATTTAGTGAATTTCTCCAGGAAAGAGGTATAGTAGCATGTCATTCTTTAAAACCAAGAAAGTAAGAAGAAAAAATGTGTAGTCAAATTAGCACTTTAAATGGGGGGAATGTTTAGGTGCTCCCTGGATTATCATTAGTCTTAGTCCGTAAATTGGTTAAACAGCTAGTTACTTTTATAATTTCCACTGACAAGTTTATCCAGCTTTATAAAGTACAATGTTTGACCTAAGCAATTCCCTTACATATCTAACTGATACTGTTCTTTGTTTTATTGCAGCACCATACAGAAGCTGCCAGCCCATCTATGTTACCCCCATCAGCTTTACCATTAGATTTACTAAACAATGCTGTTGCTGGATTTAGTACTGTAGAAGAACTTATCCGGTATCTGGAACCAGACAGGTGGCAACTGGACTTGGAAGATCTGTACAGACCAACATGGCAAATCCTTGGAAAGGCATATATTCGTGAGAGAAAATCAAGAGGTAACCCTCTCTTCTGTATTTTATGGCTCTGCATAGATGTTTATCTTGGCAAAGGAACAGTCATTTTGCATATTCTTCACCCAGCTTTTAACTTTCTATATTCTTTGCGGAGTATAGATACTCCAACATGTTTATGATTTGGACAAAGGGCAATAACTAAAAATGTCTCCTCAAAAATATGGAGAAATTTAGCAAAAAGCAGCCAATGCCAGAGCACTGCTCCATGTTTCATAGCTAAGGCCCTACCAAATTCACAGCCAGAGAAAAAGCATCATGTACCTTGAAATCTGGTCTCCCCCCATTGTGTGCTTTTACCCTATACTGTACAGATTTCATGGAGGAGATCAGTGTTTCTCAAACTGGGGTCCTGGTGGCAGTACCACAACCCCCATATAATAACCTTGGCCCTCCTCCCTCTCCCCTCCCCCCCACAACTCCTTTTTGGGTCAGGACCCCTACAATTATAACACCGTGAAATTTCAGATTTAAACATCTGAAATCATGAAATTTACGATTTTTAAAATTCTATGACTGTGAAATTGACCAAAATGGACCTTGAATTTGGTAGGGCTCTATTCATAGCACAGGGAATTTGGGAGGCATTTGTGCCAGGCTCAGCCCTGGGAGAGAATAGCCACTCCAGATCCTATTTAAAATAATAATATTATGTTGAAATTTCCAAAATATAGAACTCAAAGTGAAGTCCCCCTTCTTCAGAGCAATAGATGGACTTTGATGGAGCTTCTTACCTAATACAGCCCCAGGTCCTGCACTCCTCCCTTGTATCAGCCAGCTTGTGCGCTGGGGAGTTTGATCATAGTTGCAGTGTGTCTTCCCTGCCCCACATCTGATCAGCCATTAACTCTTTTACATCATGACATTTTTTTCTTTCTTACCAAAAAGATTACAGCAACTGGGAACAAAAAGGGCCCTAGCACCAGAAAGGGGTTTCTCTGGATGTAGCTAAGCTGACAGGCTAACTGAGAAGAGGCATAGGCAGGGGGTGAGAGTTCCAAGTGGAGATGAGAATGTTCTCATTAGAGCAAAATGAGTACGGCACCTTAGGAAATTTACTCTCAGGAAAACGATGATGTGGCCAGGTGTAAAGAATCCCAGCAGCCTTCCAGTAACAATAATGAATGTTTGTTGTAAGGTGGACTCAGTAGATATCTGTTCAGGCCATGGAACAGAGCTTTACTCCTCTGGCTGACAAATAAAGGCTATAGAGTTGTGTTTCCTGAACTGGGTATGTCAAGCCTGGAGGGAGGCCATAAAATGATTTCTTGCCCATTCAAATGGTAAACGCTAGCATGCACTTGTATAATACTGCTCATGTGCAATCTATGTGTAGTACTCTATGACGTTGTAACTATAGAAAATACTGTATCCTCAGATGGCGATGCAGTCTCTCTCTAATCTATCGATCTAATGTATTTATCGAATCTATGGAGGCAATAGAATGTATACACAGAAGAGAGACCAAAGTAGGGGTGAAAGGTTGCACCTGGCATGTTCTACTGACTGGTGCTGTGGGCACTTGACTTCTCATTGCCTCCAAATGCAAGGATTCTGATTGGCCGTTGTGTGCAAAAAAAGGAGAATCTCTCAGCATACAGCACACAAGGGCCAATCACAAATTGGCCTATATTCTTTACCACTTACAGTATAATGTAGTGCTCTCAAACTTTGCATTGGGGTATTCAGGAAGGAATTGTACCTCTCTGACGTGCAGCCCATCCCTGACCTTCTTTCAGTTGGTGTAGTCTGGATTGTCCCAGAATGTGAATGTAGCAATCTTTATGGCCTCAGAGCAAGTTGTGTTAATGCCCTCTTCCACACTATCCCATGAAACAGTGGTGTCTCTGGCCACCACTTGGTGAGGTAGGCAATTGCTTAATTGAAGGTGTAAAGTATATACCCTCTATTAAGGATTTTACCTTACATAGAGTAAATCAAGGAAAGACATTTCCTTCTGCTTACACTGGAAATTTGTGCATTTTCCACCAAATCTCCTGGAGATACTGCCACTATTTCATATTTATAGATTGCATGTTGATGAACAGCATGCAGACAACACTCTCTTCCCTCCCTATCACATAACATGAAAATGAAAATATTCAAGTGTAAATGAAATATCAGTTAGTAGCGCCTATGTTGGCAAATGTAAAGTAGATTATTCAGTCAGCAGGGAAGGAGAGAAGGTGAATCCTTTTCATAACTCAGATTTAGTTTTTTGACAGCTGATCCCTGGATCAGAGCTAAAAATCTACCAGTCTAGCCATGCTTTTATTGCTACAGCTATGCATAGGTAAATCAAAACTTGGATAGGAGGCAGTTTGTCTTTAAAAGCTTTCAGCTATGAAGCACATCTTTCAAATATTCATTTAGCACTTTCCTAGTTAAAGAGTTTCACCATTTGTCAACTGCATTACCATTTTAAGCATATAATAAGTGAGAGAAAAGCAATGTATATTTGTGGAACCTTACATAAACAGAAATGCAGGTGTTGGATAACATCTATATAGACAAAAGCAACTCTCTACGAGACAGTGATCTTCCCAAGAAACTATCAGAGTAAATCTTCTAAAGACTTCTAATTAGACAATGAAATAGATTTTCCTTTGAATAAACATATCAGGGTATTGCCACATTCATCTTAAAAGGACCACCCTCAGACTGCATTACTGAGTGTGTAATGTTATAGCCTGGGGCAGAAAATGTGTCCCATTAAGATGACACAGTATTAACTGTTAGGTGCTTTGAATAGTTAGAGAATGTGAACATTTTCCTTGTTTTTATTTTTATTATTATTGTTTTTAATAACATGCTCTATTGCATTAAAAACCTATTTTAAGAAGTACTATAGAAAATTATCTGTCCTAAAATGTTAATCAGTTAATTAAAACTACATTGTACCCTTCAAATTCTATAATTAGGCCAGTTTTCTTTTTGTTTTATTCATTTTAATTAAATGCCATATTTATGTCCAGAATTTAGGACCAAACTATGATCTCAGTTATATCCATGTAAATCAGGAATACCTCTGTCAGGTCAAAGGAGTTATTCCAAAAAGCAAAATTTGGTTCTGTATTCCAAAATATTTTCATATATAAAAACTAAGTTCCTTTTTAATATTATACGTATTAAAAAGTAAAAAGTGCATTGCAGTGAAAAAAAGTAGTCCAGTCTTACTCTCACAAAAATCAATGAGTAATCAATGGGCCACATTCTGCAGCCTAATTACAGCTCCTTTATGCTACATGCATGGTACAAGAAGCAGATAATTCTCCTGGTGTGTGGGAACCTCCTGTTCATATATCTGTACTGAGACCATGTGTCTCTGCTCCTTGCACTCCTGGCAAAGGACAAGAAGAGCCGGGGGCAGGTGTGTTATGCCAATCTTTTACTGTTTTAGGGGCCATTAAATCCCCTATGCCACTGGGAGCATCGCTAGGTGATGTGGAGCCTAGAAGCCATAACCACTTTCCTGCAGGAGAAAATCTGCCCCCCTCCCCGGCTTTATTTAGACCAGGATTTAGCTGGTAAAATGCTTTGGGAAAGAGGGATTCTTTTTGAGTACACATCTCTGGAGATTTGTTAGAAAGTTATAGCCTCAATTATAAAAAGCAATTAATTTCAGATTGATGTGAACTTAGTATATTTAAATGATACAAACTAACGAAGATACATTATTTTGAAATACAATTTTATTTTAGACCAACCCGCATCACTTCTTTCTTTCGTTCCTCAGTAATATCTTGGTTCTGCAAAAAAATAAAATAAAAAAACCCTGCATTTTTTCTGAGCTAGTGCTAAAAAAGAACTTTTGACTGTTATGTCAACCATGATAAATGAGTGAAAGTCAAGTTGAAAGTGTGTTTAAATTTTCACATTATAACAGGTATTGTAACTTAGTTCACTTGGGAAATTCATATAACCTTTTATTATAGTTAAGTAAACATTTTAAGGGAATATATACATTCTGTCATCTAGTTTTGTGCCCACAGTATGTTAAAATACATTTTGGACAGACAGATACACTCTGAAAAAATAAGAACTTCATTCACACAGTTCAAAGAAATGATTACATAAGCACTGGACAAATTTGCCACAGACCTTTTAATAAGAAGAAAGATAGGGCAAGGGTGCATGCTGTGATATAAAAGCTATACCCCTTAGGTACTTTGTTAGACATGAAGCTGAACATGAAGCTTTTCAACACCTCAGAATTTCTGTTGTTACAATAAAGCACAGTAAAATATACTGAATTGAAAATGTTGGGTCTGGGTTCACATTCAGAACCCTTCCAGAATTGGGGTATTTGGATCTAGGGTTTTGTTCAAATCCATATCCAAATTATTTCTAAAATGATAATTCATTAATTTCCATTTTGAACAATCCCCACTACCCGCCCCCCTCCTCCATACCCCATGACATGTCAGTAACAGTCATAGGCGAATAGGTATGTAACTTTGCTGTTGCTCAGGCAGGAAGTGTCAGTGAGGAGGATGAGATTTTTTTGTGCCAAGCTATATCCTTTTTGAACTCCCTGCAGGTAGCCTCCCCATATCCTTCCACCTGGCTTGCTTCTGGCCTTGCTAAGAGAAGCATGTGACGTATCTGGTTGAGGTCCCCATCTTAGAGTATCTTCAGGGTGGAGAAGAAAGGCAAGCCAAAGAAATGTGCCAGGAAGTCCATACACTGCCCTGCAGTCCTCAGGTGGCTCAGATACTTCAGAGGATAAGGGAACATTTGACCCTGTTTATATTCAGGCTGAAAGTCAGAAATAGCTATAGAGATTTGGTGACTGCTCTGGATGTTTCCTGAAATTACTCTGCCCAATTAATCCAGTGTTTCATTGGAGCTTTCACACACAGAGACTTGATTTCTGAAAGTGGCAACTATCATGATCTTTGTTCTGTGACACAGGTGCCAGTTTGAATGGAAGAGCTTTGTATTGGGCATGCAAATGGCCAGGCATGAATCTTAGAAATTATCAGTTTCCTCATGCAACTGAGCCATTGGATTGTCTTCATATTGAAAGAAGCCAGCAAATCACCACCTTTGATCAATGCTAGGGGTTGACTACAGATATTCCATTTGGAATTTTATACTTAGTTATTTCTAAAATGAACCATACCACCCCTGACATCCCTTTCATGTTTTACTAAATTCCCTTTGTCATATTTGTTATGGAGGAAGTGAGACTACAGTATTCTCAGCTCTTTTCAGAGAAAATGATCAAATTTAGAGCGAAGACTCAGCATCAGTATCTTGTATTTATGGGAGATCTGACTAGTTCTCCTTCCACTGGGAAGGCCACAGCCTACAACACATCCTTATTAGGTCAGATATCACCACTCCCAAGGCTTATTTAAACCATCAAGGGTAGGAATCAAGAGGCAATCCTTGCTGAAAAACACTTGGGTTTCTGAAAACCTTCTATATCCTGAGCCATCTGAACATCCATGCTGACTACTCTCAACAGAACCGAGATCCATCTGTTATTCATAGGATCTTTGAGATCCCTCTTCAAAGTGGAAGTCTCATGGATTGGAGGCAACATACAGATTTCATCCATGACTTGTTTGCCTCCAGCATTAGCCACCAGACACCCAAGTTCTGCATCTGATACCCAGACCCAAGATCCAGTATTCATCTAGCCTATTCCTTATTGCTTCCTTTACTCTCCTGAACTCTAGACCAGGGATTCTCAAACTGGGGGTCAGGACCCTTCAGGGGATCTCGAGGTTCTTACATGGGGGTGTGTGAGCTGTCAGCCTCCACCCCAAACCTCACTTTGCCTCCAGCGTTTATAATGGTGTTAAATATATAACCAAGTGTTTTTAATTTATAAGGGGAGGGAGTCACACTCAGGCTTGCTATGTGAAAAGAGTCACCAGTACAATAGTTTGAGAACCACTGCTCTAGACAATTCCACTAGAGCAATAACCACTTCCTGGGGCGGGGGAATACATCTCCTTGGACAAGCTATGCTCATAGGTCACATGATACTATACACCAAGCACATTGGCCCCTGCAGGATTTGAGTACTGAGTGCATAAAGCATTTCTCCCTTAGCAAAACAAGGGTTGCTATTGCTGAGGAGAGGTTATCCAGTGCCAGCCTTCCCACCTTCCTCTTTAAACCTTACTTTTCCTGTTTTTGATTCCCTCTCTGGCTGAGTAATTAGTTCTCATTCACTAAAGTTAGAGATACTGTTAGTCAGAACCATCCCTCTATGACAGTGGCAGTCATGCCAAGGGAAAAACATTGTCCTACCTGGTGATTATTTTTATGGGACAACACAGCTTTCTTGGGTGCCAGCTCTGGGATGAGAGGCTAGTGATAAAAAAAAAAACCCTACTTTGTTCTGAAAGTCATCTAAGTAAGCCTGCCTGCAGCTAGGTTAAAAACAAAAATCTCTTTGTCCTGCTTGGCACATCCAGGCCAATGGCCAGAAAAGGCAAGTATACTCCGTTTGTCTGCACCTGTATTGCCATGCCATGGCAAACAATATTACACTTTATTTTATTATTATTACAAACATAATTTGTTTGCCTTCTCATAATAGTCACAATGAGTACAAAATCCCATAACTGTATTTTAACCTTCAGATTGCAGGATTGTTATGGCAGGATCTGTGTCTTTCTTCATGTGATGGTAGTGACTACTCCATTGTAGACACTATTGTAGTAATGATAGCAGCTTTATTTTACATTTAACGTGCTGGTTTTGAACATAGAAAATTCCCAATAGGACATCTTAGAACTGAAATGACTCTTTTAAAGTGGACCAAGGGTTACTTTCTCATACACTTTATAAAGTTATCCCTCAGTTGGCCCAACCAGTTTATAGTTGCACTGTAGTACATGTTATTCACATATTTTAAAAGAAAAACAAAGTGTTAAGTTATCTCACCTTGGCATATAGCAAAATAGCTGACCATGTCCAGAAAACATAATATGGCCATGAGGATAGTGGTGGGGAAATTATGTTTAGTCATTTGAAACCAGAGACCATCTTCCACTAAGAATACATGCAGATCAGTGTTTAACAAAAGCAGCAGGTAACCACTGATTAATAATACATACATTCTTTCTTCTGTTTTGTTCATTTTCAATTGTTACATTTTTAATTGGAATTGAAGTAATCTCTTCCAAGATTATTTTCTCCCTCTCTGAACCACTAGAAATTTATCCAAAGGATTTCTTTGTTTTTACCAAATGTTAATATGAATTTATTTGTAGTATAAATGGGATGATTTCAGGTTGTTTTTCCCCAACCCAGGTCCTCTGGAAAAGGGTTATTTTTTAATGTCAGGGCTAGTTTGTCTGAGATTTTTATTTCAGTATTTCCAAAAGCCATCCTGGCACAGGTATATACAAAGAGGAAAATGTAATGCTGCTAACCCACCAGTGAAAAAATTGCAGATACCATTACACATTGCATCTATTCCTTGGGGGGGGGGGGGGGGGAAATCAGTCCAAATATCACAGATCATTATAACCTCCTTTTCTACCAGAAGCCAAATTACAGTGCTTTTCATCAAAGCCTGCACTAATAAAATGTGTTCAGTGTTCCACAAAACCAACCCTAGTTTTTTTTCAAGCATGGCATTTTCCCCTTTCAGGGCCCATTAATTCGTGTCCATAGAATTAGGGGAACAAGAAGTATACTGCCCTATTTTTGGCATTTCCATGAGCTGTTCAGCCCTCAACATGTTAAAATTTTCATATGCTACGGTGGAATCTGTTTATAAGGAAACTGATATAGTGAAGTTCCATGTATGGTGGAGATGACTTAACTTTGTTTTACCAAGTTTTGAACGAACTTAAATATAACAGATTTAAAAGTTTAATTCAACAGAGTAATATTACTGAGTTCTACTTTGACAGAGGGTGGGTAGTGAGAAAAGCAATAAAAAATAAATAAAGTGCAAATGGCATGGAGAGAGGCAACAGAGGTTGATACAGACAGACTGATTATAAAAGGGACAAGGAGGGGACAAAAGAAAAATCTTAAGACTCTTCTGATAATTATTTTTTTTATTTTATAAAGTCCCTCCCTCCCCTGTGTGTGTGTGTGTGTGTGTGTGTATAGTAAATACACACACACACACACACACTCTATATAGGACATTCACTGATGTAAGAATAGCTTTCCAGAAGTTCCATGATTAGGCCATAGTACAGACTTTCCTTTAGCCAGAAAAATAGGTTTTGTTTTTCCTTTCAATTGAATCTTCCTTGTTGAAAGCATGCATTGAAAATATAGTGAAGACAACATTTGCACACTTTGAACAAGTTTTACAAACTAAAAAAAAAAAAAAATTAAATAAAGATGTTTGCAAGATTCCTTAATTGCAGTGGAGTCCTTAATAATGAAGTAGAATAAAAATCCACAGACAGCTTTTGTGTATTGCAGTTTAATATAGCAGTTAAATTCTGTGTCAATACAGGGTTTGAAGGGAAATTACATTGGGGTTGAGGAGAGGGAGAATCCTGGGAATGTGGCCTAAGTAAGGCCATTATTGCAGCCTAGGAGCTGAAGTGCACTTTGCGTAAGTTCTACAATGGCAAAGCTCTCAGGCCCAGAACCCTAAAAGTATTTTAGCATCTCACTCCCACTGAAATGAACTGCCATGGAAGTCAATGGGCGTTTAGACCCTTAAATACCATTGAGGATCTGGTCTGCAGCAGCTCTGGAGGCCTTGGATTTGCACTCCTTAGGGAAGCTACAAGAGCATTCAAGTGTGTTTGTTTATTGATGGCATTTGAAAGACAAGTCACAGAAAGATATGTTTGCTCTTCAGTGGTGGATCTGAACCTTCTAAAGGAGGAGGTGCGACTCTACAGCTGTACTCCTCGCAACTTCTCAGTGTCATTGAGGGAGGAGCTGAAGCGAACTGACACCATTTTCTGGCCACTATGTCTATTGGTTAAACGTTGCGGTGGAAACTGTGCCTGCTGTCACCATACTTGCAATGAGTGCCAATGCGTCCCAACCAAAGTCACCAAAAAATACCATGAGGTACGTATCTCATTTTGTGTTTTTATATTTGAGACCAGAGAAAATCTATTCAAGAAACAATCTTTATTGTGAATGTGAATGCTGACCAGAATGTAGTTCATAGGATAAAGCTAATGTCACTGTACAGTGACACATTTGGAGGAAGCTCTCTTTTACTAAGAGTTAAAAAAAAAAATCTGCACCTGTGCTCTCACTCCATTCTTTTGGGGACCTCTGTGGGGAAAAAAAAAACAAAAAAAAAAACCCCCACACACTGTTGTAAATTATTCCAAATGTTATTTTTTGAATAGAGGTTATTTTTGTAGACAAGAAGGGCATTTACCCTGTGAAGTTACTGTGGACTGAAGAGCTCTACATTTGAAGAATTTATCTAAGTTGGGCAAAATGAGATGTTCTATTTTTAAAAACAAAAGTGAATTGAAACTGCTGTTTGTTCATGCTCAGCTTAACAAGCAACTGGGCCAGTTTGAAAGTTAGCATTTTATAGTTTTGTTGTTAATATGCCAAGCCCGAAGAGACCATCTAACATTCTTTTTAGAATGTAAAAGACAATAAACAACCTCTAGGTCATGTAAGATTTTTTCAGTGTCTGTAATTGTAGACCAAAATATATCAGTTTAATATCTCTACCTATATTCTAAACTTACAGGTATATGGATTCAGTGACTCACTAGTTTTTTTTTTTAATTTTATATATAATCTTAATATATATTACCTTAATGGTACTGTATGATCCAATTGTAAAGAAACAGATTTGATTAGTGATAATTTTCTAAAAGGAAAGGAAGGGGCATATGTAACACAGTGGCATGAGTTAATTTACAGGTTATAATAACATGAGAACCCAGTTGTTGTAACTTATCAAGAAATTATAGCTTTCTATAGAAAAAAACCACTTGACATAATATGCAAGTTCATAAATATCACAGGACCATCTAAGATTAAAAGGTATACTGTTGTATATTTATCTAAAGTATACTGTATAAGGCTTATAATAATTTATCATTTTTAAAACCTATTAGATATTTTTAACTTCCTATAAAAAGTTCCACAGCTGTGAGTGGAAAAAACCTTTTTTTTTAATAAACTGCACATCACTGAATATCTATCACTAAAATCAATATTATTTTACCAGTACCATCTAATAATAATTAATTATTGAGTCAACTATATAAGTAGTCCTTCAAACAAAAGAAAAAAAACACACCCAAATCCCACTGCAGTAAGGTTTGCTTTGACCAAAGTAAATGTCTGTCTAGCATATCTTAATGTCTTAATCAAGTTTGTGGAAGGCTTGAGGTAAGGCCAAAAAAAATGTAATATATATTAACGAGCAGAATAAATGAAGAAACTCAGTTGTGGAGTTGATTGAGTTTCCTTTAGTAGTTTCCCTGTCTTCCAGTTTACTACTTCCAGTGTACCGTAGATAATGAAAAAGATGTTTAATGATTTACTTAAAAGCCTGGCTCCAATTGTCTTCTTTCAGGTTCTTCAGCTGAAGCCCAGGAGCGGTGTAAAGGGATTGCATAAATCATTGACAGATGTACCCCTGGAACACCATGAGGAGTGTGCCTGTGTGTGCAAAGGGAATACTGAAGGATAAATTTGGCTAAGTGTGCTTCTTTCTTTCAAAGTACGTTCAATTAATGGCTGATTCTGTTATGGGGCTTGTGCATTATCTCCTTCCCTAATCTCAGTTGTTTGCTTTGGGGATCTTCCATCTTCAGGATTTACAGTGAGTTCTAAAGAGAGAAGAAACCAAACTGGGATTATATGTTGTGTAAAAGCTCTGTTGCTTGGAGGCCCAGTCAAAGGATGGGAGAAAGGCATCAGTAAGGGATTACTAGACGTATATATCATCATGTCCAGTTGGCTTGACATTACACGGATTTAAGAATTTAGTGTAAAAAATTGCAGTGTTCACACCACAAAGACTTGACTCTGCTGGCTGCCTTACTTCTACAGCTCCAGTACACCTGGCCTGTGATTGACAACATCTGGAATCTGTCCTTCTGTACTCAACCACTCCCACGTGCTCTAAATCAGAGTTCTAGGTCTTACAAACTTGCTTTAAAACAAACTGCCTTGTTCTGAATTAAACTTAATTTGTCTGATACTGGTAGGAAAGACTGGATTTTTCCACACCCACTATTAAAGCGCCTGCCTGTTAGAAAAGCTGACTGGACAATAAGCATGAGCTAAGGAGGCAAACACTGAAAAGAACAGTGGCTTTACTCTAATTACTATGGCCTATGACTTCTTTTGTTTGTATTTTTTATCGTGTACATTTTATACTCTCCTTTTGACAATATAACTATTTGCTTTTTCTAATCTTGTTAAATATATCTATTTTTACCAAAGGTATTTAATATTCTCTTTTATTACAACCTAGATCAACTATATTTTAGTTTTGTAAGACTTTAAAGCCAGAAGTACACAGTTGCAGGAACAGAGATGTGGTTACTATGGCAAAGCATCTATTTCTACATTGTCTGGTGCTAGACAATGGAACAAATCTAGGTTTACACATTTAAACAGAGTAATGACAAATGCAAAGATTATTAATGTGGATGAAGCTCTAAGCTTGATGGCTCCAGGATACTGAAAATATGAAAAACAGATGTTACTATAAATGATTTCAGAAATAGCTATCAAAATCCATCTATATTCTGGCCTTTTGTCAAATAGGAAAAAAATAATCAGGTATATATAGACCCATTCTGGCTTGTTTTATTGTTTAATTTCTTTGAATTAGAAAGGTCTACAACAACATGAGAAGAGAAGTTCAATGGCTTGTTGCCTTCATGAAACAGTGTGTTCATAGAAAGGCAGCCATATTTATTGCTCCAGGTGTATGGTTTTTCTTTTATGGTTATGTCCATTTAAAAGCAGTGACTCCCAAGATTTATTGATTTATCTATTCAGTACAGTTTTATGAATTATGGTTTTGTTTATGTACAGTATATCATTTAACCAGTACACGTATCCTATCCTATGCAATTTGGAAAGAAAACAGTAAAGTATTTTGCTTGTAAAATGCTTTAACATTATGCCTAGTTTATATTTTGACTATTGGATTTACAGATTGTAACAAAGCAACAAATAAAGTCATAATGCTAATTTTGGGAGAAACAAATGTCTGTGTGGTTATGTATTGGGTGTCTGGTCTATATTAAATGAAAACAAACCTGAAATGTATTTGCTAGAATGAAAATCAATTAGAGAAATGCAAGTCTTCTATACAGTAACTGTTAGAGAGAAATCCACATTTTCTAGCTTTTGAGTTCTTGAATTTGCAAAGTTAATGTTCTTTTAACATTGTGTTGAAGAAAAAAAAACTGAAAAAAAATTCCATCGTATAACATAATACAGACACCACATGGCTTATCAGCAGGGCTGAAACCTTTAGATACACCCCACTGACCTCTGGCACCAAATGCAGTAATAGGTTACCATTCTCTATGTGGACCAGGCTATGAATGATAACACTCAGGAATCTCAGGGTCCATTCCAAGTTTGGAGGGGTAGCAGGTTCTAGTGGTCACAAACTCTTTGACCCCGACCTGATCTTTCCCTGTCTCCTAGAGCTTGACCTTGGGGCATTTCTGTCTCTCCCTGCAATCAACTCCCTGCCTTATTGTCCCAGTCTCTTTCCCATCTCCCTTTTCCAGGAAAAGTCTGCACACTCTTGGCCATCTCATCCCATTCTTCTCCCCCACCTTGACTTCCAGTCCCAGTCTCCCTTTACTGAGACTTTCCCTCCACCTACCCCCAGCTCATTGAGTCTGTCTCCTTGCCCAGCCAGTCCATCTTCCATGCTCCACCCCCTCAGCTTCTCATCCGCTCTCACTCTGCCAGGCCTCAATAGCAAGGAGAATCAATTGCAGGAAAATCCTGTTCCATCTCTGCAGCCCTGCATGGTGCATGCTGGGTCTCTCTTGGTGGGGGTTGTGCATGTGCAGTCTAGTTGACACTTAAAGATGTGTGAGGGGATGGAGCATGCTCAGTGCAAACTGAATATTCAGAAAATTTAGCTGCCATACTCTAAGTCTTTACTGAGCATGTGTGACCTGAAATTTTTTCAAAGACTTATACCTAGGCCAAATTTGGAAAATATACTACTGTACTATGAGATATTAAGGATAAAATGTCAGATTCTCCTAGCTTAGATCTCAACCTCAGTGTTACTAGGGTGTGGGATTATGCATATTAATGTGCTGATAGCGTATATCTTGTCTTAGTTGCATTTATTCCACTTATTTTCAATATATTTGTATTCAGAACTATAAACATTGAAGAAAAATTCTTGGATTAGCTATTGGCATAACTGAAAACCCATTGTAGAAATAATCAGCCTTTAATTAGATGCAAGTAAAAATATGATACAGGGAAACATGAGCTTTATTTATATGCTTGATGCTTAAAGAATGAGATGCTTAAAGTAAAAAAACAGGAAAACCTTAATCATTAGGCACCACGCATAATATTAAATAGTTCTAATGGGCTAAATTATACTCTCATTTCCATCCTGCAACTCTTGTGAAGTCAGTGGTGGGTTGCTTGAGCAGGATTGGGCCCAATAGATGGTTGTTGGTCCAGGTCTGGTTTTTGGGAGCGGGGGCCCACCTAGCAGGAGGGATACATGGTATTCTGAGCAAAGACTGTTATCAGCACAAATAGGATTTTCAGGCTCTAGCCAACAGATCATCAGAGTTGTTTATACTATAATATATTGCATACAGGATAAGAACTAGTGAGTTTTTGCATTATGCATGTTTTCAAAGTTGCACCAGCCATCTGTTTTAGTGTAAGTAACTTTGAATGGCAGTATTTTGCATCCACTTTGCACTGATGGGCATTTCTATATCCTGCATTGGACAATAAACAGACCCAAAGAAAACAGGCTTCACTTGGAAAGCTGCAGGAAGAAATATTGTGATGGTTTTTCAGTTTCATTACAAATTTACAAGTTGTAGCCATCCATCACAGCAATAGTAAGTTTTTAGGAGAGATATGAGTAACATGAAAGCATAGACACAAATATAACATTTGTAATATGTATAGAATCACTGATTTATTGGGAAACTACAAGTACCAACTCCTGTCCACAGAAATAAGACTGAAGAGCCTACTAAGCCCTGCCAAGTCAGATTAACAACAGACAACAATTTAACACTAACATATATATTATATATCTCCATGTAATAGTGGAGGTGCTGTCTACACCAGGGGTGGGCAAACTACGGCCCATGGGCCACATCTGGCCTGCAGGACTCTCCTGCCTGGTCCTTGAGCTCCTGCCTCGGGACGCTCGCCCCCAGCCCCTCCCCTGCTGTTCTCCCTCCCCCGCAGCCTCAGCTCGCTCACTCTGCCGCCAGCGCAATGCTCTGGGCAGTGGGGCTGTGAGCTCCAGGGGCAGCACAGCTGCAGAGCCCAGCCTGACCCAGTGCTCTGTGTTGCGCGGTGGCAGCGGTGGCATGGCCCAGCTCCAGCCAGGCAGCGCGGCTGTAGCACCGCCAGCCACCGGTGCTCCAGGCAGTGTGGTAAGGAGACAGGGAGCAGGGGCGGGTTGGATAGAGGGAAGGGGAATTTGGGCTGGTCAGGGGGCAGGGGTGTGGATGGTGGTTGGGGGGAAATGAGGTTGAATGGGGGCAGGGGTCCCAGGAGGGGGGCAGTCAGGAAGGAGGGGGAGTTGGATGGGGCAGCAGAGGGCAGTCAGAGGAATGGGTTCTGGGGGCAGTCAGGGGACAGGAAGAAGGGGTGGTTGGATGGAGCAGGTGTTCCCGGGGGCTGTCAGGAATGAGAGGAGGGGTTGGATGGGGTGGCAGGTGTCTGGGGGCAGTCAGGGGACAGGGGTGTGTGGATGGGGCAGGGGTCCCAAAGGGGCCATCAAAAAATGGGGGGCGGGGGTTGGATGGGGCAGGAGTCCCCGGGGGGAGGCAGATAGGAGGCGGGGGCTGGGCTTCGACTTCCTCCCCTAACTGGCCCTCCATACAAATTTACGAAACCTGATGCAGTCCTGAAGCCAAAAAAAAAGTTTACCCGCCCCTGATCTACACTAAACATTACAATATTTAGTCACTGGTAAAATGATAGATGGCAAGGTTTCTATGATGTTCCTGCTGGCTTTGTCAAAATTAGGAGTGTGTCTTATCTTGGATTAAAATGCTGGGACATCTGGTCAGTCTCCAATACTTCCCATCATCTGCTCTAATCCCTGTGACCGTGTGCAATTCACACAGCAATGGCTTCAGGAGCTATGTCTCAACCATTTCCCTGCTCCAGATTATGTACTGTTTCTCAGTTGATCAGCACAAGAACAGAAGTCAACCCTGATTTCACTTACAGCAGTGATATGCAAGTTGCAACACCACCACCACTGCAGCAATGGCTCCTAGCCTGCTTCTCAGTAAGCATGGGACTGAGAGCCCTCTGGCTTTGTTATTGCAAGAGAGGGGATACAGGCAGGAATTAGAAATAACGTAGGCTTTGAAACTAAGGGAGGTAAAGAACAGAGGGAGCAGGGCATGTATGGGAGACAGTATTAAAAAAAGGTGAGGGAAGGAGAAAAATAATGCAGGTACGAACATAAGAAGGGTAAATAAATAAACTCTTTGGAGAAGGCTTAGTTTCTAGGTACTTGTACAGTGCTTAGTCCTTATTAGGTCCCCTCAGTGCTATAACTATACAAATAGGAAATGACGAACATGGTGAATAGTAAGAACCACTGAGGGAAGAAAGTATCAACTAGTACTATTTTTGTTTGGACACATTGTTATTCCCTAACATTTAGCCTTACTTTAAATATTGTAATTGAGCTGCTTCTAAAGATATTTATTGTAGGGGGTTATGTAATTGTCTTTAAACAAAAAATCCTACTGTACTTTGACAATCATCCATAGTTCCCTTCTTGCTTTACTTAATATAAATACCCCTCCCCCCATGTAATCCTTTAAACTAGGGGTAGGCAACCTATGGCACACATGCCAAAGGCAGCACGCAAACTGATTTTCAGTGGCATTCACACTGCCTGGGTCCTGGCCACTGGTCAGGGAGCTCTGCATTTTAATTTAATTGTAAATGAAGCTTCTTAAACATTTTAAAAACCTTATTTACTTTACATACAACAATAGTTTAGTTATATATTATAGACTTATAGAAAGAGATCTTCTAAAAACATTAAAATGTATTACTGGCACACGAAACCTTAAATTAGAGTGAATAAATGAAGACTCGGCACACCACTTCTGAAAGGTTGCCGACCCCTGCTTTAAACCATGGAGCAGTTTGTTTATTTCTGAAGATTCTCTCCGTAAAATGAAATGTGACAGTAAGATAACATTAAAAAAAGTTTGTTGCTGTCACAGGGCAGACCAAAGGTTTTATGTACATCTAAATCAACATCTGACATTCAAGCAATAGTCCTGTGATTGTCATCTAAATAGTATTGCTTGTGCCTTATTTCAAAAGTTAATTCTTGTCATAGTGTAATCTAGTTATTAATCTTTAATCAGTAATAATATAAACAGTGTTTTCACTTCTGGTTTTGCAGGGCTCCAGTGAAGCTGAATCACTATGTAACAATATGCTATGTGGGCAGAGGTTGAAAACTGGCAAACTGGGTAAAAACCCTATGAATTATTCATTGAAGTGGCACTGCTAGGCTTTGTTTTAGGGTTTTTCAAGCTGAGAGTTGCTGAATTACAATAGCGTAGGCATTTGCATGAGAGTGAAGTAGGAAGAGGTGGCAAAATAAGTATGTTTGTAACGGCCTAACTAATTGAAACAGCTGAACTAAAGCGGCTACTGTAGGTAGCTAAGATCAAAACACTGTAGGCAGTACAGGGAGGGTTCTACCATGAATCACTTTAGAAGCCTTACAATAAAAGTAAGTCAACCCCATGAGAAAAAAATTGATGTCTGTGAGCCATGCTGTACATTGTTCTATGGATACTATGAGCATTTACCTTTCTGGAACTCTTGCACCAGCCACTTCAGTGCATGAGTGATGGGCAGCACAAAAGTATTGTTACTGAGAGCTTTGGTTCCTACTCATGCCAATTGCCCTAGTTCTTGCTTTGCCTTGTTGCAGCTACGGAAGCAAACATTGGCATTTATTGATTGTTTGGGCCCTCTGGGTATCAGTGTATTACAATCATGTTCTAACTGCAGCACAAACAACTAGTAAGAGACAGTCTCTGCCCCAAAGAGCCCACAGTCTTATAAGATTACACTCTCTCCTTTCCAACTGAAAAGAAGATTTGTGGCTCATGAATCAGAGTGTGGATGAACGAAGAAAGATGGGCAAGAAGTGTTTATCATGCAGAGTCACTATAGCTAACACCTATTGAGTCTTTGTTGGGGTACCTGGAGGACTCTGAACAGTGATGGAGGACCATATCAAAGATAAGTTTTACACTTTGGCATTCAGCCACTAGCTGCTTAAAATCAAATTGTGTTGAATGCACCATGTCTACAGAAAAACGGGAAAAAACCTCAGGATCTTTTGTTGAAGCAAATGCTTCCACCATCCTTAACTAATGGCTTGGTCTCTCTGCACAAAGGCTTTATAACATCAAGATTTCAAGCTTCTCCTTCAAAACCCGTCTCTTCCACTTAGGTGTATTAGCTAGTCTAATTATTTTAAGAATACTTGTTACTCCACCACCCAAGAGTCAGTCTGTTTCCATTAGCTCAATCTTCTTCAGATCAGGGAGTTGTTCAGAGTCTCAGAAAGCCACAAAGAGCTGTCTCCCTTGGGAACACTCCCCAGACCTCCTGGTTCCTGTTCCCTCCCCTGAGCACTTCTCCCCCACAGCCCTTCTAGTCCACCAATCCTGTTGATGACACTCAGGAAAAACCCCACCTTGTTCCCACCAAAATCCCAGAGGAAAATTTTAACTCCTCAGATTGGAATAGTTCAGCTTAAATAGGACAAAGCTGTTTAGAGAAAAACCTGCCTCTTTGCTCATTGCTTCAATAGAACTTCCCCTTATTGCTGAAGAAAAGACAGCTGATTGTTATATTCTTCCATCTTTCAGTCAATATCTTAGCACCCGGGGAGCCCTAAATTTGCCTTCTCTGCTTGTTCAGATAAGCTCTACCATCTCTCAGCTGTTAAGAAAAAAAAAAAAACCTTCAGGCACTGCAGTAGGAATGTCAGTGGCCAGATGTCTGAGCAAGCCTTCTCTCCCCACCAAAGGGGAAAAAGTCTACAACCCAAGAAGTGCAATTAGTTATCTTCATGGATTTTCCATATATGAGACTTCACAGCCTCATGTTCACAGAATTGATGCAGTTGTCATGGGTAACTGCTAGCCTTTGACCTAGATGTACTGAGTGAAATTTCCAAAAGTGCCTAAGGCCAAATTTTAAAAGTATTTAGGCATCTAAAGATGCAGATAGGCACTCTTGAAAAATCCCACTAGGTGTCTAGGCACCTAACTCACATCATTTGGTTTCTGGGTTAGTCATCTTTCCCATTGGCCAGCTTGCTATTTTTTTATAGCAACAATCATGGTCACAATAGCTTTCATTGTATTCATGCCTCCCAGCATGAGTGGAGTCTTTATTTTTTTAATATTCTCTCATTGATGTTACCTGCAAAAGTGGTAAGCAATATAGAAATGACAAATAAGTTAATTCAGTATCTTAAATGAAGGCTATCATAAGCATATAATATCTCCTAAAGGAAGAAAATTGAATTTTGCCAATAAAGCAGGTGAACTAATGGAAACAAATTTAAATAGCTCAGATTTTCCAAAATATGTGTGGAAAGTCATCATGTTGCCTTCATGTGTTCTGTATTTATGGATATGGAAATTTTTTTTGTCACAAGCTGTAACAGATGTGCACTGTATTTGAATGTAAATAAGTCCCTATAATTTACACATACATTCCTGCATGTACCCATTTGTGTACTGGGGACTTAAATTACTTTTAAATAACCCTAGTTATTTAAAAGTAATTTAGCTCTAGGTTTTTATTTAAAGGGTTATTTTCAATTATGTCTTCAGACTTGCAACACAGTTGCAAAAAAAAAAAAAAGCCAGCAGACAAAGGGGGTACCACTGAGGTCCTCAACAGTGATGACTAAGTTAACAAGGCCAACCCACAATTCCCCAACACCACCTGCTATAAAGAACTTCAACACACCAGACCACAATTCATCCAAGAATTTAAGGATATCAAATCCTTCTCCAGAAAAGCTTCAAGAGAAACCTCTACAACCTCATCCCCACACAAACCCACTCCAGGGACTTCTACATGCTTCCTATGATACACAAACAAGGGAACCCAGGCAGACCAATCATATCTGCCCATGACATTCCTACAGAAGGAACATTAGTACTCTTAGAAATCATCCTCAAAGCACTCACCACATAAAGGGCTAGTTTCCCTCAGGTCACTGGGGACTTCCTCTAGAAACTCTGCAACATTAGCAATCTCCCTCAGAACACCATCCTTGCCACCATAGCCTCCCTATACCTCAACATCCCTCCTGAACATAGTATTGTTGCCAGTCTCATATCGAAAAAACAAGGCATCCACCCCAAACCCATTGCCAAACTCATCCATTTCATCCTCACCCTTAAAAACAATTTTACATTCAAACACTTTGTCCAGACCAAGGGCACTAGGATAGCTCCTCAACATGGCAACTCTTCAGAGGCAACTTTGAAGAATTTCTGGACAAATGCACCACAAAACCCAATGATCTACATCAGTGATATTTTCATCCTCTAGGCAGCTGACCTAAACTCCCTCATAGATTTCCACCACAACTTCCACCACCACCATGCTTCCATCCAACTCTTTCTAGAACACTCCCACACCTGCATCAACTTCCTGGATACCACCATCAGCTTCAGCAATGGAACCCTACAGATAACTATACACAAGAAAACTACAGATCACCACATTTACTTTCACTGATCCAAAACTCACTCCGAACATACCAAGAAATCTGTTATCTACAGCCAGGCACTCATACCACAGAACATACTGCAAGGAGAAACTGCAGGATACACACCTTAACAGACTTAAAAGTGGCTTCACCAAACAAGGAGATCACATCATGAAACAGAGCCCCCCCCCCAAATACCTCAACAGAACATAGTTCAATATGGGGGGGGGGGGAGAAACCCTTTGACTGCATATCCCTAGTTGTCGACTACCACCCCCCACTGGAACACATACAGGGTATCATTAAATTACAACCCATACTCAGTATCCTGAATAATCATTCCTGAGTGCCCTCTTCTGGCCTTCAAACCATGCCTCCCCAAAACCTTTAAGTTCTTACTCAGAAATAAGCTCCCACAGACCAGGACACTAACACAAAGCAGCACCAGACCCTGCTAAAACAGATGCAATATCCCCCCCTCCCACCTACCCACACACAAAAACCTTTCAGGATCCATCGGTCCTACACATGCCTATCACAACATGCGATGTACCCCATCCAGTACACTCAATGCCCCAACATCAATTACACTGATGAAATGCGATAGTTCATTTGAGAGCATATTGACTCCCACAGAATAGTGATAAGACAAAAAACAAGATATCACCTATGGGTGAACACTTACAAAACATTAACTCCATATCTGACCTCTGACCTCATCCTTAAAGAAAACCTGCACACCTTCCAAAGAAGATACGGGGATCTTAAGTTCATAGTTTTGCTAGACACTAAAAATCATAGACTTGATATTAGATTTATGATTTATGAGCACTTTTTTGGTCCTTTGACTGCAGAGGGATTAATTGGCCACTTTACCTTAAATGGTCTTTAACCATGTGTTAACTGCTTGTAAGTTATCTGTTCCATCTTGTATTTAGCTGTGACAGTGAGTATCTTTCCCATACCTAAACTTCTGTAAGTTTGAAAGCTTGTCTTGTTCACCAACAAGTTGATAAAAAAAAAAAAATACCTCACTCACCTTGATTCTCAGTATCCTGGGACAAACATAGCTACAACATAACTGTAGAAGAGACATTCACGTTTAAAATGGGTAGTTAACATTTCTTGCCTTAACAGAAAAATTCTAAACAATCTTACAGTCTTTACTCATGTGAGCAACAATTAGTCCTTAATACAGCACTAGTGCTGTGCTGTTAAAGCCAGTGGGAATGGGGAGCTCTTAATATACAAGCACACACACAATAATCATAATCAATAATAGAGCAATGCAAAAAGACAAATATACAAGTGACTGAGCCACACACGTGGCTTTGAACTGCTCTGGTGTTTGGGAGATAAGTGGCAAACTTTCAGTGATTTCTTTGTAGGGGGAGGAGAAGCAAAGGAAATACCTTTTAACTTTTTTTGTTAACAATAATGTTAATTCAATAACAATACATAAACCTCAGATATTGTCCACTTGTAGAGACTCTATCCCAGACTACCTCCTTTCGTCAGACTTTGCTGTTAATAGAGCACTTTTCCTTTAAAGCCAGTCTGTCCAAGACCCTAACTTCCTGTCCCCAAGGTTGTTCCCACCTTCCTTATATTAAGCCACACATGCCCCAGTAAGTCAGCGCTGCACTTAGTTACCCTGAAGACATTCAATGCCTATTAAAAGGATGGGGCAGCAGGAAACCCTGCCACCTGGTTTTACTGCACTGTGCTTTGGTGGTGGCCTGAGGTACACTTGGGCCTTGTAAATCTCATAGGCCTGGCATCAACAACAAACCAACCCTAAGTCAAACCTTCTGAGAGGGAAGTGCGAGGGAGGTGGTATGGGCTTGTGCCATACATAGCTAAGAGTCTCACCAGGCCCTTCATGTAGATGCTGCATACCTCAATGCTTGTGGTGTGCTCTGATAGGATTATAGTGCACTGGTGCATACAAGATAATAAAATGCACTGCTTATATAAGTGAATTGCCCTGAGGCTGACCAGAAGTTAGTGATTAAGTTTTGGTTGCACTCCTCCCCCACAATTTTAGTTGAGGATGATCTGTTTTTACCTCTGATATAATCTGTGGGACTCTTCCTGGCATATGATAAATCAGCTTCACTGGCAGGAGAAAGGTAGGCAAAGGCATCTTTGAGTCCTGGATTTTAAAATGTAGCCAGGATGTACTCCTCCAATTCTATAATATCTTGTGTGTGAGGATCCTCTTTCACTGTGACTAGTGTACTGCCTGTCCCCTGCAGTGAAAACAAGGTGGCAGATCTGCTTGAAATAGACCCTCTCTGCACTTACTTGACCTCCTTAAAATGGGAAGTAGTAAGTCAATGTCTTCATATTGCTGCAAGTGAGTCAAGTATGTGAAATGCTATTAATGCACTCCAGAGGGGGAAAGCCTGCAAGTGAGAAGCCACCCTGCCGGTGCCCCTTTTTGTAGTATCTTTGAGCTTTTGTAAATTTCTCAAATCACATGTCTAATATTATAGGCAAACATTTGAGAACTAGAGCTCTCTCATGCCTGTTATTTAACCTGTGTACTGAATTCATCCAAAGATTTATACAGTACACAATGCTGATTGTAAAGGAACCTCTGCTCTGTATTGTGTGGTAAAGCTATAGGGTTACATCAGGACAGTTACAGACATGACTGTGGAGAGGACAGCATGGAGACACATCCCCCCAGGAAGAGCAGTGAGGTGACAACTTCAGGAAGGCACAATCTCTCCATGTTCTGCTTCTTCCACAGCTGGTTTCATCCATGGGCTAGAGCAGACGGTACTTCCCCCGACCCCATTTTACAGCATCCTGCTCCCTTGGAGGGGAAGCAATAGTGAGTAGTTCCAGTGGTCCCAAATCACAGGGAGTGCAGTGACCGCAAATGTGAATGGCCCATAATTAGAAAGCCCATTCAGACCTGAGGAAGAGCTCTTTGAAGCTCAAAATCTTGTCCCTTCCACCAAAAGGGTACCTCCCTTACCTTGTCTCTCTCACTCTGGATTGGTTATAATGAGACTCAGTTATAATGAGACTCAAAGCAACCCCAGAGAGTGTAAGTAGATACAGGGCCAACTGTACAAGTTAGTAGGGATACGATATGGATTAAATGTTGGCCATGTTTGACTGGTGATTTTGATAAAACATTATTTGTAAATTGAATTTCCTCTAATATACCTAAGCACACATCTACATCTAACCAGATTTACTATTCTACCCAAAGATAAAGGGGAGAGAAATTTGCTGAAGATCAAAGAAATATCTTTAACAGAATGAATGGAACATTAATATATAACAAACAGTTCAGTAAAAGTGATAATGTCCTATATGAGCAGGCTGTTTTATTTACTGGTGTTTAATTATTATAAAAATAATTGATTCTTAAACAGTATCCAAAGCCATATTTTGTGGAAGATTTCTACAAAAGTCTACTGTAGCAGACAGATGTGTTTTCCTTCCATAAGTCTAATTCTATAGATGGGTGTAGTTTTCATATGGGTAATACTTCTTTTACTGCTTCTAATTTATTTAATAGTTGAGACAAAAGAACCTTAACAATTAGTTTTTTTCAAACCAATGACAACTATAATCTAGCTAGCAATATTAAAGGACTGCAACATAAACTTGCAAGTGCAGTCGTATCTAAACAGATGAGCTGTAAAAACCTCAAAGAAAATGAGACAATGATTCAAACCACAATGGAAAACAAGCCTTGGCTGTGAAGAATTCCTTTCAGAAACCTTGGCAATTTTACATTTCCAGTAATTCAGCAACATGTCATGTTAATGCCAAGGTAATCTAGTTCTTTCTGTACTTGTAAAAGTAAGGAATAATAAATGTATTATGGCCTTGTTGATTTATCCCTATTCAGTTTGTGGAACTGAACCAGAGAGACCAACCCAGCCCAAGAAAAAGCATAAATTCTATAACTTTTTAAACCATGTCAAATAAGATTCTTTAAATAAGATTCCCCCTCTCCCCCAGAAAAGCTGAATTTACATCCTAACTGTGGGAGATAACTTCAGCTAGAGCAGGATTATGAATTAAGACACAAAAAGTCAAATATTTCCTTATGTCATGAAAATTGTGTTTGCATGTTAAATTGCCTTGTAATGTGTGTGATCGGATAGTTCAAACTTTTCAGTTTCACCTGCCCTGGACTTCTGAAGCAGTTCCTATCTGCTTTGTGAATCATTACTTTAGAGTTAAAAAAGTAGAGATAAGAATGTGGAATTATCAGAAGTTATGTGATAGGAAAAGGTCTATATCTGGAACAATATCCTGTGTGAAATCACACCTTTATTTTTCCAAGTAGGATCAAGTTTCTAGTATAAACAATAGCCTTTGAACTGTTGCCAAATAATTAACTTGCTAGTCTCTCCCACAAGACTGGTTTACTTTACATGATGCATAAGAATATAATGGGTATCAAAAGAAAATGGTTATTTATGTGCATTTTATTTTGAGATCTTTAGACAAAAGGTGCTAGATATGTGCAAAGAGGGAGAGTTGCTACCAGGAAATGGCATCAGTTTAAAACCAGCTAGTTAGATCTTGTGGCTGACTAACATGTTATTTACAGAAGTAGCAGTGCCCAGGAATGGTGCTCCACAGGATGATAACCACCAGTTTAGTATGTGAAATTCTCAGTGGTCCAGTGGGGTGGGGTGACCACTACCCATGGGACTCCGTGGTTGAAAGTGTCCACTTTGGGCTGAGTATGATTTATCCATACTAGTCCACTTGAAATGATTTGTAAAGCCAAATGACATCACCTGTGTCTCTGCTCAGAAAAAAGAACTAAGAGCCCACTACGCTATCATGACATGTTTTGAGTTTCTTTTCAACTCATGGGAATGTGAAGCAACAAATACAGTATTTAAGCTGCACTGCACTCCCTATGACATTTAGGTCAATAGGAGTAGCATTCTTTCCAGTATGAAAGTTATACAGCAGATCTTGTTCATAAATATTTTCCTCTCTAGAGTACCTGTAATTAATATATCACTGCTATACTAACACAATTATTTCAAGCCAGTTGGTGTATTGGGGTTAAGGGTATTGTCTTGAATATGGAGGCTCAGTTTTAAACAATCTTGAAGGGCTGGAGAATTTTGACTGCCCTCACAGGTTACTTGGAGGGCACTGCCTTACTGCAAACCTTCATCACTGTGACCTGTGAGAGAGAGTATTAAGAATTGAGGGGATGAAACCCACTTTTATCTGAATGTTAGAGAAAAGGCCAGTCACAGATTTATTCTTAGGTTTCAGAAAGATGGATAGAAGTGTGATTCTATTGGGCAGGGAAGGCAATCCTACCCCCAGCCTTGGATTATTTTGTCCTTGAAATATTTAAATTTGCCCTCCGCCTCACCCCCATCTCCCATCCCTGCCAGATCAAATGCAAGTATCTCAGCCCTACAGTTTAGCTTTATTTAGTTTGTTATTTAGTGCCTGCCTGCAGTGCCTCTAGAATCTGTATTTTACATGAATTGCCTACCCACCTGAAGCTGTGCTGATGTGCTCCTGAAGGTAAAAACAATCTTTAGGGATATTTCAGATCAGCAGTGGAAAGAGCAACCAATGAACATATAAAATCTCAGGAGCTGCACAGACCCAAATCAGGGATTCTGAAGAAGTTTTCAAAGCCAAAAATGGCAGTTAGGCTTTAGTCACCTATTAAAAGCCAATAGCAGCTAGGTGTCTAACAGTCACTATTGCCTTTGAAAATCTCCCCCTGCACTGAGGGGAAGTGAGGACAGGAGCATTTCATCCGGGGGGAGGGATAGCTCAGTGGTTTGAGCGTTGGCCTGCTAAACCCAGGGTTTGAGCAGGGGGTTGGACTAGATCTCCTGAGGTCCCTTTCAACCCTAATAATCTATGATCTTTAAGGAACTGCTGTGGGAGGACACAACTAAATAGAATATTAAGGTCTGTGCTATTTGGGAGTGTGATTCATTCCAAGAATTGGTGAACACTCATGAGCTGCATATGTTGCCCTTAATTCTAGTGGGATCCATTTTCATTTACACAGAGACTGCTTTACATTACACCCTCTGGGGATTAAAGTGGATGCAAAATACATTTACATCCAGTTAAGGTCCCATTGCATTACATAAGGGGGCCTTATAGTAAATAAAAGTCAGACCCTTATTTAAAAGGATTACAGGAAAGAAATTCTTTCTAGTGTTGTCCTAGGTCCTATGGCTCACCCCCATACAATTTTTAATCCTCTTTGTCTCCTGATGGTCTCTACATCTTTAAAACTTTCAGAATCCAATATGTTGCACTGCATTTCAGTGAAGCTGCATGTACTATACATAGATTCTGAAGTCTTTGGGATGAAAGGTGCTATAAAATGTGTATAGATATCTATGTACATACTCGTTTGTATAACCCTTGAAGTTTGCACTATGCTTGAAGTTGTACCAAAATCCTCTTAACAAAGGACATGTTGTCTGATAGTCTCTCAGAACATTTAAAATAACTTCTTATGTATTTTTAAAATGTTTATCTAAGCTGTGGTATCTTAAGGATTGGTGTGAAGCACAGGTTAGTTTTATTTATTTGGTTTTGGTAAGTTAAAGAATTTTTCAGTTACAGAGTAACAGAATGGCACAACCCATGCCCTGGAACTTTTTAAAAGTTAGCTGTCATTTTTAACTCATTGGATTATAGTAATTGAAAACAGATTTTCTGTTTCAGTCCTTGGGACTTCCCAAGTGAGATTTGAAGTGCCCAATTGTGCCTTAGTGGAGGGATTATGGTTTTTGTGGCATGGGCTGCTTTCCACAATTAAGACTCATAGAGCCATATTACTTGGATCAGAGGGGTAGCCATGTTAGTCTGTATCCACAAAAACAATGAGGAGTCTGGTGGCATCTTAAAGACTAACAGATTCTTTTGGGCATAAGCTTTCGTGGGTTAAAAAACCCCACTTCAGATGCATGGAGTGAAAATTACAAATACAGGCATTGTTATACTGACACGAACTCCCACAAACATGATGCAGTTCTGCAGTGATCTGGCAGCCTACTTTTGCCATCTTTTGCCATCTCCGACTCAAGGAATATTTTCAACACACCACTGAACAGTGCACTGACCCCCAGGAACTCTCCTACCAACACTACAAGATGAAGAATTCTGCATGGACTCCTCCTGACGGTTGAAATGACAGACTGGACTTCTACATAGAGTGCTTCTGCAGATGTGCAAAGGCTGAAATTGTGAACAAACAGCATCACTTGCCCCATAACCTCAGCCATAGAAACAACTCTGGCATTATAATCAAAGGGGCTGACAAAGGAGGTGCTGTAGTCATCATGAACAGGTCAGATTATGAACAGGAGGCTGCCAGGCAACTCTCCAACACCACATTCTACAGGCCACTATCCTCTGATCTCACTGAGGAGCACCAAAAGAAACTACACCATCTGCTCAAGAGACTCCCTGCTATAGCACAGGAACAAATCTACACAGACACACCCCTAGAGCCCCAACCAGGAGTATTCTATCTGCTCCCCAAGAGCATAAACCTGGAAACCCTGGATGCCCCATCATCTCAGGCATTGGCACTCTCACAGCAGAATTATCTGGCTATTTGCACTCTCTCCTCAGACCCTACACTACCAGCACTCCTCACTATCTTTGAGACACCACTGACTTCCTGAGGAAACTACTATGCTTTGGTGATCTTCCTGAAAACACCATCCTGGCCACCCATGGATGTAGAAGCTCTTTACACCAATATTCCACATTACAAGCTGTCAGGGACAGTATCCCTGATGAGGTCACAGCACACCTAGTGGCTGAACTTTGTTTCAGATTTGGGGACAACTTATACCTTCAAGTCTGTGGCACTGCTATGGATACCCGCATGGCCCGACAGTATGCCAACATTTTTATGGCTGACTTAGAACAACGTATCCTCAGCTCTCATCCCCTAGCACTCCTTCTCTACTTGCACTACATTGATGACGTCTTCATCATATGGACCCATGGGAAGGAAGCCCTTGAAGAATTTCATCTGGATTTTAACAATTTCCACCCCACCATCAACCTCAGCCTGGAACAGTCCACACAAGAGATCCACTTCCTGGACACAACAGTGCAAATAAGTGATGGTCACAACCACCACCCTATACCGGACACCTACTGACCGCTATACTTACCTACATGCCTCCAGATTCCATCCAGAACACATCACATGATCCATTGTCTACAACCAAACCCTAAGATACAATTGAATTTGCTCCAATCCCTCAGACAGACAAAACACCTACAAGATCTTTATCAAGCATTCTTAAAACTACAATACCCACCTGGGGAAGTGAGGAAACAGATTGACAGAGCGAGATGGGTACCCAGAAGTCACCTACTACAGGACAGGCCCAACAAGGAAAACAACAGAACACCACTGGCCATCACATACAGCCCCCAACTAAAACCTCTCCTGCACATCAACAATGATCTACAACCAATCCTGGAAAACGATCCCTCACTCTCAGACTTTGAGAGGCAGGCCAGTCCTCACTTAAAGGCAGCTCCACAGCCTGTAGCAAGTGCTCACCAGCAACTACACACCACACCACAGAAAAAACTAACCCAGGAACCAATCCCTGTAACAAACCTGGTTGCCTACTCTTTCTGCATATCTACTCTAGCAACACCATCAGAGGACCCAACCACATGAGCCACACCATTGGGGCTCATTCACCTACCCATCTACTAATGTGATATATGCTATCATGTGCCAGCAATGCCCCTCTGCCATGTACATTGGTCAAAATGGACAGTCTCTACGTAAAAGAATAAATGGACACAGATCGGACATCAGGAATGGTAACATACAAAAGCCAGTACGAGAGCACTTCAATCTCCCTGGACATTCTATAAACAGATTTAAAAGTAGCCATACTTCAACAAAAAAACTTCAAAAACAGACTTCAAAGAGAAACTGATGAGCTACAATTCATTTGCAAATTTAACACCATTAATTTGGGCTTGAATAGGGACTGGGAGTGGCTGGTTCACTACAAAAGTAATTTTTCCTCTCTTGGTATTGACACCTCCTCATCAATTATTGGAAGTGGACCACATCCTCCCTGATTGAACTGGCCCTGTCAACACTGGTTCTCCACTTGTAAGATAACTCCCTTCTCTTCATGTATCAGTATATTTATGCCTGCATCTGTAATATTCACTCCATGCATCTGAAGAAGTGGGCTTTTTACCCATGAAAGCTTATGCCCAAATAAATCTGTTAGTCTTTAAGGTGCCACCAGACTCCTCATTGTTTTTACGTTACTTGGAGTTGATACTTCCATTATATAATTTTGAGTAGTGATTGAGCATCAGAAGCACAAGCTAGTCCTACAAGTTTACAGATCAGCAGATTCATAGATGTTAAGGCCAGAAGGGAATATTATGATTATCTAGCCAGACTTGCAACATAACTGAGGGGATACACGGTAACTATTTGTTGCTTGGGTCAATTAACTCACTGATTTAAAATCTGTATAATATCTATTAAACATTTACAGATTCTCTAGAGTGCTATCTTTTCAGCTACTTAAAAGACATCACAACCAATGTACAAGTGCTTTAAAGCCCTAAAGCTCAAATTGATGCATTACCTGGCATGAGAGGGCCCAGCTTCCATATCCATAAGGTTCCCCTTGGGGAACCAAGGCTAGCAAATGGATAAGTGATTTCAAAACAAGCTGGGACACATCTCATAGTAATCTGCTCCCACTGTGGAAATAAGAATTGCTTTATTTTGAAACTGTTGTCCCTACATTCCAATGTTAAGTTTCTTGGCCCTGGCTTTACTGGTCTTTCAATTTTACTGTGGGAGTACTATTTTCAGTAACTGAGACATTATATTTAGTTTTCTAGTGTTAAACAGAGACTTAGATTCTGAAGAACATGGTCCTGTACAATTCTTGGATAAATCTAAGTCACATCAAAGAAGTGGGGAAAAGTGAGATGGAGTCACTCATTTGTTCATGACTATTTTTTTTAAATGATCTTTATTTAAAATAAATCTCTAGGATCCTCATCACATTAACTCAAGTTAGGCAAATGTTGTGACACTCTTTTTACCCTCATTTATGGTCTTGCCTAATATCTTAATTTCTCCAGGAGGTGTAAATATATAACTTGTTGCCACAGGGGCATGCGCAAGGGGGTAGGGGAGGATGGGCCCCCCCAATAATCATCAGGGCACAGAACTCTTCCAACCCCGGGATGGGAGAAGGCAGAGTGAGCTCCTGCTGGGGTCGTGGACACAGAATGTGCCTCCCCAAGTGGTCAAAGTTAAACCTCTGCACACACCCTTGCCAGTACACTTAAAATTGTTTATATTTATTTCAATGTCTGTCCTAACTGAAGATGCACTATTTTTAATCATATGTACAATGGTAGTGTTTTCATTCTGTCATCTTCCCAAAAGATCAGGTCTCCAGATCCACCTGGCTTCAGGTTTAGTCTGCAGATACCCTCTGTAGGAATTGGGTCATATACCTTTAAGTAGCTTGTGAACCTTTTAGTGACCCTCAATGTCTGTGTTCCTGAGGCCCTCAGAATCTTACCAGAAAAGCAGGATTTATATGAATTTGAACAAACCTTGCATGTCGTGTATGATTAGTAAACAGTTATTTGGGCCCCATTGTGCCCATGTGGTTCCTTCATATGTTGTGCAAGAAATACACACTGAAAGGGAATGGTTGGACACAAAAATAAGTTAAATGAGTACACATTGAACACTAAGATGTTACACTATTGAAAAGATTCATAATCAGAAGGAAGAATTTTGAGTGCAAGTTAATAGTAATCTTCAGTTAGATATACCATGCATAACTGCAGCCCTAAGTGTTTTAGGAGCCTCTCGTTTATTGTTTTTTACATAGCACTTTAGCTAAATAAGAGATCAACATTTAGAATCCAGCACTCTTTAATATGTGGATTTTAGATATTCCCCAGTTGCTTTTGGATCTACAGACTAATCAATGTTGTATGTGATTAATATTCCTCTTGTTGTACAACAGGGAATTTTTACTCTGATTGCTTCTGAAATTTCAAAGCACCAAAGGATCACTTCAGTGCATGAAGAAACTGAGACTATGAAATGCAAGTTAATTGGTTTCATCTTTAAAAAAAACCTCATACTTCTAGACTTAACAAAGTGATCACAGCATGATTCAGCAGCTAGGCCACTGGACTGGGAATCAGGAGACCTGTGTTCTGTTTGACTCTGCCATTCACCTGCTGTAAGATGTAAAGGAAGTTACTTCATCTCTGTAAGAGTTTTCCCGTCTGTAAGATGGAAATGCTGCCATCTTTTGTACAGCACTTCACTCTATGGATAAAAGCAGTGTAAGATTTAAATATTTCTATTTATTATTATAAGATCATATGGGGATTAACACAATACAATGGAAACTGATAACCAAGATGGGTTTGTAGCCGGTTTTGGCATGCTTTTGCACCGCAAAATTGTGGTGTCATGACACAGCCTACGTGACTCAGACCTGAAGTGTTGGAACAATATGCCTCTTACTTGATGCAGACAGTGGTGAAGTGAGGGAATTATGCATGGAATTAAATGGTAGATTGCAATTTTTATTAAACTTCAGGATAGGGGAGGGGCTCTACCCAACCACCATCCATACTCTACCAGGCATTTAACTGGTTCGAGTGCAGTTACAAGATAACCTTACAAGATAACCCATAACTTGAGGTAGGCTCTCCTTACTCTCTCCCTTGCAAGGACAGAAGGTGCAGAAGGGTGGGGAGCTCAGCCCATGAGGTCTGACCCGATCCTATGAGCCCAAGGCCCATCTCCTTTGGGAACCATTCATTGTTATCCTTTTAGTCACACTAGAAACTGGCTGCAAGTAATGATGGAAAAAATAATTTGCCCCTTGGAGAAAATATTACTTCCCTACCCCCAAATGGGTGATCATCTAGATGTGCAGAGCCTGTAAGTATGGATCCCCATTCCTAGCTCAGGGTGGGGCTGCTGGAATGGAGCTGAATGATTCCACATGGCCCCCACTCCAATTTGGATCCTGGTAGCTGAGGTGGGGCCCTCCCAGCTGGCCAATGGGTACCAGAGACTTCCAGGAGAGACATTACCTTGTGTCCCTCAGCAAGTATTCCCACCCTTGCTGCTGAGACTGTCCCCCTTCACAGCCAGCCCCATCAAGTTTCCCCACTCATTGGGGCAGGTGGGTAGCATTTTCCAGTCATGCTTGACATTCAAACACTGCAGCCTGTACTGTCAAGCAGAAGGTAAATCCAGGCACACTTTCAGATACATATTAGCAGAGCTCTAGTAGCACACTCCATACTCCTACAGCCTTTCCACTAAACTCTATTATTAGCAGTGCTGGGATTCTTAGTTTAGGAAATTATGGAGGATTTAAAGAAGTTCACCCTTCCATACTCTCCCCAATGCTTCACATACCAATCAAGGGCTAACATAGCTCTCAGTAGTTTTATCCTCATGAAGAGCCACCATTTCACACCTGTACATTTTCTTCATTGGTCCTGTCCGCCTAACTGATCTCTTGTTCACTTTCATCTGAAATAACATCATAGTGGTCTATGATGTGGAGACATTTTGCCATCAGATTGCTTGTTCTTTTACGCAGTATAGTTTTAGCAGTCCCAGGATATTAGACAGACATAGTGGGTGAGGTAATGTTTTGTTTTATTTTTGTTTCTTTCACAGGTGAAAGACAAAACCCTCATTTTAAGTTCAACCTTTTGACGTATTCCTAGTTGCTTTATTCTCAAATAACCTTCTTTCTGGTCCTACATCATGCAAGTAATTCCAGATGCAAAAGTGAGCCATGTCTCAGTAAGTGGGCATGAAGCTAAGGAAATTTAGCTGAGTGTAAGGGTACGTCTCTGCTTTGAGCTGGAGGCCTAAAGTCCAGCTCCAGGAGACATACCCTTGCTGGCTTTGATGGAACTAGTATTCTCAATATAGAGCAGGGATCGGCAACTTTTGGCACGCGGCTCACCAGGGTAAGCACCCTGGTGGGCCAGGCTGGTTTATTTACCTGCCACGTCTGCAGATTCGGCCGATCGTGGCTCCCACTGTCCACAGTTTGCCGCTCCAGGCCAACAGGGGCTGCGGGAAGCGGCGCGGGCTGAGGGTTGTGCTGGCAGGTAAACAAACCTGCCTGGCCCTCCAGGGTGCTTACCCTGGTGGACCGTGTGCCAAAGGTTGCCCATCCCTGATATAGAGTGTAGCCATGGTGGTGGGAGGTCAGCTAGCTGACCTGAGTACATACCTCTCCAAAGCACTATGCAAGTACTCAGGATGGCTAGCCCTTCATGTAGCTGTGGCTACACTATTTTTTTTTTTATCATACTAGCTTGATCAGAGCTGGCATGGCTCTGTCTTCTTGAGCTGGAATTTAGACCTCCAGCTCAAAGTGTTTCCAAACTAAACCCTAAATTGGCGTAATTCAAACAAAAGAGGCCAGAGTCTGTTATTCATATTTACACAGTTGCCTCAAGAAACTCCTCTGACTTCAGTATAACATGACTTCAGAGTTACTGAAGATTTACACTGTTACAACTAAAAGCTTTCAGGGCCTAATTCTGTTCTCACATATCTATACCTTTAATACTCCACTGAATTTAATGTATAACAACATCAGCACAATGTTTTTTGTGTATACACACACAGATTTATTGTCAGATTTAAATATTATAGTCATCCCTCATGCTGGGAAGTGTCATGAGAGCCAAAAATCACAAATGAAAAACAATGTTAATTACATGGAAAGTAATTCTCCCCAGCCTTTTAATATGGTCTGTGCTGCAGTTGTTACAAGTGAAGACAGAAAGATAGTAATTAGATTGGGGGTGGAGTGCTACGATCTTTAGATTTCTTACAACATCTGGTTTCTTCTCTGCTTTGTGCATCAAAATTTCTGAAGTAAATCCAACAAGTCAAAAGCTCTGAACATCGTTTTGTTCCTCTGTGACATCAGGTTTGTTCTCAGACTGAATAAAGTGTCTTGAAGAGAGATTAGTCTAGAATAAAATATGTGAGAGTATGTAGCCATCTCATGTAATCTGATGTATGTGGGATAATATTGGATGTTTTGTTTTTTCTGCACCTTCCCCTCCCCCCCATTTTAAAAGGCTGCATTTCCAGTCAAACTTGAAAATCCAATTGTAATTTAATTTCAATAATCTAATAACATCACTGCAACATATGCTACTAGACAAGAGGTATTTGGGCATTTTCAGAAAGACAGTAGGGCACAGTAGTCTTTATAGAAAGAAGTTGATAACATCTTAAGATTTTATCATGGAAGTGGTGACAATTCTACTGGCATACATGTTATTGATATTATATTATCCCTTATACATTTCCAATCCTTTTATAAGCCATGGAGCCACTGGAAACCAAGTGTAGTGTGGAATTACAAGAACCTTCCCCCACTAATTACTTCTTAAAAACTTTCTGTACTATATGTTGTGAGGGATTGTTTCTTTTCCAGGAACTTTAATTGATTCCTTTTTCCCCTTGTTTATGACACTTTGTCCTGTCCCTCCCTTTTTTAATGTCGAGAAAGTTTCCCAATTCTTTTAATACTTTAAATCAGACATGACAATTTTTGGGAAGGCTGCTAAAGCAAATTTGATAAATGAATCATATTATTTCCTTGCAATGAAGGATTGGAAAGTTGCTAATGGGGTACAGATTGCACTTTTTTTTTTTTAACAACAGTCAAGGAAAAATCCTGAGAATTAGACTGGTGAAGAGCAAGTTTTTCAAAAGACACCCGGGGGCTAGATTCACAAAGCTATTCAAGCACCTAAATCCAACATTTGGGCTCTGACATTCAAGCATCAGGCCTTGCATAAAATACTGCCATGGGTGTGGCTCAGTCTACCCGATAACTCAATGATTAGGGAACTCATGTGGGATGTGGAACTGAAAGACTCAGGTTTAAATACT
This sequence comes from Mauremys reevesii, assembly GCF_016161935.1. NCBI lineage: Eukaryota > Metazoa > Chordata > Testudines > Geoemydidae > Mauremys > Mauremys reevesii. The sequence continues at coordinate 62,009,697 of NC_052627.1, read as the reverse complement.
CAATCTGCCTGATTTGAAGCACACACTTGAATCAGCTCTCCGACATCTCATGTGGAAGCTTTTACCATCAGACTATTGGGTATTCTAGGGTGGCTTGTTCTCTTTTATGAAGCTGTTTCACTTTGTATAAGTAGTTAAATATTGATTTGAGCAGAGATTTGACCGTGACTCCCACATTCCAGGTGAGTGCCCTAACCACCAGGCGATAGCATTCTCCACTGGTATTATTGGGCATAATTCCACTGAAGTTAATGGACTTGTGCCCATGTATACCCTGCAAAGAATTTGGCCCAATACATGAATATGGTGATTTGGGGGATTTGTCTAAGTATTGCTGATACAGAGTTTATAAAATCAAGAATCATAACTCCACGCATTTGCTGACAGGGACGATGTCACGTATTATCTCTTCTTCCACCCTCCCCAAATGTGGAAGTCAACAAATCAAAGAATTCATTAAGTCTTTGCCTTGGCAATAGAATGGATACTAGTGATATTTGCCATTAAAGGAAGCTAGTTTTTCCAGGTTGTCTGCAGGTGGTGATAGTGGTGGTGGGAACTGCGGCAATGGAAATTCCCCAGCAAAACAGAAAAACAAGGTTTAAGAACTGGATTTCAAAAACTCCAGAATCTGGGAGGTTCAAGGAATGAAGAGACAAGTGCTTTCTGACCTAGAAGGTTCCTTTTGACTGACTGATCTGAACAAGCTAGAGATCTTGTTGCAAGGGCAGAGAGCTTAACCTGAAGGCTGACCAAAAATCTAAAGAGTTCTTGGAGCGGGAGGGCTCTGGAGAGAGAGATTGTGTGGGCAGGTTGTGTTACTTACAGACCCATGCAAAAAATATCTGTTTTCTCTACAATAAGAAATTTAAGAAGTTCCTTTGCAAAGATTCCAAGTTCCTAGGAGTCATACGTCCCAGAAGAGTTAAACTGGAGTACCCACAAGGGTAGAGCTCTGGAATGGGTGATCTTAAGCTATTGGGGAGACTTGGGGTTCAGCACTGATCTAGGGGGCATAAGGGACCTGGACCATGGGTTTTAATTCCTAGAAGGGGTACTAGGACAGGAGGTCTGCACATGAGGAGTGAGCCTGAGAATCCCTGAGTCAAATGGTGCCTAGACACTGCTCAGATTCAGTAAGCTTACTAGCCTGCAGGATCCAGTGCTTGGACCCAACCACAACAGCCTGGTGAGTGTCCAACAAGGGGCTCCCCAACCAAGTCTGTAATAACAACGTTACAACACAAGGGGACAGCACCAATGGGGAGATCAGTATTGGAGGACTGAATGAAATTTTGGCCCCACTGAAGTTAATAGCAAAATTCAGTGCCAGGATGTCATTCTATGTAAATTAGTTTAGTAGTGAGCTGAAAGCATAGCAAGAGGCAGATACTTTTCCCATTCCACCTATGCTGAAAAAGCAGAGGAACTAGAAAATGCTCTCTCATTACTGTTTACCCTTTATTGCTGTAACGGATGCTCCAGGCCACTGGAAGAGGTTTCACTTAGGTCCAAAATGTGGAAAGCGGGAGGCTAGATGTCTGGCTGATAGAACTGTTTAACCTTTCTACTGTTGCAGGCAGTGAGAACTAGCTGAGCCTGATAAAGGATGGGCAGCTGAAGACTTGCAAGCTGAACATTCAGGCCATCTTTATCTCTTTAAATAGCACTCAGTTGTGCTATTTGGCAAATATAGTATTCTATTCACCATTGTCTAACACACATCACTTGCCTGTTTATCTATATATATACACACATATTCATTGAAAAAACAAGTGTACACCATAAATAAAGTTTGACATACTACTATAATAGTTAGAAGGCAAAGGCAAACATCTTCCTTTGAACTGTATTCCTCAAAATGTACATAGTGATTTTTAAAGGAACATGAATGCTAATATAATTTGTGGTATTTCTAATCATATTTGTGTGTTCCTTTTCATTTAAGAGTTTCTAATTCTATATTACCAAAATAGCATAGGATGGCATATAGTGGGTGCACATATGGGCAGGGGTGCTGGAACAATTTTTATGGTGGGAGTGCTGAGAGCCATTGACCCAAACTTTAAACCATATATATAATGAAAATCACTTCAAGCCAGCGGGTGCAGCAGCACCCCAGCACCTATGTATATGGGTAGCCTAAAGCCCTACTCTTAAAATGTTCATATAGTATTTAGAATCTGTGTAATACTTTCCTTAACTAGATAAGCATATATTGTAACTGTACCTTTGAATATAATTAGGTTGTCCCAATTGTCATACAACACGTCAAGACTCAGTAAAGTAGAGATATTTATAATCCAGAAGTAGTTTTAAGAGTAACTACCTGTCTGGTAAAGGTTATATTTCAAGACCTCAATCAGGGTGAATATGTAGGAAAAAAGTCAGGCTTAACCACTTAAAATATGAAAGAAGAAAGTTGACATTTGAAAGTAGGGGAAAAACTAGCAGCTGTTAAGGAATACGCCTTTCAGCAACTGATATGATCCTGTACTTGTATGAGCTATGCTGAATCATGTAGGTGAGATAAAGATATATGCATGGAAAAAATTGATTTGGGTTTAAGCATGAAGAATAGACTTAACACAACTCAGCATTGGCCTAACTTTGCTTCCATTGAAGTCATCAGGAAATCTCTGACTTCAATGGAAGCCGAATTTGGCCAACACTGGAAATCCCACCCAGAGTTATTATTGCTGTCATTGGGATACATGAGGCTAAAATAGAGATTTCAGCAACTAAGTAACTGTATTTGTTTTCAGACCTTATAACTTTTAATCAAAGAAATAGGTTCTCCCCACCTCTTTAACTGAAAAGCCAATTGGGAGAAGTCTTAGGATTTTCTCAAGACATTTCAGATACCTTGTGAACGAGCTAGAACTTCAATGACAGGCAGATTTTGATCTGAATTCTTTGAATTGCATGCATGCATCTTCCCCCTCTTGCTCTCATCACTCTCCTTTGTCTTTCTGCTCTCTGTAATCTCAAATCTCGTACCATTATTGAAGCTTCTAGCTTCAGGAATCTTTAATGTTTAAAATGCTATGAATTATGTTTGGATTCTACCTTCTCTACACAAAACAGTGTGGTGCCAGTGCCATTTTAATACCTAAGCAATTATATAGTACCGTGTGCATTCCTCTGGCTGCAGCAGAGAGGTAAAAACTCACATACAGCGAAGATTTAATAGAAAATCTGACTCATTCATAATGATGAACAGCAGGTAGTAGACGCTAATGCCTCCCACACAGTTCTATTTTCAGATTTCTGTGGGTTTGAGGAAATTGGTTGAAAACTTCAGTATCTGTACTGTCATTTCTGATTTTCCTTCTACAGCATAATCTATGGATTTAGTCCTTTAGCACGTGAGTGACATTTACCCAGGGCACTTGTGACTCATATGTTTTTACTAGTGTGCCAATTTATGCTCCTGAATAGCACCAGCATAAAAGTCTAAGTTTTCAATTGCTGTAAGTGTGTAAAACAAAAGGCTTTCACTAGAGAACTGATAGATATCTGAAGGGTTTAAAAAAATACAAACTCTAGACTTATATATATATATATACACATACACACACACACTTATTCAAACAGGGAGACCAAAAGCTTCAGAATGAGAATTGGTAGTTATGCTCAAAACAATGCTCTAAATATCAAAAGCCAATAAAAAAACCACCATCTGAAAAACAAAAACAAAAAACAAACCTTGGATTATTTGTCCTTGAAAGACATAGTAGCATACTAATTAGTTGCTAATTTTTTTCTTTAATACAGTTAAACCCAAATTCTCTCTACGGGCAATTCTTTATTGTAGCCACAGTAACAAAAAGGAACTTTATAATTACTTCTTGTTGTCTCCTGAAATAAGTATAACTCTTCCTACTTACAAAGCTCTGCATTCTGATTGTAGTATTTGCAATGTTTTCCTGTGTTTCAAGCATTGTTTAATTGGTTCTCTTTATTCATTCAGAATGTTGAATTATTCTCTACAGCTCATTACAGATTTCATTTGAAAAAAAAATGTTCTGTTTTATAATACCCTTTAAATACCATTCAAAATAAATTCCAGTTTTCAGGATTTTAAAATGTATAGTGAAAATGTCTACTAAATGCAACAAAAATAATTACTTGTAAATATATTTACATAGGTGAAAGTTTATACACAGGAGTAGAACAAAGAAGGTAAAAAGTGGCAATTGATTAGAAACTCTTCAGACAAAAGTTAAATAGCTTTCTGTAATATGGAAAGAGTTTGATGGAATGTTCTCTTTAAAGAACTATAGGTTTGGAGAAGACTATTGGTTTCATTCCTTTTATATTCAAAAAAAGATTTTTTCCCATCACTGTATGCACAGACTTAAAGACAAACTTAGATCTAACTGTTCCTGGACACCATTATTCTGACTTTAAAATTATATAGATTTGGGGACTTAACTCTATACTGTTTTGAGGGAATTTGATCCATAAGTGGAACAAAGACCTTTTGGGGCAAGAGGGGAAGTTTTTTGTTTGAACTATCTGCTCTTCTCTAAGTCAAGCAGAGCCAACAGACCTGAGAGGAATCTCTCCTCACTCTGGGCCTGATTCAAAGCAAGCTGAAGTCAATGGGAAAGTTTCCAATCACTTCAACAGAGTCTGGATCAGGCACTCTGAGCAGGAAGTGATTAAGTGAGATCATTTCTCACTCACTATTAGGACAAATTTTCACTAGTACCAATATTCACAGTTCACTCCTGGGCAGCCCCCTGCCCTATTTACTAATGGAAGGGAACTGTGCAAAGATCCCCCCCAAACCCCAAGTTCTGCTCACTGATCAATGGGGAGGAAGAGGAGAAGGAACAAGAGACCTAGCAGAGAGGGGTGATCAGAAGGTCTGAAGTACAAAGAAACAAAAGTAGTAAGTAGAAACTGATAACAGTCACAGCCTATTCCACCCTTATATGCCCACATGTTGTTATTACAGCATCTATGACAAAAAACAAAATTATTGATCTTTATGCTCAGCTCACAGGGGCATGCTGGCCTCTGGGGTGCACCTGTGTTGGCGTATTTGCGCATCTGTGACTATCATGGTCAGGAGCTGTGTTGAAGCCTATGACTGTTTCAGCCCCCATCCAGACCTACAAAGCCCAAGACTGGTCCTCAGCCTCTTTCGTCCCCCAAGCCTTCCAGTCCTCTCCTCTGCTGTTCTCTCTTTTATTTCCACAGTAGCCACAAAGCCCTTCACAACTTGGTCTGAGGATCAGAATCACTGTCACCCAACCTCTGGGTGTTTGTTTTAGTAGGTTTGGTCAGAAGCTTTTGAAATTTCGCCAAAACACAGGAGAACAAGATGTTAGTTCTCCTCTCTCTCCAATATTTTGACCCACTTTAATAATTTTGGAGTGGTGTTACTGGATGTGTTGTGTGCAGAGCAACTGAGTGAGTCTGGTACCTGTAAACTGCATGGCTTAATCTGGGCCTACAGGCTTGGCACGGTCCCTGACAACAAATGAGGAGCATAGGGGTGCTTTTAAGCACTCTTGAAAACCCCAGATGAGCACCCAGTTGTGGAAACACACAGAGAAAATGGGAGACTTGGATCTCATAACAAGCTGTTCTGAGATATCCTGAGTGCCTAATAGGTATCGAGCCTCAGATCACACATTGGCCATCTCCACCTGCACAAAATTTGACAATTCTACTAATAGTGCATGTAGACAATTATTGTACTTCTACCACTTCCCCCTGCTATACTGCCTGCATTGGTGGTTTCTTCTTTTGCATATTCCCCCCCATATGAAGTTAAATGTTGTTTACCTCCTTTTATATTGTTAAATAAGTTCAGGTTTTTTAATGTTCAGTTTCATTTTCTATTAAAGTAGTAGAATCAGTAGCCAACATAGGATAACAAGAGCAAAAGTTTAGAGTTACACAAGAACTATTATGTAGCTATAGAAACTGCCTAATCCTCAATTTTGGATATTTATATAGAGGGCCTTTAAAGCCAATATCAGGTCACATACTGGCATATTAAGGACTAAATATCGCAAAGATATCCTCTCACTTTACAAGCCACAGAGGTATTTGTTTTCTCTAATTCCTCTTGGAGAATCACTGTTGTTCTTTTTACACACCACTCCCAACAACATTTTTACTGTCTTGAAGAGTTTTCCAAGTGTTGGTACTGATCCTTTTCCCACTTAAGTCACTGGCAAAATTCTCATTAGTCAGAATGAAGGATTTTTTCAGGCCCTCTTTCACTTAGATTCTGTATCTTTAGTCACAGGCCTATCTTTCATTCTCCTTCCTTTCCTGATTTTTGCAGATTTTTCATTTTGAAACATCCTTGTGAAATTCTTATCCTTGTGAGGCTTTTGATCAATTTTAGAGGTTGGTTTAGAATTCCCTCCTTAGCTCCAAAACTCCAAACTGTCTGCCTTCTCCATTTTAGTCCCTCCACTTACATGTTGGTTATCAAGAAGAACTAGATGCAGCTTGCTCCAAAGCACAGAACCCCAAATGTATCTACAAACCTCATATGCCCTTGTGTGATAGAGTACTGAGAACCAATAGCAGAGGCAGCACTCTGGTCACTTAAACACCCCCCTAGACACACCTGACTGCCTAATTAGTGGGGATTAGAATGAGCTGGGAAATGCTAAAGCACTAATTAGCCTATTAACAGAGGGTTAAAGCAGCATAGGAAGTAAGTGCTTGGGGAGAAAAGCAGGCTAGAAGCCAGATCCCAGAAGATCTCTGGGTGGAGAGAGCTTTTCCTTTTCTCCTTAGCAGAGGTTTGAGAAGAACTGAAACTGCAAGTGATGTGGTGTATGAATCACTAAGGTGGGTGGGGAGAGAGCTATGTAAATAAGTTACATGGTGGTGGTTGACAACTGAAGGTCTCTGACTAGTCTGTGTAGACAGAGGTGGGACCTTGTCCAGTCACACCATATCTTGCTATTGCAGCACTTATATGGAAAAAGAAAACCTGAGAGAGAGAGCATGCGCCACTTGATGTCCAAGACCAGCATGGATAAAACAAATCATGAAACCAAGGTTCTTTGGTGCATGTTTGTCATATTCTGCATGCAAAAAGGAGAAAGTGGGAGCATTTTTTATTTATGTATGTACTAACCATGCACATCCAGTAGAGAGAAGATAAAATAAAGGCCTAATCTTTAGATGCTAGCCTGCATAAAACTTTATATGTTGAATAGCCAAGAAGGTATTGCAAAATAATTACACTAGAGCAGACTAATAGAAATTAGGGTAGCATTACCCTAGAGCTCTGAATAGGTGTTTATATTTATCAGACATGGTACCTAGTGTAGGTTATCCTTTATAATGTTTGTTAGCTAATCTATATTCTATTGATCTGGAGGCACGGGTGCTAATGGTGTGCACAGTGCAGTTGTGGGCAATGATCCAGGCAGAGTTTTATATTAATTTGTATGGGGTAAAGTAAATGTGACTAGGTTTTCAGTGCTGCTAGAAGACAAACAGAAGTGCTGGCAGGGATAATTCTATTTTTTTTTAAACCAACCTTTTCTTCATTAGTATCACAGGCAATGGGAATCCAGTCAGACTACTTTCAAGCATAATCCCAAACTTAGCTGAAGATTTAGCCAAAAGGTTGTTTCTAGTCAAAGTTGTAGAGGAAAAGCTTGACTGTGAGTCAACTGAGCCAAGGATCAAAATGTAAATCATAATCGTCACATCTTTATCACCAGATTGTGTTTCCAGATTTAAAGAGAACAGAAAGGTCTTTTTTCCTCTCATGTAATTCCATTGTAAAAGTATCTAGATAACCTAGTAAATGAACTATCTTGAAACTTCAGAAACTTGAAAGCATGTTATAGGGGAAATGTAGTACTGCATAAACCCTCTGACTTCAGCCAGCAAAATAAAAGGGAGATTTGATACCCCAATAGTATTAACATTGTATTTACAGCTGCTGCTGCCCACATAAAAAAAATATTTCCCAGGGGCTGAGATCAAAGGCACTGCCACAGTGTGACATGGTATGGGACTACACTATAATAATTTTACAGTGTTAACAGATTGTTTCCAATGAAAGTGTATGTGATAGAACTGCAGGTGTTCATAAACAGATTGCAGGATCAAAAGATTTTAAAATTCTGGGCTACATTTTAAGTTAGCCCCTTCTGCTATACAGTAGCTTAATTGTGAGTCTACAAAAAGCACCTTTTTGCAATCTATAACTAAATGGACTATCTTAATAATTTGGGTAGAAACACTTCTGTTATGAGTGCCAGCATGGCTCTTATATTAAACCAATATGTGTTGTAGATTTTGCTGACAGTGTTCTCAGATGCTTTCAAAACTTAACTGAAGTTATTTTGCATAAAATAGCAAAAATACATGGCAGTCTGTTATGCACGTGACCATACATTCTCCCTCAACTTTTAAAACAAAAAGCGATTGTTTTGAGCCAGATCCTCAGCTGAACTCCCTCGGCTTCAGTGGAGCTACACACTAGCTGAGGCTCACCCCCCATAGCATTTAGAACTTGCAACAGGCTCTTTGCCAGACCTTTGTGAGTACATTGTTAGAATGGTGCACAGACATTTAACCTCATGACTCCTTGACATTAATGGGACAGTAAAATCTCTATAACCCCTGCTCCAAACATAGCCACTGAAGTCTGACAAACAGCCTCAAAGGCTTCCATGTAAGAGCTTTTGAAATTGCTGCTCTTTTCATGTAAGATTTCTGATTAAATCTGCCCACTGTTGATAGAATTATATGCAGAACCTATATCTGAATACAAGTAAGGCTGAGGTTGTTGCATGCTACTAACTGCAAAGCAGTGTGAGATAAAGCAGCAGCAGTAGCATAAAAGGGGAGCCCAGTTTTTTAAAGTTCTGATTTAATTGTCTTGAATGCATCTGGGATTCTGCTCCAGGCATATCTAAATATTATGGGAGCTGTGTTAGGCATCTTAGCAGACCAGATGCTTAGCCGTAGTGCAGCTTTATTGTTCCGAACTGGCAGTGCAAAGTGGCTGTAAAATCAGTTTCTTTCTCTCTCTTCCCCTACACTACTGAAATATACCACCTGAGTATTCATGGAATAGGACTGGCCCTCTAGAAGTCCCCTAAGTCATGGGCCAAGAGGGAACAGGGGTGTTGTTGCATTTCAGTGATCCTCAGCTGGCAGAACACCCCACTGGAAGCTGTTGTAAGCAGACAATTTAGGGAAATCCCAGCCTCAGAACTGGATAGGGAGACATTGTATAAAGCCAGCTTTACTCTCTCAACTCGGCTGTGCTGAGAGCAACTAGTGACAGAGCCCCTAGGTTCTAATTCTCCATTGCCTTCTATCCTGTGTAGTAATTTACAACAGCACAAAGTAAAATATGAATATACCATTTACAGCCACAGTGTGTCTGTACAAGATTCAAGGCACTGAACAGCCAGGTTTCTAAGAGCCAATTTCTTACACTGCTTTGAGTCAAGGGAGTGACACTGCTGTAAAACTGTCAGTGGAAGGAGAATCAAACGCCTTATTTCTAAAGATAGTGTTTTGAATTCTAACTGCTCAATTGCAACAGCACAATTAGATGGCTTCAAGTTAAGCCAATTTTCAATCACTGCAATGTTCATAGCCAGACTAGAGCCCATTTTCTTCCTTTACATATTGTACTAAGAGCCAGAGCAATGGAGGGATGCCAATTTACACTAACTGAGATGACACTAAATCTCTCAAAACCAGATAAAGAACCTGAGACATAGTAGAGGGGGAATAGGGAAATGTGAATGGATAAAACATACCCAATTTTGAGCTTCCTCAGGAGAGGTTGCTTAAGCCAAATTGTGATAAGCTGGCAGCTTGCAAAACTAAGTGTACAGTGTTTATTTATCTAACAGTGATTCTTCACTGAAAGTCAATGCGGATTTTACAGAACAAGTTCACAATGTAGCCACATCAGAAGTGGCATTTCTGAAAGTGAAGAGAAAAAAAAAAAGTCAGTGCACGAGCCATGTATTTGTCATTCCGGCTATGTCCATGCTATGAGCTAGGGGTGTGATTCCCCTACTTGCATACACATACTTACACTAACTCTCAGCGTTTCACATGGGTTTGTACTTGGCACAGCTCAGTTGTGCCTCTACTGATGCTGCTACTGGGCTATTTCTGCTCATTCTAACTCAATGAGAGTAGTGCAAGTATGCATACACATGCCCGAAAATCACACCCCTGGTTCATAGTGTAGGGATCGCTCAAGAGGCCATTGCAAGCACAAGTGAGTCTGCCTGCTCTTGAGAAATGTGAGCAAGATGCAAGCAGCAACCATTTGCTATTTTGAGACTCATACACCTTTCTAAGCCTCAGGAGGTTCACTCGTGCCATGGTGAAGCTCAGTTAGAAGAGAATTGTTTTAAAATTAACCATAATAAAAAAAATCACAAAGTTCTCACTTCCATCCCTTGAAGGATGATCCTGGCTTGCCAGAATACTGCAATGATGATTTATTCTTTGTTGGGCAGGCTGTTTGTTTTTAATTTTGTATGGGTTTGTGTCAAGTCATATCCTAACCATCAAAATGTTGGGGGTTCAGATAAAAGGTTCCAGGTGTTGAAAACTACATGTAGATGTCAAAGGATGGACAAGCTCAGCACATAGGTGCGGCTTTTACAGGTCATCCACAAGTGTCACTATCATGTAGTATCCTTTGAGGGCCACAAAAAAATGTTTAGCATAATTAGAGGCTTCTGAAAATACCTAACTGCCCTCTTGAAGAGTAGAAAAAACTGTGTTTGATACCATAAATCATTGAAAATTCAGACCACCAACTTTCCTGTAGTACACAGACAAAATGGAGCACAAAATACAAACACTGAGATGTAAACTAAGCCTTAATTCTTGAGCAGAGAAATCTCCAAAGCATGCATGATGAAAGCCAATTCTTGTCATATTGAAGGTCCAAGTTGTATTTTTGTAAAAAATAACCTATAATAATGACCATACTCTGCACTTAACTAGACCCTTACATCTGAAGAGCTCAGATCACTTTACAAATACTAACAGATGAAGTCTCAGAGCACCCAGTGAAATAAGGATTATTATTGCCATTTTATAGGTAGGGAGAATAATGCACAAGGTTTAAGATATGTGCTAGCTCACAAGATGTGTACAGAAGCCTAGGAGTAAAACCCAGGTTTTCCTGCTTCCAGGCTTGCCTACAATATCATGCTGGCGATTTAGACATACGGGGTGAGTGTGATGGAGCAGTACTCACCTATTGAGTACCTCCTACTAGCTAGGTATGGTATGCCACTTTTCCCACTCCTGGCACCCCCTGTGGGTTGCTGATCTTCAGGGGTGTGCACAAGAGGGGCAAGACAGGGTACAGCCTGCCCCCAATCACTGGGAGCACAGAACTTCTCTAGGGGCCAGGGCAGGGAGAGTGTGAGCCAGCACCTCAAGCCACATGGTGGGCAAGCTAGTACCTCCAAAACCAGACAAATTTTTATTCCTGTGCATGCTCCTGCTGATCTCACTAGGTGAGTCTTCAATGGCTCAGCCCTTAACACAAGTCGCACTGTCAATATGAGCCCCTCCCAGGGTAGCAATGGGTTCACCAAATTGTCCCCACCAGGGTCTTCAGCTCCATCTTTGGGCCTTTTACACCAGGGTCTTCAGCTCCATCTTGGGGTCTTTTAAATCAGCCTTTTGCTCACTCCTGTAAAGGAGCATTGTTCTGTGCTCAAAGTTCAAGCCCCTTCACCAGTGAACAGTGGCAGAACCCAGGCCTACCTAGCACTCCCTGTTCCAGCCCAGGGACCCCATAAATGTCAGCCACATACAACTTCCTTTAATTAGTAGTTGTTTGCTGCTGCTTTCCCACTTGAACCCTTTATCTTCATTCATTACCTTGAAGTTGCAGTTCTCAGGTCCACCCTTCCCCCAGTCCAGTAAATACAACAAGTCAACCACTTTTGGCCAGCAAGGAACTGACCTGCTTGGCCCCTGCATCTCCTTTTACCTGAGCCTGCTAGGCTCTGATTGGCTGCTTCCACATCTCTCTAGGCAGGTCTGGAGGACCAACCTCCACTGCTCCTGCCTGGGGCAGGCAGGGCCGCCCAGAGAATTCCGGGGGCCCGGGGTCTTCGGCGGCGGGGGGCCCTTCTGTTCCGGGACCCACCGCCGAAGTGCCCCGAAGACCCGCTGCCGAATTACCGCCGAAGCTGGACCCGCCGCCGAAGCGCAGCCCGGTCTTCGGCGGTAATTCGGCGGAGGGGGGCCCCCGCCGCGGGTCTTCGGGGCACTTCGGCGGCGGGTCCCGGAAGGGAAGGGCCCCCCCGCCGCCGAATTACCACCGAAGACCGAGCTGAACTTCGGCGGCGGGTCCCGCTCCGTCTTCGGCGGTAATTCGCCAGCGGGGGGGAGCGGAAGGACCCCCCGCTGGCGAAGACCGGCAGCGGCAGAAGCTCCTGCGCCCGGCCGCACAAGAGTTTGCCGGGCCCCCCGGAGCGAGTGAGGGACCCCGCTCCAGGGGCCCCGAAAAACTCTGGTGGGGGCCCCTGTGGGGCTCGGGGCCTGGGGCAAATTGCCCCTCTGGGCGGCCCTGGGGGCAGGGTGTACTAGGACCGCAGGACCTCCAGATGGGGTCCTCAAAGGGCCAAGTATGCCCCATCACAATCAGTTTAACATTCAAAAGAAGAAATGTGAACGTGAATACTAAAACATTTAATAACAAAAACAATGCATTTCTTCTGACTGTCAAAGATTGAAAAAGTTCTACAATAAATTCCAGGTGTAACAAATAACATTTTTATTTGTTTGTTCATTTTAAGCAGCAAGACAAATGCAACCTGAAGAGTCAAGAATGTTAATTGACTTGACAGTACAGGACCATTCAATGTACCAACTATCTTAGATCATTGGTTTATCCTATTCCAAGTAGTAGTCAATAAGTGATACACCCTCATTTCCACCTTTTCATTTTTCAGCATACACACAGTAATGCACCTAGTTATTGGTACAATACACTACATGGGATAAGAGGTGAATTCCTTGATATCCCCACAGTGATTACTTCACACTGTGAAGTTTAATTTTCATAATCCAGACCCATATTTTCTCTGCAGGCTATTCAGCATTAATGAGGACAAGCTAAGAAACAGTGAAATACCCCTTAGTGATGACAAAAAGGAAAACTTAACAAAGTCTAAACAAAAGAAAGGAAAATTTTCCCTCACAAACACTGCATCAAACTCCACTAAATTTGGGCTATTGGGCCAGTACTTGTCTCAGATTATATTTGTACCTTTTCCTGTTTTACACTAAGAGGGAGGAGGTGCATCAGAGTGACTACACTTTTGGCCAATGGCTGTAACTGGGGCAAATCCACAGCATGGACAAGGCCTAAATTAAAGCAGTCCTTAGATTGCTTTAAAGCTTGTGAATTTGCCTGGCACACAGTCACAATGTGGAGGAGGTGCAAAAAGTAGAGGCCATAGGTAAAATCCTGGCTCCATTGAAGAACTGTGTTATAGGAGTTCAGTCCACTTGATTTTTTTGGAGGGAAAACTTTCAGAAAGGCTTATAATGTTTCATGCACAAATCTTTGCATATCCAGATTTATGTTTATTGGGTATCATTCCAGAAAAGTTCAGGATTCTCACAATCAAAAGAAACTTCTGCCACAGTTATTTGCATTGAGCATGGAAATGCATTTCTAGAGTAAGGAAAGACTAAAAGACATTGAAAGGTAGACGACTGAATCAAATAGTTCCATATTCCTAAAATCCTAGCATTTAAAGTAAGAATGTACAGTTGTTGCACACAGTATATTTTTGCAGGGTTGTTTTTGTTGTTTTGGTTAGTTCTCATTTTCAATGATTACTTGTGATGGGGCTTTCACTACTTCCCTAAAGAGATGATTCCACAGTCTAACAGATCTCACTTTTAAAGATTTTTTTTTCTGAAGTTCAGCCCAAATGTTTTGTTTTGTTAATTTCATCCTGATGGAGCAGAAATGTACCATATAAGACTGACAGTATGTCTCACTTTGCCAAAAGGTATGAGTTTATAGCCTTCAGTGAAAAAGAAAATTTGAGTAATTCAGGCTTGAAGCTCCAAAATGATACAGTCTTTAACTATATAGTTATCTACCAAACAGGAAATTGAAATTTACAAAAATAATGAAAATTATACTCCTGATAATAGACTCATAGGGTATGTCTACACTACCAGATTAGTTCGATTTAACTTAATTCAAATTTGTGGAATCGACCTTACAAAGTCGAATTTGTGTGTCCACACTAAGGACACTAATTCGACTTTGTGAGTCCACACTAATGGGGCAAGCGTCGACATTGGAAGCGGTGCACTGTGGGAAGCTATCCCACAGTTCCCACAGTCCCCACTTCCCATTTGAATTCTGGGATTTCCCCACAATGCATGCTGGGGGGAAAAATGTGTCGAGGGTGGTCTTGGGTAACAGTCATCATTCAACGTGCTTTCGGACGTCTCAAGGGGAGATGGAGGAGCTTACTGACTCGCTCGGATCTCAGCGAAACCAATATCCCCATTGTTATTGCAGCTTGCTGTGTGCTCCACAATCTCTGTGAGAGCAAGGGGGAGACCTTTATGGTGGGATGGGAGGTTGAGGCAAATCGCCTGGCTGCTGATTACGCTCAGCCAGACAGCCGTGCAATTAGAAGAGCCCAGCGGGAAGCGCTGTGCATCCGGGAGGCTTTGAAAGCTAGGTTCCTCAGGGAGCAGGGTAACCTGTGACTGTTCAGTTTCTTTACAGAGAAGCTGAACCTGCCCCTGCTTCAGTTACTGTTGACTTTCTTCTGCGGTTACATACCCCGTTCACCACATTTCCCCCCTTCCAACACACGTTTAAAAATAAAGTTAATGGAACATTGTTAATTAACAACGTTTTCTTTATTAATGAATTCGCGTTAAAGGGTTGAAACAGGGACGCAGACTATGGTGGGTAGGGTGTGCAGTGATGTTAATACCGCTTCTACACTCGAGGAATGATAAGCTCCTGCTCCTAGAGCGGTCTGCAGTGCCGGACTGGTTGTTTCAACGGAGCCTGCCATCCCTCCTTTTTGGGACTCTGTGTGCGGGGGCTACGTGACCTTGTGGCGGGGGAGGATGGTTACAGATTCCCCTGCTGCGTGGCTCTGTGGTCCGGGACAAGGACCGCTGCATAAGTTCTGTAACCGCCCTCCCATGCCACAAAGTCACGTACCCCCCCACACACAGAACACCTCCCAGACCAACCAGGGTGCTTACTGACTGCACTGTGTGTGTGACCTGCTGCCCCCATGTCTGTACCCTGGTAAAGGTGACTGTCCTACGCAATTAACAACCCCCTTCCCCCCGACCCCTTCACAGACAGTCTTCTGTAGAAAAACTTGACGGAAATAGTAATTAACAGCAAACTACTTTTAATAATCAACTACACAGTTAGGGGATGAAACTGGGATTGGGGCTTCGGTGAGCCAGGAAGGGAAGGACTTCTCAACATTTAGGGAATGAGAGCCTTCTTGTATTTGTGCACTCTGCAGGGGTGCAGTGACCATTTTCACAGCCCCTGTCGCCCCTCCTTCTTGTTACTTTGGGTGAGGGGGGGTTGGGACTTTGTGGTGGGGGGAGGGCAGTTGCAGATACAGTGCAGGGGGGCTCTGTCCTCCTGCCTGCGGTCCTGCAGAACATCCACAAGGCGCCAGAGCGTGTCAAATTTTCCCTGGGCATTTCCTATGTGGCTGGTCAGAACATCCAAGCTCGGACTGCTGTCCAGAGCGTCAACAGAGTGGTGCACTGTGGGATAGCTCCCGGAGCTACTAAGGTCGATTTCCGTCCACACATAGCCTAATTCGACATAGCCATGTCGAATTTAGTGCTACTCCGCTTGTCGGGGAGGAGTACAGAATTCGAACTAAAGAGCCCTCTAGGTCGAACTAATTAGCTTCCTGGTGTGGACAGGTGCACGGTTAAGTCGAATTAACGCTGCTAAATTCGACATAAACTCCTAGTGTAGACCAGGCCATAGACTCATAGACTTTAAGGTTAGAAGGGACCATTATGATCATCTAGTCTGACCTCCTGCACAAAGCAGGCCACAGAATCTTACCCATCCACTTCTATAACAAACCCCTAACCTATGTCTGAGTTATTGAAGTCCTCAAATTGTGGTTTGAAGACCTCAAGCTGCAGAGAATCCTCTAGCAAGTGACCCATGACCCATGCCCCATGCTGCAGAGGAAGGCGAAAAACCTCCAGGGCCTCTGCCAATCTGCCCTGGAGGAAAATTCCTTCCTGACCCCAAATATGGCAATCAGTTAAACCCTGAGCATGTGGGCAAGACTCACCCACCAGGGAAAGAATTCTCTGCAGTAACTCCGATCCCATCCCATCTAACATCCCATCACAGACCACTGGGCATACTTACCTGCTGATAATCAAAGATCAATTGCCAAAATTAATTGCCAGAATTAGGCTATCCCATCATACCATCCCTTCCATAAACTTGTCAAGCTTAGTCTTAAAGCCAGATATGTCTTTTGCCCCCACTACTCCCCTTGGAAGGCTGTTCCAGAACTTCACTCCTCTAATGGTTAGAAACCTTCGTCTAATTTCAAGTCTAAACTTCCTAGTGTCCAGTTTGTACCCATTTGTTCTTGTGTCCACATTGGTACTAAGCTTAAATAATTCCTCTCCCTCCCTAATATTAATCCCTCTGATATATTTATAAAGAGCAAACATATCCCCCCTCAACCTTCTTTTGGTTAGGCTAAACAAGCCAAGCTCTTTCAGTCTCCTTTCATAAGACAGGTATTCCATTCCTCGGATCATCCTAGTAGCCCGTCTCTGAACCTATTCCAGTTTGAATTCATCCTTCTTAAACATGGGAGACCAGAACTGCACACAGTATTCCAGATGAGGTCTCACCACTGCCTTATATAATGGTACTGACACCTCCTTATCTTTGCTGGAAATACCTCGCCTGATGCATCCTAAAACTGCATTAACTTTTTTAATGGCCATATCATATTGCCAGCTCATAGTCATCCTGCGATCAACCAATACTCCGAGGTCCTTCTCCTCCTCTGTTACTGCCAACTGATGTGTCCCCAATTTATAACTAAAATTCTTATTATTTATCCCTAAATGCATGACCTTGCACTTTTCACTATTGAATTTCATCCTATTACTATTACTCCAGTTTACAAGGTCATCCAGATCTTCCTGTATGATATCCCGGTCCTTCTCTGTGTTAGCAATACCTCCCAGCTTTGTGTCATTTGCAAACTTTATTAGCACATTCCCGCTTTTTGTGCCAAGGTCAGTAATAAAAACGTTAAATAAGTAACTCCACTAGTAACCTCCTTCCAGCCTAACAGTTCACCCTTCAGTACGACCCGTTGTAGTCTCCCCTTTAACCAGTTCCTTATCCACCTTTCAGTTTTCATTTTGATCCCCATCTTTTCCAATTTAACTAATAATTCCCCATGTGGAACTGTGTCAAATGCCTTACTGAAATTGAGGTAAATTAGATCTACTGCATTTCCTTTGTCTAAATAATCTGTTACCTTCTCAAAGAAGGAGATAATGAACACATTTTTCTGGGCACCTGTGAAACAAATAACTAGTAACTCCACATGTCAATTTTAATGTTGAAGCCTGTCTATTTGCATGACAAGCTATAGTTAATTTTCATACTACATGATACAATGGGTCTGATTCTGATCTCCCAAAGGTTGTGGAATCTATGGTATGAGGTATGGCCATAGCAGTCTGATTGTATGGATGACAGTGCATAATAAGGGCCGTACATTGGTGTGATTCCATTGACTACAATGGAATTACTCTTGATTTACACCACTGTAAGTGTAATCAGAATCAGGATGTTCTGTGGGAGTGGGACTATATAATTCAGTTGAAAAGGAAGACATTTGGAGTATTTATTTTTCAAATAAATTGTCAACACGAAAAACAATGGATGTGTTTGAAATATTTATTCCTCCGTTGTAATAAAATAATTTCTAAACAACATATAAAATTCGCAGTCTAATTAAAGACTGCTGGTTATTTGTTTTTATGGCTTTGCAAAGATATAAGCAAAGGAATAACAAAGTACAAAAACAATGTAGGATTTGTTTTAATTTCTTGTGCTGTGAAAAACAAAATCATAGCAGAGAGATGTCAGTTTTTATAAACCATTTCTTATAGGCAAGAATATCTGTGTATCCAGCTGAAGCCGAGAAGCAAGTTTTATCATGCAATTTATATATACTTGTTTCTCCTTCTTACAATAGGTGGTCAGAAACAGAAAAAAAATACAACACATTTTCATCATTTTAATTTCTGTTTTGTTGTTGGTTGTTCTTTGTGGCAAAATCTCATTTTCTGCAATTTTTGTAACCAGCTCTAATTCCTCTTGACTGAAGCAGCATGCATGTGCCCTCAAATAATTTTGCCTGGGGAAATCAGAAAATAGCGCATATGATTATAGTGGTGGTGATATATGGAAGTAGCCTCTTCCCAACATATTTTCCTTTGTGACTGGTTGGTCCCTATCTCCTGTATATGATTGCCCTTTTGTAGGAACTTTTTCCTAGTATTCCTTTCTGAGGACTGGCCCTTTAAATTGGGTAGACATAGGCAGCTGTAGTCCTAAAGTGGCCATGTTGCAATTAGCTACTTTTTTGTTATATCTCCCTCTTAACCAGCTGATAAACATTTTTAACACCTGTTAGTTTTTTCCCTCAGGCCCTGATCTGATCAGACAATCTGAATCATGTGGGCAAACATCACTGGGGCTCTGTGAAAACACAAGTTTTACTTGCACAGATCTACTTGCAAAATTGGAGTCTTTGGTTTCTCTTTTTCTGAAGACATAGCACCTTTTCATCAACCACAAAGGTAAGCAGCTGATCCACATTCTTCACAAACACAAAGAAAAATAAGAATTATTCATTTGATTTTAGATGGATACAGAAGTATACAAATGAAAATTAAGGATTATATCTATCTATCTATCTATAATGTACCCTCTGAAAGGAAAGTTTGGCATTATTTCACATTCTGGCAGTATGTATGTCTGACATTAAATCATCACAAGTATTCCCACTACGTGGACTAATGAACAACGACGTTCAGATCTGAACTCTAGATCTGAACTTGCCCAAGGTTCAGCAGATGTTTATAGTCAGGATTTTGGTTTGATCTAGTCTTTAGCAGAAAATGCCTGGTATGAAGTTTAAGACGAATATTCCAGGGCTCAGTTCTGGAAATGTACTGGAAGCATATCTGTGGTAAAGCCTACAGCTGCCATCAGAGAGGTAATATGCCAAGACATAGAAGATTAGTGTATTGAGCTATTTGCATTCTCCTTAGTGTCACTGAGTTTATGAAACATGCATCAGTGAATGTGATAAACTACAGAATTGAATGACTCTGGGATTTGGTAATGGGATACAGAGCTGTTCCTCTGGTGTCACTCATTCTAAACCAGTCCAAACTGACAGTGACTAAGAGTGTAATCCACCAAGCAATTTAAGAACCAACAGTCTAGAGTTAAGCACCTAAATCCCCATGTGTAGCATCCACAAAACTCCCACTGGGCTGCTGCCCATTCTGTGGGTGCCAAATCTCACTCAGCTCTTAACTTTCAATCATCAGAGTTCCCTAAGCACCTATGGTTTAAACCGTGGGCATGCACTCCACTGCCCCACTCTAGGTATCTGGACACCTGTCTCCTGCCTAAGCAACAGAACAGTTCACAAACTGGGGGAACATATATATTCCACTGTCTATGTTGCATGTGGTCTTTGAGCATGCCTACCGGATTGGTCCCGTTCAAAACCTGGCCTGTGGGTGGTGCCTACTTTATAACTTTTAGCTCATGGGCCAGAGAACTTTCTGGGATGTAGGAGACCCAGGTTAAATTCCGCCCTCTACTGGGTGGGGAGGGGAATGATTTAAACAGCCTCTCTCCCACCTCTCAGGAGAGTGTTCTAACACTTGGGGAATGAGATATTTTGATATGAGGCTCCCTCTGTCTCTTCTGTTGAAGCTGTTCCACGGTGGATAAATAATGAAAGGCTGGTTGGAGCCCAGGGACTGGACCCTGGGTCTCCCATCTGGGTGCCCTAATCACTGAGCATGTTTGATGCCTGACTTTTAGGCTTCTAGAAAATCCCAGGAACAACACTGTGATCCAAAAAGCCTGAGTTAGGTGCCGAGCTCTGAAAGGGGAGAGATAGGTGCCTTAGGACTGCAATCTGCTGAGCCACATGCTAGGTGGGAACTGCCTAAACTAGCTAATGGGAGGTGCCTAAATCTGGGCTGCAGGGAGATGACTAGCTCTGCTAGAGATCCATGAACTGGGGTAAGATAGGAAGGAGGCAGTTGCATGCAGGGCCTGAAACAAAATAGCTGGGGGCAGGAAGAGGACTTCTCTTATAACCATTAGAACAGTGGATAGGGGACTAACCCAGGATGTGGAAAGTCTCCCCTTCTCCTAGAGAAGAGAAGGGATTTGAACAGGGATTGTCCTCATGTCAAGTGAGTACCTATAGCCTAGTGGTTAAAACTCTCAACAGCGGTTTGCGGGGAGGACTTGATCCAGGGTTCTCCCACATCCTGGGTGAGTGCCCTATCCACTAGACTGAAAGTTATAAGAGAGGCTGTGTTGTGTGAATGTGCCTGATCTGGTAGGTTGCCTCTGAGCACACTTACCAGATCAGGACCTTGCATGCGATAGGCTGAACACCTATCTTTCCTGGTTTGTGACTCACTCTGAGGCTTGGGCAGGAGACAAATGTACAGATGCCTAGCATGAGGCAGTAGAATGTATGTCCAGGCAGGAGATGGATGCCTAGGCACCTAGTGTGAGGCAGCAGCATGCATGCCCAGAGGCAAAAACGTAGGCACTGAGTAAATTTAGATGCCTACAGGGTTAGGTGGCAGCTGGGCTGGAGTTTTGTGGATCATAATGATTCCTAAAAATGGGACTTAAGTGCCTAAGTACCTATGTGGATTGCACCCTTGGTGACCACAGTGTGGTTCCCACTACACGTGTGTGAACAATACAAAATCATCTTAATAATTGGCATTGATAGTGGTCTCAGCAAAGCTGAAGGACTGAATGAGAATGGAAACTAAATTACCAACCTTACATATAGTTTCTCTAGGGCAGATATGAGGCACAGTGGTGAGTATGGGTGAATAAGGCCTTGCTATAACAAATGTTTACACATGAATTTGACTTTACTATTGTGGGAAGTTCCATTGAAATCAGTGGGGCTACTCATGGGAGGAATTATTTAAGTAGTTTAATAAGTATTCAGTATCTGGGTCTTAGCTTCCATGGTTCTCCCAAGATGCACCTGTTCTATGGCAAAAGGACTTTTGCCTCCATTTCAGTTCAGCACTTTTTCATTAGCCTTAAATCCACTGAAAAAGGAGTGTTTGAAAATATCTAGAAGGAAACCACCATTGAAAGTTAAAATAGCACGAGCAAAATGAGTGTGTTTCCTAGATTAATCCTTTACAACTCCAACCTTTAGAATTATCTACAGATTCCATATCTGCTGATTAGCTATAATAAAACACAACTTTTAACAAGACAGGAACATTAAATATTACAGGCCAAGAAAGTTAATTTCAAAACTGCTTTAATGTTGACAAATGTTTAGATACAAATAAAATAACTGGGCAAAATGGTTACATATTTGAAGGTGGAAAGTTTTTGGTTGCATAATATTAGAAGCTAGAGAGAACTCTTTTTTCACTTAACTATCTAAATGCAGTACTCACTTGAAATCAGAATGATTCATACAAAATAAGACAGTCTCAAGGTAGACAGCACTTTTGATTTATTTTAGGATAATTGTGATAATTTTTTTGTTTTTTGAGTAAATGCAGAGGTAAATGATTTTTGCTGAATAAACACCTTTCACACAGCTGTCTCTTTGTATGCAGTATCTCAGGCAGTCTTTGTTTAAACACATTTATACATTGTCAGGAATTTAATAGTTTAAGATTTCAACTCCCTTTTCATAAAGATTTTAAAATTAGGTGCAGAGTGATAGCTTTATCTCTGAATTCTTTAAAACAAGTCAAGCTATGTTGCAGCACAGTTTAACACATCTGTATTTTACAAAGGATGGGAATATAAGAACTGTTGTTTTGGTTTGGGTCAGAGTAAAAATGAGTAACTGATCAGTTTTCATTATGCAGTAATATTAGTGATTTTGTTCATCACTTACAGAATTTATCCTCCAAGTTATAAATGGTGCCATGTAATGTTCACAAAACTAAAGCATCTCTAATACAGTACAGCCAAGTTAAACCCTCCTTAATGCTGTTACAGGTCCTGTGTATGTTTCAGACTCTCTCTTGCTTATATGAAAAGTGGTTTAGCTACATCTTTTTGTTGTCACAGAAACGTTTTGGGGACAATAGAGTCTACCGGTTTTAGATGCCAGTTTTGTAAGGTATTTGAGCATGTGCTTAACTTCAAGCATGAGAGTAGTCCTATTGATAATGCATCCATTAAAGTGGGGCCTTAGTTAATACATAGGAAAGTTAAAACCAGTATCTCCCATATCACGTGTAATACAGTAATATGTGCACATAATATTTTAAATACTCTCTAGTGGCTGTTGTAATTATACAGGCAATTGCCTGCTGGATTTCTCTACCCAGAACACCTAACAAGGAGATAAGGTTTAAACCTGAAGAATAAAGCATAGATAGCACCACACCTCGAGGCCTATTGTTTGAACACATGCAAGTTCTGTAAAATGTACCACCTCACAGTAAGGTACAGTAGTTATGCCCTAACTTTCATTAATATGTTATGTAAATTCTGGATATTTTGAAGCAGTTGAGTCATTTGTGTAATCCAGTTAAAAAACAGGAGCACTGGGCCTAAATTTCCTTTCATTTATATCCATTGTCAACCCATGTAACTCCATTTACTTCAGCAGTGTTCCCTCGATTTATGCTGGTATAAGGGGATAATCAGGATTAATGTTCTTTATTTTTTAAAAGAGAGTTATGAGCTAGCTATCACTGCCTTCTACCACATGCAATCAGTACTGTTCAACCATTTGTCACAGATGCTATATTGCTACTAGCTAATGAAGATTCTATTTTAACTTGAGTTGTAGGGGGATATATTTTTGAAGCAGGAGAATCTGAATTCCGTCTTTGCTCCTCTGAAGTGCTCAGAGTGCATGTTGTATACAGCATTGTGACAATATGAAGTTCTACATAGCCAGGGATTTAATGAAATTCACTAACAAAAAATAGGTTTGAGTAGAAATGGAAAAATAGGTCAGTGTCGTCATCAAGAAGAATTTTAAATGTCATGCAATGCAGTTTCAACTTTGTACTGAATTCACAGTATCTTTTATAATGATAAATATGATGTTATAATGGAGGGTTAAACTAAGGGGAGTGCTATTTGGTTATTGTTGGATTCAAAGATATGACTGATGTGGCAATGCAGAGATGCTGGTGGTTGCTTCAGTGAGAGGTCAGGTTTGTCATCCAATCTTGTCTCTTCTCTTTCTTCTGATCATAACAGGCGGACCCTATGAAACAATAACAATCCAGGATTCAGTTGGTGGTGTGATGTCTGGGAAAGGAGTGCAAATTGTCACTTCACAAAATGGTGTCTTTTTAGTTTGGCAAACAATGTGCTTTTGCTTTCTCTCTCCCTCCCCCCATTGTAAAATGAAACATGTACGTCTTCCCTGTAGAAATTTCATTAACATAAAACAAATACTAACCCCTTATCTTCCTGTGGAAGTTTGACAAACTGAAAGTGAACAGAGAAATGGTTGCATCAGGCAACTCTATGTAGAAATAAAGACCTATGCATTTTGCAACATGTAACATGATCTTCTCCATTGCCAGGTCCCTCCTTGCTCACCTCCATGACAGGGAGGATATTACCTCTTTCCATACTACTCTGGTCAAATATAAAAGGTTATTATAATAATCAGTGGGGGGAGGGAGAAAAAGGGGAAGGAAGATGGTCATTTGTTGACAGGCAGATTATGGGAAAGGGTGTTCAGGCTACAGAAGAAACAGACTTAATAAAGGAATTACTGGAAAATAGTTTAAAACAATCATGGAATTCTGTGTCTACTTGGAGGTGAGAGAGCAGGGATCTAGCATTCTTTTTTTTTATAATTAATCTTTTGAATGAGAGTTGAATGCTGCAATCCTACAAATTAAGGTTGGACAAAGTGTACTATAGCCATATGAAAAATTTCCAAAATGATTATAATGAGATTGTGCTCCTAAGCAGAGGTAGGTGAAATTTTTTGGAAGAAACTTTTTTTCCACCAAAAAATGCAGATATGCAATACTGGAACATTTTTGCAAAATCATGTCTGTTTCCCTTCATTTTTGGTCAACTCATTTTCTCCGCCACCCACAATTTTTTAAAAAACAAAATCAAAACATTTTGTTTCAAAAATTGCAAAAATAATGTTTGGACTATTTTTGGTTTGAAATTACTTTTTTTTTTCTTCAAAACTTCCTATTGATTTTATTTTTTTTAAAGCAAACATTTTAAAAACTACCCAAATCAAAATGAAGTCTTTTGATTTTTGTTAAAACTAAGCATTTCACTTGATCGCAAACAATTTTTTTTTAAATTTTGCTTTGAATTGCCAGTGAATGAAAAATATCTGTAATTCATAGTTCTAATCCTAAATAACTTTAAAATGCTTTTGAAAATTTTCTTTCTTTGTTTTTTTTTTCTTTGACCTACTCACATTAATGAATTGATCCTTACAATACCACTGTGAGATGAGAAACTATCATTATCCCCATGTTACTTATGGAGGACAGAGGCACAGAAAGATTAAGGCCACATTTTTGAAAGCTTCCACAAATTTTGGGTGCCCTGATTTCTGATTTTCCCCCACACCAAAGATGTTGAACGCCTGCAATTCCCATTTACTCTAAATGGGGTTGAAGATGCTCAATACTTCTGAAATGAATGGGATTTGTGCTCTCGAAGCCCTTTTATCACCACTGTGAGGGATTTTCAGAAGGTACCTTTTTCAGATCATGTTGATGTAGTACAGTAATTGGATACACATTGGCAGAGAACTCCTCCTCTGATATTGATAAGGCTTCCCTGTTAAATATTTTTATATCATTATACATGCTTCAAACGAAATGGTCGGAATAATTGATTATTACCTGAAATATTACCAGTTGCCTATGGTAACTGTGGTACTTACATGAATAATTATATGTATTAGTTGGTTGTCAAATGCCTTCTGACCAAATGGAGGTCTCTTTCTTTAGCAGTATGTTTGTGGTTAGAATGGAAAAGGGAATTTGGTGTATTGTTAATGGCTTCCTTCCTTTTGTTCTCTGTGTTTCAAGCTATTCTTTTATGGTATTCTAAGTTTTTTAAGTCAAAATTTAGGAGAATGGGACTTTGCCGTCTTCATAAATCTCTGATTCAGCAAATCATTTAGGCATGTGATTTAGGATAATGTCTAAACTGCAGTCATGAGCTGTGTCTGCAGCTCATTTAGATATATCCAAACAAGTTTTAATCTAGCTAACTCAGGTCTTGGATCAATGAAACCATGGCAGTGTGAGCTTCAGCATTGGCTAGCTGCATGGGTAATTACCCAGGATTCTGGGCAAGCTTATACAGTCCATGCTGAAGTGCATGCTTCAGCCTCACTGCTTTTGTACCCAAGCTATCTAGATTAATGTTAGCTAGGGTATGTCTACACAAGCGGAAATCATACCTTGTGATTGCAGTGTTGACATACCCTAAGTCGAGTCTTAGTCAACAAAGCACTTCACCATGGTCTTAAGTGATGCAGAAGTCAATGGAACTCTGCTTAAGTGTTCTCTGATTAGGAATGGACATAAGCACCTCCTCAGATGTTTTGTTGAGAGCACCTCCGTGTTGAAAAACCTCATTTTGTTAAAATTTTTGTCTGCATCTTCATCCACATTCTAGTTACTTTCCTGGATACAGCATATCTTACCCAAGGGTTGCATTTGGAGTCTGCTTCCCAGTTTCCTTGGTCTCCTCTTGAAGCTGATGCCAACCTCTGGCTTTTTATTTCCCCCTAATTTTTTTCAGTTAAACATCTGCATGTCATCACAACCATTCAGCACAGGGACAGGATACATATGTATGCCTACCTGGA
Organism: Mauremys reevesii; assembly: GCF_016161935.1. Taxonomy (NCBI): domain Eukaryota; kingdom Metazoa; phylum Chordata; order Testudines; family Geoemydidae; genus Mauremys; species Mauremys reevesii. The sequence goes on along the minus strand of NC_052627.1, from coordinate 61,983,514 downwards.
ATAGTTGCTTCTTATAACTAATTTGGTAGCCTGGTTGTTTTGTGGTTTTCTAGCTTCCTGATAACCTGAGGGAAGTTTCAGTAGGAGCCGTTCCAGAGGCTTATATGTTTGGCAATGCATACCTGGATTCCCATTTAAGATATTTTTTTTTCTCCTCTTGCCCAGATTTTCGGCCTTGCAGCGACATCTGCTTAATGCAAATAGCTCCTATCTGATGTGGGTGGATATTTTCACAGCTTGCTGCCTTGGCACTCACCACATATTGTATAAAATAAATCTCATTACAAACATGTTCTACGCACTAGGTATCAAAAGATTACTGTCCCCTTGGTGCCAACATTATGCAATATAGGTGCACTGTGAAAATTACACAGTTTAGGTGAGACCTACCTTAAAATAATCAATGTAGTGGAACTTTGCATTATCTGGCTTTACAGTTCTCACACTCTCTTTCTAATACATCATAGGGAAACTAACGACCAGATGTTTTTAGCCCTTTAATGCTGATGTGAGGTCAGACCCTCTCGTACTCACACTGCAGGTATAATTTGGCCCAGAAGACATTTTAAACAGATTGGTGGAACACTTCAGTGTACAAAACTGATGTAGGGACTCTTAACTCTCACATACCTCTGCTACCAGCACAACAGGCAAACGGGAACATGGCTGGATGAAAAGAGGATGCTGAAAGGCCCTTGCCCCATGCTAATCCTCTGCTGTGGTTACATCTTCTTGAGGCATTTGCAGCTGGAATAAGTTAGAGGCTGCTGTAACTGTACCTAAGAGTACTGGCAATGAACAGGGAGTTGAAAGATAAGATAAGCCACTGTTGCCTTCATACATTCCTTACCTGCTCTCTGTGTAAGTCAGCTATATAGTATATTCTGAGGCCTCCGAGGCTACGTCTACACTACAAGTAAAGACCCATGGCTGGCCCGGGTCAGATGACTTGGGCTTATGGGGCTCAGACTGCAGGGCTGTAAAATTGTGGTATAGATGTTCCAGCTTGGGCTGGAGACTGGGCTCTGAGACCCTCCCCTCTCACGAGGCCCAAGCCCAAACATCTACACTACTATTTTACAGCCCTGAAGCCCAAGCCCCATGAGCCTGAGTCAGCTGACATGGGCTAGCCATGGATGGTTGGGTATGTCAACATGGTAGTTAGAGAGTCTCTTGGATACTACCAGGTTGGGGTGGGGGAAGAACGGGGTGAAGAGAAGGTGGAGTTTATAACCAGTGGGTATACTCCCATTACACAGTATTGAATTTACAGGGATATACTATGGTATTTTTCCCTGATACACACGTCTGTTTCCTGTGTAATGATGGTGCTTGCTTTTTTTAATGTATGTTCTCTAATCTGTCTAGATATTGATTCAATACTGTGGTATCTGAATGCCTCCTCTGCTACTGCGTATCTGATGCTGTGCTGGTACATGCATGTTCTATGTGTAAGCATAAAGAGAAAGAGCCCGTACAGGGCAACATTCAGGCTTTATTCCTTCTTTTATTCATTGCTGTCTCTCATCAAGCATTTCCTGAAAGTACTTTCTAAGCACCTAGACATAATCACACAAAAGTGCTAGTGGCCCCTACTGGGAAGCTCTGTAATGTAACAACACCCTTGGTTGTGTTGCTGTTAATATATGAGGTACAATATTATGCTTTGAGTCTCCACTGAGAAGACTAATTTTTGGCTGGACTGTCTATTTTGAAATGGCATCTTCGTGATCAATGAAAGAAAAATTATATAGTATCTTGTTGCTCGGGAGATGATGGAAAGGGATACAAATAGCATAATTAAGGGAAAGCAGTGTGAGACTTTAAATCCTCAACCTCATAGATCTTAATGCTGGTAAATTTTCAGTGTAAGATTTGAACTGGATGGAGTTGTGGTCTTCTTTTCTCTTATGAAATAGTAGGTATAATTTTTCTGCTATCATGTTAGTATGAGTGTGTCTATGCTGATGACTAAATTAAGCCTCTAAGCATGCCCACTGTGTTTCCAAAAGCGTGGCCAAGATCAGAAGGAAGTGGATGCTTCTGCAGTTAGACTGACTGCAGTGGAGTTGGATTAGGCCTTTAATAAGAGGACCGTATCTCTTCTCTCCTGACAAACCCAGCTCCTGAGTGTTAAGTAAACATTGTCAAAAATTATATCACAGCGAAGATGGAATGCTTATTTCCTCCATGTCTGCTGGATTTGTAAGAAAAAAGTATCCATGTAAGCAACAACAATATATTTTTGCAGAAGAATATACTGTATTTGAATACTTTGCAACCCAGAAGCAGTGTATGCATTTACATTAAGGAGTATTATATAGTGAAGTACAAACTGAGAACTTGCTTTGATTTTTTTTTCTGAAATAAACAATCCCACACCTTTATACTCCATTGAAAATAGATCTGTAGGAATTCAAAGTCTTTCCACTTTATGTGTTTGCAATTACAAATGACAGTTTTTTCAAAAAATAAAAAATAGAGTCCTTTAGCACTTTGCTAGCACTCCAATTAACACTCTTAGTATACTATTACTTAGTGAAATCAGATCATTGGATTACAATTTTCTCCTGACTAGTTTGGTCTCTTGGTAAACTACATAACTTCATGGTAACCAGCAACATGTTAAGCCATTTAGAAGGTTCCTCACCCTGAAGAATAATGGAAGAAGATTGCTGAATTTCTGAGTTCTTTACTGCTGGATTAAATCAATTATTTCAGCACTATTAAGAAAGGACTTGTGTCTCAGATAACAATTACAAAGCAGACGCTCTTATACACCCAGACCAACCATCTGGATCATGTTGACTTCTTTACCATGGTGAAAAGGGTGAATGAAATACAATTCCTGCTTGCTGATGTCATGAGGATTCCCTTCAGTCTAACACCAGCTGGCGCTCCCAATCCTAAAGCATTTATAATTTTTTAAAAAGTTACAGATGTTATGCGTAAAAAATTGCTTTCATTTGCATTAAAGCTACTGCAGTCTGAAAAAAGATCAATTGATTTACCTACTATATCTGCAATGTTCTTTGTCATGCATTGGTTTTGAACAAAACAATTAAAATATTGATGTCTTTGGACAGGAATATATTACATTTATTACTTCTAGCACTAGTAAATTTCTCTTTAATGTTTGTATATACATACATTTGCTTAAACAGTATCTTTTTTTTCTTCCTTTTTTTACATTTATTCTCACGGCGTATTGAAGAATTTTCTAGCCTTTTTGCTTTATGGTTTTACCACAAAGCAGTGGTGGTTTTCTCATTTCAGGTATCAATGCAAAATGCTCTCTATAAAGTAGTATTCTCAATAGGGTATAAACTTTGGTGACAAACTGTAGCAGGCATTTTTATACGACACAGACAAAACTATGCTAAATTTTAGGTTCTTTGCTAGGTTTTAAAACAAGGAAGTGCATTCAAAAAATCCAGTTTGACTCTTTTATGTGGTAGAATCTCACAGGTTTAGCTGCTTTGAAATCGGGTAATCAGATAAAGTTCTGCATAAAGCAACTGCAGCTTTTTGCTCTAGTGTTTACAGTATGGGCCAATTTGAGATAATTGATCAAGATGAAGGTACATTTCAAAGAAGAATTCCTTGGAATGAATGCTGAGCACTGCTGATTGATCAAAAGCATTGCTCTTTTACAGTGAATAGAAGCAGATGAGCAGTTACTGTCCTGGGTGTGCATGTGGCCCAATGGCACTCAGGGTGACCAGACAGCAAGTATGAAAAGTCGGGACGGGAGTGGGGGATAATAGCTGCCCATATAAAAGAGAGTCCCAAATATTGGGACTGTCCCTATAAAATTGGGACATCTGGTCACCCTACACTCAGTAGTCTTTAAAATGTGCAAGGTTATTGGAAAAGTAAAGACGCAAATTCCAGTTTTGATGTTCACGTCAAAAGGCTATATGTTTAATCTTCTGAATCAAAGTTTTTAACCAACTACACCACTTTCATGTCTAGGCTCTAATGCTGGTTTAGGTTTCAGCAGAGTAAATCCAGCCCATTCGTCTATGATCATGGAGGGGCCCTTTGACAGCAGAACGGATTCAGTTTTGCTGAGCAAGATGTCTGGATGTCATGGCCTCCATGGAGACCATCTTTGTGCAAGCTCCCTATGTTACAATGTGAAGGAGAAACTGGGGCAGAGGTGGAGCAGGTATACCACTTCAAGATTTACCACAGCACAGAATCCTCCTCCCCTTCCTGCAGGAGGTCATGCTAAGACACATAACTTGTGCAGCCACTCCATAGCTTGGAAGAAGGATTCCCCTCCCTGCCTCTGCTCAGCACAGTTCTCTTGGCTAAACTCTGTGCTCTAGATTTGAGCACAGGTAAAAATGGGTGAAGGAAACAGCAACAGGTCACAGCACACTACAGAACTTTTAGTGTCTGGTAGCTAGGGCCAGCTCCAGACCCCAGCGCGCCAAGCGCGCGCTTGGGGCGGCGTCCTGCGGGAGGGCAGCAGGCGGCTCCAGTGGACCTCCCGCAGGCATGCCTGTGTAAGGTCCGCTGGTCCTGCGGCTTCGGTGGACCTCCCGCAGACGTGCCTGCGGAGGGGCCGCTGGTCCCACGGCTCCGGTGGAGCATCTGCAGGAGGTCCACCGGAGCTGCGGGACCAGTGGACCCTCCACAGGCACGTCTGCGAGAGGTCCACCGGCGCCGCAGGACCGGCGACCGGCAGAGCGCCCCCCCACAGCGTGCCGCCCTGCTTGGGGTGGCGGAAATCCTAGAGCCACCCCTGCTGGTAGCAGGGCCCACATGATAACTTAGTGTACGGAAGGCTGGTGTTCTGTAGATTCACACCCCAGCTTGCCTCACACTAACTCTCTATACAGACAAGCCCATGGTTTCTTTATGACCACAGCACAAAATCAGGGCTAGTTCAGAGTGGATTGGCTCTTGCTCCCAAGGTGGCAGGCACAAGCCAAAGTGCCATTAATGACTTGATTTTGAGTTTTTCCTGCTCTCCTGAGAGGAGAATCAGGCCTATTGTTCATAACCAAATTCTGAAATGTAAAAAAGAGGCTAGTATATATGCTACTGCCTTCTAATTAATGCAATCAGAGCTACTCATTGTGTGACATAGACCCTTACTCCTACCAGCTAAGGTTGATTCTCAGGTAAGATATGTGGAATGGGTTACTGATTATGGAGTGGGAGGACCTGAATTCACTATCCTGGCTGCTGCCATGAAGTTCTGAGTGACCATGAAGTGCAGCATAACTCTGCATAGCCCTGCAATTGTTACAAAATACAGGAAGAAGGAATTGTTTCTTTTCATATTCCAAAATGGCAATGAATCATTAAAGAGAAGATGCTGGGCAAAGGATAAGCAGTTTCAGCATTTACTGGCAAGAAGAGTGATTTGAAACAGAATACATTACGTTTAAACACTCTGGGAAGATTTTATAAAAGCAATCTTTTCCCAATGTACTTTCTATCTGGGTTATAGATGTAGTGGGCCCAAGATAATGGTTAGAAACTATGAATGCCCAGTGGTCTATGAATGGTAAGTATGCCCAGTGGTCTATGATGGGATGATAGATGGGGTGGGATCTGAGTTACTACAGAGAATTCTTTCCTGGGTGCTGGCTGGTGAGTGCTGCTCACATGCTCAGGGTTTAACTGATCGCCATATTTGGGGTCAGGAAGGAATTTTCCTCCAGGGCAGATTGGCAGAGGCCCTGGAGGTTTTTCGTCTTCCTCTGCAGCATGGGGCACGGGTCACTTGCTGAGGATTCTCTGCAGCTTCAGGTCTTCAAACCACAATTTGAGGACTTCACTAACTCAGACATAGGTTAGGGGTTTGTTACAGGAGTGGGTGGGTGAGATTCTGTGGCCTGTATTGTGCAGGAGGTCGGACTAGATGATCATGGTGGTCCCTTCTGACCTTAAAGTCTATGAGTCTATGAATATGTTGAAATGTTTGAAAGAGGTATTCGATCACTTAACAGCCAGGTGCTTACAAGTTTACAAGTAGTGACACACGCTTTGGGACTATAGCTATTTGTGTGTATTTTAAAGTCTCTATTAATCAAGCAGGACAGAGAAGGCTTTATGGTGTATATTATAGTACAGGGGTTGGCAACCTTTCAGAAGTGGTGTGCCGAATCTTCATTTATTCACTCTGATTTCAGGTTTCGCGCGCCAGTAATACATTTTAATGTTTTTAGAAGGTCTTTTTCTAAAAGTCTATAATATATTACTAAACTATTGTTGTATGTAAAGTAAATAAGGTTTTTAAAATGTTTAAGAAGCTTCATTTAAAATTAAATTAAAATGCAGAGCCCCCCAGAACCAGTGGCCAGGACCTGGGCAGTGTGAGTGCCACTGAAAATCAGCTCACGTGCCAAAGGCGGCACACGTGCCATAGGTTGCCTACGCCTGTTATAGTACATCTGTGTACCGGCGCCTGGTGTGGTTATAGGATTATTTTGATGTTACTTTGTGCTATATGGCTAGTGCATGTTTTAGGATTATTTTCAGTGGTCTCAAGTTTTAACTTCTCAATAACCGTACACAATATAAACTTACTTCAACTACACGCTACAAAGAAAATTTAACTTCCAAAATCAGTGTCGTCTCTTACACTTCCCTTTAGCTGTGATGGTAATATAATAAGTTCATGATGACAATATTAATACAGTTATGATGTATTAATACAGTTATGATGACCCAGTTGAATTGGTTAAGCACAAAGCTGTGCTTTTGGTCTTATCAACTGCCCCAACCAAATACAGATAGTCAAAGATATAACAAAAGCAGAGGGCTCTGGTTCTGATCACTGTCAGATGGACCTTTGGTCTGATATAGTCTGGCAGCTTCTATGTTCCTAGACAATGTTGGGTGTAGTCAAATATTTTCGGGATGTGTGTAAATGGGCACTTAGATTTAAACACAACTCAACATTTAAGCTTTTATTTCATGTGCAGAAAGAGGTTTTTTTTACTGTATTTTATTGCATTGTACTTCTGTGTACTATCTTACACTGTGCATTGAATTTTATACTTGGAGTAAGACTAATCAGAAAACTTGTCTTCTATTTTACCCCTCTCAAGGTATTCTAACTCTCAAATGCCAATAGCTTTGCTCCACCCCTTTGACTGAATTGCCACAGATAATGAAATGATCTTTGATACTTTGTTACCATTATTTGTCTACTTTGTTTGCAGGAATTTTTTTTGTTTTATACAAAAGAATGTATAATTGTATCTACTATCTCATTTCATGCCGTAGTTAATTTGTACAAGTAATTTGAATATATTGTATAAATAAATAATAGAAGCATCAGAGAAATCAAAAACTTTCCCTATGAGCAGATTATTCCATAATTATCTATTAGGAAGTGTCTTACCTTTTGTTCTGAAACATCTGGGACTCTATCCAACACCCAGCTGAAGTCAGTGGTAGCCTTTTTGCTTGTCATGGAATCAGGACCCTGGTGAACAAAATATTGGACTAGAAGGACAACTAGTCTTATCTCCTTCTGAATTGCCAGTGTTCCAATGTTAACAGAATATTTGGCAGCAGAAATTATAGGTCTGCTCCTGTTTTTACAGAAGCCAAAGGCAAAATTCTCCTTAACTAGAAAGGGCACAAACAGCACTGTTTCACTACCCAGGAGTGCTTGCTCTTTACACTGGTGAGGGAGTTTTTTAATTAATATATTATATTTCACATTTTGCTTGTGATTCTACAAAGCAACTATGTTTCTTGCTAAGAACAAAAGAATGCATTTACATATTCTGCTTTTAAATAATGCACATTGGACATGGGCGTCATTGACATTGCATTACCGTATAAACCCCACACACCTTGACTAGTTGCATGCAGGCAAAAACTACAGTGCCTTGTCTCCACCAGTGGCACCAATTGGCCATTTAGTAGGTGAATTTTCTTTCCCCATGCTTTGCTCAAAGTTTCATGGGCCATGGAGCTGTAGGGCTGTACTAATTTGTGTGGCTACTGCTGGAGTAGTCTGGAGCATTGCTCCAGCTGCGTGGTCACAACACCATTGAGATTTAAACCAAGCATACTTATGTCCAGAGGGCAGGGTGACTGGGCTAACTTCAGTGAGTGGTGTTGCAACCTGGCCCATCAGGAGTCCATTTCTGTATGATGGAGCACAGGGGAGTCTCTGAGAACTTGACTCCTGGAAGCACTGGATCATGCACTGTGTGGATCAGAGAGAGGGGAGACTCCCTTGCTGTAGGAGTCCAGAGGAAGCAAGGACTGGACTTTTGTACCTCCCCGCCCCCGCAAAGAAATATCTGCTATGACACCATTGTTCTCCACTAGGATTTTTCATTGGGTTAATTGAATCTCAATGTGTTGTTTACTTGTATTATCACAGTGACTATTTTTTGTAATGAAGACATAGCTATTGTGAGTTGGATAAGGAGGAAAGAGGCTCTACTGAAGGATGATGACACTGCAGGAGTAAGCATGGAGCCATTTGAAGGAAAATGTTAGTGGCTGTGAGACACCTGCTTCAAAGCAACTATCTCCCAACCCAATGCTTTCAGTTGAAGTACTTGCCACACGGCATATGTCTTTCATGCTTCAGCAGACCCTGTCAGTCAGAAATTACAGTCTGTTCTCAGTCTCTTTTGTAGCCTGGTTTGGGGAGGGTTAGTAGGGACAGTGGAATTTATTTACTTAATTTAGTTTTATTTAATAATTAATTTTCTAATTAATTAAGAATGTTAATAATAATTGATAAATATTAATAATATGGATATGGCTCGCCAATATGTGTGATCAGAAGATAAAGTTCGTCTTGAATCAGGCTTCACAGAATTTATACAAGGAGATTGGGGTATGTAACAGAAAAACTATACTGAGACAGAATTAGTTAAACAAGACCTTTTATTTAAAATCAATGAAACAAGAAGTAAATGTAAAATGTTAAAAGCAGTATGAGATTACAAAGTTACAAAATATCACAGTTCTTTAAGAGATATGATATGATATGATATTACACAGTTCTAAATGCACTTTGCAGCAATAGCACTAGAGTGAATTTCACACCTCTGCTAGAGGAAGTCACAAAGAAACTGGCTATGAGTTAAACCCTTCTTAGTATAAATGCTCTAGCAGAAATAAGAATTTGTTCATACTTACAACTTTGAAAAGAATTAATACTACGACTTAGTATTGACAGCTTTCGTAGGAGAAAGAGGCTTCGAAGCAGGTTGAGACGACAAGGAAACAGAGAGATGTATCGCCTGCCCTAATGGAGGATTGTCACCCTTTTTATAGGGAGAAATCCTTCCTCCTATGCCCAAATTTGTTTTTCCCCGATGGAAAGGTGAGGGTACCTGTTTTCATAGGCTGACCTTTTTGTGTACGTATTAAATGACGCATCTGCGGGTATATGTGTGAAATTTGTGGGCAAAAAAACCCCACTTTGCACCTAACTAGGTGAAAGGTTAGCAGATATTCAAAAGTCCCTAGACAATTTGCGTAGGTTTGTCTCCTATTATTACTTTTCTGAGTAAGGGTCTTAAAGGTTGCTTTCAGCATCACAGAGGAAATAGGCCAGGATGTCTGGCCTAGAAGCTTCTAGGTATCTTGCATTACAGCTTATTGCAAATTCTATTAATCTATGCAGCCTACACACTTTTATCAAAAGACATTTTATTCAGACCAACAGATTAATCCTCAGGGCTACACTTTTGAATTAAGATGCATACGTAACTCTAGTCCTGAGGTGTGACTGCAGCCTTCTCCCTTTTCTCCTGAGGGGGATGGGTGCTGGGTTCATTTAGAAGGACGCTTGATGCCTCCACCCAAGGAACCCCCTCCTAGTGCAGAGAAGATGGAGAGCTTATCCCTCAGGAAAAATCTTTAACACAAAATCTCAAAGGTGTTAGCGCACACACAAATAAAATAGTTATTACAATTCCTAGACTAAGGAAACAGTAATTGGGGCTTTATTAGGTTGCAGAAGTCAGGATAAAGGATAGTGGAAAAGGGGATTCGGATAATAAAAAGCAAAAACAATAATATCTACCCCTCCCATTTTTTACAGCCATTACAAACCACCCTGTGCTTCCTTCCAGCACCTGTGCAGGCAAATAGTGAGTTTGGGCTCAGTCTTTGATGGATGGTGCAACACTGAAATTGGGGACCATCTTAAAATATAATATTATAATAAAGAAATGTTCTTACAAAGTATCCGCACCAAGGACGGTAAGATCGTCTTTGTGGCTCTCTGGTCTTGATTCAAATATATAGTTAGGCTGGCTCTTGAGAACCTGACAGTGACTCTCCTCAGCCTCCTGGGTTTCTGGTCTGTCCTGAGATAACACTGTCCAATGTCCTAGAAATCCCAAAGTCTTCGTTCGAGTAGGAATATGGAGGGCAGAAGGGGCTTCCTTATTGTGTTTTGGCTCCACTCCAAAGTCCAAACTCTGCCAAAAGTAAAAACAAATTCTTTGTCTCTGAGTTCTGGCTTCTAACTGGTTCTGGTAGTGTTGCTAGCCAGCTCTATCTCTGCCCCATATCCTAGGCAATCTGGGAAAAAGAGGCTTGAGCCTCTACCACCATTGCTACTAAAGTCTGGGGTACGTCCCTTGGAGGGTCAGTGTGATATTTCAGGAGCACCATCTCCAAAGGGCTTACACATATTGTCCTAAATGTTATTGCTCAATAATTGGAGCAGTGCACTGTTTAGCACAGTGACATAAGCAGATGGTAACACAAGCATAGGCAAATTATTCTTTGCTTCTGGAATTAGTGGGCCTTTACCTGGAATTCTGTTTTACATTTTATTTCTCCATAAATGAGCAACTTACTCTATTGCTAGATCAGAAAAAAAATAACTCCCCAGTTATTTGACCGCTATTAAATATGATGTCCTTTTTGATGTTTGTAGTCAAGCAGCACAAATGGTAAGCAAAATTTTGTGGGGAAACTACTCAACAAAGTATATTAGTAAATGAATGCTATATCTAGCCAACAAAGTGGTCATCTTTCAGGGAGAAAAGATGGTTTGGTTTTAAGGTACTCTGTGGAGGAAAGCTGTGGGAGTAAACAAATGATTGTTTGACCTTTGAGCCATCATTGTAATAACACAAATTAAACCGAATAGAACAATATTTTGCTTCAAACATTAATAAATTTCCTTCCAAACTCTCCACACTGTCAGCTAGATTCTGATCTCAGCAACAGTGCTATAAATCTGAAGTAACTCAACTGAACTGAAAAGCTATTCCAGGTTTACAATGGTGTAATTGAGAGACTGGAATCTATTCCTCTACTAAAGAGCACAAGCCTGTAGCAGTTCTGCAAGTGTTTCTGTGCTGTGGGATTTTTGACAAGGTGGTTGTTTTGATTAGATTTAGAGAGTCAGTTCTGGTTGGATTTGTAACCGCTTTTGTTCATCTCATCTTTTATTTAGTCAGTAGAGAGATAGGAATAATAGTAATTGGAGCAAAGCAGAAAATGAGCTGCTTTTTGTATTCACAAGTGTAACAATTGGGTTTTTTAGGTTATTTGGCAGCAACTAGGCCATTGCCATTACATACTGGTTTTATATGGCTATTGAGTGGAGATGTTCTGAGATAAGTTGCAGGATCCTCATTAACAGAATTTTACTGAAAAGCAAGCAAGAAGTCTTGAACATCTTTCACAGGCTCAGGCCACCAATGTTCTACATTTTAGAGGCTGACTGTTTCTGGAATTTAATATATTTAGTTATTCCTCCTTAGAGGTGGGCAACTTACTCAAGGAGTTTCTTTTTAAAATGAGGGATTTGCTTGCCAGGAGAATAATTCAAAGCTCCCACAGCTCTTATGTAGAACAACATTTGGATTTTAGATGTGTAAAGTAAAAGTGAAAAGCTATGATGAAATGAGAGAATGACTTTGAAAGATACGCATTTGATTTACAAGTTGTTTCAGGGATTTTTTTGAGCAATCTGTTGTCAATGTTTCATTATAGAGAATTGCAATCAAGCTCCCCGGGAGAGACAGAATATCAACAGATGGTGATTATCCTAATTGCACAGAATTCATATTCTTGGAAGTGGAATAACTTTATCCTGAAAGATAGATTTACATGCTCAGTCAAGTTACAAAGTGCTTCTGTTTTTCTCATGTTAAAGATTTCATCCAAAATTGAGAGACATACAAATGTAACACTGAAACTTTACTTGAGTACTGTGGGTTTTTTAAATTAAAATTTGTGTCTTGACTGTCTAGGAAACATATACACAGACATTTTGAATCATGTGTGGAAAAGGCCACAAAGTACATATTTTTCAAATATATACATTTTAACAAATGTGTTTTTTTTTCAACAGATCATCCTTTAAATTTTAATGAGTAGGTCTTTTGATGACCGACCTTGTTAGTAACTGGCATTTCATACACTGTTTTCTGGACTGATATCTACATATGAGCCAGTTTCTGTAAATAAAGACATTCTTTTAACAAAAACTTCAAAAGAACTTGTATCATGTGAACTCAATGAGCACATACAACAGCCGGATTGACATTAAGAACAGAGCCCTAGGGAAAGCAATGGAGAGAGGAGGATGAACTGTTTAAAAGAATGCTGAAGGCAGGAAAGGGGCATAGGGGAGATGGATTGGGTGAGAAAGTCAAGCCAGAACTATCTTCTCTTTAGAGAAATTAAGGAGATCCTGGGCTGAAGAGGAGACAGAGTTTAAGACAGAGACAAGGCTACAAGTCTTGTGGGTTTACAGAGAGGGAAGAAGAAAACACAGATGACCATTTTAGTAGAGGAAGTCCATGTGGTCCTTGGATGTCTATAAAAGACAAGAACAAAGGAATAGAAATAAAAGCAGAGGAAGTAGTTTGGGATTGGTAGTATAGAGTGAGGGGTGAAAATAGGGCAAAGGATGTTGAAAGGGAAGTTGGAGCTGTTGGTCAACAATGTAATACTGTTGCCAAAAAAAAAAGCGAACACCATTCTCTAGATGTATTAGCAGGAGTGTTGTAATCAAGAGACAAGAAGTAGTTCTTCCAGTCTACACAACACTGATAATGCCTCAGCTGGAGTACTGTGTCCAGTTCTTTGGGAAAGATGTGGACAAACTGGAGAAAGTCTGGGAGGAGAGCAACAAAATTGATTAAAAGTCTAGAAAACATGACCTACAAGGAAAGACTGAAAAAAAATTGGGTTTGTTTAGTCTGGAGAAGAAAAGACTGAGGGGGGATATAATAACAGTCTTCAAGTATGTTAAAGTTTGTTATAAAGAGGAGGATGATAAATTGTTCTGCTTAATCACAGAGGACAGGACAAGAAATAATGATCTTAAATTTCAGAAAGGGAGATTTAGGTTAGACATTAAGAAAAACTTCCTAACTGTAAGGGTAGTTAAGCAGTGGAACAAATTACTAGGGAGGCTGTCTAATTTGTTTTTAAAAATCTCCAATGACAGAGATTCCACAAACACCTGTCAGGGATGGTCTAGACAATACTCAGTCTTGCCTCAATGACTGGCACTGGACTAGATGACCTGTTGAGGTCCCTCCCAGTCCTGCATTTCCATGATTCTATGAAAAACTCAGGGACGCTGGTGGGAAGAAGGGAAAATGACTAGTAAAGTCAGAGAATGCAGAAGGAGGAAGTTATATTACAGATAATAAGGTGGTGACTGGAAAGACTGAAGGGGCACTTTTGTGAAGAGCAGTCAATAGGGTGACCAAAGCAGTAAATCCATGAACTGACTCAGAGTTTCAGATAAAATGAGGAAGTTAGAAATCAGAAGTGAGCAGGGGCTCTGAGAGCCACTGAACCAAACTGTAAACCCTGTATATGATGGAAACCACTTCGAGCCAGGAGGTGCAGCACCACCCCCAGTACCCTTAGTTCCAGCACCTATGGAAGTGAGAGACAGCAGAGTCAGATAGATCATCACCAGAGTTTAAAAATCACTGAGAGTAGGGGGCTGAGATGAAAGCAAGAGGGACAACCAAATGCTGCTTTGTTTGGCTAAGAGGAGCTTCAGGGCAGAGACCTTAGCTTGTTATTTGTTTGTAAAGTATATAGCATACTTTGGGTGTTACATGACAAATAATAAATTCGGGGGGGGGGGAGATTATATAGAGCCAGAGGACAATCAACAGTAGCCATTTAGAGGGAGAAGGAAGAGAAAACCCAGATGCACTTTGCAATCGGAAGCACTTTGAATGAGGAGACTGTGTGGGCGATGGGAGCAGAGAGGTATTGGAAGCATGCAGTAAGGGGAGGGACTGGGAGTGACAGGAATTATAGAGCCTGATTCCAGGACTACCACAAAGACCATTAGGATGGGAAATGTAATGGAGTGAGAGGCCACCAATGGCCTAATGAGGTCAGCTGGAGATTGATTAAGCCCTAAATCAGCCACAGTCTGAAGAGGAGAGCCAGGTTTTGGGGAGTACAATGGGTTAAATGGATCAGGAATTCATTTTAATTTGGCAGGTATTTATCCCTCCCACTCTCTTCCAGTGGTGATGGCTTCAGAGGAGCAGGGGGATCTGAGTGGCCAGACACCATGCTTTTCTGTATTCAACCCCCTACATTTGCTCCAGGGGATCTGCGGAACATGTTGGAGAAGGAGATTCCAAAACACTCCTTCTCCATATACTGTTCTATAATTACCACTTCTTTGGCCTAATCCCAATCTCAACCATGGTGCTGTAACTGACTTCTAGTTTTGATTTATTTGGTATTAACCTCATAATAGCTATTGAACTCTACATACACTCCAGCAACAGTTCCCAGTAGTATTTACACTGAAAGGAATGGAGTATAAACACACACTATGCAAAGTATGACTGGTAGTGCATAGATCCATTAACTCCCTGTATTTTAATCCAAACTCTGTGTGTCGATGTTAAAATATTTATGGAAGTGTGTTTGGTAGTTTCTCTCTATTGTAATATAAATAGTATTTATCCTCCCCCCTCCCACCAGTGCTGCTGCTACAGTTGTCCCTATATAAATGTTTCAAATAGATTCAACTTATTGTAACCTTCTTTGTGCATTTTTGGTGCCAGTGTCTTTTTTAGAGGTCTTTTATTAGAACCCCTTTGCCTGCAGAACTAAAATTAAATAATTGCTCAGGAAGTGTTCCACTAAAGTTGTTTTAGTCCATAGTATTTAATGACAAATCTGTCCAACAATCTAGCTTTGCAGTTGTAAATACACTTGCAGTGTGCTTAATTTATTGCAGGTTGAAATGAATATATTTATGGCTATTAAAGGGATGGTTAGTGGGTAGATTGCAAAAGTGATTGAGGGGGAGTACTAAATTTTGTGGGAAAGTCAAATATGGGAGGAGTGGTAGATAATTAAACCAGAGTAGAGAGGAAAAGGTTTGGGTTTCAAGAGGCCACCTGGATGGACTAATTATTTTTCCATACTTTTTATTTTGCTTTTTTTTTTTTAAACAGCATGTGGGTTTATACTGAGTCTAGATGCTTAAGAAGTAGGTCAATAAGCATTATACCATCATAATAATCTCTGATACCTGAAGTAAGTCTTTATATTAAGTTTGCTGTAAGGTTTGTGGAAAACATTTTAACACTCAGCTTATTCAATTTCTTCTGGGTTTTTTTCTTTCTTAAAAAACCCTCAGATTAGTCTGGGAATCATTAAGTGCCAAATGCTTTCATCAAACCCATAAACAATAGGCGATTCCAGAGTAAATCCATTTACTTCTCGGGAGGTTTCAACAAAACACATTCTTACTTATTCAAAGCAGGGGGAATAAATCTGGACCTCTTTTTAAAAACACTAACTTTCGGCCCTGGAGACTGACACTGTACTGGATTTAAAACAAAAGCTATAACAAAGGAGTCCTTGACAGGCTCAGTAAATTCTGATGACATTTTGTAGATCTGCAATATATCTGCATGTGAGAGCTATTCTGTTAGTCCTCATTAAATTCTGCTCATCCTAGCAACATAGATATCCTATGAGAGAAAAATATGGGCTACAGAGATGCTGAGTTTTGATCAAGCACAATAACAGTGACTGAGTCAGCTTCTGGGCAGAGAGAAAGATGGGCGTTATTTTCAGCAAGGCTTAAAAAAATAATGTTTTACCTGTATTTAATCACCACATTTTTTTTATGCGTTTTCTTTCCCTTCAGAGCTTCTTTTTATACAAAAATATCCTGGTAATTAACCTTGCATGATTTATTTAGAGATGACACAGTCCCTTCCTTACTAGTGACTTCATTCTTAAGCACTGAGCTGATATTACTGCTTAAGTAAAGCACGAGAAGCTGGCTAACTACAAAGGTGAACATTTCTATATGCACATATATATCTTGGGTTGCAGCCAGGTTAGGGTAGACCATATGTCTGGAGCCATCTGTCTCTTGTCTTTTACTTAGATTATAATCTTTTGGGGGCAAGGGCTTTCTTTTTGTTCAATGTTTGTACACAACTCCTAGCACAATGGGATCCTGGTCCATGACTAGGGCGCCCAGGGCTGACTCCACAAAGTGCTGCAATTCTAAGTGTTGACTGTAGAGTGATTCTCACATTAAAGGTGCGATCTCAGCTCAGGCAGGCATACTTTGCTTTAACCTAGCTAGCATGGCTAATACTGGTAGTGACGGCACAGTGGTGTGGGCTTCAGTGTGGATTGCACAAATCCTCTAGCAATGTGAGTACGTTCCCAGAATTAACGCTAGCGTGGGTAAACAGAGTTACAATCACACCTCTGACTGCAGTGTAGACATACCCTAAAAGTGTAACACATACAGAAACAATGCAATCAAGAACAAAGTAGAGCAAGTTGGACATTTTTTTTTCCTCGTAGATAATTTAGATGGAAACAAATAATTTTCTTTTACTGAAATTTCAACTTTTTAATCAGAACCCCCAAAACTGGAAAATCAAAACTTCTGGCAGAGAGCAGGTTTTTTACATTGAAAACCCACTTTTCCATCAAACATGAACAGAACTAGCACAGACCCAAATGTTGCAAGACTGCTATAGCTTAACCCCTTTTTGGATTTCTAGCAAATGCAACCTAGAAGGTGGTGGTTTTTCTTTTTAAACAAAGACCTCAATTTGCAGGAGTGGTGCCAACTCTCACGATATTTGGTGTTTTTCTTAAAACCCAATCTCCTGTAATGAGGTGATTACTTGATAGTGTGTGTGTGTGTGTGTGTGTGTGTGTGTGTGTGTGTGTGTGTGTGTGTGTGTGTGTGTGTGTGTGAGAACAATGGAGGGGAAAAGGTAAGGTTCTGGTCCTTATGATTTCAAAGAAAAAGCTGGAAAACCATGGACACTAAGAGCTCAAAAATCAGGAAAATTAAAAGGCCCAATATTTTTAAACTCATAATTTTTAAAACATTCTCACAATGTTGGGGCCTGACTCATGATTTTTGAATGCCTGCAGCTGGCAATACAGCAACAGAGTACTGTGTGCAAAACTGTGGTCCAGATCAGGTATTGCTGATTGTACTCTGGTGTGCATTGCTCTGAGTTCCTCTGCAATGTCCCTAGTCATAATGGGGGTGGATTAAAAGAACACAGAGTCAAATTCTCTGCTGGTGTTCATTGGTGCAGCTACATTCAAGCTGATGGCTCATACTCTTGGCTGCTAATAGCAGGCTTAACTTTGATTTTTTCTTTTTATTTTATTTGCAGATGAAGTAATGAAAATAACTAGGGAAAGGATGGAGAAGTAACAGCTGTGTGTGGAAGAGAGGACTTAGCAAGGTGTGGAAGTCAGCTGTTAGGATTGCAATATTTCAACACCCATTCAGCTATGGGTGTTAAAAGTAAATAAAAGTTACCCTTAAAAGTATATGCTCTTTTTTTTTTTTTGCTATAATTACATTAGAAAGCTCACAGGCATAAAATGGTAAGGCATGTTGAGGTATCATACTCATGCATATTGGAGAGGTTTTGAGACTAATATTTTACATTGGTAGGGCACAGTATTCAGGATGAGTGCTCAAAGCAAACCACATATTTGATCCCAAAACACAGAAGACACAAGCACAACCCACTAGGGAACAGAATTAATATGTTAGAGATGGGTTGTTTAGCATCTGCAACCAGAAAGAATTTGGGAGGTTAAAAGAGGGTGGAATGAATGAATCACTGTGTGTGTCATCTTCAAACTGGATACATAAAAAGTAATAATCTGCAGAAGGAATAGAGCACTTTCTTATTGCTAGAATGTATTTAGCCCATAGCACTTGACTTTAATATAAAACCAGTATTACTTTTCAGGGACAGAACTGGGCACCAAAGCCAGTGAATGCATTAATTCCAGTTTGGCTGTGCTTAGTATTGGGGTGGGCATTTTCCAGCGGGAGTTAATGGAGATAGTCATTGCATCATTCCAGGAGGTGATTTACAGACCCTATAATACAACTACCATATTCAGGAGTTATTAGGTACTTTTAGCAATGACCTTTGCAATGGTACCTGAAAAATATTTGCGTAAACATCAACCAAAAATATTTTTATGGTGCAAAGGAGCTGAAAATTGATCTTTGTATTAATGGGATTTCCTTAATGCACAAGTGATACAAAAGTACTCTTTGGGACTCCCATGACAACCCTCTAAATACTGTGACCACATCCTCAGTCCTGTTTTGGGGGAAATGCCAAAGTAAACAAACTTCTGTTTCTGAAGGCTTCTTTTTGCCAGTTTCCCACCTCCATCTAAGACTCTTTAGATGGAGAGACTGCCAGGTCTTTATCAATCTGCATTTCTCCTAGGCAGACTTGAAAGAAGAGAGGCAGGCCTCTTCTTATTCCCTCTGACCAATTGCAAGCTGCTGTCTTTTCCCAAGTATGTGTGCGATCTGGTGACACTATCACTAATTAGCACGCTGAGCAGCTTCTTCAGGGCATGAAAACTCCTCTGCCTTACTTTTTGTAGAGAATTAACCCTTTTCCTTCCTGAACAAGTATAGAGTGTTCCCACCCCAGCACAACTCTGCTAAGGTTAGGGACGAGGCATCTTCTATGGTTCTATTTCTACAGTGTGTAATTAAACCTCTTTTCAATGCTTACAATTTCAATTTCTAATGAATAGAAATTACTCAGCAGCAACAGACATGTACTCTATGAGTTAAAGGCCTGGAAGAAGATACTACTTGACAGCACTAGGATTTATTTATATTTTTTTAAATTCAAGTGGAAGAGCAACTGCCTTTGGAACAGTTGGATCCTTGGCTCAACTTTCTAGCAGAGTTGAGTCTTCTCAGATTGAAAAGGCACATCTAGATCAAAGAGACTTTCATAATTCTCCCATGGGGGCTGCTGGAGGGCTGCTATTTGACTTCCATGGAGCTTTTGTATACTGTAGGCATTGCGTGGCAAGGCACCAGTAGTGGCAGAGGAAATTTTTGTTGGAGTTTTATATTCTTGTTCCTCAACAACCTTCATTCACATGGTTAGGCACATGCTTATTTATGACTAGTGTCAGAGAATGAAACTTTTCCCTTTGAGGCATTATTTCAGCTTGGGCTTCTCAAGGGCCGTGCAAGTATGTAGATTATGCTGCAACTGTACTGCTAGAATTCTGGGAGACAGGTGAGGGTAGCTATAGAGAGTGGACATGCTGATTTTTCATAGTTATAGAAAATAAATGAACATGATGGAAAACATTCCTGGCTTCTTAAAGCACTATATAGAACAAAGTCTTGTCTCTGTAGATCGGTGACTTACTGAACTTCAGAAATGGCTTTTTAAAAACTTGTTAGTTACCTCCCATAAGAGTTATAAACCTTGACTTTTAAATCTTTTCACAGTTTTCTGTTTTTTGTTTTGTTTTGTAATGCTTAAAAAGAAATAATTTTCTTTCTTTTGTTAGCCGTAACTTGCTGGCAGATTTGTTTTGAACAGCCCTGCAAATTGAGGCTTCTGGCTCTCTTCCTCGTAATGACTGAATGATGAATGCAGTTTCTCTTGGCTTTCAGAACACGCAGTGGAAGTCCCAGCTTGGAGTCATGAACCTCAGGCAATACAGTGCACAACATGGGCTGAGCTGTGAAAATTGGAAATATGCACTTAGAGAGAGCAGGCTTTTATTAAATAGGAGGGAAGGGGGAAACCTCTTCAACTTCACAAGCCAAACTCTGATCAATTTGTGTCAATCAAGAATATTGCTAAATAAGTCTTATGAAAAATAGTTAACTAATTAAAGGCTAACCCAAACTATGTATAATTTGACTCACAAATTAGAAAATGCTACTTTTTCCAACTGCAATAAGCATCACTTAGGTACAACAATAATTTACTTATCTGTTTTATATTTATATTTGTAATATAATTTATGTGTCATAAAGCTGGGACTAAAGACACTCAGTTCTTCCCTGAAATGGGAGGAAAACTGCCACAGAAATATATTGAGTACCAGCCATTTGAATCTTCCTAAAGACTTTTCAATCCAGCCGTAAGTATCAACAGTGAACAACAATAGATGTCTTGCAAAGTGACGTGATGATAATAGAGTTTCCAAAGAAAAAAAGCGTTGTCAAAGTGAGGTGGTGAGGTTAAAGGTGTAAATATACAATAATTTTAAAGGATATGTGAGGGGGGTAGACATTAATAGAATGTTTAACATTCTAAAAATGCAAGCATCCATATGCCATGAAATTCATAGTTATGGTTACAAGTTGGAAAAAAAAATTAAACAAAAGGATAACAAATGAAAGAATGAAAATGCAGCAAAGTGCCCCAAACAGTCCTCAGCTCTGATGTCATGTTGCTATCATCCTCTGCCCCTCCCGCCCCATGAAAAGTAGACAACGTATGTGACAGATATCACAGCTAGATAATATGTTAAACCCTGGATAGCTTTCTGGTTTGACTTAGAACTGAGGTGTCTGGTATATCATAAATATTGACATTTTGCCCCCAGTATAATCCATCTGTATAAGCCATAGTAGATGTAGTTAAGATACATCCACTATGGGTGATAAAATTGATTATTTTGAGGCTAATTGTCAGTATTTAAAGGGACCTGCAACCACAGAGAGCTTGATCTTTGTAAGTATCAAAGGGCTAAACTGGTTGTAAAATATCCATCTCTTGAGATGAGGGAAGTAAGCCCCTGATTCTGTAGAGACTTAAACATGTGCTTCACTTTTATGCATTGACCTTAATTTCAGTGGGACTATACACAGTGCATATAATGAAGCATCTGTGTAATTCTTTGCAGGATTAGGGCTTATGTTAGAAAGGTAGAGAGAGAGAATCTCCCCCATTTACTGAGAAAATAGTGTGGTCCTGAGTTCTTGCTCTGATTGGATATTTGCAAAGTTCAAATCCAGAACTATATTGGAATTTACCTGATGTCTGAGGCATTTTGAGCTAGTCCTTTTTAGAGATAATGGGTTACCATGAAGTATTTTATATGAGTGGGACTCAATTTTTTACAACATGTGAGTCTCTACAATGCATGCATGATGTGAAAATGCATGCTCCATTTGCATTCACAGTATTCCCTTTCCAAATCTGGAAGTGGACATACTGATAAATATGTCACCCATTTTAGAAGCAATCATGGGCCTGATCCTGAGAGTTTTTCCTGAGCGAGGTGGCAGGCCTGCTAAATTGGTCTCCAGTTTGTTACACCTAGAAAAAAAACATACTTCTTCCTTCATTCCTTCAGAGGGTGATTAAGGTCATGGTCACAAAACAGCAACACATGTGGACACTTGCTCCCATGCAGAGTCTCACTATAGTAAATGGGACTTCTCTCATGGGGGTAAGGCTCCACAAGGGTGAGTCAGTTTGCAGAACTGAGATATGTTGAAAGGTATCTCCATAATACTAGCTTTCTTATTTCTCTGAAACCTGGTTTTATTACTGCTCCCCTATACCAGCTCTTTGTGTGGATACATCCCCCCCCACCAAAAGACTGATTCTTAATAAAGGCAGTTCATAAATTAATAACCTCTTCAGTTTCATTTTAGTTCTTCAGGAAAGAGGAAATCCAAAGCAACATAGGAGAAACAATGAGTTGTGAAAATCAGTCTTGTGACTTGACAGAGTTATCAACAGATAACATGAGAGAAATCTTGGAATTTAGATTTATTGACTGCTGGAGCAGTAGCTCCCTGTGGACTGGAAAGATGTATAAATATTAATAAGATGAGATTCTTCACATTCCTGAGGACTGAGATTTTGAAGACAGTTGGTATGTGGCCCCATTCCAGCTTTTATGTATGAGACAATTACTTACCACTCGTGTATATAAACCTGTAAGTTATTCTCAGCCTTTAACTATTCTGGTTGTACTGCTCCACTGTAATATTTGTATCTGTGTGGATCATTTACTAGTGATACATTGCTAAATGAGCTCTATACTACTAAAGGCAAATGCTCAGGTATCCACTGGGGATAAATAATATTTTAAACTGTCTGAATTTGAGACTTATGAGCATTCTGTATTTGTATAAATACACCTCTACCCTGATATAACGCTGTCCTCGGGAACCAAAAAAATCTTACCGCATTATAGGTGAAACCATGTTATATCAAACTTGCTTTGAGCCGCCGGAGTGCGCAGCCCCACCGCCCCCCAGAGCACTACTTTATCGCGTTATATCCGAATTCATATTATATCGGGTCGCGTTATATTGGGGTAGTGGTGTATTTGCATTTTGTAATTAGTGCTCCATATAAAATACCCCTGCAACTACAGTAGTACTAATATTAATCATAATAGTGATCAATTATAGCAATGTCAGACACAATCAAAAACTCCACACAGTTGACAAGATAAGTACCTAAAGCTTATGAGTTCACTCTCAAATGGGAGGGAAAATGTAGCCAATATGTAATAATTACATTATATATTTAAGCAGCAAAGAATCCTGTGGCACCTTATAGACTAACAGACGTTTTGCAGCATGACCCATGAAAGCTCATGCTGCAAAACGTCTGTTAGTCTATAAGGTGCCACAGGATTCTTTGCTGCTTCTACAGAACCAGACTAACATGGCTACCCCTCTGATACATTATATATTTAGCCGCTATAAAAATAACTTGGCAACACCTTCTGTTCAGATTGTTTGGGTTTGGTTAGCCTGCATCAAGCGCTCTAGCTATAGGCCAGATTCTGTCACTGACATTCTGATCTGGTTTGGGGGCTGTGCAGAGCTCCGACTGAGGGTGGAACATGGGGCACAGCATGGCCATTCTCTGTGTGTCTTGTGTGGTTCATGGATCACATAGTACTTTTGTAGAGGAGTTGGAGGTAATATATGCAGCTAGAAAATGAAATGTCCTACATCGCCACCTTTCCTTTATAGCTGCCCTACTGGAGGTTTTTTCTTCCCGTTGACAGAGAGCCCCAAATCCTCAGCAGGAGGAAAGAGTTGTAGCTCTATCAACTATACTTATTCACAACAGCTGAGGACCTGGCCATGGGACTGTATTTGTTTTTAAAATAATTCAGTCACCTTTTATTTGGTGACACTTCCACATAACTACATCTCATATCAAATTGTTTAAAACTCCCACAATGGGATATGGACATTCCCTTGGGAGCAACCGTCTACTCTTGAGCAAATGCCTTATGTGTGTCCCCTTTCTTCCTCAATCTCATCTTCTTTACCTGATAATTCCAATACACTATCTGTGTCACAAGACTGTTCAGCAAGCAGCCTCCATCCCATATGGGTGAAGAATCCCATAATAATGATCAAAATTACCATGTGAAGCTTTTCAAAGACCATAACCAATGGAGAGGAATCTAAATGTTCAGGATCCCTTTGGAAGCAAAAGGATACAGAGTGTGCTACATCTGATGCAGCATCTGCATAATGAATGATTATAAAATATGTGATATGAATTCTCAACTTTATATCAACCATTTTTATATCAAATGAAATATGCAGAGAAATTAGAGATTGAAAAAGACTTATTATGTCACCTCCTTCAGCGGAGGAGTAATAATTCTTATTTTGGTGCCCTGTCTATTTGGTGTTGGTAAGGTCTATTGTTTGCTTTATGTAATCCTGGGAGAGACTACTAGGTAGAGCTATGAAAATTTTGGAATGAAACTTAGACTTATAGGTCTCGGGGACTGCTCAGCCATGCTAGGAGACAAGGCTTCTTGTACAACCTCTGCATATCCATTACAATCTGATCTTGAGGGATAACACAAGTGAAATCTGCACTTCGGTTTGGATTTAGATGAATGCCAAAAGAATTGGGAAGATCTAATGGATTTTTATCTCTAGATCTGACAGCTTCCTTTGGGGCTCATCAAACAAGTAGACAATTTTAGGCTCCATCTGAATAATATAAATTACAGTGTAGGTTCTGGTTTATTTTTGAAACTGTTCATCCAGACGTTTCTTGCCATTATTTATATGTTTATAATAGTAGTGTCTAGAGGCCTCTGATGAGATCAGTTGTGCCCCATTCAAATGGAGTAAGAGTCATTTTCCACACAAAAGAGCTTTTTTTTTTTTTTAATGGTGCAAGTAGAAATTTGGAGGCAGGGAGAATGTTGTTCTCCTACTTACCTGCTGTGTGATGTATTTAACAAAGTGCTGCATAATCTGTCATTTAAACAAATGTAGCCATAATGATTATATTATTTGAAAGCTATTTTATTGTTTTATAAATATAAGGAAAGTGGCCCAGCATACAAATACAGAACAAAGATAGACGCAGTGTTAACATTTTTGTTGTTATCATATCATCAGTAGATAACTATTGTGCAAAAAATGGAAAGGCTACCTAAATGGCTGAACAAGTGGGGTCACTTCTAGATGACCTAGGGATGGTTCTTCAAGCAGCTCTGGAGCAGAGTCCATTAGAGACAGGAGCAGTTCAAGCACAACCATTCAATTTGGCTCAAGGTTCTGTGTGATCTTCTCCCTACTTGCTACTCCAATGTTTTGACAACTGGGGTGGTTCACACCTATAGAGGTTTGTGGTGGAGTAAATAGGCAATGTATGTGTCCAGAAGCGAGGTGAGTTCATTGGCAGAAAGGCGGCTAGATGGGGGTTCTGTGTTCCCTAGGAGGAGGGGAGAACTTAAGACATACCTGGCCTGTGAGAGGCATCCACAAGTAGTTCAAGTTATCACCACAGAGCTCTCAGTCACCTTAAAGGAGCACTTACTGAACACTACATGGCACTAGAGCATGAAGAGTACTATAGATCATACCAGTATTGATGGGTCTTTTGACTCACAGGTACCTGCCTGCAGCTGCAGGCTAGGCATCATTGCTTGAAGTCACATCACTAGCCCCACAGCAACATCTGATCCCTTTGTTTCCATCACTGTCTCTTGGTTTTGTGCCTTATTATAAATGGCCTTCAATATCTGACTCTCCTGATCCAGTAATTGATGCCCCCTTCCTGTTCTTCACATCTTCCCTTTAAAGTATGCTTCTTCTATGGGGGTACAAATCAATTGTTAACAGCATCATTATTGGGTTTTTTAAAGTCCCTACCCCATAAGCTATATGTATTACTAACCAGAGGTATTGTATGATCATATAGCTGTTATCCTCATTTTCTCTCCTGTTGTCATGTCTTAGGACCCTATCCTGAAACCCTTTGTTCACTCAGCTAGTTCTTGCTCAAATGAGTAGTCTTACATTCAAGTCAGTATATTGTTACAAGATCAGGCCCTAAGAACCCTTAGGGCCAAGGACAGTGTCCCTCATTTGTCTGTGAAGAATCATGGCACACAAGAGGAGACTTTTGAAGTTCACAGTGGGCACACTATATGTTTCTGTTCCCTGATTGGATGAGCATAGCTCTTAGGAAGCCTGATTCTTCAAGGTACTTAAGAATGTTCATGACTCAAGGCACATGAGTAATCCCACTAAACGTGCATGCTTATATATCTTGCATGCTTATATATCAGGTTTCTGGTGTGAAGGCTCATGTCTGAATTCAAAATTTGCTTTTCCCAAATATTCTTCAGTATTTGCTCTTAAAATGTGCTCCCACAAACATTCCTCCTAATTGACTCATTCATTAGAATACTCATGGGAAACAAATGCAAAGGCGTATGGAGAGGAAGGGTGGTGGTGTGATTAAACACTTGGACTGGGAGTCAGGAGACCTGGAATCCTGGCTCTGCTTCGGACTCTCCTGTGTGACGTTAGGCATTGTGTCTCAATGCCCCATCTGTAAAATGGGATAAGAGTACTTCTCTGTCTCCTTGTGAGGATAAATGCTTGTGAGGTGCTAGGGGATAAAAGCTATATATGGAAAGTGATTAAACAGATTAAACAGAAGTTGAAGCAAACATATTTAAAGTTTTGAAACAGCCATTATAAAGCACTTGCCCAGCTCTATTCAATATACATGCCTCCTGTGCCTATTATTAGTGCCTAAAAGTCCAGTTTATACCACATACCTGTGATTGTATCAATGAACTAATGTTGAATTTTGAGTTAGGTGGGTTTTGCATGTGAAAATTTCACACAGCTCAGTGCTAGCAATGGGTAAACTGATCAAAATGGAGTTTCCCCCTCACCTATTGTTTTTTTTTTACTTTTAAACTCGGTAAACATTATTCATAAAAATAAGCCCCCCCTCAAACTCATTGTTCTTTTCATCCAGTCCCTGGTTTCTAGTTCTAAATCACAGCCAAAAGATGTGAAATAGAACAATTCTACTATGTAATTTTCTTACTTCTACCATGTGGTCTGGTATCTTTTTTGCCCATTTTAACTAACATTCAGTGCTCAGCATCGCAGAGCATTCCCCAAGCACAGAAAGGAATCTTTATTTTCATAACCTTAAAAAAAGTACTAGGTCATTCTACAATAATGGTCCCTAGGACAGTTGGGCAATTTTGGGAGAGCACCAAAATGATTCACCAATTCAGACTGAATACAGTGAATTATTTCATTAAAAAGAAACTTGACATTTTGACATTTTTGTTTTCAGAATTGTGTCCATTCTACCAGAATTTTTTTTTCATTTTGTAAAAAAAAAAACCAGAAGCGAATGGATATATTCTGGTCCCCATTTTTTCTAAATTGGGGCACCACATATGATAGAGGTAATAGGATAACATAACAGGGATTATAGGGTAGTAATACAATAGTCCCTAGTGGTAATTCATTTCACTCTAACTTTGCAGTGGATTCTCTGCGGGCTGAATTACTGGTTTATACAATAGGGTGACAGTCCCATCTCTTCAATGGAAAATAACTGTAACATTCTGGCTTGAGTTTACCTAGGGAATAAATTATGACTATTTTAAATGTATGTTCTAAATTGTGCTTTGTTACACCTGTGGAAATCCAGAGTAATTCCACCTGTAAAGTGGTGTAATTGCCAGCAGAATTTGGCCCTATGAGCCCGCTTCCAAACACAGTCAGCAAGGGGACAGCAAAGTGTACACAGAACTAGATCTACTAATGACTAGGAGTGACCCTTCTGGAACAGCTCAGGCGCTTGATTGGACTCCAAAGCTCCAGACACACTGCAATCAGAAAACTAACATTAGCTCAGACAGGATGCATGAGTCAAGGACATTGCAGTGAGATGAAAAACATGGTATTCAGGCATCTGCCGCTCTCCAACTGCCAGGCACTATTTGCGGTTCATGCTGCTGATCGGAGCATACTGGAAAAGAAACAAAAACAGCTTAAATTGGGTTTAGCAGCTAACACCTCTCATGTGACTTACTGAAAAAGAGAAGGTTTTAGCTGCAATGCCATGAACAGGGGACAGTCTGTGTTTTTACTTTTTTCAAATCTGTCCATCTCAAATGGTAAGGTTTAAAACTCTGAAACTCGGAGTCTACACTAACTAGAAAAAAAGCACATGTGGTCATAAAAGCTGAGGTCAAGATTATGCCATCTATTTTCTTTTATAACAGATTCCTCTACTGAATTAATACCTGGGGTTCACACACAAACCAAAATAGTGATTTTATGATATGGCCCATGTATCTGGTTTGGCTTAGAGGCAAAATTAAAAACCAGAGCCTGGTGACCTGGGTCAGATTTAAAAATAGTTATTCCGCTTTCAGACCATACTTCACTTTAGTAGTAACACTTACAGGTATTTGGGTGAATGACTGTAGTCAGCAAATGGTTCAACAACACAGGGCAAGACCTTCCATATGCAATTTATGCCAACTAATGTGAATTTGCTGTGAGTTTTGGATTGAAACTATTGTGCTAATAAGGGAAAGCAAC
Organism: Mauremys reevesii; assembly: GCF_016161935.1. Lineage (NCBI taxonomy): Eukaryota > Metazoa > Chordata > Testudines > Geoemydidae > Mauremys > Mauremys reevesii. Next base: position 61,955,367 of record NC_052627.1, on the reverse strand, counting down.
TTTCCTTTCCCCACAAACCTTTATCTGAAATATGAACTAAATGTGAAGAATATCTTGAGGTTTGAAAAAAAAAAGTATTATATTATTTCATTATTTGTCATTTTTATGCCTTATTTCTTGGATCCAGCCAGACAAGAGACCTGACTTTCTTGCCATATCAGTTTTGCATCTGTGCAACCTCCTTGATTGCAGTGGTTATTCTTGATTTACTCCAGTGTAAGAGAGAGAAGAGTCAGACCCAGAAAAAAAGCTATTCTCCTGGCATTTCTGGCATTTTCCAGAAGCAAGATGTACTGAAACTCTTGAGAGAGGGTTTGTTTTCATGAAATGTCCAGCCTAGTTATATTCACCCAAAAGCGTCTGATAGTTTAGATAATCATTACCTCAACCGCTGAATATTTTGTTATTGTTATTAAATAGACCTACACAGTTATTAAGATGGTTTTTACTGTAGTCATTCTTCTTTCATCTGTTATACAGATAGTCGATTTCAAAATAGTTTTGTGGGGGGAAAAAACTGCCTGCGAAACCCCATTAGTTATTTTTAGACATATTGTAGTAAAAATAAAAATGACCTTGTGTTTGCTGTTACATGTTCAGCTCCTTTTCCTAGCTTTGTAAAGCTGAAAAATAAGATTGCTATATATTTGTACTTGTAGCATTTTCTCCCACTCATTAACCTTCATTACAATAAATCAAGCAGAGTGTACTGGTCAATGGGATTTGACTCAATGAGTGTAGGATTGGTTGCTTGGATATAACTGGAGGCAGAATTTGACTCTGTATGTATGCTTCCCAAGCTCTCAATCTCTAGTTTGTGTCAGTGCATTTTTTGGCCTATTGATTACATCAAAGGGCCCATTTTATTTTATAGAATAATTGATTGCCTCCAAGTATTGATTAACCACCAGAGTTATCTTCAATCAACCCCAACTGACCTAATTCTATCCTGTGAACAAACCCATCAGCTTTACTGATAAAATCCCCAGTGGGAGAATTGCATTAGGATATGTAGGGATCTGCCTAGACTGTCAATTTGCTTGATTTGTTAAGTGAGGCAGAGGCTCAGAAACCTTGGCTATAAAATTGCTGAGCTTTCAACAATTAGAATCACATTTGCTGTGGCTACTTTATTCCAAAAGCAAAACCTAATAATGTCTTTGCTGCTTTATTGTCTACATCGAAGTGAGGTAGTCTCCTTGCCTTATAAGGTAAACTTTAGTCGATAACTGTCTGTCAGTCAGATACTTTATTTGACTAGATTGGTGAAGCTAGAAGGTCTTGCCAAAGGACAATTAGGACATCTACTGCCCAGAATATTTATTGTAGAACAGCTCAGTTATGTGAAAAACAACTTTTAAATGATGTGGTTGTGACTGTTTTATTGTGCTTCTTTAGGTTTGGTAGGAGTAGATTTTCTTTGAAGACTTCTAAGGTTTCCTTTTGATTTCTTCCGAAACATTAACTGAACCCTCCCCCGAACCAGAAAAACAACCCACCTTCAAAAGAATAAAGACAAAAAATATGTTGAACGTTATCCCAACAAACCTTTCAATAATTTTATAGCTTGTGAGAGCACTTTAAGCTATCCATAGCTTTAATTTCTGATTTGAATATTTTCTATAAATTTTGTAGTAAGCACTGAAATTATCCATAGAATCTCAAAAATAGATGGGGGTGGGGGGAAGAGATTCTCAGCTGTACCAGACCTCCACTTTGTGCAGATGAGGGGAATGTGAAGAGAAAGGTGTGTCTAATCTGCCTGGGTGCTACTCTAAATTATGCCACTTGTCTATTACACTAGCTGAGGATCACTGGAATTCAGTAGTGTTTTTGTATACCCTTTCATTCTAGCCATGTCCCCAATACATTACCTATGCTGGAGGTTCCTAGTTGCATGGATCCATGGCATCCAAGGATTCTCTTATGTGAGAGGAATGTCTTGGTAACTGCCATCTGCTTTCACTTCCAGAATGAGGCAAACAGCCAAGGGAGGCAGAGGAGTGGCTCTGGGTTGAAGGGTGAAATTCAGTCTCCCCAAACACAACTAAGATAAAGCAGTGTGTAGGGAATTCATCAACAAACACTAAAAATAGCAGCTAGCGCCCCTTTACAGCCCTTATGTGTAGGCTTTGAACCCCATGATTAATATACATTTATATCCTATGGTCTGACCCTGGCCCAAATCTCAACAGGTCACTCTGCACTTTAGAGCAGAGACACACTCCGATACTATAGCATAGCATAAAACTTAAGAGACAGATGCCAATGGCCTCCTCAGATAGAGATTATTCCCACTGCAAGTAGAAGTAGCCTGAGAGGGTAGCTGTGCATGGGGCCACTGGTCACCAATATGGCTACACAACTGAGCTGCTTTTGTTGCCTTGATATATGCCTAATGGGGCAGTTCCAGAATTTGAATCTAATCATTCAGGTGCCCACATGTCAAATAGGCATTCTCTTACATTTCACATATAGCCATTACCTCTACCTACTGTGTAGAAATGGAAGACATCACTGCACAAGGCTGTCCTTATAAGCCACTATAGGAACTGATACTGATCTAGAATTCTTTGGGCCATAACAAAGTATTATTTTAAATCAGTGTACAGTATTAAGGACTCGGGATGTTTAAAACCCATATACAAGTTATAAACCAGTCTCAAAATCTGATCATTTGGAAGTGTGAAACTATTGTTTCAGTGGTTCTTTTCAGGATTTTGGAAGATCCTCCCCTTAACAGCCATTAGTCATCAATATTTGTTTTACTGTAGTACTGATATGGAACCCTTCTAGTATTCCTACAGTCATGTAGTTTAAGAATGCGTCACACATTATTTACTGCTGTAAGAATAAGAAAATGATGAGTTGTAGACTGAATAGGCAAAATGGAAGGGTGAGCATGAGCAATCAAAAATCAAGTGGACATTAATCCTCTCAGATTTCTATTTGCTATTGCAATTATTACAAAAAATAATTCTAGCCCTGCATTTGATCTGAAACCTGACTACGGGTTAACTTTGAGTTTACAAAGCAGGGAACACTGGCATTCTTCAAACATCATTAGCAAAACAGCCAGTTCAAACATCCTGGAAGTAAAGCTTGTGGCAAATGGCTTAGAAAATGGTTTTGGACTCCAGACAGAAGGCGGCATTATGCACCAAGATGATACTTATGCTTAGTAAAGGAAACTACAAATTGTGAAATGTTTGGCACTAATTTGTTTGAAAGTGTAGCAACTGTTGCATCAATATGCAGAACTCAGAGTATTCTCAACATTGGGATGTTTCATTTTCTGGCCACAAGGATAAATAGAAAAATGGAAATAGTTTTCAAACACCGTAGTCAAACATGCAGCTTGATAAATTGTACTTTGTTCCAAAAAGTCTAACATTATCCTGATGAAACTAACAGAAAAACTGCAGATGTGTCTTTGGGAAGTCAAATGTCCCTTTTTAGTGCATATTTGATACAATAGGCCTTTTATAATTTTGTGTAAGGTATGTGCAGTCATAAAGCATTATGCAGGCTGTTAAGGAGGAGTGCTTTTACTTTAGACAGATAAGTATCAGGTTTGCATTAGTGGTGCCAGTAATCAGATAAAATTTCACTTCAAAACTGGTGCTATGCTGATCTACCTGTATTCATTACCACTGTTGTAAGCTATGAATTAGGCCCTGGCCTAATTATAATAGTTTAAAGTCAGCAGTATATCATTACTAACTTTCTAACTATGGAGATGCTGGTGGTGAGCCCACAGGTGATGTTCTACTTAGATCTCCATTTAAAGCAGCACTTAAATTTCACTTTAATGATTTGAAATTCTTCACTAAATTGGACACATTAACTCTTCAAAAGATAACTGATTTTCTCCGCCCCTCCGCCCCGCGATTTAATTTTAAAGATTTAAAGAGGAATGATTTAAAAATTGGCTAGGGGAAGAGCTGATAGTCTTGTCTTTCTAAGACCAAAAATGCTCCCAAACTCTAAGCTGGACATGTGTGCGCGCTCGCACGGCGTGCCCCAACTTCTCAAGCTTAGGCCTCATTTCTTATATAAAAATAAAGTTATTCTTATTCATTGACTGAACAGTTTCCACTCGCTACTTTCCTTCTTCAGTGCTGTCATCCTGCTTCCCTTACGGTAGATGTGATCAGCATACTGGGTCCTCTGAGCCTGGGAGTTAGGCTGGCTTAGCAGGGGAGGCAATGGGGTATATGGGAAGAGATGGGGCTATTCGGGGAGCAGGGTATTGTGTGGAGAGAGAGGGAGAATCTTAAGCTATTAGTCGTCTCACTCTCTATCTATGCCCTTTTTTATCTTGCGGCCTGGGAGCAAAGGACCTCAGTGTGTCTCGGGACATGGCTATTCTTACAGCAGCACAGCTGCAGCTCTGCAACTATGCTGCTGTAGCCCTGTAGTGTATGTGCCTCCTGCATCAATGGAAGGGGCTTTTCCATTGATGTAGGTATCCCACTTCCCTCCCTGGTGGTAGGTAGGTCAATGCAAGAATTCTTCTGTCAGCCCAGCCATGTGTAGACAGGAGGTTAGGCCAGCTTCAATATGACACTCTTAGGTGTGAAAAATTCACACTCTGGAGTGACATAGCTAGGTTCCATCTAAATTTTCAGTGTAGACCATGGCTCCACAGCAGAATCGTGTACTCACCAGTTTTATCTGCAAAAATGTTTTTGAAACACATTCTGCATTAATCCAGCTCTAAGCCATCCAAAGGGAATAGCTATGAATAAGCATGTATAGTAATAGGAATGATTCTAATAAATCACCTACTACTTTTTTATCACCCTTGAAAACAATTTAATAAGTGACTTAAATGTGCAGAGAGAGAGCCAATCTATCATATGCCATCACTGGAATAATTCTTCAGAGTAGCTGTATCAAGATATATATGCAACATTATAAGAAAATTGTGCAGTCAATAAACAAGTATAGAGTGTCTATAGTTATGACACTTCACATAAACATTTATTTTTTTAATGTTACTCCTCTTGCTTTTTTATTTAAACATGCTGGCTAGTTTCCAGAAGATGTAGCAACTTACTCAGTAAGTAGTGAAAGACAAAACTAAACTACATTTCCTGGGGAAACTATAACAACACATTTCCAGATAATTACAGAGTGTGTGAGAGAGAATGAGATTTATTATTCAGACCATTAAATGAAAGGAAATCAACACATAACTCTATCAGAGGGGTAGCTGTGTTAGTCTGTATCCACAAAAACAACAAGGAGGCCGGTGGCACCTTAAAGACTAACAGATTTATTTGGGCATAAGCTTTCATGGGTAAAAAACCCACTTCTTTAGATGCATGGAGTGAAAATTACAGATGCAGGCACAAATATACTGATACATAAAGAGAAGGGAGTTACCTTACAAGTGGAGGACCAGTGTTGACAGGGCCAATTCAATCAGGGCAGATGTGGTCCACTACCAATAATTGAGGAGGAGGTGTCAATACCAAGAGAGGAAAAATTACTTTTGTAGTGAACCAGCCACTCCCAGTCCCTATTCAAGTCCAAATAAATGGTGTTAAGTTTGCAAATGAATTGTAGCTCATCAGTTTCTCTTTGAAGTCTGTTTTTGAAGCTTTTTTGTTGAAGTATGGCTACTTTTAAATCTGCTATTGAATGTCCAGGGATATTGAAGTGTTCTCCTACTGGCTTTTGTATGTTACCATTCCTGATGTCTGATTTGTGTCCATTTATTCTTTTACGTAGAGACTGTCTGGTTTGGCCAATGTACATGGCAGAGGGGCACTGGTGGCATATATCACATTAGAAGATATGCAGGTGAATGAGCCCCTGATCGTGTGGCTTATGTGGTTGGGTCCTCTGATGGTGTCACTAGAGTAGATATGGAGAAAGAGTAGGCAACTGGGTTTGTTACAGGGATTGGTTCCTGGGTTAGTGTTTCTGTGGTGTGGTGTGTAGTTGCTGTTGAGTATTTGCTTCAGGTTTGGGGGCTGTTTGTAGGCAAGGATCAGCCTGCTTCCCAAGGCCTGTGGAAGTGAGGGATCATTTTCCAGGATAGGTTGTAGATCGTTGTTGATGTGCAGGAGAGGTTTTAGTTGGGGGCTGTATGTGATGGCCAGTGGTGTTCTGTTATTTTCCTTGTTGGGTCTTGTAGCAGGGTGGACCCCTGCTCCTGCCCTGAAGGGGTTGAAAAGGGCTGTGGCTAGAGAAAGCAGCCTTTAGGCTGGGGCAAGAAGCCTGGGCTGATTGGGGAAAGTAGGCTCAGCTGTGGCCATGCTCCAATCAGGCCCAGCTGGCCCCTATAAGAGGCTGTGAGACAGAAGCCCAAAAAGAAAGTCTTCCTCTGCCTGTAGAGGGAGAAGGGCCTGGCTGGAGGGAGCTAGACAAGGTACCTCGAGTGGAGCAGGGCTGGGGAAAGGCAGAGGAGCTGGGGAGCTCTAGCCTGGAAAGCCCCAGGCTGCGGCCTAGCATTAGGCCAAGAGATACTGGGGGTTGCAGAGGGAAGCCCAGGGGTAGGCCAAGGCAGCAGGTCCAAACTCTCCTTGCCAGTGATGAGTAGGCTGATATTGCAGTCTGCCCCAGGACGTGGGGCTAGACAATGACTGGCAGTAGCCATATACTGAGGCAAGGTGGGGATAGAGGGTGGGGGTTCCCTGGGGAGGGGAGACCCTGAGAGAAAGGAGTTACTGCCAGGGGGCAGCACCCCATGTAAAAGGGCACCGGGGCCAGGCAGGTACACGGGGGCCAGAGGACAGGCAGATCACCGGCCTGCAGAGGGTGCTCCAGAGCGGAATTGAGCTAATTCGCAGAAGTCACCAGCAAGAGGCGCCAAAGGGGTGTCGGCCTGTCTACAGGCCTGTCCTGTAGTAGGTGACTTAAGGTATCCATCTCGCTCTGTCAATCTGTTTCCTAACAGTGTGACTGATAATGAAATTCCCTGCTAAAGAGAAGAACAAGGCGACCAGCATGCTGGAGACATCTGTTCCTTGGTTTCTGAACTGGCTGCTTACACTGTTTTATTTGGTCAGAGCCAGAGCTGTGCAGTAGTTTGAATTTTCACTTCACTAACTCTCTGAGATGAACTCTACCAGTATTGGACTTCTTCAGAGTCACAGCTGTCCTAAAGCGTAATCATCTACCCCTGTGTCATTTCCACCAGTTATCCCTGGAAATGCTTTCATATGGAAAGAAATTAGATAGTGATGATGCGGGTGTGGCTATTTAATGGAGTTGAAAGAAGATTTACCATTGTTTTTATAACTCCCCCTACAAACGTCTTAAGAGAAGAAAGCTCTTGGCAGTGTCTCCTCTACATCACTGAAAGTAATGAGAATGTGCTCTGTTGCTTTTCAACTAGCAGAATTCATGAGGTCTGGAGTAGGATGAAGCATTACTAGAACGTTATCAAAGGCTTCTACTCTTCATGGTCATTGAGCAGGGCACTACACCACTCTCATATATCTTCCTCTTTATATATTTTCTGGGCTTTTCCCACACCCTTGCAATTCCTTCTGTGTCACCAGATTTATTTATTTATTTTGTACTCCATAGTTAAATAGGGAATACATAAAGTACTTAGCCACCACTGCAATCCATAAAACTTCCACTTGCCTGCCATGCTCCTAAAGTCACTTGGCACCAACTCTTCTCCAGTAAAAGTTTCCTAAGTGCTTATGTTTCTGTCAGAGTTAGAATGACTCTAGAGATTAGTGGCTAGCGCACCTCCCTGCAGCCTGGACTTAGGAACCTAAACCCCATCAAACCTGAAAATCTGGGCCTTAGTGTATGGCAGACTCAGGTGTGTGTGGGGGGGGCGGGTTAGATCTATAGCCCAGATTGCCACAAACAAAAGGCACATCTGCATTTGAGCTGCGAAGTGTGATTCCCAGCTTGTATAGATGTATGAGTGGTAGCTTTGCTCAAACTTGCACACTAAAAATCACTAGGCACCCAAGTACATACTAAGGGGGTCTGGGTGGGTATGTACTTGTGTGGCTAGCTTGACCCGCCGCCTGTTGTACTCCAACTACATTGCTATTTTGTAACATGCTAGCTTCAGAGTTAGCACTGTACATCTGCGTGGAATCACACCACCCAGCGATGTACCTTAAGTGTTTGTGTAAATGAGCCCTCAGATCATATAGGTAGGAGGCTTCTTATCTCTGCATGGCTAGTGTACATGCTCTGATTGTGTCTCTTATACAATGTTCTTCCTCTCACAGCACTATAGACATAAGAACTACCACAAACAGACCTCAGCACTACAGTAGCAGGGAGGGAGTTTGATAAATGTGCACAAACAGATTTGCCACAATGGATGAGAAGTCACCAATAGGGTGAATTTAAATAAGAGAGCAAATGAGGGTAGATGTGAGTGTAATGCAGCAAGGGAACAGAAAGTGTGGAAAGGTGAAAGGGGGCGCCTTAGAGGAGAAAGGCAGAAATAGTAGAAGGGGAGGAGATGTTTTTGTTTGCTGCATGTGTTTGGTAAAAACCAACCAAGCAAAAAAAAAACCAAAACAAACCCCTCAGCTTTAGTGGCAACTAGAGTTCAGCACAAGATCCCCAAAGTCACATTGTTCCCATTTCTTACTCATTTTGTGATGTTGTTTGTGTAGGTATTTTTATTTTGACTTGTCTGTAATGTAAATCTCTAAGGGAACATTTTTACTCTTTCAACTGATCTTTAATGATTTACATTAATTGCGTTGTACAAAATACATGTGAATTCACTGTACTATAAAATTATATATTGTTTGTAATTCATCTACAGGAGTGTCCAGAATCCCCCATCTAATATGGGCCCTATTATAGTATGCATTGTACAAACTTATGGTAAGGCCCTCTCTGCACACACAAGTTGTATTGCTTTAACTGCACTGGTATAGCAATCCAACCCCTCTAGTGTGGATGCAATTATACAAGTATAAAAGTGCTCATAGCTTGTTCCTGTACAGGATGGGGAGTAAGAGATACCAGTTTGGCACCTTTATAGTGGTGTACTTACATTCACTCTAGGGAGTTGTACTAGTATAACTATTTAGATTAAAAAAATCATACCCCTACCTGAATTATACTGGTACAAAAACAGCATATAAGCTATGCTTAAGAGGCTGCTCCTGCTTTGAAGAGCTGACACTACAATGGATAGTACATGGTTGGACTCTTGTACTCATGCAGAAACCTATTGATAGTCCTGTGTGCTATGACTTGCAGGATGAGGGCCTACATTTAAAACCAGGCACAATAAATGGGTGTATTAACAGATAGGAAATGAGCAAAGAAAGAGGAGGAGAACAGACATTGGAATATTTTTATGTAAAATGGCTGCATGCAAAAATTGGCAGAAATAGAGAAAAATTAAAATAAACATATCAGTAATCCGTGTTGACACCCTCCCTACTTAGCAGAAAGTTGTTTCTCTATTTTTCCTTTTGACCTTAGGGTGGTGGGTGGGTGGGTGGGGGGGGCGGGGAGAGAAAGAGAAGAGATAAATAGTTAACCTTTTGCAAAAGATTATTCAGAGTGAGAATCTAGCTGTAATTTATCTGCTAGTGTCTGATAAGACACTTTTAGTTTCAGGTAAAATTGAAGGGAGCGGGGAAGCATTATTAGTTAATAACTGGATATAATATCCTAAGTGCCAATGATGAAATTCTGTGCTATCTGCAATCCATTTCTCAGTGCTTTTTTGTGCTAGGCTTGTTAAAAAGTAACCACTGAAGGATTAGAAAAACAAGTTTTAAAAAGTTCCGTTGGTAATTTATTATGTTTATTGATTTCTAAGGGATTGTACAGACATTCTTTCTTTATTTGCATGGTCCTTGTGAGAGATGTTTGTCTCATTCCATTAGTGAATAATTAAATTGTCCATTGTTACAGATGTCTCTATCTCCCTGTCCTAGAATGCTTGCTTGGTGACTTGTTTTATAATTATATGGTAAAAGTAGGAATGAATGCATGTATTGAGGATACTGAATGGGCTTATATGCCCAGGCTGAACCCTGTGACACCACATCTTCCTTGCTATTTTTAACCATGTTAGCTAGATTAAAGCTAGTATGGGTATCCTGACCTGAGCTGCCATCACACCTCTGGTTGCAGTGTAGACATAACCTAAGGGTGGGCTTTTCATTAATACTCAGCCTAATTCTGCTCCCACAAAAGGCAATGGGAGTTTTGCCATTGACTGCAGTAGGAGTAAAGTTAGACCAATTCTTTTGAAAATCTCACCCAACATCACAAATCTGAAGGGAGTTGGGAGATAAAACCCAGGTTTCCTTTCTCCTTCCAAACTAGCAAGTACACAGTAGGAACTGCTTATTCTGTGGTGGAATGCATCTGGAAATATAAATCGATAGATTGAGATTAGTTGAGATGGCGAACAGGGCTGCTAACAGGGAGTTTTGCAAGGGAGTTTGGAAGGGGAGTGGGAAGGGGGCAAGGTTTACTTGCCATCCTTTTAAACCTGTAAACTAAACTATATTACAATTTTTTTATTTAAACAAAACCCTTTCATTAACCTAGGTAGCTGTAGGAGAGAATGCAGACAGAAGCCCAGCCGCAGAGTGGGGGCTATCCAGTTTATTATGCTGAATGCAGCATATATGATTACCTGTCCTGTGGGCGGGTGGTGTATCTGTGCATTCGGTGCAAGGAGCTCCTGGCCCTCAGAGACCATGTACGGGCTTTGGATGCCAGAATGGCAGAACTGGAGGAGCTAAGGGAGGCAGAGAGGTATGTTGATGAGGCTTTCTGGGACACTGTAGATTTGTCCCACCTCCGGTCAGACAGTCCCTGCGCTGTTAAGGAGGATGAAAGGCTCAGGGAAGGAGGACAGTTAATGGGAGCAGAGGGAAACCTTCCTATAGTTGGGACCCTCCTTCCAGATGGTGCTGGGGTATCCTCTCACACTGAGGTTACCTCTCCGGGGGAGGGAACTCCAGTCACTAGGAAAAGGCAGGTTTTAGTAATGGGAGAGTCAATCATTAGAAGCATAGATAGCTGGGTTTGTGATGACCGGGAGAACCATATGGTGACTTGCCTGCCTGGTGCGAAGTTTGCGGATCTCTCGAGACTTATGCGTAGTGCTGGGGAGGAGCCGGTGGTCGTGGTACATGTAGGTACCAATTACATAGGGAAGGGCAGGAGGCCAAATTTAGGTTGCAAGGAAAGAAACTGAAATCCAGGACATCTATGGTGGCATTCTCAGAAATGCTTCCAGTTCCAAGTGCAGGGCCAGGTAGGCAGGCAGAGCTTCAGAGTCTCAATGCATGGATGAGATGGTGATGTAGAGAGGAGGGGTTTAGATTTATTAGGAACTGGGGAAACTTTTGGGATGGGGGAGCGTATATAGGAGGGATGGGCTCCACCTAAACCAAAGTGGAACCAGATTGCTGGCACTTAACATTAAAAAGGTTGCCGAGCAGTTTTTAAGCTAAGATATGGGGGGAAGCTGACTGCTGCAGAGGAGCACGTGAATTGGACAGAGACGTCTCTTAGAGGAGAGTCTATTGATAGAGATTCTCTAGGTTCTAGTCAGGAGGAGAGGATGGATGAGGATAAAGTAGGGGCCAGATCAGACAAGAAACATTCACATAAAAAAGAATCCGACACATCAGAAAAGGGCAGACAATTAAACAGTGACATGTTTTTAAAGTGCTTGTACACAAATGCTAGAAGTCTAAATAATAAGATGGGTGAACTAGAGTGCCTCGTGTTAAAGGAGGATATTGATATAATAGACATCACAGAAACCTGGTGGAGTGAGGACAATCAATGGGACACAAGCATTTTGGGGTACAAAATATATCGGAAGGACAGAACAGGTCATGTGGGAAGGGGAGCGGGAGGGGTGAGTGGCACTATATGTGAAAGAAAATGTAGAATCAAATGAAGTAAAAATCTTAAGTGAATCCACATGTTGCATAGAATCTCTATGGATGGTAATTTCATGCTCTAATAAAACTATAACATTAGGGATCTATTACTGACCACCTGACCAGGACAGTGATAGTGACGATTAAATGCTAAGGGAGATTAGAGAAGTTATCAAAATAAAGAACTCAATAATAGTGATTTCAATGATCCCCATATTGACTGGGAACATGTCACCTCAGGATGAAATGCAGAGAAAAAATTTCTCAATACTTTAAATGACTGCTTCTTGGAGCAGCTGGTACAGGAACCCACAACGGGAGAGGCAATTCTCGATTTAGTCCTGAGTGGAGCGCAAAATCTGGTCAAAGAGGTATCTATAACAGGACGACTTGGAAATAGTGACCATAATATAATAACTTTTAACATTCCTGTGGTGGGAAGAACACCTCAACAGCCCAACACTGTGGCATTTAACTTCAGAAAGGGGAACTATGCAAAAATGAGGGGATTAGTTAAACAGAAATTAAAAGGTACAGCAACTTGAGTGAAATCCCTGCAAGCTGCATGGACACTTTTCAAAAACACCATAATAGAGGCCCAAATTAAACGTATACCCCAAATTAAAAGACACAGTAAAAGAACTAAAAAAGAGCCACAGTGGCTTAACAACCATGTAAAAGAAGCAGTGGGAGATAAAAAGGCATCTTTGAAAAAGTGGAAGTCAAATCCTAGTGAGATAAATAGAAAGGAGCATAAACACTGACAAATTACGTGTAAAAATGTAATAAGAAAAGCCAAAAAGGAGTTTGAAGAACAGCTAGCCAAAAACTCAAAAGGTAATAAAATGTTTTTTTAAGTACATCAGAAGCAGGAAGCCTGCTCAACAACCAGTGGGGCCTCTGGACGATCAAGGTACAAAAGGAGCACTTAAAGACAATAAAGTCATTGCGGAGAAACTAAATGAATTATTTGCTTCAGTCTTCACGGCTGAGGATGTTCGGGAGATTCCCAAACCTGAGCTGGCTTTTGTAGGTGACAAATCTGAAGAATTGTCACAGATTGAGGTATCACTAGAGGAGGTTTTGGAATTAATCAATACACTTAACAGTAACAAGTCACCAGGACCAGATGGCATTCAACCTAGAGTTCTGAAAGAACTCAAATGTGAAAATGAGGGACTCAAACTATGGTTTGTAACCTGTCCTTTAAAGTGGCTTCTGTACCCAATTACTGGAAGATAGATAATGTAATGCCAATATTTAAAAAGGGCTCTAGAGGTGATCCTGGCAATTATAGACTGGTAAGTCTAACGTCAGTACTGGGTAAATTAGTTGAAACAATCGTAAAGAATAAAATTGTCAGACACATAGAAGAATATAAATTGTTGGGCAAAAGCCAACTTGGTTTCTGTAAAGGGAAATCATGTCTTACTAATTTATTAGAGTTCTTTGAAGGGGTCAACAAACATGTGGACAAGGGGGATCCAGTGGACATAGTGTACTTAGATTTCCAGAAAGCCTTTGACAAGGTCCCTCACCAAAGGCTCTTATGTAAATTCAGTTATCACGGGATAAGAGGGAAGATCCTTTCATGGATTGAGAACTCGTTAAAAGACAGGGAACAAAGGATAGGAATAAATGGTAAATTTTCAGAATAGAGAGGGGTAACTAGTGATGTTCTCCAAGGGTCAGTCCTAGGACCAATCCTATTCAATTTATTCAAATGATCTGGAGAAAGGGGTAAAAAGTGAGGTGGCAATGTTTGCAAATGATACTAAACTGCTCAAGATAGTTAAGACCAAGCAGACTGTGAAGAGCTTCAAAAAGATCTCACAAAACTAAGTGATTGGGCAACAAAATGGCAAATGAAATGTAATGTGAATAAATGTAAAGTAATGCACATTGGGAAAAATAACTACATACAATATGATGGGGGCTAATTTAGCTACAACGAGTCAGGAAAAAGATCTTGGAGTCATCGTGGATAGTTCTCTGAAGATGTCCACGCAGTGTGCAGAGGCGGTCAAAAAAGCAAACAGGATGTTAGGAATAATTAAAAAGGGGATAGAGAATAAGATGGAGAATATCTTATTGCCCTTATATAAATCCATAGTACACCCACAACTTGAATACTGCGTACAGATGTGGTCTCCTCATCTCAAAAAAGATATACTGGCATTAGAAAAGGTTTAGAGAAGGGCAACTAAAATGATTAGGTGGTTGGAACGGGTCCCATATGAGGAGAGATTAAAGAGGCTAGGACTTTTTTTCTTGGAAAAGAGGAGACTAGGGGGAATATGATAGAGGTATATAAAATCCTGAGTGATGTGGAGAAAGTGAATAAGGAAAAATCATTTACTTGTTCCCATAATATAAGAACTTGGGGACACCAAATGAAATTAATAGGCAGCAGGTTTAAAACAAATAAAAGGAAGTTCTTCTTCACACAGTGCACAGTCAACCTGTGGAACTCCTTGCCTGGAAGTTGTGAAGGCTAGGACTATAACAGGGTTTCAAAGAAAACTGGCTAAATTCCTGGAGGTTAAGTCCATTAATGTCTATTAGCCAGGATGGGTAAGGAATGGTGTCCCTAGACTCTGTTTGTCAGAGGGTGGTGATGGACGGCAGGAGAGAGGTCACTTGATCATTACCTGTTAGGTTCTCTCCCTCTGGGGCATCTGGCATTAGCCACTATCGGTAGACAGGATACTGGGCTGGTTGGACCTTTGGTCTGACCCAGTAAGACCATTCTTATGTTCTTATGTTTGTTCTTTTAACTAAAGATTCTGGCCAGATAAAACATTGCTATTCAATTTTAATTCAGCATCTTTAGGGCTTTATTCAGTAAACAATTTGGTTTTCTTATTTTTGGGCCTACATAGCCTTCAGGGATTTTCTAGTGACCCCTTTGGTGAGGTTAGTTTTGACTTCAAAACAGCCTGCCAGATCCTCAGGGATAGCCCAGAAGAAGCACACAGCACAGGTTGGGGGTTGTATGGATGAATGAAAAGGCAGCATGAAATTCAGCTTTGCACTCTCCCAGTCCCTGGCCAACAATGTGCCATTTTGGCCCCCCAGCAAGTAGAGTAGTCAGGAGGTTGCATTGTATTATGCTGGCTGCCAAATACCTCCAAGGTGCCAAAATATCAACCAGGATTTTGTGGGTGTTGGGGGAGCCCCAGCTATGCTCAATATATTAATATTTTCAGCAGGCAGCCACCTTGCAGAAGCTGCTACACCAGTTTTGTGCCACCAGGGGATCTTCCCATTCCTCCCATTGTTGATAATGCTGCCCCATGGCCAATTTCAATTGGAGAGATGCAGGAAATCAGCTCTTTGTACTTGAGCAACTGTCTGGGTCAGATTCTGAACTTTGTTCCTATGGAACGTAAAGTATAGGATTTAGGAACAATTCTTTTCATGTAGCCATTTTGATATGTTCCATTTGACAATAAATTTTTATAAGCCAATAATTTACGTACATACTTTACTGTGAGTGTATGGAATATTTTTATAGGTTGAGTCGAGTTAACCTGTTTGTCAAATATTTTCCCAATATTTTGTCCCATTGCCTAGTGTTTTCCAATCACATAACCAACAAGGATATAAAATGGTTGAATTAATATTAAAGATTAACATTAACAAACACACTGATTAGATCCACAGTGAATATTTCAACAGATAATTTATTATTATTAAAGGCACATAATGCTGGGTCACTTAGAGTTTTAAAGTAATATTCTACTACATTTTGCAATTCTACCACTTTTCACATTAGAGGTTTGATGTTTTCAAATGCCTGATGGGGCTTTACAGTAGCTGAGTGTATGTACTCTAATGACCAGTAAAAATGTCTACATTTTAATTTCTTTTTTCCCCAAATGTTAATGGCTGTAGGCAATATTCAAATGCTTAATAAAATGAACTAGAATGTATGAATAAATGCAATTTCCTAAACGAAAGTATGCTTAAGAAAGTTTAAGTATGAAATACTTGAACTGCATATTTAAACAACCCTCACTCATTACAAATAAAGATAAGAGAGAGGATTTATTATCTATGGGTGCACTGAAAATGAGAGTTAGTTTTTCCTGTTGTACTAGTAGAATGCTGATGTTTCAATCACATTTAAATAAGTCGTTCTGAGACGTTTCGAGCAATTGCCTTTGTGGAATTTATGTTATCTTAAGACAATTAAAAATAAGTGCATAGAGTAAATCCTAGGGTGATGTAAGTTACACTTGTGTGGCAAGTTAGCCATAATGTAGTTATAAGTGAAGGGAAAAGTCTTAATTTTCGGTATTTGGCAAATCTGGAGCCCCCAGTGCTCCATGTGGATGACTCAGCTCCCTTCTGGAACATCATTCACCTCTGAGTTAGCACACAGTTTCACCCATACAAATCAGCTTGCAGGATGGGAACCTAAGACAAAAGCTATATGGTAACCCAGGGTTGAAAGGAGTGAGTCATATCTGGCAGAAGCACCATGGCCAGGCAAAAAGTGTTTCCCAGAGAGCACAATGGTTCTACTATGGCTACCCTGTACCAGGTAAGCAACAAAAAAGCAACTGAAGATAAAATAGGGTAAAGTAGCCTATTCCCCTCTTTACGTTGGCCACACCACACTAGACAACCCCATCACACATAACTGTATAGGGAGAACCTCATGAAAATGCCCCATGTTGCAGGAAAGCCTGGGAAACTGAACATTGTCAGCATTTTAAATGTTTTTTAAAATTATAAAATTTATCTTTGGATAACACTTAAATATGTTCTGTAAACTGAAAATCTGATGCATATTAATAGATACTGGGTCTGATTCTGATCATACTTACAACACTTTAAAGCTGGAGTAGGACTGAAGCCAATGGTGATATTGCAACATAAAATCCATGCAAGTGAGATTAAGAATCATGCCTAGTGTGTATATATTTTCCTCAAATACATCGATATTGGCTATTTATGTACAGATATGTAAATAGTTAATGATTACATATTCTGAATATAATTCCTGACACCGCATAATAAAAAACGATTCTCCTGCACTGAGTTGAGGTAGTGCCAGGGTCCGGAAAGGTGCAAAGAAATTTCCCTGAAGGCCTCATTTACGCAATCATCTGTGGTTGGGGTTTCAGGCTTATTTTTTTTACATGGTTTTTGTAAAACCAAATAGACACATCCCATTACAATTTTCATCCACATTCTCTTTGTGAATCTTAAATCCTTAAACATCAAAGAACAGAACCTTCTAGAGCCACACAACTATATAAACAAAGCAACTTTCTTGCCCGTAGGGCTTCCCGTCTTGGCTTCTAGACAACAACCCCCTTTTCGTCCCTAATTATACCTAATTACTTCCCAGATAGGAGTGTCACCCTGAGCTGATTCTGAAAATCTTTGCTGGAGTTTAACTCTAAAAATCTCAAACCGTTGTCTTGCTCAGAGTGTCTTAGGCTAGGTTTACATTACCACTTACTTTGATACAAATTATGTCGCTCAGGGGTGTGAATAAGCCCCCCCGCCCCGCGAGCAACATAAGTTATAACAACCTACCACCAGTGTGGATAGCACTATGTCAGTGGGAGAGCTTCTCCCACTGACATGGCTACTGCCTCTCAGAAGTGGATTTATTATGCTGAGGCACAGAGCATCTTCACCAGATGTGTGCTACAGCGGCGCGGCTGCACTAATGCAGCTGCACCGATGTAGTGCTTCTAGTATAGACTAGCCCTTATAATAATATTATCTAGCTCTTACTTAACACTTTTTATCAGTAGATCTCAAAGGTCTAGGTGCCTAGTGGGCTTTTCTATAGCCTCTAACTACCATCGAGTAAGGGATTCTCAGATGCCAACAAGCTTAATGGGGACCTGTCTAATTCGACCTAGTGCACTTGATAGGCACTTTCCTCCATTTAGGAGCCTCATCCACAAATCCTTGCCTGAAGTTAGGCACTTAAACCAAATCAGCCCCTAGCATCTGAAACAGTCTGTCGCCAGCTTACACTTGATGCATCCCTCACACTTGCCCAAGGTTTCTGTGTACCACCCAGCTGTCTTTTGTGTGAGTGTGCTGCCCTCCCCACCTATTGGGGCCACTCATTTTGGGTTTGACAGCTATCAGGTCTTTAGATGTGCTCTGAGCATGCCTCCAGGAGTGGGGTCCACTAGCAAGAGAGGTGCCCCCCCACACACCTGCTTCAAGGCCTCCAAGGCTGCAGTGAGGGCTCTGAGCTGCTTATTGACTGTGGTGTGGTATCAGGGTTTAGGAGGCTTTGCAAATGCCGACCAGCAGACATTAGAGAGTGCAGGGGTCTTTAGTGCCTACAGGGGGTGGTAGCAGCGGAGTGACTTTTGAAAAATGTCCTGGTTCTGAAATGCTGAACCTATGTGCCTAAACTGGCATCTTTTGAGTATCTGGACTCTGACACTGGGCAGGAGGAAGGGGAAGATCCCTGAATGGTGTGTGTGGAGTCTTAGGAGGGGGAGTGAAGGAAGGAACTACTTGGGGTGGGGGTGAGGTAGCCAACTCCAGGCTAAGAAGGAGTATCCCAGCACCTCCAGGTTCTGCTTTCTGCTTCCCAGCCCAGTCTCATGCCCTGTGGCAGCTTCTCCTGCCCTTCTAGGTCCCACTTTCACCTCCATCCTCCACCCCTAGCTGTGTATGAGTTTATGTGGTGGTGAAGTCCCTACAACATTTCCACTGCAGGGGCACTACCTTAATCCAATCCCTCCACGCACCCCGCCCCCAGTTCTACCACCCCTGTTGATACTATTGTGCCGAGTGCCATATAAGTACCTTGATAGAATGGAAGCGTGGCCCCCAACAGGTGTGGCCCATATTGTCACCCTGCTCTCCCTCCCTTCCCCTAGCAGACTTCCTGGTATTCACTTTTAAAAATCCTGCAGCCTAATCTTTCTGGTCACTCCTCCACCTTTCTTACAACTGTCTCATCTTGCACCTCAGAGCTGCTTATTTTTTTTAATTTTTTTATTATTAATCCTCCAAACTGAATTGTACTGTTAATGCCTTTTACATACCTTCACTTTCTGTCTTTTCTTCATAATTATCATCTCATTTTTCCAATGCCAAGGTTGGGTAACTCAAAGGTTATAAGCAGATTCCATCACTGTCTATTTTGAGCTGCCAGTGGTGAGTATATACCCTAAAAGGGCATTATGACAGGTGTTCTCAGTAGGGCTTTGACACTGTGTCCCCTATATTTAAGGCAAGCCCCTGATCCTCTTTGCTTCTGTTTTTCTACCAGGAAACTAGAGCAAGAAATCCATACCTATATCACAGAAGGTTATGAGGATCAACCAGTTAACATTTGTAAAGCATTTTGAAGATGAAAACTGATGTTCAAGACCTAAATACTGTCATTTTGACCTTACTCTAAAACAACTGGTATACCCCACTGCTGGAAAGATGGTGGATTGGGTGAAATAAAGTGGTCTGATCCAGTATGGTAAGTCCTATATTTCTGTACACTGGATGAGTAGCTCTTTCCAGGTTAAATTTACTAGAATCTTAATAAGATCTGGTTTTGCCTTAATTCACAGTTCCAGCTTTTCTACATGTGCATTTTGGCTTGACTCACACATTTTAGCATAAATGAAAACAGAACTCTGGATGTTGGATAAACCACATTGAACATTAGCACAATGATCTCATCAGGTGTGTCTGATCTATTGTCAAAGTATTATGGGAGCCCCATTAAACATAAAAGAAGCTATCATATATATTTTTTGCTATATGTGGTGAGCCTCCCAAAAATGGAAATTGGACATTAGTCATACCAGCATAATAATTAGAACTTTAGTTCCCAGCAATTGTTTTGGATTATGTGCTGCTGAAAGAGAAAAGAGTAGGAGTCAACAAACTCACCTCATTTGGAAGAACTTTCAGATACTGAATTGCATTTTACGGCCCTTCTTTCTCATCTGAATTCATTAACACCATTTACATGTATATGGGGGTTATGTAGAGCAGTATTCTGCCATTGCATCATAAGCACAATTAGACGAGACTTCAGTTCCAAATTCCGCTGATTTACACCCCATGGAATCACAATGTGCAATGTATATAGAATATAGCTCTTATTGTTTTAGAACTATGCAGATACTCAGCATGCAGAATGGCTGCAGCTTCAGACTATTTATATAAACCCCGTGGGCTAACTGTGGTGATGATGCAGGAGTAGACAAAATGGTGTTAGGATGGCTTCATTGTTTCACCTGCGATGGTGTGATAGAGAGGTGCTCATTTTCTCAGAAAGTTGTCATCTGCAGAGTCCCATGGGACTGAGTCTTGTAATTTCTCATCAGCATATATGTAAGGCTGTTTGGAGAGATCATGAGTTGCTCAAATAAAATATGCCACCAATATGCCAGGACACCTAGCTATGTCCCTCCTCAGCAAGTATGGATACTGCTGTTTCTCCGTTAACCCACTATCTGGAGGAAACTCAATTCTGGGTGAAAAGTAGTAGCTCAAATTCAGTGCAGATAGAGGAGTTTCTAGCAGGTATGAAAAAAATTGAAGTAGTGGGACCTACAGCTTGCCCACCTATTGTGGTCATCTGCAGCCTTTTAATGTCAAGATGAGGCACAATCTGAGGACTCTTTTGAGTTCATTGCTTTTTCTAGACATCCAAAGACCAAGAAAGGCCAGAAATGTAATCTTCCCTAGGTGATTGACTGCCCATTTCTCCTGGCTACAGACCTAGCTACATGCTCTATTTCTATTACTACTAATACATGCTTGACCTAAGTCTGACTGTGAAAATAACATGAAAATTCTACAGATGGTCTAGCATGCAGCATCCTATTACTAACCAAGTCTGACTGATGAAATCCTATCAAACCAGTGCTTCACTTTTTGAACTGGCTAGCCCTTATCTTTACAGTTTTCAGTGGGCAAAACACCAAGCTGTTTTGGGTAACCTTTTCCCCATGATCTAATCAGAATAACCTGCTCAAGTATGGAGAAAAGCTAAGCCTGGGAATAAATATCACCTTCATCTACTCTTCTAGTTACTTCTTACTGCAACCCACTGACATACCTTGGGTTTTGTCTGGATTAAGGTTCATCTTGCTTGCTCTCATTCACTTTTGTTTTATGAGGATGAGTTATTCATTCCACTGCACAAGCTATTTCTAGTGTGATAGCTATGCAGAGCTGGGTTTCTTAAGCATACTCAATACACCTCAGCTCACATATCCTTAAGACTTCTCCTAACAGCTTTGTAAACACATTGAAAAGAAGGGGATATAAAACTGGCTCATGCCATATTCCACACAAGAACATTTGGGGCCAAGAAGCAATTGCTCAAAACTATAAGTGGTAGAAAAGTTATAAAATTTAAATGATTTTTTTTCTTTAAAAAATTGAATGCATACAAATGGGTCAATTTTTAATGCAAGCTCTGTCAAAGATTCATCCCATTTTTTGACCAGCTCCAGCTAAAACTCTTTTAAGAGCTCTCAGAGTGAATTAATGGATCCATTAAGAAACAGGTTGACTGGTTGAATATTCTGTCAAAACTTCTGATAACTGGAATTTTGCCTAAACAAAATTTTTAATGAAAAGGTGTCTATGGAGAATTTCAGCTTGGAATTTTAAATCAGGTGTGCCATACCCATTCTCATCTAAGGACCAGGTTCCCTGGCTGGATTTTATCTCCCATCATGCACTGCGACCAGGCACTCATATTATTCACTGAAGATGTTTGGCAAGTGGGTAGTATATCACGGGAGATGTAGTCTGGCCAGAGAACATGGTCCATACAGGAGAATCAGGACAGAAGGCACGTGAACTAATGCCCCCATGAGTCACCATGGCAACGGTTCTCAAATAAAATGTTAAGTTTTCAGTTGAAAGTGTTAAATATTTCACCAAAAATTTCCATGGAAAGTTTCAGCAAAAATGAAATTTTCTCATAAATGTTTTCTATGGGTGGAGGATCCCATTTTATGGGCAGTTCAACTGAAAAGCAACTTTTTGTCAACTTTTTTAGATATTTTCATCCTGCTAGAATTTAAAGGTGTATTGACAGAGTTACTGTAAGGAAAAATCTGTTCAGTATTTCAGGGAATGGTACTCTACTCAAGTGGTAGCCTATTATTCTTATTCTTTAGTACTCTTACACGTTTAGGGCCAAATTATGATTTATATAGATAATGAACCTGATTTGCCTCCTGTCCATTTTTACAACCATGTCACTCTATTGTAACCTTGCAATTACTGCTGATTTTTCACTGGTGCTGTAATTGAGAAGAGAGTTAGACCTGTGACTGGCAACTACAGAATACAATACTATGGCAGATATGGTTTAACTTAAATATTTCATGAGTTCCTTGCATTAAAAATGCCAATGTTTATGTATTATTGTTAGATTATATGCAATGTCTAAAGTGTGTGTGTGTGAGACATGACTAATTTAAATCTGCTTAAGAAAAGCTGTGTAGTAACTTATGCCCTTTTTATAGTCTCTGAGGATAAAGCAATGTAGGCAATCTGACTTACGGGGTAGTTCAGTGTAGGCAGAGAACTGTGCAGTCTGGAAAAATCCCCATCGAGAGAGAAACACAAGTCTCCAACCAAGAGAGGTGACAGCTAGGGAGCCAGAAGCCTAAAAGTGGGTGTCCTTGGTAGAGCACAAAGAGGAAATATAGGAGCAGTTGCCCTAAACTGTGACAAATACAATTTTTATAACTTTATTTTGTACAGTTTTTCATACAAAAGAAAATAGAGAAATTATTCCAGAATGAAATTCATTGTGTGCACAAGTGTAAGCGCACACACAAACACTGCTAAACACCACGTATCTTAAATGTGATATGAGCTACAACATGTGAAAATAAGTAAATTACAGGTAAATTGTAACAAAAGAATACTCAGCTCCTTAGTTTTAAAGCTGCAGTTTCTAAAAGCATATTCTCATTGAAATGGCAATTTAGTGTTCCGTATCTGTTTTTATAGGTTGCTAATATTTCATCACATTCTGTGGAGGTCACAGGGAGCAATCTTTCCACAGGCAGTGACAAAAGGAATGGTTGCTGTCTCTAAGGAGCATTTCCTTGAAGTAAGATCTGTTTCTCAGTGTTACAAAAATATGATCTACATGAATAAAAAAAGAAATCTCTCTACTATTTGTAGTTTGCTCTTAAAATAGAAGGTAAAGGCCATGACCCCTTTTACTAGCTGATCTCAAATTATGTTTAGACCTAGCAATGTTCTAAATGTAACAGAACAGATTTTTGTTATAGGCCCAATTCTGCTCTCATTGGAACCACTGGGAGCAGAATGCAGACCCTTATTCTCCACCTCTAAACAACATGCAGTTCAAACTAGATTTTTATATATGAACAGAAGAGGCCTGATTTTCAGAAGCACTGAACACCCTAACTCTAACTGACGTCACCAGGAACTGCAAGTGCTCATGAATTAAAATTCAGGGCATAGCCATAGGCTCAGTGCAAGAATTAAGAAATTCTGTACAGGTTATACTTGACCTTAAAAATCTATGGAATGAAATTACTGCTTCCACCCTGAAACACAAGACAGGTACCCAAAAGTCTGAAATGATTGCACTTCCTGACCGGATTTTAAAAGTAGGTGTCCAGTATATTGTGTGAGAGAACATGATTTTCAGTGTTGTATCTAAAAACAATATTATTGCATCCTAGGAAGTTAACTTTGTGGTCTAACTTTTCATAACTGACATTCATGGGCAGTTTATTAAAGATCTATACAAACTGTAAAAGAACACCTGTAAAATTCATTCATATTACCAGTAGACTCATACCAAGAGCCACTCTGTAGGCCATGATGCCCACAATATTCTGATAACTCTCAGCTCTCTGGGTTAGATTCTGAACAGTTTAACATTTTTAACAAAGACATCATTCAATTAGCCTATTTGTCTTTCAAACTATAACTGTGTCATCAACAGGCCAAAAAAAAAAAAGCGGGGGCGGAGAGCAGAAAATGAAGGACATATGGTAGTGATGAAAGACTTGTGGATTGTGGGTGTTGAAATATAAATTTTCTCTTTGGGGAGAAATTAATGAGGATTAAAGGCTATAATACTCCCACAAATTTGGCACCATTACAGAAGGGCTGTTTTCCCCCCTCAACCTTCCACCTTTTATAGGCATTTACACATGTGTAAAATGGTAATAACAGAGACTGTTAGAATTGTGCACACATGTAACTGACTAAACAGGACAGTGGAAATTGGGCATGATCTAAGTGCTATTGCTAATGCTGTACAGATTTAAACCATACATCTTAATGAATCTCTATTGTTGATTATTCAATCTGCATTTTTAAAACAACCTAAATATAAATGTATTACAGGTGGCATTGTCTCAGACCAAAGTAACTTGTCTGAGACGTTTCTAAGTCATATACTAAGACAGTGGTTTTCAACCTTTTTTTCCATTTGCTGACTCCTAAAAAATTTCAAATGGAGGTATGGACCCCTTTAGAAATCTTAGACATAGCCTGCAGACCCCCAAGGGTTAGCAGAACACAGGTTGAGAACCACTGCACTGAAGTAATTAGTGTTACTATCTATGGACCCAATCCTACTCTTGTTAAAGCCAATGGCAAAACTCCATTTTCCCTTCAAGTAAGGTATTAATCTTTCAACTTTTATCCTAAAAACAAAACAAAACAAAATACCACTTACCTCTTTTCCCCTCAAAACATAGTAAATCTTTCCATCAGAAAAAAAATTTGACTTAAAACTATAAAACCAGAGAGATTCAGAATTAATGCTACCTACAGCAGCTGCCAGTCAAACTGGGTGTCTAGGATAGACAAAATAGGCGGTCCCAGATCCCTGCAGTCCTTAGCCTAGTGTGTGAATTAAACATGTCTCCTGATTTCCTTGCTTTGTAGATTTATCTCATTAGTTTAATTATAATAGTTTATTGATTTAATTGAAATTTACACTTTTATAAAGTTCTGAATCACCTCCATTCAGTCTTGTACCAATGTCAATGTCTGGTTGTTTCATAATAGAGTTATAGCATCAGTAGAATCTGAGAACACTTTCCAAGATACTTAGTAACAATGCAGGTGCTTTCAGACACTTTTTTTTTAAGTGGATTTTAAAAAAAAAACCCAAACAATTTAAAGGATGGATTTAATTACAGGAAAAGAAATGTATCAAGTGAAAATTAAGGATCATTCATATTCAGCTCAGAGCTAATGAGAGCTGTTGTTCTTATTTACTTGCAGTCAAGACAGAACTGGACTCCATGGGTGAAATCCCGGCCTCGCTGAAATCAATGGGAGTTTTTGCCATTGTTTTCAGGGGAGCCAGGATTTCATCCGTAGAGGGGGTTATTTCTTTATTGAAATAGAAAATGAGTGCACAGACTCAGGCAAGTCTTTCCTATTTTATTTTTAATAGGAACACTGTTCCTATTAGTGCTCTGAGAAGGAATCAACTGTAAAAGCAGCAGCAAAACTTACAAAATGCCAGCAGAACACTATGTTTAAACCTTCAGTCAGCCAGCCAGCAGCTTCCATCCTTATCTATGTCCTAGCATCTATGTAACATGCTGGGACAAATTCAGCTGTAGCGTGAATGGGTGCAAGTCTCATGAAGTGTCTTAATTCCTCCCTAGCCACAAGCCCACTCTCTTAAGAGCATGTGCAATGGGTTTGCGGGGAGGCCATATACTAACAGCAGGTACTGTATTTCTCCTTCCTGTTCCTATGTTTGCCTTTCTTCTGTGGTAAGACCAGCGTTTAGTCTTTTTTCCAGGTGTGTGTGTGTGTGTGTGTGTGTGTGTGTGTGTGTGTGTGTGTACACAATTATATAGCGTTAAATCTCTGATAGGAGGAAAGTGACAATCTCAAGGGGGAAAACATTTATTAAAACTCAATTCATAAATACAGATTTTAATTATAACCCCTGAAATAACTATGACTATTGGTAACTCTTTGAAAGACAACACTTCCAGGGAGTTCTGCCTCAGGTTTTGGTACTTCTTACTATCAAATGCAAAATATAATTATGCATATGCTGGACTCTTCTCTGAGAAGGGTAAAACCTCCCAATCTCTGTGGAATGATGTCCAACTCTCCTTAAAGGAGCTTCAATACCCTAAAATACTGGAAAACAAGTCAAAGTCTCCTTCAAACTTTGTCTATCTCTTTAATGACAGTCTGCAATTTGCATAGGCTGCAGCAATTCTAGTTGTCTTCTCCTGTGGAGTGAGAGGACCTATAATCTGAATCCAACGAAGTGGAAAGGCCCTGGAACACAATCCTTATAGCAGATCCTTCTGGTTCTTGTACTGCTCCACTGCTGAGTTTGTCAGTCTGGCTCCCACTCATATTTATAAACTCCTCCCTGTCTTCCTGATTTCCCATTGGTTCCATTCTCAGAGTGAGTCTGTGTCCTGCCAGACTGCTTGCCCTTAATGGAAATCATCCATGTAGCTTCAAACAGCTCATGGCCATACTTAGTACCCATCAATTTCTGGATGTTTCTCACCCATTTAGAGTCATTCTGTCCAGCTGAATCAAGGGTGCAGGCACACAGAGACTTCCAAACAAAGAACTATGATTCCTCTCCCACTGTTTCATATTTACACCACTAAATGCTGCAATGCAAACTTGTGGTTACATATGCTCCTGGATTGTCATTCTCAGTGACTGTCCTCATGTAACCTTGGTGATATTGTTCTAAGACCCTGCCTACAACTGGGAAGTTTTCTAAAGATTTCTCCCCACTGTTGCTAACGTTGATGCAGCTCAGCATATTTTAATGTTGGTAGCTCTAGTGTAGATGTTGATAAACTCACTACAGCTGCCAACTTTCTATTCCTTGAAGGCATGCCAGAATTGTTCAGACACTCTGACACAAATCCTCTTCTATGTTTGTGAAGAATTCTCTATTTGTGCAGATGCTATACGAGATGATTTGTGATTAAGCCCTGAGTAACTCCAGCAGGCATTATTGCAGTTGAAGTGTAAATCAGATACTTTTGTTGATGTTTAAGTTAGTTCAGGTTAAAAGGACTTTGCAATGGGATATATGGGTCAGAAGAAAAAGAAACCCTTAGAAATCTTTAGTATAATGGGCAAGATTTTCATCTTTCTTCCCATCTAGCCATTCATTACACTTGCTGTTTAAATTCTGCCTAGTTTTTTTGTATGCACAATTGTGCTATACCTGTACTTTTCCAGAAAAGGAAAACTGTTTGATTCTGGCAATGTTTAAAGGTTTAAATGTGCATAGACTGAAAGAAAAATAAACTGGTTTATTTTAAATATAAGGTAGAAAATAAGATTTAATCCTATTGTTACTGAAACATCTGCTGAGGGATCAAGCACAAACAAGCACACTTTAGCACAAATAGGCACAAAAAATTGCTTATGTGCTGTATTTTGTTGTTTACCATCAGCCTGGGGTTAAGGATCACAAAGGAGGACGTATGAACTGCACTTGTTTGTCCATCTGTATATTGCAGATCAGTCAGGCACTCCTTTTTGCCCTTTCTCATAGCACAAGGGGAGTAAAAACAATACTGCTGTCCTTTTTGGCCTAAACAGTTAACTAATATTCAGGGCCTTGCAGGTTGTTTCTGTTAGGAGGAGAAATTTATGATAGAATTTAATGCAATCCTGTTTATTTGCAAAGAAATGTACATAAAATCCTGTCAGGCAAGACATTATTTAGCTAACAAAATTTAGCTAACAGCTAAGACAGAAACTGCAGATCAAGCAGGAATGCTTAAGTAGCCCAAGGACACTGACAACTGTAAACACTTGACAAATTTATATGGTCAAATGTCCGCCCAGTAACTCAGTTCTTAGAACAGAACAAACCATCCCTTCACAGCCCATCGGATATCTGTAAGCACTTATCCCTCCTCATCCTCCCCACCCTGCCTCTTCTCCCCCCCCCCCCAAGGTAGCCATAGATATTTGATGCAATCAGGATGACTTCTATATGTACGTACTGTTCCTATTTTTCTCTTTGTTCCGGGTTCTCTCTTGACCTATAACAATGTCTGTCTCTGTATTTACAGATAAATGCAAATGAATTGATAAGAGAATGTATATAACTTGCCACTGTGGCACCATATTGTGAAAGCTGTTTATCAGTCTTCCCGGTACCATGAATAAACCCCCTTCAGTATTGTCTGTGCTTGCCTGATTCTTGGGGAAAAGAATATTTTTGCCTAACACCTCTTTCCCTGAACACACAGAAACAAATAACAGGAGACTGTTTCCTTGCTCACAGTTCCAAACCTCACTCCAGCCTGAACTTTACCCAAAAATGTACCCTCTTTTGTCTCTCTCCTAGAACAATGCTAAAAGTGCTTCTTTTGCTGTCTCCTACCTTTTCTGATTGCCTTCCTTCAAGCCTTTGGCTGCTGACCCCACAGACAAACAGCTGCAATTCCATTAATCCCCCTGTTTCACTAAACAGAAGGGCATTTTCATAGATTCTAAGGCCTGACTTCCTGTAGAGCACAGGCCCTAGAACTTCCCTAAAATAATTCCTAGAGCATATCATTTAGAAAAACATCCAATCTTGATTTAAGAATTGTCAATGATGGAGAATCCACCATGACCCTTAGTAAATTGTTCTAATGCTTAATTACTCTCACTGTTAAAAACTTGCATCTTATTTCAGGCCTGAATTTGTCTAGCATCAACTTCCAGGTATTGGATCATCTTATATCTTTCTCTACTAGATTGAAGAAAGCGTTACCAAATATATGTTCCTGCTTGTAGGTACTTATTATCAAGTCACCCCTTAATCTTTTTGTTAAATTAGAGTGAGCTCCTTGAGCCTTTCACTTTCTAATCCTTAAATCATTATTAGGGTTCTTCTCTGAACCCTCTCCAATTTAACAACATTTAATTTAATTGCTCCCTCTAACATAACAATACACTACATAATTAATCGGTGGAATTCAAAGGATTTAAAAGCGGAATAGGATTAAAAAAGGATTAGACATTAGTGTGTGCAGTGAGCACATCCACAGTTCCTCTGACCAGAATAAAATATTCACAAGGGATATAAACCCATATTATTAAGACAGTGTAGACAAAGGGAAAAAAGCTTCCCTTAAAGACAGGTTATTCCGTCATTGTCTATTATGAGAATTTTGCACTTTCTTTTAAAGTATCTGGGGTTGGCTATTGCCAGTAATAAGATATTAGATGAACTACTGGGCTAGCATGGTGACTTCTGTGTTATTACAGTTGTCACTGCTTCATTTGGTATGTGCACAACTGGCCAAAAGTTCCTTTCTTTGTGGTGCAGAGGATCACAAAATGCAATGGAAGACACTTAAAAGAAGATGAAAGGGGAAATAGAACATACCTGGCATGCTCCCTACAAAGCCACCCACCTGTATAATGGATGTGTGTTATATGTGATCTACTGTGCTTGAGCCACAAAAGATGTGTGTCTTGCTCCTATCCCATTTTACACACATACTTAATGGGGATCTGCAGGAGAGATGTTGTGCCAAAGGTGGGACAGAGCCTGGGAGAACTTACTTCATGTACTACATGTAGTACAGTCCGGCAACCCAAATACCACTTGAAAAGCCAGCAAAAGTAAACACATCCACCATTAACTCTTGCTTTGTGTATTCTAACAGCTAGGGGAAGGTTTATGATAAGATGTAGGTTTGGTACCAGAGCTAGTGGTACTAAGGATCCTGAAGGATCTTGCTGCTGGATGAAGGAATCATCCAGGGAACAGCTACAGCATAGCTGCCCTAAGATCCACAGTGTTGGAATTTGATTTTCCTCTAGCCACTTGAAGGTCACGCACCCTATCCCTTCAGCATGCCAGAACATACTAACCCTAGAGAGGAAATCTGAACTCATACCATTTTCAAATCCCTTTCCCACCTCCCACAGATTTATCTGCAGGAAGGAGTATTAGTTTCTGATCGCACAGCCTTATTTTTCTCTAATGTTAACCATCAACTATGTTTCAAACTACAGGAAAATAGAAGTTTCCTCTTTTCCAGGTGTATCTACCAATGGTGAATGACTTTAGTACTCATGAAAGAGTACTGGTAGCTAGCAACAGCAACAGAGTACTGGTAGCTTGCAATAGCAAGGTGCAGGGTGGGCAGGCAGCTTCATGCAAGCCTCCCCACACAACTCTGGATCAGTCCTGACATCTGTCTCTCTGCTGTACTAGTGCTGAGGTTTTCCTGAGTGACTAAAATGGACCCCAGTTCTGTAATATATACAAACTATTTTGGGTTCAACCAAGTGGCACAAGTAGTCATGCAGCTGGTGCCATGCATTAGTGCTCTGTGATGCCCAGGCCTGACTGCAAGAACCCAATTAACTTGCAAACAGGAAGACATGTTGGACTCAAACCCCTTCTTTGGCTACATTGGAATTCAGATGTTGACTTTTCAAACTAAAACAGATATGAATCATGGAAAATATTTCCTTCTTAACCCCTCAAATCACCCAGTATTCCTAGACCCGTGCACCATACAGTTGTGTGTTGGCTTGAGAAATTACAACTCCTGTGCCAAAGGTTAATTTATAGTATTCATCCAAGTTTAGTTGCATGGTTTTAAAACTGTAAATAAATTCCTGTTCTTAAACAGCACAGGTTTTCAAAGCAGGGAGTATAATCCCCAGCCTATAAAAGGAAAAGATTTAAAGCAGAAATAGGACATTTGACTTCTGCATATTTTGAACATTTAATCACTCTCTTGGTAATATGGAGTAAGTTAGACTAGCAGCATTTTTTTCAACTGCTTCAGGAAAATACCTTTCTTTAATAAAGTCTTAATGGGCTGTAGGCTGATTTAGAGTCTGATCCTGCTTTTGCTGAAGCTAACTGTACAACCATTACTGACTTCAATAGGGAACAGGCCCTCAGGTTGTAAGCTCCTAAAGGCAAGAACCACAATATTTTGCTGTTTTTGCAGTATCACTTATTCTTATGAAGCTCATTATATGTTACTAAAAGGTTTTATTTTAAACTGCTATACTAAAATACTTTCAAACTAGATTCAGTGAGGCCAGAGCCAGAAGCCCACAGACAAGTATATAACAAAAAGGTGACCTTAAGAGAGGGTTAGATGTTTGGGGGTTGTGGGGAAGAACATGGAAAATTACAACAGGGTCAAAGGAGCAACAAGAAGGAAATCATTAGGCGAATCTGACCAACAATTTAGATGTCTGTACACAAATGCAAAGCTTATGGGAAATAGAACTGGAAGTATTAGTACATAGGCTAAATTATGATTTAATTGGCAGGAGAGAGACTTGGTGGGATAAGTGCTCATTCAGAAAGGACAGGCAGGGAAAAAGTGAGAAACAGTTGCATTATACATAAAGGATATATATACTTGTTCTGAGGTCCAAAGGGAGGAGGTGAGAGTCTTTGGTAAAAATAAATGGGTTAAAAATAGAGGGTGATGTCATGGTGGGGTCTAATATAGACCACAAAATCAGGAGGAGGTGGTAGATGAGGCATTTCTAAAACAAATAATAGAAATATCCAAAACACAGGACCTGGTAGAAATGAGGGCTTTAATTACCCAGACATCTCTTAGGAAATTAATACAGCAAAGCCCAAAATTTCCAGTAAGTTCTTGGAATGCATCAGGGACAACTTTTTGTTTCAGAAAGTGGAGGAAATAACCAGGGCAATAGCCATTTTAGAATTGATTCTGACCAATGGGGATGAATGGGTAGCAAATCTGAAGGGAAAAGACAATTTGGGTGACTGTGATCATGAAATGATAGATTTCATGATTCTAATGAAAGAAAGGAGTGAGAACAGCAGAATAAGGATAATGGCCTTCAAAAAACAGACTAACAAACTAATAGAACTGGTTGGTAAGGTCCCATGGGAAAAAAACCTAAGGGGAAAAGGTGTTCAGGAGAGCAGGCAGATCCTCAAGGAGACAATATTAAAGGTACAACTGCAAACTATTCCGATGAAAAAGAAAGCTAGAAAGAATAATAAGCCTGGCTCCATCAGGAGCTCTTTAGTGACCTGAACATCAAATGGGAATCCTACAAGAAGAGGAAACATGGTCAAATTGATAAGGAGGAGTACAAAATAACAGCATATTTATGTGGGGACATAATCAGAAAGGCTAAGGCACAAAATGAGTTACACCTGGCAAGGGACATAACAGGCAATAAGAAGAGGTTCTTTTAATCCATTAGGAACAAGACAAAAGAAAGTGTAGGTCCTCTACTTAGTAGAAAGGAGAATTAGAAACTAATGACATCAAGAAAGCTGAGGTGCATAATGCCTATTTTGCTTTAATCTTCACTAAAAAGGTTAATGATGACCAGACACTCACCACAATTAATATTAACAAACAGGGGAAGGCACGCAAGCCAAAATAGAGAAAGAACAGGTTAAAGAATATTTAGATAAAATAGATGTATTCAAATCAGCAGGCCTGATTAAATTAATCCTAGGGTATTTAAGGAACTAGCTGAAGTAATCTTGGAGATGTCAGCAATTATCTTTGAGAACTCCGGGAGGACTGGAGAGGTCCCAGAAGACTGGAGAAGGGCAAACATAGCACCTATTTTTAAAAAGGGGAACAAGGGGGACCAGAGAATTATAGACCAGTCAGCCTAACTTCTATACCTGGAAAGATGCTGGAGCAAATTATTAAATGATCATCTTGTAAGCATCTAGAGAATAATAGGGTTATAAGAAATAGTCAGCGTGGATTTGTCATGACAAACCAACTTAATTTCCTTCCTTGATAGGATTACTGACCTAGTGGATAGAGGGGAAGCAGTAAACATGATATACCTTGATCTTAGTAATGCTTTTGACATGGTTCCACATGACATTCTAATAAGCAAACTAGGGAAGTGTGGTCTAGATGACATTACTATAGAATGGGTGCACAACTGGTTGAAAGACCAAACTCCAAGTGTAGTTATCAATGGTTTGCTGTCAAATTGGGATGGTGTACCCTGTGGAATTCCTAGTTTTTGATATACTACTTTAAGGTGTGGTGTTTCAGAGTAGCAGCCGTGTTAGTCTGTATCCGCAAAAAAAACAGGAGTACTTGTGGCACCTTAAAGACTAACAAATTTATTTAAGCATGAGCTTTCATGAGCTACAGCTCACTTCTTCGGATGGTGTGGTGGTTTCTTGATTAGAAATGGTACTGGTACCTTCATAATTTAACCTTATGTCATGCTTGTGCTGCCTTAGGGTATAAATATATTTATGGTGGCTTGTTCTGTATTTTGGATGTCGAAGTTTTACAATGAATCTATGCAATTCTAGCATTAAACAGGACATGCAGGTGTAAAGAGCTGTAGCCACATACATGTATTTCATGGATGGGAATTAAGCCTAGGCTCTTCAGCACCAAAAGAACAAGTCTCTACCACTTGAGCTAAAGGAGAATTCCTTGTGGCCAACCGCTGGAGTGGGTAATGATCACACATACTAGGCCAAACTTGGCTCACGTGTCTGAAGTCCATATGAGATCAAATCTCATCTGGAGCGTGACTTTGTAATACACTATGGCTACATACAGACACCATCCTACATAAGACAAAATATCATGGAGACTCCTGGGCTCTAATAAGTTCATAGTTATCCATTTGCAATTTTTTTTAACCTTCAGAGACAAATCTCACACTCAAGTGACCCTAGGAGAACAGCCACGGACGTTCCTTTGGACAGTTGTCTTATATGTCTGCTCAGTAATCAGTAACAGAATTAACAGTTGGGTATTTATAGACTCATCACGACCACCACTATCTCCAAGACTCAGATAACCTGACTTCCCCTTTTCTATCAGCTCCAGGATGGTGCCTGCATTAACATGGCTCTTGGCAAGATGGGGTGGCGGTGGCGGCTCACTGTGATTATCTAGCTAACTTCATCCAAAGGTATGAGGTAGTACTAGAACACAGTGTACAATCCAAATCAAGAATTCAACTAGCTCTCATTCATAATGACATACTGAGCTTCTGGGATCTTAAAACACTGATCTTTATCAATACACAAATTAAACCATCACTTGATTCCCTTCCTTCCCCTTCCCCCACAGAAAAATCTCCCCTATTAAACATCTGAATCTTTCTGCAAGGTAAACTTGAATTTGTTTTTAATTGGAAAAATTAGGCTCAGAGGACATTTTTAGAATCACTTTCCCCTTCATTGAAAGCTACCTTAGGATAACTTACTAATGAGCTATCTCCTGCTCCCTTTCCTCTTGGCTTAATTTACAGTCACTAAGTTGCTACTGAGCAGGCTGCTACACAGGCACAACCTTACATACTGCTTACCTCCTCTGTGCCTAAGAAAAGCCACTCTAAAAGGCTAAAAATATGTAAATGTATTGTTCAAGGAATAAAGATATTTTTCACATGTGGGTGTTCATTCCCATCAAAATGTTGTTGTCAGGTGAATAGGAGCAGATCTTTTCATCATAAACCTGAGGAGTTTCTAATTAATATTTTATTCAAGCAGGCTTTATTCAAAGTGCTAATTTTCTATCACCAGCTTCTAAGATCTCTTTCCTACAAGTTTCAGTGGTAGCCATGTTAGTCTGTATCAGCAAAAAAAAAACCAAACCAAACCAACAACAAAACAAACAAACAAAAAAACCCGAGAAGTCCTTGTGGTACCTTAGGGACTAACAAATTTTTTGGGGCATAAGCTTTCGTGGGCTAGAACCCACTTCATGAAGTCTTGCCATAAATACCAATATCTAGTTCCTTCTACCCAGTGATCTCAAAACACTTATCAATCCTCACTGTTGCTATAGGTCAAACTCAGCAACAGGGAAAGGAGGCACAGCTTCAAATGACTTAATAAGGAGAAGCTCTTGCTTCAGTCAGGTCTGGCTCCTGGTTCTGTTCATCTAGCCACATGATTCCACTCCTACACCAGACACTCCCTCTGATAATTATTTGCATATTTTAGCCCAGCACAAAAAAACGTATTCACGTTTGGAACTCACCTCCAAACATTTATTCACCTAGTCCATATGCCCCAAGTGACATTTATGGAAAATCAGAGAGAAAGCAGCAGCCTGGAAATCTCAAAACTTTCATAAGGGATGAATGGAAAAAAACCCAGACTCATTTTTAATGTTGTGGTTTGCTGAATCTTTAATTTCTTGTCATCCAACAAGAATAATGCTAATGGTGTTGAAGTGCACTTTCGGGAATGGATAATTTGGTTATCAAATGCCCTATTTACCCTTCAGCCTTTAATTCAATTTCATACAAACCCATTTATTGTATTACATACTAGTAGTTTACTTTGAAAATTATTCCTTAAATAGACACTGAGTGCTTCACTTTGTAAGCATAATAGTCTTTTAACTTAATTTTTTTCATGCATAACTATATAAAATATAGCCCTGATCCTACAGTTTGCTCTGAGTGGAGAGACCCCTGCACCCATATGGAGTCCAATTGAACAATTCTTTTATAGTGTCTCTAAAAGATGATACAGTACTTCCAGGATGGTGGTTACAGAATTAGTAAGTCAACATTGCCTCTGTTGTTCATGTGTGGCCAGATCCTCTGCTAGTGTAAATTGGTGCATCTCTATTAACTTCAATGGACCTATGCTGCTTTACCCTAACTGAGGAGCTGACCACCACAGAGAACTAATGATTTGTGTGGTAAGATAGCCATAGGACAACAGATATCCAGAGTGTTGGGATATTCCTGACTATTGGCCATGACATGTTTACACAAGTAATCTACTATTATAATCTAATTGTGGAATCTCACATTCCTTACTTTAGACCTTAAAGTTCCTCCTGTGCTGCTGATAAATTGGGCAGTCCAGTTCCTCCTTTGATTAGGTCACTAGCTAGTTGTGATACTTCTCAGGTGATATCTGCATATTCAATATCCTCTGCCACTGTTTTCTGCTAGTTCTTCCTTGGCCTTCCTAGCCTTCTCTTTCCTCCCTCAGGTACCAATTCAATGTGTCCCATCTTCCATATGGTGTAAATGCTCCAACAACCTGAGATTTCTTTCTTTGATAATATTTTCTAATATGTCCTGCTCTGTCACCTTCCTTACTCTCTCTTGTTTTGTCTTTCCATTAAATGTGTAGTACTTTCCTCAGCTATCTGTAATGGGCAGCTTCTAATCTCTTTTTTTTGGTTAGCCCTTGTCATTGGCCAAGTCCCCACTCCATATAGTGGTGTGCTCAGTACAGTTGGCAAAGTATAATCTGACCTCTACTTTGATGTGGAGACCTTTGTTTGACCAGAGGTTATTCATCCTTCCAAAAGTGGTGTGTGTTTTTCCTAATCTTCTAAGAATATCTTTATCACAGCCACCTTCAAATATCATCACATTCACCATATAACAGAACTCTTCTACTGGTTTGATTTCTTTTTAATCGATGTGCACCTTTGTATCTGTCGACCACTTTCCTACCTTCATAACCTTGGATTTCTTTTCATTTACTTTCAATCCAATTTTTGTTGCTTCCTGTTCTACCACTGATGTGAGGGCAATCATTCCTTTCCACATCATACTTAGTAAAGCAAAGACAAGGTCATGTAACTCATCTCCACTAACCCATTTTACACTATCCATGATGTCTTTTGTTGCCCACTTCCTCACCCAATCTATTGCTAATGCAAAGACCATAACCAATCAAGTTAAAGAAGCCAGCAGAGGCCTCAGACAGGGAAAAGCTCCTGTGGTTGACAGAATTCAAGCACATATACTAAAGGTGGGAGGTAAAATTCTGATGTGTAGAAACCCCAACTAAAACATGGGTGAAAAACAAGTGCCATAAGACTGGAAAAATGGTATCATCACGGCATTGCCAAAAAATTGTACTCAGTGGGCAAACCAGAGAGCTATTGCATGGCTGTCAGTCCCATGCAGCATTTTGACTGCCATCATGCTGATCAGAATGAAGGTAGTGGATGAAATAGTATCAGAAGAACAGGCTGGGTTCTGTCAAGTTAGATCATGTTGTGAACAGTTGTTCACTCTTCAACAGGTCATCAAAAAGCTACTGTTTGTCAAAAAAGTTGATAAATTAGATTAAGATGGGTTAAGAAAGTATTTGACTGTGTCCACAGAGAGACCGTGTGGAAAATGGCTTGACTGTATACCAGCCAAAATGATCAACATAATAGGGAGTTTACATGATGGAAGTAGATGCACAGTAAGATTGGATACAGAGCTGGGGGCACGGTTGGATGCTGTTACTGGAATTAGACAAGGGGTGTTATCACCAGTCGTCTTTGCGTTAGGAAACTTATATTATCAATTTGATTTGTTTTAACAACATTCCATTAACATCTTAAATGATTGCAAGGAACACTTCTGTACTATTTGGCTATCCTGAAGACACTTTGGAATACAGTACACCATGATATTAAGTAAACCTGACAAAAGACATCAGAAGAATGTTTTAACTAGGATATTCTTGATCTAGATGAAACCCTTTTAATACACACAGAAACCTACAGAACCACAAAAATAAAAAAATTATAACTGGTTCTGCCTTGTCCTCCAAAAGCAGGTGTCAGATGGAATTTCCTGGGCTGTCTTGTGAACAGGCCGCTCCTGGCTTTCCCAGAAATTCAGTTATCCAGTTAGTCTACCTCCTCTCGCTGGGCAGGTGTGACTTTTCTCTAGCTCCAGGGAGGTTTGGTCTAAATCTTCTATTATTCTGTGTGTATCTGGTCCAGATTTCTGCCACCTCCCCTCCTGCCATACACAGAACTTGTCCTT
The DNA here is from genome assembly GCF_016161935.1 of Mauremys reevesii. Classification (NCBI taxonomy): domain Eukaryota; kingdom Metazoa; phylum Chordata; order Testudines; family Geoemydidae; genus Mauremys; species Mauremys reevesii. The sequence goes on along the minus strand of NC_052627.1, from coordinate 61,917,745 downwards.
AGGACAGCATTTACTCTGAGCTAGGTGATGGCAGAGGAGCTGCAACATTAGCCTAAAGCCATCTTTGCAGGCTCCCCATTGCAGTTCTGAGCTAAGCATAGATCAGTCAGATGGGAAAATCTGGCCTTAGAGGAGTTCAATTTCCAGTGAATCTTATCTATTTAACATGTAGAAGGACAGAGGTTGTGGAACTGGCTAATTAAAAGTTATTTTCTGGGATAGTATAGTACTGTAGCATGGGGAAAAGATATTACTTAGCTGTTTGTGGATTTGCCTTTGTTCTTAAATTCATATCCTAAACCAATGAGTTGAAACATTTTTTAGTGAAATTTTGTATTCAAAACTAAGATTTTGCTGAACTGTTATTGTATTCTTTTGGATGTTATATTCAGCATCAGAGTTCAGTGGACATTCAGCTAATGAAGTGGTTTTGGGGACAGTCTAATAATTTCCATCTTATGACTTTTTCTGATCTTTTTATTCTGATGAATAGTTTTCTTTTCCAAGAGCTGACTCTGTCACAGAGACCCCCTTGAGACTGTCGCTTGATGTGCTGAAATTACCTCTGAGCCTGTTTTCCCTGCCAGCTTGGGACTTCCAGAACCCTGCCTTGTTGAGCCAGACATGCTAGCCTGCTGCAACACAGACCCAGGGTCCAGGCCACGCCCCCGAAGCTGCAGGCTTTAAATAAAAACAGCTCTGCAGGTTACCTGACTCCAGAACCCAGACACCTAACTCCTAATGGGATCCAAACCCCAAATAAATCTATTTTACTCTGAATAAAGCTTATACAGGGTAAACTCATAAATTGTCTGCCCTCTATAACACTGATAGAGAGAGATGCACAGCTGTTTGCTCCCCCAAGTATTAATCACTTACTCTGGGTTTACTAATAAACAAAGGTGATTTTATTAAGTATAAAAAGTAGGATTTAAGTGGTTCCAAGTAATAACAGACAGAACAAAGTAAGTTACCAATCAAAATAAAGCAAAAGCATGCAAGTCTAAGCCTAATACATTAAGAAACTGATTACAGGTAATATCTCGCCCTCAGAGATGTTCCAATAAGCTTCTTTCACAGACTAGACTTCTTCCTAGTCTGGGCCCAATCCTTTCCCCTGGTACAGTCCTTGTTAGTTCCAGCAGACATCTTAGGTGGAAAGCAGGGGTTTTCTCATGACTGGCAGCCCTCTCTGTCCTGCTCCAACCCCTTTTATAGCTTTGGCACAAGGCGGAAATCTTTTGTCTCTCTGGGTCCCCACCCCTCCTTCTAAATGGAAAAGTACCAGATAAAAGATGGATTCCAGTCTCAGGTGACATGATCACATGTCCCTGTGAGACCTCATTCTTTATTACCCATGAGCTGGAACACAGTACACAGGAAGGCTTGTAGGTAAATAAACCATTTAAACCAATTGTTCTAGTCAATGGGAGCCATCAAGATTCTAAACCACCATTAATGGCCCACACTTTGCATAACTATAATAGGCCCTCAGAGTTATACTTCATATTTCTAGCTTCAGATACAAGAATGATACATGCATACAAATGGGATGAACACACTCAGTAGATTATAAGATTTGTAATGATACCTTACAAGAGACCTTTCGCATAAAGCATATTTCAGTTATATCATAAAGCATATGGTGTGCAACATCACACTGACTGTGGAATAACTTTTAATATTCAGCTGTTTAACTGAAATTCTTTACCTCAGATATTGTCTCCTTATATTTTAATAGTCTCATTGCAGAGGGAAATCATGAAATACTGACAATATAGATATGGCACTTTTCGGTGGAATATAATCAGTGTATGTAACTTTCAGCTTTAATAATATTGTTGATATGAAATGAATTTGGAACTCTCGGTTCAGTTCCCAAAAAGTAAGTAGCCACATCATAACTATTGCCAAAACTGGCACTAATTGGCCATCTTGTTTGAAGTCTCCACAGAGAGGCCAAAAGGCTGAACAGACATAGAAAGCAAGATACCTTGTTGCCATCATTTGAATCTCCTCCAGATCAATATTAAGGCTCATTGGTAATCCAGTCAGGTTTAGTCTGAATACTTTAAAATGTTTGTACCATTCCATTACTATATATTATTTAATCTTTAGAGATGGATATGTAGAGACCAACCTTGGAGTCCCTACTCAATTCTTATCAGAAAACCTCCTATAGAGGTCAGTGGGTGCTGCCTGAGGAATAAGTAAAGGATTGCAGGAATTGGCCCAAAATTAGTAAAAACAAATTTGTTTGTTTTTTGTGTGTCACAGATAATATTTGCTTCTTATAAGCTTATTGAATTTTTTTATAATAGTTATGCTATGATGAAAAAAAACAGTATAAGATACACAAATATCATAGACCTGATTCTACCGTTTTCACTCAGGCAAGACTGCCATTCAAGCAGTAGCCATGCTTGAGTAAGAACTACACAATCAGGCCCCCAAACATAACTCTGCATGGTAAATTTGTCATTGTCAGGTGTCAGTTTTCTGATCTCACTCTCACTGGTATTGAGTTCAATTGAATTATTCCTGATTTACAGTGTGACAGGGAATCTATCCTCTCTTTCTGTAAGCTCTCTGAGTAAAGAATGCAGACTTGTTCTGAGACAAAATTCTGGCATCTTACTCAGGCAAAATTCCTACTGAAGTCAGTGGGAAAGCTGCAGCATTTTGCTCCACGAGGCCTGTTCTTATCAGTCTGAGTTGTGTAAGTCATGTGAATAAAATTGACATGATGTATAGGATTATACTCTTTGGTCCTGATTCCACAAATACTTAAGCATGCGTGTAACTTTACTCACAAGGGAAGGATGACAGCTCATGTTTGTAACATGACAGTTATATGTTTGCACAGAATACACGTTTAATAGAACTAATAAGAAAATGGGGTTGGGGGGAACTTGTGAGAATTTTCATCTTTTTTCCAATCAAGGTTTTACAGTCAGCTCCAATTTTTAATAGTAATTTTACAAGAACATACTGTGAATATGCAGAATCCAGTTTGGAACAATGGAAAACTGCATCTGAAAGAATGCAAATAGACGCTTGTATTGTAATGGACATGAAGGTTCCATCAACCCACCCTACTATTGACCTAAATACACATTGCAATCTCTTTTCTCTGATAAGCTAAGTCAGACTCCTTATTTTTTACTTTTCTCAGCTTAAAATGAAGAGGTGTCTAATAAAATGTATAATGGCTTGTAGGTTTTATAGGCTGTGGCAGAAATCTAGTGTATTCTCCAGAGACAGGAGCTTTTCAAAGCAATACAGTAAGCAGTTTTCTCCAAGACTATCCACATCTAGACTTATTACTTCTTTTATCAAGGAAAGTGAATAGAGCAAGAAAGGACTAAAAAAAGTGTAATTCTGAATTACTCAGTTTGGCACAATAAGGGCTCTTCTGATGCAATCAAACTGATAGTGTTCCATATCTCGGCATTCATATCCCTCTGGGAGGGCCTGAGGATGCAGTAACTGCCATCTCGTATAGTTTCTAGAATGCAAATGGAAAAAGAGGAATAGTTAAGAGTAGAAAGATACCGTACTTTGGTTAATCTTTGGTAGTCTTTATTTATATATACATAGGGTATTCAGCATAATATACACATTTTTTCATAGTGTACATACTGTTCTGGGGTTCTGCAGTTATCTAATAAGCAGAAAACATATAGTAACCCAAAGCTACAGTTCCAAAGCCACAGTCCAAATAATGGCTCCTTTTGCTTGCACACATTAAGAGGAAGGGGGCAGAGTAGCTACTGCCTCATCCAATGTGCACTCAAGGTAGGCATAATACAGCTACTTGCATTCCCCGCACGCATAGGGAGGCCAAATAGCACGACTGGCAGAAACTCATGTCTCAGGGCTTATCTATTGCAGCCAGGTCCTGGTTTTGCTCTTTATTGGCTTGTCCCATGTGACTAGTACTGGGTGGTGTGCATTATGTACCTCTTTTAAATGTGTAGCAGCTGTGCACCCACATAGCATTTGATACATAAGAACATAAGAACGGCTGTACCGGGTCAGACCATAAGTCCATCTAGCCCAGTATCTGTCTACCGACAGTGGCCAATGCCAGGTGCCCCAGAGGGAGTGAACCTAACAGGCAATGATCAAGTGATCTCTCTCCTGCCATCCATCTCCATCCTCTGACAAACAGAGGCTAGGGACACCATTCTTTACCCATCCTGGCTAATAGCCATTTATGGACTTAGCCACCATGAATTTATCCACTTCCCTTTTAAACATTGTTATAGTCCTAGCCTTCACAACCTCCTCAGGTAAGGAGTTCCACAAGTTGACTGTGCGCTGCATGAAGAACGTCCTTTTATTTGTTTTAAACCTGCTGCCTATTAATTTCATTTGGTGACCCCTAGTTCTTGTATTATGGGAATAAGTAAATAACTTTTCCTTATCCACTTTCTCAACATCACTCATGATTTTATATACCTCTATCATATCCCCCCTTAGTCTTCTCTTTTCCAATCTGAAGAGTCCTAGCCTCTTTAATCTTTCCTCGTATTGGACCCTCTCCAAACCCCTAATCATTTTAGTTGCCCTTTTCTGAACCTTTTCTAGTGCTAGAATATCTTTTTTGAGGTGAGGAGACCACATCTGTACACAGTATTCGAGATGTGGGCATACCATGGATTTATATAAGGGCAATAATATATTCTCAGTCTTATTCTCTATCCCCTTTTTAATGATTCCTAACATCCTGTTTGCTTTTTTGACCGCCTCTGCACACTGCGTGGACATCTTCAGAGAACTATCCACAATGACTCCAAGATCTTTTTCCTGACTCGTTGTAGCTAAATTAGCCCCCATCATATTGTATGTATAGTTGGGGTTATTTTTTCCAATGTGCATTACTTTACATTTATCCACATTACATTTCATTTGCCATTTTGTTGCCCAATCACTTAGTTTTGTGAGATCTTTTTGAAGTTCTTCACAATCCGCTTTGGTCTTAACTATCTTGAGCAGTGTAGTATCATCTGCAAACTTTGTCACCTCACTGTTTACCCCTTTCTCCAGATCATTTATGAATAAGTTGAATAGGATTGGTCCTAGGACTGACCCTTGGGGAACACCACTAGTTACCCCTCTCCATTCTGAGAATTTACCATTAATTCCTACCCTTTGTTCCCTGTCTTTTAACCAGTTCTCAGTCCATGAAAGGACCTTCCCTTTTATCCCATGACAGCTTAATTTACATAAGAGCCTTTGGTGAGGGACCTTGTCAAAGGCTTTCTGGAAATCTAAGTACACTATGTCCACTGGATCCTATACCTGGCTTGGGTCCTATAGAAAAATAATGTTTGCAGCTACCACTACTCTGCTGTTTCATCCCCTGCTCTCAGTGCACCAGAAGCTGTGAAACAATAAATCCTTTAAGCAGTAAGGGACAGGTAGCAGACCTGTAAACACTGAATAAAGGAAAAACAGCATGTTATGCTTAATTGAAGACTGTAATGTAATACATATGCACAAAAAGGCTGAGTTAAGAGTGCAGAACTTTGGCATTTTCTTGTTTGAGTGCTGAGGTTTGCAACTTCAGAGTTCTTTTAATATTATATAGTTCTCCTGCAAACACTGAGTGTATAATGTATATATGCCCATAATTATGCAGTGATAAATAATTAAATGAAAACAAACTATTCTGGCAACATCATTATCCACAAGAGAAGAGTTTAAGTGCCAGATATGTATGTTCATTTATTCTGTTTTTTATAACCTCTCAGAATGTTTCTCTATTTTACTGTTTACATTCCTAATGTATATAATTATTAATGGGATGTCAGAACAATACTCATACTTGGCACTTTTATTGTACCTTTCATCTAAGGAGAGGTGCAAGTTACTATTGCTTTCAAGGTACATCCCCTGGTAGCCGTAGATGTTGGCCAAAGTATAAAGACTTTGCCATGTGAAATAGTTAAAAGTCACAGTATGTGGCACTGACATACTCATCCGGTCACAACCCTTGCAGTACCTTTACTATAGCTCTAGATAGTGTTTCATCAATCAACCAAAATGTGAGGGCTAACACTTATTTTTTATTTGACACGATATGAGGAGACAAGGCTGAAAGATGGTATGCCAGTGTTTGAGATCTCTTCCTTTCCTCTCCAACCTGAGAAAAACGAGTTGTTTACTTTTAGAGCGTGTGCGAGAGAGAAAAAAACAAAACAAAACAAAACAAAACCCCCTAGAATTGCTGTAACTTTCTGACCAAGATATTTTAAATCTTTCTCTGAAAGATTAAGCTCAAAGATTTAGATCCACCCTAATGTTTGAGTGCAAAGTGAAAGTGAAGACTAGGATTTTCAAAGGCTAAGGGAATTAGGTGCCCAGCATCCAATGAAAGCCAATGCGGGTTGGTGCTTAAAACTCTTAGGCCCGGCTGAAAATGCTATCCTAGAATTGTGGAATGCTATTGAATGCTTGACCAAAATACTGGGTGAAGTTTAAGGCAAGTGTTATGCAGGAGATCAGACTAGAAAACCATAATGATCCCTCCTGACTTTAAAGTCTGTAAATTTACTCATGCTGACTTTTGGAGGCATCTAAAACAAGAAACTGATTTAGAACAACAGTTCCAATTTCTTGTGTGAAACTGAACATCAAGAGCAAAGATAAATGTTTTCAGATATGGTGGGGGGAGAGTTGATGTAAAAATGACATCATGCTTGTCTACATGGAGTTGCACTGTTTTGTTTATTAACCAATTGAACTAGGAAAAGCATATTCTGAAATAAAAGAGCTTCACATAATGATTTGCACAAAAATAACTTAAGGTGTGAAATGAAATCAATTTAGTTATTTCAGTTCCAGTTTGTGGGTAGATGAGCATTATTTTTTGTTAAAATCAAGTTAGCTAAACTGGTGCAAAAGGCTGTGTAGATACTTATTTTAGTTAAAACTAGACTTATTTTTGTTTAGCTTCACATTAGGAAATGCCTTAAGTGAAACTGAAATGAACCTTTCAAACTGAAAAGAGAGTGTCCGCTGAGGGTTTTTGCTGGTTTAACTAAAACCATTTAACCTACTGCACAAAGTATGTAAAATTTGCTCTGTTGTATCAGGACCTGAATATAGAATTCTTTCATAATGTTTTACAGAGTGGCTTTTCTAACTATAACCAAGTATTTAACTAGTTATTGGTGGTTGTAATCCATGATTATGAATGAAAATGACACTAGGTCAATCTTATTTCAGTGTCTAACTGTCACAAGATTAAAGGTATCACACAAATCTATTGAGCTCTTTGTGATTACAGAGTACTCCAGAAACCACAGCACTTTCCTTCCCCTCACCTGGCTGTATTTATACTCATAGAATTCTATGAGTAACACACTTTTATAAGTAAGTACTAATGCACAAAATGGGGTGTGGTTTCTATCAGATAATCATAACCGTAGGGCACTACATAGCATCAGGCATAATCCTACGCCTCTCATTCCCTGTGAGGGTGATTATCCCAGGACAACCACACATTCTGGTGGTGGGTTTTTTTTAAATTCCTTTACTCTTCTGGAATTTAATTTTGGTTTTGCAAGTGTGTCTGTGTGTGTATATAAAAAGGGTTCTGATGACCACAGATTACTATTTGTATTGTACCGTAAAACAGTTTTCACATGGTGAGATTCATAAATATTGCTACTGCTTGGCACTGCTAATGGACACAACAGAATGCTTTATCTCATCTCAAATAGCTTTATAGTAGTGACATGTCTGCAGCTGTAATACAAAGGCACATACTTAAGAGACTGCTAACATTTGGGAATTTCCAAATAGCTAAAAGCTAACTCAGTCTCTTTCATTCATTTCTTGTCCTTCTGCTTAACTCTATTACCAGTAGGTCAGGTTAATTTCTCACCTAATGGGAAGTAAGTGGAATGTAAATGAGTTATGCTTTCATAATTTTAGTATATTGACTGTCTCTAAGCCTGATATTTATATTGTAATTCTAAAGGGAACGTGAAAAATACTGATTTTGTTCCTTTTTATTTAATGCCGATCCAACTGTTTCAGATATGTGTATGCTCCTATGGAGAAAGCAAAACTAAATGAATTCAACAGCTTGGGTTAATTGAATAACTGGAAAGGTATTGCTAAAGATTAATGGAAGCTGCAAATAGGATTATCTTGAGATGTCATTTAAGCTACCTCAGAAAGGAGTGTGAGCTTCCACATGCCTCTGCATGTAGCTAATAAATATTTCCTAATTGGAAAGTAAATTACTTAATGTGCTTCCTGACAGTGTTTTCATAATGTCAGACTACATCATGATTTTCCTTTGAAGGATCTTTCCTAAAGGGAGTTGTTGCATTCATATCAATTTGAACTAATCCCTACATGTCGTGCTCTGTTTACTGCACTCTTGAAGAACCATAAAATATATAACTTCATACTGATATGGAACCAACTCCTGGTCACCTTATTCTTGTGCCCAGACTGATTGCATTCATTTGTTGAAATAAAGAATTAGTATAAAACAATTATTGAAGAATAATTAATGTTCTGTTGTACTGCATATGCTTCTAATTGTGTAAACACCTTTCTTTCAACTAAAAGATACTATAATTGTAGGGTAGTTGCAAATTTAAAGTACTTTTCAAAATGTTGGCCCAAAGCATCTTGTCCAGACCTAATTCTCTGCTGTATTGTGACTTGATAAACTTCACTTTATTAAAAAAAAAAAAAGGATTATTTAAAAAAAAACAACTGATTTCTCTCCCCTCCCTTTAAAAAATGTTTTACCAGGAGCACAGGGTAAATAATTAAATAATCCTGCTATGCACTACAAGGAGAGAGGTGAGTTCTTGAATGGCTCTAGAAGCATCTCTAAGGAATATGTTATATAGTATCTTTAAATTGTGCTAATGGGTGGGCTAGGGGGGAGAGAACATTTATAAGAGGCATTTATCAACTAGGAGTAATGAGATGAAACAGAGCAGGAAAAATGTAGGCTCTCTGGAAAATACTCCTTGTAATATACTCTTTTGGTTGTGAAAGTCTCCCAAGGGAAGTGGTGGAAGCCCCACTGAGTATCTTTTAAAACAAAACAGTAAGACTTTGTTAGAGAGAACGTGTCTGTACTGGCAGGAGGATGGACAACATAACCTAATGAGAATTTTGCATCTCTGCTGTCATTTCTGTAAATGAGTTAAAAATATTGGCATACTATAGCTAATGCTTTTACCTGTGTCCACACAAATGTCCCCACCATTCTCAACAGCTGCCACCTGGTATCCCAGTTTGCAAGAACAGATCGCCCATCCATCAATCACATGTTAGCAGTTGGTATAGTCAGACTTGATATTCCACAGGGGGTTTACTAGGATGAAAATAAGAACATTTTAGAAAACCACATATTGGCCACAACAGTGATAGTTCAGCAATCTCTTGGCACTTTCAAACTTAGCTATATGGAGTGCAGCATTTCTTTTGTTACTCAGTCCCCTGCTTAGGGCTGTACCTACAGAACCAATCTGTACCTACAGAATTGACTAGCTTGTGAGGATTTATGTCCCTTCTAAAAATAACCCCCCAATTTTGTTTCAGTATATCTGTCCATATAAATGCTTGTTCCGTTTTTGTTTTGTTTTTAAATCTTTCTTAGCTCTTGGCCTCAGTCATGAGGCAACAAGTACCATGGTTAATTATTCATTATGAGAAATTATTTCTATTGAATCAGTTTTTAAAAGTTCTCAGAAAGATTATAGCAGAAATCGAAGTGGTTCAGAATGTCAAGTGAAAAGACTGGCATGGATAAATTTCCATATAAAGAGAGATTGAAAAGACTGGGACTGTTTATCTTAGAGAAGCACATAAAAGAGGACATGATAATGGTATACAAAATGGATGTACAGCGAAGGGATAGCAAACACTGCTATTCACTATTTTCTATAGTATGGGACAGTCAATGAAACTGAAAAGCAATAAACTTAGTCTCCTAGTCAGTCAGTGCACTGCTGCAAGTAAACACAGTGGGTTGTTGCAATCATCAGAAGACACAGCTTAGCTTCTTTGGCTAAGCGAAAGTGGATATAATAAAAAGAGATTCACTGGGCCAAATTCACCCTGGGGTAACTACACTGACTTCAGTGTGGAGATAAATTCAGCCTAGAGCTCTCTCTGCATCCCTTTAATTGTGAATGACAGCTCCTCATCTAGCTAGTCAGCCTTTCCACAGCATTTTCCTTCGTGCATGTGTTTTCTTTCTGAGCATGCTCATTTACACCCGTATAAACTCACCGATCTTGGCTACCTTTCATATAGAAGGATTGGGAGGAGCTCTTATATTTTGGTCCCTGTTAATTGGATGATAGGTTTGTTGCTAAAGTGGTGAGTCAGCAGTCCATTGAAACAATGTGGAAAAACATTTTGCTCTGAAATTCAGATTAGGTTTTCAGCATGCGAACCATAGAAGCCTTCTGATGGTCTGTTTCCAAAACCCCAGAAATCATATTTTGTTTGAATTTAAATCTTAGGTAGAAAAGCAACATGTTTCTTTGTAGCCCGCAAGAGATCAACCTAAAGAAATATTTCTAGTCTTGCTGCTAAATAAGTATAGCTAACCTTGTGGCTGAGCCACAGAAATATTGCACAGCTTGGCAGCATCTGTAAAAGTAGCAAAATTTTTAAGTCTTTTAGAAAATAAGTTAGTGAAACAATTCACGTCAAACACCAAAGTTTCGAATGAATAGCTTCTGAGGCCTGGTCTACACTGGGGGGGGGAGGTCGAACTAAGGTACGCAACTTCAGCTCCGCGAATAGCGTAGCTGAAGTCGAACTACCTTAGTTCGAACTACTTACCCGTCCTCACAGCGTGGGATCGACGTCCGCGGCTCCCCCGTTGACTCCGCCACCGCCGTTCGCGGTGGTGGAGTTCCGGAGTCGACGGGAGCGCGTTCGGAGTTCGATATATCGTGTCTAGATGAGATGCGATATATCGAACTCCGAGAATTCGATTGCTACCCACCGATCCGGGCGGGTAGTATGGACGTACCCTGAGTAGATGTCTATGAGGAATTTGAAACAAAGTAGCTACTTTGATAAAGTGAGTAAAGAAACTACAAACTATTTTTTAAATCTGTAATCATGCAGAACTTGTGTTTAAAGAACACATTTGCATGTTTAGTAAAAGCAGTTTTATATTTTAGAATTTCTAAGAACAGCTCTTTCACATTTCAATTAACCGTTGAAAGTATGAAAACTGTACTTATCCAATGCAGTTTTACTAAGGATGCTTGAAGATAGCTGTATTGATTAAAAAAGTGAATCAGAAGTGCCTACATTTTTAAGTGCTTGGAATGTGCAACAGTCAGATGTTATGATCTGTTGATGTAAAGACACCATTAAATGTTTGTTAGAGCGCAGTTTTGATTAAGCTGAGATGTGTATTGCTTTTGGGTCACTTTTTATGACGGAAGTAACAGCCTTATGGAGTGTTAGCGTGGGGGGAGGTATAGCTCAGTGGTTTGAGCATTGGCTTTCTAAACCCGGGGTTGTGAGTTCAATCCTTGAGGGGTCCATTTAAGGATCTGGGGCAAAAATCTGCCTAGGGATTGGTCCTGCATTGAGTAGGGGGTTGGACTAGATGACCTCCTGAGGTTCCTTCCAACCCTGGTATTCTGTGATTCTATGTTATTGATAGGGCCCTATCAAATTCATAGCTGTGAAAAACACATCACAGTTACCAACTTTCATGCAGTAAATAAGCACCCCAACTTTCACAATAAGCCAAAAATCAAGCTAATCCCATTTCAAAACAAACCAATCTCTAAGAATCTCTACAACATGATGGGGGCTAATTTAGCTACAACGAGTCAGGGAAAAGATCTTGGAGTTACCATGGATAGTTCTCTGAAGATGTCCACGCAGTGTGCAGAGGCAGTCAAAAAAGCAAACAGGATGTTAGGAATAATTAAAAAGGGGATAGAGAATAAGACTGAGAATATATTATTGCCCTTATATAAATCCATGGTATGCCCACATCTCGAATACTGTGTACAGATGTGGTCTCCTCACCTCAAAAAAGATATTCTAGCACTAGAAAAGGTTCAGAAAAGAGCAACTAAAATGATTAGGGGTTTAGAGAGGGTCCCATATGAGGAAAGATTAAAGAGGCTAGGACTCTTCAGTTTGGAAAAGAGGAGACTTTACTTATTCCCATAATACAAGAACTAGGGGTCACCAAATGAAATTAATAGGCAGCAGGTTTAAAAAAAATAAAGGAAGTTCTTCTTCATGGCGCACAGTCAACTTGTGGAACTCCTTACCTGAGGAGGTTGTGAAGGCTAGGACTATAACAATGTTTAAAAGGGGACTGGATAAATTCATGGTGGCTAAGTCCATAAATGGCTATTAGCCAAGATGGGTAAGAATGGTGTCCCTAGCCTCTGTTCGTCAGAGGATGGAGATGGATGGCAGGAGAGAGATCACTTGATCATTGCCTGTTAGGTTCACTCCCTCAGGGGCACCTGGCATTGGCCACTGTCGGTAGACAGATACTGGGCTAGATGGACCTTTGGTCTGACCCAGTACGGCCTTTCTTATGTTCTTATGACTGTATTCCCCCTGGTGTGCAGTCTGGGACTGTGTTGGACCTGCAGTGCACCCCTGACTCTCTCCCCCCTTCCTCCTGCTTGCCAGGAGCCAATTAAAAAAAAGGAAGCAACAAGTTACAAACCAAAAACTTGCCAACAAGCAACTCACAAGCCAAAACCAATTTCTACATTTTTTCCCACAGGTTTGGCATGTTTGGTCATGGTCCATGAAATCTGGTCTCTCCTGTGGAAGCTGGTCTTTTGTGTACTTTTACCCTATACTATACTCCTTTATACTATAGGGTGAAAGTATATACAAGTACACAGCATTTCTCAAACTGGGGGTCCTGACCCATATTGTAAAGTGGTCACAGTATTGCCACCCTTACTTCTGTGCTGCCTTCAGAGCTGGCCAGAGAGCGGCAGCTGCTGGCTAGGTGCCCAGGTCTGAATGCAGTGCTGGTGCTAGCAGCAGCACAGTGACAGAAGTAAGGGTGGCATAGTAAGGTATTGCCACCCTTGCTTCTGCACTGCTGCTGGTGGCACTATAGACACCAACTTTCCCCAGCACCAGTGGGTGCTCATGTCCCCCCACCCCGGCCCCGCCCCATCCCACCCCTTCCCTGCCCCCTTCCAACCTCTTCCCCAAATCCCCGCCCCAGCCCCCCCTTCCCTGATCGCACCACATTTCCCCCCTCCCCCTCCCTCCTAGCACTTGCCATGCAAATCAGCTGTTTCACGGTGCAAGCACTGGGAGCCAGGGGGAAAAAGTGGACATGCGTTGCAACCAGGGGAGGAGATGGAGGCAGAGCAGAGGCAGAGGTGAGCTGGGACGGGGAGCAGGGTGGGGAGTTGCCGGTGGGTCTAAGCACCGAACAATTTTTCCCTGTGGGTGCTCCAGGGCTGGAGCACCCATGGAGTCGGTGCCTATGGGTGGCACTGCATTCAGATCTGGGTGGCCAGAGAGCAGCGGCTGCAGGCCAGGAATCCAGCTCTGAAGGCTGCGCTGGGAAATTCTGATTGAAGAGTTTTACATGTCTGTATGTTGCCATTGTTCAATAAATATTCATGCTTTGTTACAGCTTCATGAAATTTAAGATTTAAATATATGACATCATGAAATTCAAGATTTTTAAAATGCTATGGCCATGAAATTTATGAAAATGGACTGTGAATTGGGTAAGGCCCTAGTTATTGACAGTATATAGGCAATATGAAGATGGAAAGAAATGCACAAGTCTTTCCCCTTGAATTTCTCATTTCCAGATTTTCAAATGTGGGTGTATCCTTACTCAATATAAACTATCACTAAATGTCATTTTTGTTTGCTAAGATATAAAGTTGCCATGTTGGCCATCCATTGAATGGGATATAACCCAAATCAATTCTCCACCTAATTAATACCGTTTTTAAAACGAACAAACCCTCAAAGGTATTTAGGTTTTAGCTATAGTTCATGTGACCTGAAACTTATCAAAATCAGTGCTCTGGAAACAGTTCTAACTTCTCTCTAAGTTGCATTTCTTACCCTTCAGTTACTTCCTTTCTCTGCTCTGTGTCCCACACCAACGGAGAGAGAAACTTCATCTGGTACTGATGTTTATTTCTTTTCTTTCCAGGTAAGGATCGGTGGTCACTGGTGCATTCAGGTGTGGTTCTTGGTTTGAGAGTTGCTTCCTTCTTTTCCTTAGACATATTATCTTGAATGAATAATGCACCTAAGGTCCTATGGGCATAGGCACTACCCAGAATTACTAGTAACAGCCCATCCCAAATAAGAACAGAAACAAGACTTTGTGTTCTACAACTAGATTGAGCCATTGAAACAGTGTTTGTTATAGGGGGCTCCTTTATGGAGTGCAGCTTGTCACCACCCCCACATGGATCTCTGGCCCCATAGAACACACATCATGGGTACAGGCAGAGGAGGACAGTGCTGTGGGAAGAAGCTAATGCCTCTCTCAGGCTGGTACATGGAGAGAAGAAATTAATAGAGAATGTCCCTTCCATGCACATATCCTGGCAAAATTATTCCTTGTCTTCCCTCCAATCATGTTAGGACTGAGTCCTATTGGTGGGGTGGGACTAGGTGGCAGTGCAGCTTGCCCTGAAACTGCCTAGTTCACATGTACTCAGGACAAATAGCACAGCAGATTTAAATCTCCATGATCCTCACACATCCCCACTTAAAATAATGTCATTGGTCCTCCCACCACACCCCCACTTTTTAAAAACTAGCTTTTCTTCCTAATTTTAAATGTTCAACTTTATAAACAAGGCATCTGCTGGTTAAGTCACACTTGGTAACCTTGGTAACCAAATGTACTTTGTCTTAACGTGTACCCAACCTAACATTAAAAAGCAAACTCTGTAGCAGCTGGATCATTGTAAGCAGTAATCTGCTAAACCTTTTCAAATATATCTTGTGAGCCTCTCAGTAATTACTGACTCTACATAACATGTCATTTTTCTGTCCTGTTAAGAACTCAACAGTATAGTCAGTTCACATTTTTATTTATCTCCCCCCCCACAAACATTTTTTATCCCAGCTGTGAAATCAAAAAGTAACACTCGCACATGAACACAGAGTATGTTTCCAACAAAGATACATTTTTTTATATTTTGTGAGAATCCAACAAGCCATATATGGAAAGAACAACTACAATTTACAGTTTAACTTTTACATTCCCCCTCTTTTCCCCTATATGCTTGTAAGCCTTAAATTGAAAAAGTTGTGGTTTTTTTTCTTTGCCAACAAATTAGGTCTTAAAGGACTATGTCTTCTTGATAATCTAGTTAGTTTTTAAAAAGAGCCAAAGTTGTTTCCAGAGGTGATACTTTAACCTCAACTCCTCAACTATTTTTTGTGGGATTTGCAAGTCATATTTTCCTATTTTATGTACGCACATTTCCCCAGTTGTTGTGTCAGACAAATACAATCAACAGCTATTTAAGGGAAACCATGACACAGATTCACTTTTGTGGATAGCCACAGAATGATATCCACTGATAGTCTCACTTGACTTCAGTGGGGCTACTCATATGATATGAGTAACTGTTTCACAGTTGGGCCCATTTTATTGTCAACTGCAAAAGTAAGTAACAATTATAAAAATTAGCTTATACCACTTAGGTGATAAGATACCACTCTTGCACCTGAGAGAGGTGGCATGGTTATAGGCAAATGTACTAAAATGGCATGAATTTTTGGTGGAGGGACACACAGCTGTCCCTCTACCACTAGCCCCCTCACTCGTGGAGTCCCGCAAGGATTAATTCTAAACAATATCTAGACACAGCCATAGGGAGAACTGCTCAGACCACATGGACTCACCTGCCAGCGATATGCAGATGACACACAAAACTATCCTTCACCACATATGACAATACCACTGCCACCAAGATGGCCCAGTGCTTGGACAAGATCAGTGCATGGATGAAGCTGCACCTGAGAAACACAAAAGTGATGTTGGTGGGCAGATGAAAGGACTTTAGGAGTTTTCAGCTATGGTGTGGTCTCCTTTATTTGAAAAAACTCACCCACAACTAGTCAGTTAAGCCTCTAGAGAGTGTTCCTGGATTCCTCACTGACACTGAACTATCACATAGCAGCATGTCTTAGATGGTACAGTAGTTAGGGACTAGCCTGTGACTTGGGGTCAATTCCTTTCTCTGACACAGACTTCCTGTGGGACTTTGGGCAAATCATTTAATTTTTCTTTGCCTCAATTCCCCATCTGGGACTAAAAGTAGGGATAGTAGTACTTCCCCACTGCACAGGGGCTGAAGGCCTCAGATACGGTCATAAAGGGTGCCATAAAGAGCGAGCAATATTACACTTCCTACTCATTCATTCTTGCATAAAACTTTGGTATCACGTTAGTGAAAACACATTTATACAATTGGAAGTTACTACCTGACTCATCCATAGAAGCCTAAAATTAGGGGGATTCTTGTACTTTTCCAGCCTTCCTATACCTTAAATGGAAGTGAACAATGTAGTTGCAAATCCAAGATAGTGAATAAAAATGACAGTGTCTAAGCTGAACAGTTACTTCAGAAACACACCGTTTAATGCCACACAACACACACTGCTTGATCAATTAGGGGGAGGGATAGCTCTGTGGTTTGAGCATTAGCCTGCTAAACCCAGGATTGTGAGTTCAGCCCTTGAAGGGGCCATTTAGGGATCTGGGGCAAAAATCTGTCTGGGGATTGGTCCTGCTTTAAGCAGGGGGTTGGACTAGATGACCTCCTGAGGTCCCTTCAAACCCTGACAACCTATGGGTCAATGTTGGGATATTGAAAGTCTTTTTCCTGAGTGTCTGGCTGGAGAGTCTTGCCCACATGCTCGGGGTTCAGCTGATCACCATATTTGGGGTCGGGAAGGAATTTTCCTCCAGGGTAGATTGGCAGTGGCCCTGGAGGTTTTTCACCTTCCTCCACAGCATGGGGCAGGGGTCGCTTGCTGGAGGATTATCTGCTACTTGAAGTGTTTAAATCAGGATTTGGGAACTTCAACAGCTGAGTCAAGGGAGAGAATTATTTCAGGAGTGGGTGGGTCAGCTTTTGTGGCCTGCATCTTGCGGGAGGTCAGACTAGATGATCATAATGGTCCCTTCTGATCTTAAGTTCTATGATTCTATGATGTAAAAATTGTGCTAGTCCAGGGGTCAGCAACCTTTGGCACGCGAGCCAATTTTTAATGGCACACTGGAGCCTACCGGGATTCCAGCATGCCACTAAAAATCCTGCCCAGCCCGGCGCGCTCTCCTCTGCCCTCCACTTCCCCCGCGGGGGCACGGAGCAGAAGCATAGCCGTGCGCTCGGGGTGGGCAAATGGCCCCACTCTCCCAGCACAGCAAGCCGTGGGGGGTCTGCGCTCCCGGGCTGGAGCATGGGGCTGAGCGCAGCAAGCTGCTGGCCCCTCCCCCGCCTTCTCCCCTCCCCTGGAGCCCTGGGGCTGCGTGCTCCCGAGGGCAGCGTTTGGCTCCGCGGGGTGGCAGACATGCTCCCCGCTCAACCGGAGGGGCAGGGCTGTGCGCTCCCGCGGAGCACCGTATCTAGCTCTGTGTGAAGCCTCATGGTAAGGGGCCCAGGGCTGGAGGGGGTTGGATAACGGGTGGGGGCAGTTAGGGGACAGGGAGCAGGGTGGGTTGGATGGGGGTGGGATCCCGGGGTGGTTAGGGGCGGGGTTGGATGGGGCATGGGAGTCCCGGGGTTTGTGAGGGGGCAGGGGGTGGATAGGGGTCCGGGCAGCCAGGGGACCGGGAGCAAGGAGGGTCCTTGTGGGGGAAGTTAGGGTAGGAGGTCTCTGAAGGGGGTGGTCAGGGGACAAGGAGCTGTGGGGGGTATATGAGTTGGGAGTTCTGGGGGTCCTGTCAGGAGGCACGGGTGTGAAAAAGCGTTAGGGCAGGCAGGGAGTGGGGGGTGTTGGATGGGTTGGGAGTTTGGGGGTCCTGTCAAGGGACGGGGAGTGGTTGGATAGGCATGGGAGTCCTGGGGGTCTGGCTGGGGACGAGGGTGTGGATAAGGGTCGGGGCAGTCAGGGGACACGTAGGAGGTAGAGTCCAGTCTGGGGACAAGGAACAGGGAGGCTTAGATAGGGGGTGGAGTCCTGGGGGGCAGTTGGGAGCAGAGGTCCGAGGAGGGGGTAGTCAGGGGACAAGGAGCAGCAGGGCTGAGAGTTTTTAGGGGGGCAGTCACCCAGCACTCTCCCCTGAGCCCTGACCCCCGATCCCCCCACACATATACACCACGCCCTCTGCCCTGAGCCCGGCACCCCCCCGCCCCCGCAGGCCCCTGCCCTGGGCCCTGTACCTCCCTCATACATACCCAGCCCTCTGCTTGACTCCTTCATCCCCCCCACTGCCCGCAACCTTAGCCCTGACTCTGGCACCCCCACCCATACCCAGCGCCCCCTCTGCCCTGACACCTACACCCCTCCACATACCCAGCTCCCAGCCCTGACTCCAGCCCTCTGCCCCCAGTCCTTTGGGTCCTGGCCGCCAGCCCCGCACAGCCCGCTGCTGGTCTGGAGTTCTGGCTGACAAACCCTTGCCAGCCGGGGTCCCAGCCGCAGGCCCCGCTCAGCCCACTGCCGGCCTAGGTGAACAGAACCCCAGACCAGCAGCGGGCTGAGCGGGCCGGCAGCATAAGATCAACATTTTAATTTCATTTTAAATGAAGCTTCTTAAACATTTTGAAAACCCTGTTTATTTTACAATACATCACTAGTTTAGTTATATAATATATAGACTTATAGAGAGAGACCTTCTAAAAACGTTAAAATGTATTACCGGCATGTGAAACCTTAAATTAGAGTGAAGACTTGGCACACCGCTTCTGAAAGGTTGCCGACCCCTGTGCTAGTCATTCAGAGCATTGACAGAAAGAGAGCAAGGGACCTTTTAGTTCCTTTAATATTCTACTCCTCCTTCTAGTCATTCAGTCTCTCTAAATAAAGAACATGGTGGTTTCATTGTACATGCTGGAAAGTGCTTTACACATGTTATTTCTTCCGTAAAACCTACAGCACTTGCTGCCATAGTAATGCTCCTACACTGGTGCAAATGTGCTCATAGAATGACACCTGGTGGCCAGACAAATGAACGACAAGACATTCCCCTGTCATTCCATTTCCCACTCCCTTCTCTCTGTTCTCAGAGTGCAGTCATCACTAATTAGAAATACATTACTGTTAGGTGTTAAACAGGAGGTTCTCTAGAGTACTTATAAAATACAGACAAGCCTGTGTAGAAAGTCATATCAAAATTATACACTGCATATGCAATTTTTCAAAATCTATTTTGGCCATTTACATATAATAGTATCTTTAATATAACTGTGTGAATCTGCAGACAATGTTTTCACAATTCCCTGTGTGGAGTGTTTTGCTTCTTTTCTCTTTGTCTCATTTTGACAGCAGCTATTGTTCAATATATAGCAGCATTTCCAGTGTATGGTCTGTCTAGGTTTAGGACTCAGCCATAAACAATTACTCCAAGCTGAGGAATACAAAATTACAACCTTTTAAAATACTATTTAAAAAAGAAAAAAAATAACAGGCAAATGGTTAAGGATGAAAAATAAATTAAGTCTACAGGCTCACAACATTTTCTGCGCTAATAACTCACAACTGTCTTTGAACTAAAAAACATCTGGCAACTGTTTAGTTAAAAGCAATTAAGAAATATATTGAAATCTAGAAAATAGCTCAGTAACTAAACACCAATAAATACTTTACCTGAAATGTTATGCAAAACATAAAGGTTTGCAGCCTCTTGTTAAATCAGATATAACACTGAAAACAGATAGATAGAAGCTTTCTTGTGGAGGGGTTGGAACAATGGTAACCCATATGGAAAACAACCATGAAAAATATGAACATTGCAGACACTTGCATCAAATAGCTAAAAATTGACTTAAAGACTTGACAGTGCTCTCTGGACAGCTTTGAAATACATTGGTTTTAGAACAGTAGTTCTCAAACTTTTGTACCGGTGACCCCTTTCACTTAGCAAGCCTCCGAGTGCAACCCCCCCTTATAAATTAAAAACACTTTTTTATATATTTAACACCATTATAAATGCTAGAGGCAAAGAGGGGTTTGGGGTGGAGGCTGACAGCTCACAACCCCTCATGAAATAATCCCACGACCTCCCATTTGAGAAACCCTGTTCTGAGCAGATATTTTCTGGGTTGTTTTTCTTAGTTTTTATTAGGAAAATGTACATGGAGAGGATCTTTATACCTTGTCAGTTAATTTACCTCTACTGTTTTTCTTCATCACCATGAAGACAATTCTTGGTGATACAATTGGCTGCTGTAGAGAGGATTATGATGTCACAAACAGAGGACTATGGCACTGATTCCTAGTCATGTGAAGTCGTCTTTGTATTGTTCCCCTGATGCAAAGCAGGCTAAAACCCAGTGAGGACCCAGCAACATGAGGATTTCCCTTGTGTAAGGAGACACTTTGAGTGGCAGGCCCTTTTGTGGCTCCTGCACCACTACCCTACCCAGCTGGCAGTGTACGGGACATGGCTAGGAGACATCGCCACTTGACAACTAGGAGGCTTGAAGACACTTTTGTACCTTCCCCACCTCAGCAGGGTTGGACATAGCTTAGGATCAAACCTCTGACTTAGAGTGAGAAATCAGCAGCTGGTAAAGAAGAATCTAAGTATTCCTTCTAAGAAAAATAAGGGTTAAAATAAAGGTGTTTATAATATATAAGCAAAATTCCTCTATGAATAAACCCTCTCTGGTGTAGTGGTCATGAAAATATTAGCATGCCACAACTAAAGGAGAATGTTATAGTATATAATGATTCACAAAGGCCAGGATCACTAAACTATGCCTAGTTGCTTTGTAGTACAAAATCTAGCTGACAAGCAGCAAGTTGTACATATGGGCTTGCTGTTCAACCGAATTTATACATAAAGAATTTAAAGTCTGGGCAGACTCAATAATTTATGGAGGGTTTCCCAAATAAAAAGCATAGCAACAGAAGGCGTGACCTTCCACAGTATCAACTTTAAAGCTGGATATTGCCAAGAGACAAGTAAAGCTGTTAGACTAGGAGTATGCACAGAGCTAATCCTTGAGATACAGTGCAGCCAGATCAAAGATAGCACTGTAAAGGCAGAGGGAGGATTTTTAAACATGGCCATTTAAACTGCTGACAACTGATGGAGCTCAATTAAGGTTTGGAACATCACATTAGAATGGCCAGAGTTTTACGTACATAACACCCAGAGACTAACAATATAAACACCAATTTTAGTCTTATCCCTCCACGGATGCAATACATCTGGCAACAACAGAAGATGGACATTTTTAAAAAACAAACAAACACATAAAAAAATCCAACTTTAATTCATTCTAAGTTTTCTTACCGAATTAAAAAAAAAAGTTAAATTCTTGATCAGCGGGCAAGTTTTAATACAAGTTGCTGAACTGTTTTTCAGAGATCTGTGTTAGACCACAGAATGATGTTCAGCTACAGAAGATGACGTTTTTTATGGATCCATGTCAGCCAAACAGTAAGTACTGAAAGGCTCGTTATTATAAACACAGATAAATTATTGATTTTTGCAGGATAGTACAAAATGTTACCTTTTCTTTATGTGGAGACATAAATAACCTGCGGAGTTTGTGAAACCCTGCTAGGAATCCAGTAAAATCTAAATGATAATATATAGCAACCTGCAGCTTCCTGTCTGCCTTTGTTCTGTGTATGATCAGGTGTCTCTGGTATACCTTTGATTTAAAGACTTATAAGAAACATCAAAGCACTTCAAGTACTGTTGTTAGACACTAATGAGCTTTGCCATGGTACACTACCTTTGTCTTCCTGATGTCACTGCATTATTTTTACTTGGCATATGCAGTGTGCTATGAAAAGTTGCTTGTTTCACAATCATTTCCTTTTATGACACTGGTTATTTGCACTCTTATAGCACCTTTATCCAAGTCTCTCAAACACATTACAAATGACAGCATCCTGTAAATAGATAAAGAATTCCCACTTTAGGATGAAGAAATTGAGGCAAAGTAGGTGAAATGACTTGCCCTAAGTCATACAACAATTCAGTGGCAGAGCCAATGACAGGACTCCTAGGTTCTAACTACTGCTAGTCCAACCCTTTTCTGTTCAAGTGATACCATTTCACATTTAGCTTGCTATTGTCTTGCAAGTGTAGCATTTCAGAGAAATGCCTGCATTAATTGCTGTAATAATTTGTTTAAATTCTTCATGGATCTATCTGTAACTTGGTTGCAAAACTAGGTTGAATTTTGTCTTATATAAACAT
The DNA here is from genome assembly GCF_016161935.1 of Mauremys reevesii. NCBI lineage: Eukaryota > Metazoa > Chordata > Testudines > Geoemydidae > Mauremys > Mauremys reevesii. Next base: position 61,895,355 of record NC_052627.1, on the reverse strand, counting down.
TCACCCATTATATTAACATTTTTCCATATTTTTCTCATGATTATGTTATCTAACAAAATACCCCTGTGGAATGTTAAGAGATTAATTGGCCCTGAAGAAATGGTGGTGTTTGTGACCTTTTTAAAAAACAGGTAACGTCTAATAAAAATCTCAAAAACTCACTGATATTTGGGAAGATTTTCTCTCCAGCCCAAGGGAAAATACATAACAAATGTTTTATATGCTACTGTCTCATGCTGTGATGATAGGAAAGTTACATTTGAGAAGGCTGAATTTAAAAGGTTAAAGACAAGAAACAGATATTTAGCAGATAGTCTATCCCTACCTCCTACGATATTTGATCTCTTGTTTGGCAGCCTTCATTATTCCCTTCGTGATACTCTCCACTATATTTTGAGGTATATATATTTTCTTGACTATATTTCAGGTTCATCCTATATAGGAAGCCTTG